>NC_132993.1:68660000-69285000 GCF_048564905.1 Vicugna pacos | reverse complement strand
AACAGGATTCAGGTTTCAGCCAGGAATCTAGTAGCTATGAGAAAAATTAAAATGTAGAAAACACGTCTCTTTCTTTAGAGTAAAACTATTTGGGAATTATAAAATATTTAAGAATTTTACTTTTAAAAAAATTATAGTTTGGATAAAACTACTGCTACTTGTTTGTTTGTTTGTTTTACTTTGGTTTTTTTTGTTGTCATTAATGCCTACACCTGATTTTTCGAATATCTGCATCAGGGCATGCTGGGTTTCCTGATTTGACAGACAATGTCTATGATGTGACAAACTCTAAGTTATCACAGTTTTACTCAATGTGTTTTTAGTTTACTTAAGTAAATATGTTGTATCTTTGTAGTCATAACACTTCCTTGTATACCTATCCCCGGTTCTGCTGAGAAGGAAGAACTATTTGAATATGTAAATACTGTAGCTCCACACCTGGTTATAGGCCAGTTTCTTGGTTGACAGCTTCAACAATGTCTGTCCACATGCCCACAGATGAGGAGGGAGGATGGATCAACCTATCATAATGATATTTTCTACACTACTCAGATACTATGGTGGAAGTAAGTTTAGCTCAGCTTTGAATCAAGTTCTATTTCTTTTTAATAAATGATAGAAGAGCACTCATGTCTTGGCAAAATGTTCTAGTAGAGAGATGTACATATAGTGTAGTTATGTGTCACATAAACCCATACCTCAGCTGACTTAGCCCAAAGTGTCTTAGTTTCAATTTTTAGCACACTGAGGGACTTCCCAAACAGCAACTGTCTAATCTCCAGTATTCTCTGGGAAGACCTGGCCCAGGCAGGGCTGGCCTGAGAGTGTCCACTATCTTCCAAAGTCTATTTTCCTCATAAATCAATAAAATGCAGTTAAATCTTCCAGCTTTTGGCATACCTGGACGAAAGAAAGGGAAGACACCAAGACTGCACAAACCACCCACCCACAGAGTAGAGCCAAGTCTATGATAAAATTCACTAGAATCACATGCATTGACTCCACCACTGGCGTGAATAAGACCAACGTTTTCATGAAGACCTTAGGGGGAGGGGGACCACTGCTTTGTGTACCTCTGAAAACGGCTTCTCCTGAAAGCTAGAGCTAAGAAAAGAATGTTATCGATCCTGATTTTTATTCATCTATTTGGATGGAATCAACGTTAGAGAATTTTATTCAGTTTGGATTTAATGTTTGGAAAAATAAATTTGTTTACTTGTCTGACTACAGTTGGCTTTGTTATCTCTGAAAGAGGTAAAACTGCAAGACGCCTAGTATGTTCTGTGAATCTGCCATCCCTTAAGTTTCACAAACACTTCATATGTTTTATTATAATTAATCACTACACTAAGTGGGTATTGTGAAAATGTTATCTTACTGCTGTAAATCATGATATCTTTTCTCAAATATGTCTCCAGTATTATTCTATGCTGTGGCATATCATTATATTTCATTTATTTTCATTAATAATTTTAATAATGGCTGTATAATACTTCATTGTTTATATACCACGATTTGTCCATATATTGTCTTCTCCAAGCACCCACCTATCTGTATCGCACATCCCGCAAGAGTAGAACACTGGGTTGTGGAAAATGCATATGTCCCTCTTATGAGGCAATGCTAAACCATCTTTCAAACTGGCTGTACAATAAAGAGACCTTCAGGCTGCATAAAAGCATTCCATTAATTCACATGAACACCAACCCTCAGCATCATCAGACATCTTAATTTGGGGGGAATAAATGGAAATAGTGACTAGCTGCAGTCTGAATATGCACATTTCTAATCATTATCAAGGGTGAACAATTTCCCTAAGTTTAAGATCTTTAAAGTTTCCTTCTCAGTGAAATGCTTATTTATGATTTTTTAAAATAGATTTCCTTTTAGACTATTTCGAGGTTCACAGTAAAACCAAGGTACAAAGATTTCTCCTACACTCCCTCACAAACGTGCAGCCTCCCCCACTATCAACACCCTGCAGTTCATGGATTTTGTGTGCTGGTCTAGTGACTGACATGAGTTCTTTCTGAACAGTCATCTATTTCCTAGTTTCTGGCTTGTCTTCTCATTTTATGGTATCTCCTGGAGAACACAAGTTCTCAATTGTGTAGCTTATCAATCTTTTCTTTTACAGTTATCACTTTTCTGTTTTGTTTGCAAACTCTTATTCTTTCCCAAGGCTATGAAAATATCTTTCTATATGTTCTTAAAGGTTTTCTACTTTTGCCTTTCACATATGGGGTTTTAATCCACCTGGAATGGGTTACTGAATACAATAATGTAAGACTCTATTATAATGTTTTTGATAGCAATAATGTAGTCCAAGTTTAATAAGTATCTTAAATTCTCCACTCGAAATATAAGGGCTTTAATAAACTTTAATGGAGTTGGAAAGGATAAATGCCATGTCCTAAATGGGTCAATGGTGGGGATAGACAGTCAAAATAAGTTAAGATTTGGATACATAACCACAGTCACATTCAAAATCAGGGCCCTAAGGGCTAAACCAAATGACTATCATGGAAAGAATGAGAGTCTGTACATACAGGGCTCAGATGGACTCCTGCTCAGCAGAGAGGTAGTGTGCTGTGACTGCCTTGTGTCCTGGATTGTGGATGTTCCCTGGTCTTCAAAATTCTAAGACTTCTGGCTTTTAAAAGTGGTAAATGCCTTATACATAGTAGGTATTCAGTAAATGTTAATTTTATTGAATTGAACTGCATGCTGTAATGTAACACAATGAGGAATACATGTTATAGATCCATAGGTGATTGACAGGAAGGAAGGAAGAAGGGTGGGAGGGCAGAAAGGAGAGGGGAAAGGAAGAGAGAAGAGATTTTCATTTTCTAAGCCCTGTGTCACAATATTATTCGAAAACTTTTTGATTTTTCTTAAAGTTCTGAGGAAGAGTAGAGGGAAGACACCACAGGACAAGAATTATTTGCAATCCCCAGAAGAGATCTGTAGAATGAAGAGTGAGTGTGTAGCAGGAGCAGGGGACTCAGAACACCCAAGTAAGGGCATATCTCAGGAGACACTGCAGCCTCCTCTTTTTTCTTCCCTTTTGTTTTGTCTTTTTTTTTTTTTGGCACAAGAAAGCTGTTTTAAACAATCTCAGATAATTTTGCTCCTTCTCTCTCATGCTCCCATGGATGATGAGACAACATTCTCTTGTTATTTGTCTACCATTACTCACAATGGCTTTTTAATAGCCTTTTTGCTACCTTCTAGGAAATGGGAATGGCCTGACAGTGAATGTTTCATGACTTCTAATGAGTTCCTTCCCTCTTAGTACCGAAAGTTGTTTGGAAAAGGAAACTCACTTACCCTAGCAATCTTGCAGTAAAATGAATACACATTTGAACGGCTTACCCAGACTAAGATGCATGTACCATTCAAGTGCATTAGGGCTAATGATGTAAAAGACCTAAAAATCACTGTTAACTGTTAGCAGTATTACCCAGTCCTTGTGACACAAATATCATAATTAGATGTGGCTCGGCCGAAAGTCACTTAAAATTTTTCTGTCGAGTATTTTCATTGATATACTTTAAGTATATACATTGATATAAGTTAAGAGACATTTCTTTCTGGTTATTCCATGGGCTAATGCAAGCTTCAAGACTTACTTAGAAATCAGAGCTCAAGGAGAGTGAGTATCATATTTTCCAAATGTTTCTAATTGGAGTGGATGACTGATACTAAAAGAAAAAAAATACCTGTTGAAATTGAGGAAACCTATTGTTTCTGTTGGCTAAATGAAACAAAGCTTTGTTCTGTTAAGGTTCTCTGCCAGCTATACACTCACCACTGCTCTGTACATGGAATTTAAAAAAAAAAATCCCATGAAGACACACTCCTCAGAGTATCACAGGTATTTCAGAATGCATGAAGACTTTAGTTAAATGCCCATGAACAGTGGGAGCAGCTTAAAATTACATACATTTTGGAAAGTCCTACATGTTTATCTTTTAAAATATAGATAAAATTGAAAGGAAAGACAATAAATCATGATGCAATAATACACTGAATAATAATTAGTTATTCCTTAGCTGTAAGATGCTCTTAAAATGACAGAAAAGGTTTGGGCTAAGATCAAGTAGGAAGGAAAAAAATGAATATACGATGGCCTTCAGATAAAGGGGAGATGATTAAAATATGACCAGTTATTCTGTATTCTTACTAAGAATGGGACAAGAAGCAATGTGTTAGGTTCCAGCAAAGAGGGGGACGTAAGTAAAATAGAATGGGAAGAATCTGGGAAAACTAGGCTTAACTGTTTCTTTTATTGGGATCGTACAACCAGTACCTGTGTACGTGAGTGGAAAGTTGAACTGGTCGGCAGCTGGAATGGATGATGGTAGAGCTGTGCAGCGTGGGGCTCTTGTCTGAGCAGAGCAGACAAGACATCATGCTCATCACGAAACATGAACAGAGTTTAATAAAATGAGAGAGTAGATGGGAATGAAGCTGGGGGCTTACTTGCTTTGAATCCTATCTTAGCACATTCCTTCTGGAATTCTGCACCTTTGCATACAACTCTTTTTGTGAGGCTCATCGAGGGGTAACCATTGTGAGATCCAAGCAGCAGAAACAAGATAAAACCAGAGAAAGCAAGGAGATCATGATGAGTTTGAGTGTCAGGTGTAAGGCTAATAAAATTACTTTAAAAATCTAATCAAAGCATTCTTGAAAGGGGGGTGAAATGACTTAGGGAAGCACATAATCTGTGTTTGAGTACAAGTCTTAATTGTAAAAAAGTTAGTCCTATATGAAATGAAATGGGAAAATTACATAATATACACATATACAAATAGATATATTTGTATGCTTATGTGTGTATGTGTGTATTTATATGTAGATTCAAGTGTGTGTCTGTATAGACAGCTATCTGTATTTATACAGAGAGATAACTACATATCTATCTTTGAATCACCGCTGTTGAGCACAGCGCTGGGCACATACAATAGATGCAACAAACACACCCTCACAGATGTACCTAAGACGTTACATACAGCAGGAAGAGCTGAGGCCCTCCTCCACACCCCGACAAACACACGTTCCTCCAAAGGGCCACGTTAGAGGAAAAATACCGCCTAAACTGGGTTCATGGCTGAGTCACTTTTTGGTTGGTAGGACAGGAGAGCAGAAAAAAGAGGCTGAGGGAGGAAAGAAAGCGTCACTTGGTAGGAGGGGCCTGAGAAGAAAGGAGTCTGGGCAGGAGACAATGAGAACACGATGGGTGTCACCTGCCTGAGGGAACAGCACTTATAACAAGTGAGGGATGCCTGAGGAGGGCGGGGGGGGGGGGGTATTTTGCCCACAACCGTACCTTCCCAGGACTCGTTCAGAGAAATCCACATTATCCTGTAATGCTTTGGGTGTCAAAGCTGTGATTTTTTTTCCCCTCACATATAACCATGGGGTGCTTAAAAGATCAAAGGTGACTTTTACTGTGCCCTCCTCTTCCTCTGCCCTTCACAGCATGTCTTACATCCTCAGTTGCCTCCTTGAGACAATGCACAATCTCTTCCCTTAAAGTAAAGGGAATCAACTAAATTTGCTACATAATTTTATATTCTTCTTTTCCTCCTAAAGATCAATATGGATTCCACACTGATTAAGATAACTAAGTACAAGGAGAAAGATATCTATCATTATAAACAAAAAATAGAGCAACATATTTTGAATGGCCAATGTAGAATTTCACATTTAACAAGTAATTCTCCTATTAAATTCTACATTAAATATTTCATGTAATTCTGGAAAATGGGACCTTCAATTTTTGTGAAGTTTCATAATTTCTTAGATGCCATTTTTATGGCAAATAAAACGGTTCCAAACTTCACCTAAATTTTACAAGGTTTTGGAAAAAATCTATCTCAAACTCTAGTTTGCATAAAAATAAATTTATATAAGAAGCATGATCTGGCCATAAATGAAATGGCCAAATAAAGGAACCGATAAGTCTTTAATAATCCTGGGTTAAAATGTATACACACATATACATATTTGGATATTGGTAGATACAGAATTTTCTAACATCAGGATCATTCTACTGATTTCATTGAAAATGAGTGTTTATAGTGCAGAAAATTAGAGATGGAGAAGTGATCCATAGTCTAGTAAATAATTTTAATCAGCTTTTTGATGGATTAGAATCGATTCACACATTGCTAATGGAAATCTTTACTTACATTTTTCTTTGTAAATGGCACAGGTAATTTACCTGTTACACACAAATACCTTCATCTGTCAACTGGTAATATCACTTGATTTAGAGAAAAAAAATTGTTAGGGTTTTTTAGACTGTAGAATTGAAAACCTGAAAACAAATTTTACTTAGAATTTAAATTTGTTAACTTTATAAGGAAGTAGTAGCTTTGCAGGAGTTTCATAAGATCATAAGTGGATTGGATTTTCCCAAGTTAATTGCTGGTCACTGGACAGCTTAGGAGAGACCACCAATATGATGGTATTTTTAGGGGCCCAAATGACAAAGAGGTGCTGACATCTGAAATCGATAAAATCAACAAAGATGTGAAAGACACTAAAACTCAGTGTTATCATTATTCACTGAGAAGCTATTTTCTCAGATTCCACGTTCATTCGATAAATTATATTAGCATCTGTTATGACCACAAATTTTATTCGATGGTGAGATTAAAACCGTATGTTCTTAAACCACACAAGTATGGAACGTTGTTGCTAAAGCAAAGCAATGCATGACGAGAGAAAGCTGCAATGTTTGCTCCTTCTGATAATCCTCTCGCACCCTCTCTCACGTCTACCCACTTCCACATTCGACCCGTGAAAAGAATTACAAGCACAACTCGACGTTGCTCTGTTTCTTAGCATTTGATCAGTTTTCTGAGGAACTTTAGGCATCAGAAGGCTTACAGCTGCAAATAAGAATACCCAACTAAAAGTGGCCAAAAGGCAGAGATAGCCTTTAGATATAACACAAAATCTGAATGCAAGGCATTTTTGCTTGTTCCCTTATGGTCCAAGATGGTTACCGCAGTCAAAGGTGTCATATGGAGTGGAGAATATGATCCACCTGTGCGTTCCTTTTTATTAGAAAGTAAAAAAACATAACCCAAAACAAGAACAACAACAACAACAACAAATCCCAGACGTCCTCTCAGGTTCTGTTTGGCTGTCCTAGTTTGTGAGCCCACGCCCTAACTACCCGTTGCTGGGAAAGCAAGCAGCTGATTGATACTTTCAGCTATTAACCGTGGGAGACAGGGTCTGCTGGGAAAAAAGAAATAGGTGAGGATGACCACAGACAACTCATACTCCTTCCAGCTGTGTGCAACAGGGTTCACTTCCAGACAGCCTCACCTATACTGTGAATTGTCAAATTTTAGATGTTCTTTGAGAAATGAAAACCGGCATCACAGCATGATTTTAATTTGAAGTCTTCTCATAATAAAAAGGTTGGACAAACATACTGCTTCACTGCTCCTGCAATAATGGAACAACTCCCTGATTAGATTTTATTTGTTGTAGGTAAGTACTATTAGAGCATAACATCACTAATTTTTAAAATTTAATTTTCTTAATAGGTGATGCACTAACATGGCTGAAAATTCAAAGTGTATAAAAAGGTATTAGTACATATTTTTCATTTAAGAGAGCTTTCCATATAATATCTGTACACTGTTTTACACAGCTTCATACAGAACAAATATATATTTCTTCATTCTTTTGATTTACCATAGTTTATTTAATTGGTTCTCTGTTGATGGATATTGAATTCTTTCCAATAATTTGCTTTTGTAGACAATCATGTACTATAATAAGTAAACATATTCATTTCACACACATGCAAATAAATCTGCATGAAATTCAGGATCAAATTTATATCCATTTGTACTTTTGAGAGACACTGCCTAACTGCCTGCAAGATTTGGAAAAACCTACACTTCTACCTGTAATATATGAGTGTGTGTTTCCCCACAGACTCATAAACAAAGCATCTTGTTAGGTGACTTTTGGCATAAGAATACAATTAGGCTGGGTAAATTTTCAAAAGTTCTTTTCTGTGACTAATCTTGAATCTTATTTCTTTGGGTTGTATGTCTTTATTCTTAGTGAATTTTTATGAGCTTTTTATATATTGAGATTAGTCTTTTTCTGTGAAACACATTGCAATGACTACTTTTTTCTCAATGTTTTGTTTGTATTTTGACTTTGTTAATGGCATAATTACAGAATTTATATGTAGCCAAAATAAATAATCTTTTATGGCCTTTTTATCTTTTGATTTTATTTATTATGTTCTTTGCTGTGAAGATGTTTTCATACAAAAAAAAAAAAGATAAAAACTGAACTTAATTTGTTTGTTGAGTCCCCATTGTGCCTGATAGTGAAAACTCAGTTGCTGCAGGCTAACTCAGTCAGATCAGGTTATCTCAGTTAATTCAGGCATTTTCTTCTTCCTCAAATCCCTAGTTTAAAGTGTAAGTTCTAGAAGGCTAATGTATTGCCACACCCTTGTGGGCATGTCCTTGATTTTGACATCACGCTGGCATTTGCCAGGAAGCACAATCCTCTACCAGGTCCTGGGTTCTTCCTGTCTCTCCACTTTGACCTTGGCTGAGTGACCCACACTCCCTGGTGTCTGGTAACTGGGCCATGAGGGTCTCTCCAAATCCTCCTCTTCAGATCTGCTGATTTGCTCTCAGCTACTTCCTTACTGAGGCTCTTTATTAATATGAAATGATACTAAATGAATCTTTTCTTTCATGATTTTTAGATTTCAAGTCATACACGGGCCTTTTCATTTTCATGATTAAAAAAAAGTCTTTCCTCTTACCTCCAAGCCTTACTATTGCTTTATTTTTTCAGACATACTAGTTTTCAGACATACAGTTTTGATTGTACCTTCAGGTATGATGTGTATTATGGACCCACGTTTGTTTTCACAGATGGCTGCCTGGTTACCATATAATAGTTATTGATTTTAGATCTCATCATTACAATAAATAACTATTTGCACTTTATTTCAGGGTTTTGTACTGTCTTCCATTGTTCTGTCTATTCATATTCCTATTGGCAAACTGTTTTGATTAAGCATTATAACATATTTTATCTGCTAGTCTGCCTTTATGTCCTCCTTTTCCAGAGTACACCCTCCTCAGCTACTCTTGTTTAGTTTCCCAATATAAAAATTTAGGTGATTACATAAGGTAGAATATATAGATGAAAATACATATACACATATATAAAATCAGTGGATTTCTCAGTATCAGGATTTTTTTCTCCTTTACTCACCAAATGTTACTATTCTATGTAGCAAGGTTTTATTTGTTATAGCCATTTTTATACTTCTAAAAAGGACTAAGGAACATCTTGGTGAGTTGGAGCTGATACATACTCAAGCCACAGACACATAGACTTCATGTAGAATTTCTGAGTAACGTAAAATAAGCCACCGATTTGAATAGGTTTGATCTTCCATGAGTATTATTTCATGGATATTCTGTACCATGTGCTGTTTTGTTCAATGTTACTCTTTCAATTTACCTAGTTGCTCCTTGCTCCATCCCTTTTTTGAATGAGTCACTTTATTAATACTTTATGTTAAGGGAAAGCGTTCTCTAAAAGTCAGTGTTGAAGGGATAACTGCCCACAGGTAATAAAATAAATGTCACATTGTCAGTAAATGTATTATTAGTGTGATTAGCTCTTATTGAATACATTTCCATGTGCCAGGTACTATAAATACTTAGTATTTCTCAACTCTTACAGCAATCCTCTATAACAGGAGTTATTACTGCCCCTACTTTATAGCTGAAGAACTAAGAGACAAGGAGAGATTACGTATTTCAAAAAGGCACTGCAAGCAAATGGAGGAACTGGGACTTGAACTCATGTAGCCTGGTTCCGGATTCCGTGCTCTTAACCCTCTAAATCTCCTACTAACTCAACAGTCACTTCCTTGATCCCTGGATGACTTTTCAGAAAGCATTTCTTATCTTAAAACAGCCCAGCTGTGCTTCCTTCTTTAGGGTTTCATGAGATACTCCATGTCAGCTTGCAGTAAATCCCTTTGAAACCTGCATGGGCAGGTTTCAGTTACTTGCTATCAAACATTCTCTGATGAAGATGGCAAGAGAGACTGAGCACCAAACTCTACTGGCCTCATTTGCCCTGCCCTCTTTAAAACTTAAGTGCAATAAACAGGTACTTATACTGAGTTGAGAGTGTTCCCTTGGGAAGAAAACATTTAACTCAGAACTAGAGGTCATGGGTACCTCTTGCATTTCCAGAAACCAGCGCTGAGTCAACTATGCCAAGGGATGCCTTCTGGGAAACAATGAGTAGAATGAGATTTCTTTTTTCAAAACTTCCTGTTGTTTCACTGCTGAGAACTGAGAGACCCACAGGGCCTTCAATGGACAGCAGAACACTGCCATTACTGTTTAGAATGGAGGCTTTGTGCACGGGTCTAAATTGGATATATCAATATCAATCCTTCCCTGTGAGATGAGAATCTGGGTAGAGTTTCAAACTTTAGAGATCAGTTAGGTTTTGGCTCTGGTAACAAATTCGTTTGATGTGCTTGAAGAAAGAACTGTAATTGTTCACCTATGCTTTTTTGAAAAAGAAAACAAAATTGATGGATGCGAGTTGACAGAGTTCCTAAAAGACAGACTTGGGGGAATCCAATACATTGAAGATGGAGACTCTAAGCTCATTCTATTTAGAATACCTAGTCCTGGGCAGAGTATCCCATTTAGATAAATGTCGGGGAAATAGGCACCTGGTTGTACTAAGATTGAATGTCAAAAACAAGTATGTTTTCTCAATTTAATTGATGCATATACGGCTATAGTAAAAAGAAATCCCTTTTCATGTCTGCAAAAACTGAGGTATTGAATTTTGAGCTGAGGTACCAAGTGCCAAGCAGAGTGTTTCAAAGAATCAAGGCAGTGGCTGTGAAGAAACAGCTCACTCTGAAGGCACTCAGGTATCACAATTTAAAATGGACTTGTGAATATGGTTCCTGGTAAGAGAAAAAGCAGAGTCAACAGAAATAAATCAGGAAACCTGCATCAGTAACCCAGAAGAGAACACTGAAGTGCAGCCCAACACATATATAATAGACGTAGCTGATCAGATTTCCAGGTGAGCCTCCCTTCACTGAGTTTACCAGGGGCCTGGTTCCTGCCATTTTAGAAACTTCTTCATATCATGTTTTCTGTCTCCCATCTCAATCTGGAGAACCTAAAGTGACAAGTCAAAAAAATATACACAGTTGATTCTCTGTTTCTTTCTAAGATTCAGTGCTCCATTAAATGCCTTTTGAAAACAGAGTCCCTGGTAACTGTTACTGTAAGGAATGTTTGCTAGTAGCAGTGGACAACAGCCGGGACTCGGTAAATGAGCACGGAATTGATTTGATTAGCAGCACCAGCTACTTAGAATGTCCCTCCAAACTCTAGCTTGACAAGCCACTTTCTTTCCATCATTTAAAAATAAAGTTCACATAAGATTCAATTTCTCTTTCAGATGTGACGGAAAAAAGCCCAGTTCTCCATCCATCTCCCTCTCTCATTACAGATTCTGACTTGGTGCGTCCATGGTTTTTCTACAGCTAAAGTATGCAGTCTTGAAAAGCACAATGCACTTTGTGGTACATTGGGCCTGCTGTAAATATTTTACTATCTATTAATTTTCTTTCTTAGGAAGAATGTATAAACTTATCTCACATGTCTGTGAATTATTATAAACTCCCAGAAAGCAGAGGCTGGAGCTGATTAGTATTTTATGGGACACTGTCATGTACAGTCAGAAAACTATTAACTAATTTTTGGAGACACTGAGGATTTGTATTATAATGAAGTTTTTTCTTTGTAATTCTTATCTAGTGATTAAGTGTTTTTCTGCTTCAGATATATTTAAGTTTTAAACTAATTATAGACACGTTATGGCATTGTTGACCACTCAATATAGAGTGTGATGAAAACATGTAATTTGTTTTTTCTGTGTATTTCCCCTTAATTTCTAAATACATGTATAAGTTAGGTAACCACAGGTTTCATTCATTCATATTTAAATTATTTGAGAGCTCTCAGAAGTTCAAGGAGGTTTTTAGTAGCCCACTTAAACTTTTTTTATCTCTAAAACGTTTTATCCAGGATTGCATTTTGCCAAGAATAAACGGACAAATGTCTAAAGGTTAGCGTTCAGCTAGAAACTCCAAACTCTTAGATTTTCTCCTACATGTTCTTAAAAATTTTTAACAAAAGTCTCTTTTCCCCAGTACTAAATGGAGACATAAGCAGCTGGACAGAGGGGTGCTGGGATGTGGTGAATGCCTTCTTTCTTTGACTCTACTCCTCCACTGCTCAAGCTGTGATTTGCTTACTTGTCAACAGTGTCTCATAGGTGATATTGCTCTATAATAAACTACTGGAGTAAGATTTTATTTCAGATACCGACTTAAGTGAAAAGAATATATAACACTATAATTTTCTTTAACACGTAGTTCAAAACCACTATTTTTATACTGTGTTTTAATCCCGTGGCACGAAGTACCAAGGATAAAGAGAGAAATCCAGCTTAGTAGGGAAGACAGTCAACAAATAGAAAATAGTAAAGATCTAACAGAGGTTAAACACTCTGTGCTATTTAGGTAAAGCAGGGCATGTTAAGGTCATAGATCTTGACTGATTAATTGCAAAGTATTAATCAAGATGTATTGTAAGATACAGCATATGCATTCACATTTCCTTTGCTTTTGCTTAATCTGCTATTCGTAGTCTCATACCTATACCTCACCAAGTTGTTCATTATTTTTCCCTTTAAATTAGTCCAAGAAAGTCCAAGAAATGGCAGTATCAGAGATTGCATGGATATTGACCTTGATTAAGAGAAATAAACAATATTGCTGGAGGCACTGGTGTATAGGTATATCCTCACCATGCCAAAATGTCAACGGCATGACAGCCTCTTTGGCTCTATGGGTGTAAGGTTAGTACAGAAATAAAATGATCTAGTTAAGTTGTTTCGTCTTGTTGATGCCCATGGTCATTGCAAACAATTAAGTTATAAAACATACTCAAGGTAAGTGCATCTGATTAAAACAAATGGAATGAAATATTCATAGGAAAAACTGGCACTTTTTAAGTAATGGTAGGTTTGTCACATTACATAATAGCTATCCAATCATGTAATGGAGAGCATCAATCAACTGCTCTATATATCTTACCTACAACTTATTTAGCAGTAAGTTTTTATCCTGACTAATGTAGTATTTCTGAGGTTTATAATGAAATTCGGCCACATTTAACTATGAATATAGGTGAGAAATATCATAAGCAGATATGGGAGAACTATCGTGACATTTTATAATCCACATTTTTCTTAAATGATTTTGAGATGCTCCATTTTATAAGCTACGCAAACACTGAAATTCCGTAACTTTTTGGAGCAGTACTAGTACCAGCGCTGTTTCTGGTTATTCCTTTGTATGACAGTGCCAAAAATGATCTGCTTTTTAAAATAAGGCTTATTTTCTAACATGTAAAATAATTATGCTTTCACATATAAAATACATAGCTTACTATATAACCCCACATATACATTGTCTCTACTTTCAGAGAAATCACAAATCATACTGCAATTTACATTGGGCTTTGCTGTCAAGAAAAACACAGTTGAAAATCATTGAGTTAAGCAATCTTTCTTCCTTTCTTAAGTGTCAATTAGAACATCCTTATTTTTATTTATTATTTTCCTCTCAAATATTTTTAGCCTTTTATAATTTACTCTGCAGTGGGTCTTTTTTTCCAAGATAACACACCAGTCCCAGACTTTCACAGAAAGCAGGTTTGTTCATATTTAGGAAGTTGAGTCCATTATGGGCTTAACCATGTGCATTAGCAGACGGGCCATGATTTTTCTTATTTTTTCATCCATATGTTTCTACTCTACTTATGTAAAGAGCCTTGGAGTAGGGAAAGCATGCTGCTCTCTGTGACCCTGTATTTGGAACTCATCTGTTAAGAAAAGAAAAAGTTACCTCCCTGTGGTCACCTAGTGCACATTGGCACTTTCTGAACTACTAACTATCTAGCATCTTTATGATCACAGAGGAAAGAGCCCCTAAGGAATTGTGAACTGAAGAGTCCCAAAGTGGCCCAATTCTTTGCTCTAAATGACAATTTGTGATCCATCTCAAGATACAAGGGTAAACATATTAAAATGAAATTTTTCTCATCTCATTATATCTGACAGCTCAAGACCAGAGACTGTACATCCCAAAGTGAGACACCTACTTAAAAATATCAGATTTGGTGGCTGAGAACCTATGTGATAACTCTCAAACCTTTACCTATCTTTAGGGTAACAAATGTTCAGGAGTTGAAAATCAAGGAGAATACTGAAACGAATTCTTAAAGCAAGCTGTTGGTGTGCCTTGAGCCCCACCACTCTCTTCACCTTACTAAAGACCGGTGACGATGGCCTCAAGGAAAACACTTGCAGAGTTAGATGTGTACTCAGTCAAGATAGCAACGTGGTGGTGGACGGATGTCTGACATCTGACAGAAAGGCACAGAGTGAGGTACAGGCTCTTTAAGCATTACTGGATTAGCTGGACTATGTATGGTGAAGGTCACTGATCACTTTGCTGAAGTGGTTTTAGTATAGCATGGGGACAAAATCCCGATAAAATTATGCTGAGGTGTTATGGATTGGCGAGAAAGTGTAGACAGTCAGTATAGACAAATGCCTAAAGATGGTTTTCTATAAGGAATGCAGAGAAAATGGCTAGTGGGGAATGAACTTTTTATATTTAACTATGTGATCCCTTATAGTGTATTCATATTTTTATAGTAATGGTCCAGTAGCAAAAAAAAAAAATAGATTCAGGAGAGAGAGAGTATTGATTGCAGGAGCAAGGCTTTGGAAAGCCAGACGAGAGGGCTTTTGATGGCTGCAGGGAGAAGCCTTCTTCGCAGAAGGGAAGAGGGACCTTCTAGCACCAAGTACAAAACCCTCAAGTCAACCTGAATACCTCAAATTATTTTGCCCTTATCTCCAGCTTTATATATCCTGTTCTTTATTGTCTCCTCTGCAAAAATGCTGACTTCTTTTTAATTTCTTCAACAGTGCCTCGGACAGAGGTCTAGGCTACTAAAGTCTGCACATATGATGTTATTCCCTCTACCTCAACCACTCTCCATCATCCAAAAATACCTCTCTTCTACCTTTATTACTCTGTTCACCTAATTCTAATTTGTGTTTTAAGTCTATACTTACACATCACTTTTTAAACGCTACTTTTCTTATCCCTAAACAGGACCGTAAGCTCTAGTTTTTGCAAATACGCAGCATTATTCTATAACACGTATCTCACCTACACTTACATATTTGTGTCCCTTACTTCATCGTGAACTCCAGCTGCATAGTGATTGGGGCTTTCTTTCGACACCTATAACTGTTGACACATAATAGATACTTATTACATTCGCTGACTGACAAACCATCTTGCACAGTTAGTCTAAGGTACAGCCAATTCTTAGTTTTTCTTGAGTTGTGTCTTTAAGTCCAGAAAGCTCTAGGAAACACGCATTTAATGTAAGGGAAGATATTGTGCTAACGTCCATTAATACGAAGTTTAAGGGGAGTAAGCAGCTGCTTTGTAGAAAACAGAGCAAGGCAGTAACGAAACAAGGGGTAGATGAGCTTGATGGGGACAGAAGTATTGATAAAGACCTGAAGCATCAGCTAAGGTTTGGCACAAAATCGGCTTAAGGGAGGGAATAAAGTCACCTGGTTCTTAAGGGAAAAACACAAATTTCCCCACACTCTGTTCCCAATTCAGTTACAATAACAATGGTCTTTTCTTTTTTGTTAACCTGATCATGCTGCAGACTTATGCTCAATTTAGAGAACTTGATTACTCTTAAACATAGTTTGGCAATAGCATTTTCCATCTTGCTCCCATTAGCTGAGTATCTGCTTTATATTATTTTTTTTCTAAATTTGTTTTTAGAAGTTAAATGCCAACCAATTTTCCAATGTAAATATTAAGTTTTTGTTTCCCTTCTGTATTTCTGCATAGCTACCTTTTTCAAATTGTCCTTGAGGAATCATTAAGTGTTCAATGTATATTTTGTGCATATGAGAAATATTTATTGAGAACATATTACATGCCAGGCATTGTCCTTGGTGAAGAGAAGTGTGCCAGGCCTTTACTCCCTACACAGTGAACAAGTAGGTACACAACTAATTATAGACTACAATGGATGGTGATTAGAACTACTGGAAGATTCCATGTGGTGTACCTTTGGAGCACAGACAAAGGAATAATAAATTGTTTCCCCATAACTGAACAAGCTTCACGGAGAACTTTTGAATGGGGAGGGGGGCCTGTGTCAAGAGTAGTTACTCAACAGGGCATTTAAGCAGCAAGAAAGGCATGGTTACCAGCACAAAGGTATCGGAATGTTGTTTGGGTGAGGAACTTCTCTGGCGTGGCAGGAACTGTGTGTATGTAAATGAGGAAGAGTAGGGATGTGAGAGGCAGGAAAAGGAAACCAGGACCACAGTGCCCAGGACATCAAATGGCTTCCTAAAATGTACAACTTTATTCCATATGTTATATAGTAGAACTCAAAATTTAGATTTTGAAATATCACTACTTTGCAGTACTGGTTAAAATGTTGGCAAAGAGCGAGACTGGTTGGATGGCCATAGTCCAGGAAAGAGAGAAAGAGGGCCTCAACTTTGGAGAGAAGTAACTCACATTCATCCATTCTGCGCCTGGCCAGGGGCTGGACGCTTAAAAGAACGTCTGAGTTAGGACTTGCAACACTCTTAGGAAGTAAGCATTTCTACTGAGAAGACAAAGTAATAAAAAGAATAGCAATAATTACGTGTTCATTATCCAAGTGCTGCTCATGTTTTCATCCCTTTAATCTTTCTAGCAACCCAAATGGAGGTCCAAAGAGGGAAAAGAACTCACACAAAGTTACATGGTTTGTAAATGGCAGGACCAGGAATGCAAACTTAAAGGCACAGTTCCATAAGGCTTCCTTTAAAACCTATGCTCTGCTGGCTGATCAAGAGAAAGTGAACATACTGGGTATCGGGCTGCAGTGTTTTATGGGTTTACGGTGTACACACTGGGGCCACTGTGAATGACTGCAGGAGGAGGAGTGGACAGAGAAATTGGGAACCAGGTTCAGAGTTCCTTTAAACTGGCTTTTATTTTTGCTATGAATTTGCCAAATAAAACTATTTAACAACTGATAGCTTCTATAATCTTTCCTTCTACTAGCATGGTTGGTTAGGTATATGGACTCCAGAGAGAGAATTCCTGGATTAAATTCTGGTTTTGACAATTACTAGCTGTGTGACCGTCAGGAAATTATTAGCTGCTCTGTGCCTGTTTCCTTCTCTGTAATACAGGGATATTGAATAGAACCTATTTCAATGTACTGGAGATTAAATGACTTAATATTGGTAAAGCACTTAGAACAGTGCCTTGATTATACCATAATTAGAACTACATAAACCTCTGCGAAATAAAATGACCATAAAATACCTACTAAAAAATCTCAATTTTAGCAATCAGTTCCATTAAATAAAATCTTAATTTAGAAGAAAAGAATGAAAACTCTCTGTGTATAGGTTTTACTAATGTATAACCTGCTCAGGAAGAGAGTGTAATTTATCTTAGTAAAGAAAGCAGGCATCCAAATCGAGATAATTTCTCTGCTTTTTGATTCTGAATTGACCTTCCCTCTTCCCTAAAGGATCTAGGACTGATCTTCCTGCTTGCCTAAGAATTTTAACAAAAGTAAACATTACATAGAAATGCCTAATTCTGTAAATACGCATAGGCTTCTGAGGCATTTCTGCAAATATCTTGCAAAGAATGAGCCTGAACCTGACCGCTCATTGTTACTGGGTTGAGCTTGGAGACTACAGATATGCAAGCACAGCATTGCTTTCATTAAACTCTAACTGAACGTAGAGTCAGACTGTTCTGTTAAAAATGGAAAATCCAGTAATTTTCATGTTATGCAATTCTTGAGCTTATCCTGATTTCAGCATTTTTGGAGAAATAATCATACATGTGAAATAGCCTGATAGGATTTGAGTGGAAATGTTATTCCAGAGTGTTTATCTTTAGACTTTGATTCAACCCAGTAAGCATCATAACCTCTAAGGTTTTTAGAGCTCATAACTAAATAACCAGGTTTCATGGTAAATGCTTCCATTATATTGAGCAGCAGTATATTTTTAAGAATCTTCTGCCAAAATTAGTACAAATTCAGTTGACCAAGTATGAAGCAAACCTTGTTTTGTGTAGAATGATGGTGCAATTCATTGGGGGAGAGTCTGCAGGCTTATCTGCAAATTATTTGGAATGGTCCTATATATATATATATATATATATATATATATATATATACACATATATATTTTTTTTCCCCTCAATGTGTCTTCCTTATAAAAGAGAGCTGGCTTTGGATTGGTAAATAAATCATGTAAGAAAACCTAGGGTTAGTCCAATGAAGTGCTAAAGCAGCTTACTAGATTCCACATATAAGTGATATCATATGGTATTTTTCTTTCTCTTTCTGACTTACTTCACTCAGAATGACGATCTCCAGGTCCATCTATGTTGCTGTAAATGGCATTACTTTATTCTTTTTTATGACATAAAAAAGGGACATAAATGAACTTATCCATAAAATAGAAACAGACTCACAGACATAGAAAACAAACTTATGGTGACCAGCAGGTAAAGGCAGTGGGAAGGGACAATTTGGGAATCTGAAACTTTCACCTTTTGGGGAGTGATGGAAATGTTAGCTATCTTGATTGTGATGGTGGTTCCATTGGTATACACATCTAACAAAATTCATCAAATTGTACACCTGACATACGTGTAGTTTACTGTACAGGAACCATACCATAATAAAGGTGTTAAAAAAAAATAATAAAGCAGCTTAGGAGAGGTTCTGAAAAAGAGCACTGAGAAAACCCCGTGGGGACATTTGATAAGCAGCCTCCTCCTGTGCTAGAGAGGACTGCTGGTCTGCTTGGCTTATTTTATTTTCTTACTTTGGTGTCTAGTATCATGACTCCAACTAACATAAGCTGTTTATCTTTAGCAATTTCTGATTTTCTCCTGGCATAAAAAATTCTACCAAAACTCATTTATAGGTTGAAAAATATTTCTTATGGCCTCTTTTTTTTTTTTTTAAGTAAACAAGACAGCATGTGAGGCAGAGATTAGATAATAGTTTTAAAACATCAAAAAGATGAGCTATCAGTCTCATTTGCAATCGCCCTTTGAAACCGAGTCTTAGCGTGAGTTGCTGTACCATCTGCCATTTAATCGAAATGTGTATCTTTACAGTTAAGTTGATCATTTTTTCTATATATTAAAGTTTTGCTTAAAATATTATTAATTTTTGATATACATTTATCACAAAATATACATTATCACAAAATATGGTTCTGTGAGAAATGTATTATATTTTGAGAATAGCTTTTGAATTTCTCCTGCCAAAACTAGTTTTAAAAGTTGCAGCCTTTGGTTGACACTGATGATTTCTAATTTTTTTCCCTTATGATGATGGAGACTTTCAAGTCATTTTCAGGTAAAATACTAGAAGATTTTACTTTCACTGTGGGGAAGGTTTGAGAGCTGTAATTAGCATAAGAAGATATGAGAGGATAAAGTGTTAAATACAAAGAATTTATTATCTCCAGTCTTTACCTTTCTAAGGCAGATCGTCCCCAAAGGAGATCCCTGATTGGTAAAGTGACCAATGGATGGGGCTGCAAATAGCAAAAGCTGAGAGACAAGTTATCTTACAAGAAAGAATAGTCAGGGAAGACATGGTTACAGATAAAAAGGGAGAACTCAGCCCAAGACGGTGCTGGAAATGCTGCAAGAACAGTTAAATCTACAAGCAGGGTAAGAGTTCAGAGAGATGTGGCAACTGCTTTGAGGAGTGGGATGTTGGGCAAAAAGTTTTAAGAAGGATTTTAAAGACGTTTCTGTGTCCTAACTCTCCCCTCTGTCCTATGGGACTGTCAGAAAAATCTTTTCCCTTTTATATTATTTAAAGATTTTTTTTGCTTTTAATAGGAATACAAATACCCTTTTTTAAATCTTTTTTTCTGGGGGGTGTAATTAGGTTTACTTATTTATTTAAGTGGGGGTACTTGTGATTGAACCCAGGACCCCATGCATGCCAAGCAACCACTCTACTGCTAAGCTATACACTCCCCCCAAAATACTTGTGTTTATATTTTTATGGTATTACTTATAAATCCTGAAATTTACTATTTTTAAGTGTGAGGAGGAGATAGTGATGTATGAACATGTGACCCCGCTTTGCCTCTAGCTTGGGATAACTCTGAAGCTCCCCAAGGGACCAACCAAAGCACTGTAAATGAAATGCAGTTCAAATTTTCTCCCTCCTCAATCCTGCTTTCTTCCTTCACAGCCTTGCAGGAGTGGTCCAGCGTTGATCTCCCAAAACCTTTTATATGCATTTTGTTTTCAGAAAACCTGGCCTCAGAAAACCTGGCTAGTGTTAGGAATGGTCCTAACGAAGCTGACTTGACTCACCTGCCAGCCAGGTGACAGCGAAGACCCCATCTCTGCTGGTCAGTACATACTGACAGTCTATGGTGATCTCTAGTGAGGCAAATGTGAAAACCCTCACTGGTGGTAAATGGGGACGGCTTGCCTGTGAAAGGAATGCCAGCCCTGGTGGAATATCCCAAGCATTTGAGTGGGGAAAGTAGTAATTTTAGTTACTATGAAATTGAGTGTTTGTTGCTCAGAGCTATCGATGCTTTATAGAGAAAAATGAAAGGCTGGAGGTGAATGAGCATGAGAAATGTGAAAGTCAGAGTGCTTCTTTGCTGCCTATGAAAAGATTCCCATCACCTGCAGCTAGAGATTAGAGAAAAAAGGAGATCAGGCCAAAAGCTTAATCATAAAGGTAGGAGGGCTCTTGAGAGGTTTGAATTCTCAACCCTGGCCAAGTCTGCTACACCAAGATGAAGCACTGGTTGGGACAGAATGGAGACTTGTGATTTGAGTTAGGGACATCTTAGTTTATCAGTTTGGGAGCTCTGAAACTCCAGATCTCTCCGAACCCTCTGTACCTGCATAAGTAATGCTCAGCCTCTTGGTTAAATGTTAGTACTCCCCCTTGTCCCTTGCTTGCAAGCAGCACAGAGATATCTGCCTTGCAAGACATGACGTTCTGCCCTCCAGAGTGCACCATTACTTCCCTCCTTGGCCACCAGACCCATAATTAGCATCAACTGTCAGCATAACCCAACTGAAGCAGTCGTGGACCTGCTGAGGGAGGAAAAGGAATACATTCCCAAGAAGCTTCAGAATCTAGGTAGCAGACAAGGAAGAGATGAGAGAACATCTGAGGTTGCAGGATCAAGGAGAGAGGCACAAAGTTGGACAACAAAGAGTTTTCCCATAATTTGAGATTTTGTAGTTTGGCAGGACCCCTGACACAGTGCTAATAAGCATCAGGATGGCCTCGGAAGCCTGGAGAAAGTGAGGATCTAAGCTACCTGCTAGAAGAAGGGCTAAGTTTCAATTTGCTTGGGCTACAATAACAAACTATGATAGAATGGGTAACTGAAACAACAAACGTTTATTTCTCACAGATCTAGAAGGTGGGAAGTTTAAGATCGAGGCAAAGTCAGATTCGTGTTAAGCGAGGCCCTTTTCTGGCTTGTGGACAGCTGCCTTCTTTCTACATCCTCACGTGGCAGAGAGAGAAAACTCCAGCATCTCTTCCTCTTCTTATAAGGGCGCTAATCCCACTTTAAGGGCTCCATCCTCATGACCTCACCTAAACCTAATTACTTCCCATGGGCCCCACCTCCTCGTAACACCACATCAGGAGTTGAAATCCTCAACATATAAATTTGAGTAGACACAAACATTAAGTGCACGACAGTTCCGAGGCTAACAGGTGTGTAGGCTGCGACAGCCGGCTATGCCAGGTGAGGCTGAGAGACCCTCAGCCCGCTGTGTTCAGCAGGAGGGCCACAGTACACTCTGTTTACCAAAGCAGACAGGAGTGTGTTATTGAGGGTGAGTCAGAAGCACTCAGCAGCTCCCTGCTGTTTGTCCTCTAAAGGCTAGGCTCATCATAGAAAATGCTGATTCAGAACAGAGCTGCCTGAAAGTAACATGGACCCTGAAATAATGGAGTCCAGCTGGCAGCACTTAACCATCAGTAGGCAGGAATTCAGGCGGGAGCAATTACCATAATGAGCAGCAAGGCCTGACTGGCATCTGTGATCTTAACCTACAAAGAGCTACTGAAAAAACAGAGCACAATGCTCTGAGGCATAAGATAGTAGGGAAGCCAACTGCAATGCTGCTTCACGTACACAATAAAAAAGCCTGAAGATGCACGATGAGGAGCCTGAGGGCAGCATCCCCAATAAAACGTCACCTCCAGACATGAGCCAGCTCTACAACCGGGATCCACTGACAGAAGGAGAACCCATAAAGAACTCTACAACACAACTCCAAGTGCGCACGGCGACGATAACCGCAGTGCGGACCTTCTGCAGAAACTCATGACTGTCTACTTGGCAACTAGGTACTGGGAAAGAGCAACGGGACTTTTAGATTTTAGACCTAGGCTACAGGGTCCGAATCGATACTGATAACCCAGATTCCAACATGTCATCGTGGTTCCACTGTCAAACAGGTGTATGAGGACTTGGGAATAAATGAATCCTGGGCCAAGGTCTGGCTCACAATATGCCCACTAGGTCCGCAGACCCACCAAGTAATTTTTCCCTTGCCCCCCAACCCCAACACTGCCCTGAGGCTCTGTATTCACAAATAGAGTGAAGGGTGGTCTTTTGAAGGCACAGCTGCAAGGCCAGTTTAGAGAAGATACCCTGTGCCATTCTCTGTGAGGACACAGCATGCACCCTAAATTAATAAATACTATTTTGTACCCAAATGGCAGGTTGCACGGTTACCGGAACCAAGAGCCAGTAGTGTTGTCACTCCCAGTGGAGCAGCTGGGGAATGTGTCCTCCTTATTCCCGCAAGATTAGGCTCTGGGGGCCCAATTAGAGGTGACTTTGCAGCCCCTCCTGGGGTGGGGTAGGGGGCGGCATCTGACAATGCCGTTAGACATTTCTGATTGTCACAACTGGAAATTGCTACTGGCGACAAGTGGCTAGAGGCCGAGGATGCAGCTAAATCCCCTGCACTGCACCAGAAAGCCCCCCACAACGAAGAAGTGCCTCGCCCAAAACATCAGTGGTACCCAGGCTGAGGGACTCAGACCTAGGCCTCCAGGCTCCCCGAGGAAACTA
This sequence comes from Vicugna pacos, assembly GCF_048564905.1. Lineage (NCBI taxonomy): Eukaryota > Metazoa > Chordata > Mammalia > Artiodactyla > Camelidae > Vicugna > Vicugna pacos. The sequence continues at coordinate 69,261,624 of NC_132993.1, read as the reverse complement.
TCCCCACCATGGGGCAGAATAAGAGCTCCCGTGAGCATTAAGCTGTGGTTACCACCCAGTCACCTTAGGGTCCCATGCCAAAAGCAAAGCAAGCAAACAAAAGAAACAACACTCTGGCTGCAGTAATTGACCCTGACCATCAGGAAGAGGCTGCTGCTACATCACAGCACAGGGGAGTTTACCTCTGCCACGCAGGTGGTCCAGGTCCATCCTCTGCTGACCAAATATGACGACAAAAAAAAAGCAGCAGCTGCAGCCTGATGAGGACATGGTGCCTGGGGGTTTGGGTCTGGGTCCCTTCACCACGTATGCCACGTAGAGCAGCAGCGGGTGCCATCTGCGGGAATGGGGACTCTACAGGAAGGCGATGATGATCTAAATTTCTTATATTTTATTGAAGAAAATTTTAAACATGTACAAACGTAGACAGAATAGTGTAATGAGACTTCACATCCTTCATCCAGCTTCAACAGTTACTAATTCATGACCTATCTTGTTTCAGCTTCCCATATTATTTTTAGATAAGTTCCAGACATCATTTCATTAATAATAGTTCAGTATGTATTTCTAAAATAAAAGGACTCTATTATAAAATATAACCACAATAATATTGTCAGATCTCAAATTTAATAATAATTACTTCAAGTATTATCAAAACTTTGTTTTAAAAAATATATATGAAATACTGGAAGAATATCTATAAAATATTTAACTGAGGTGCTAGGGTTTTGCCTTTACTTCTCTGTTAATACTGTTTGTGAGTAAAATGATATGGAGTGATATTGAAGCTAAACTATTCGATTTTTCAAAATCAAATAGTACTCTGAATATAAATAAATTAATTATCTGAGGGAGAACTGGCTTGTACCATATATTTTCAGGAAATAATCAAAACTACAAACAAAGAAATACAGAGAGGTCCAATTAATAACAACTGGTGTCTTTAAAATACACTAGAAAGGAAATGACTTGTTCTTAGTGTAACTTTGAACTTACTAGTATTCTATATCAACACATACGTGGAAGGAACCAGCTAGGAGTGCTGTTTGTATTGGGGACCAAATAGGGGCTCAGAACACAAAGCAGTTCCCCGCTTACGGTGGGAGCTGATGTGACCAGATGTGCACAACCCTTTAATATTGGCACCTTAGGAGGAAGCAATGTGGATCTGCCCTTTCAGGGCAAAGACTGTCCCAGGGCAGGAGGTGCTGAGGCAAATCTGATAGAGACAAAAGAGGCCAAGGAAAGGAGGGTTCTTTTTTTTTCCTTAAGAAAATTCCATTTTAATGTGTGTATCTAATCTCTTCTGCTGGCTGTGCCAGTTCAGTGTAATTAACAAATCATGTGCAATGTCACCATATAGAGGAGACCACATACCAAGTGTGAGTTGCCTTGAGTCTAGTGCCATCTAGACAGAATTGAGTTTAGACTTGCTCTTACCCTTGCCACCACCCTGAACAGTTGCATTTCTTACAGGGATGTGGCAGCTTGACGTTTCATGAACGGCTGTTTCAAACTGATGAAAGAAGTAAGTAAACAAGGTAACACCAAAAACAATATGATGGAGGAAATCACCAATCACTTTTTACATGCAAATTAAAAACTAATGTTGGTCCAAAGAATAAAATGAAAAAGATATAGCAAGCTAGGAAAGATGTCTGCACTGAATCTCACAGAGGACTCATATAACTCAGTAACAAAAAAAACAAACAACCCAATAAAAAAAAATGGCAGAAGACCTCAATAGACATTTCTCCAAAGAAGACATGCAGATGGTCAACAGGCATATGAAAAGATACTCAGCATTGCTAATTATTAGAGAAATGCAAATCAAAACTACAATGAAGTATCACCTCACACAGGTCAGAATGGCCATTATCCAAATAATAAATGCTGGAGAGGCTGTGGAGAAAAGGGAACCCTCCTACACTGTTGGTGGGAATGTAAATTCATGCAGCCACTATGGAAAACAGTATGGAGGTTCCTTAAAATATTAAAAATCGAGTTATCGTATGATCCAGCAATCCCACTCTTGGGCATATATCCAGAAAAGACAAAAGCCTAATTTGAAAAGATACATGCATTCCAATGTTCATAGCAGCACTATTTAAATAGCCAATACATCAAAACAACCTAAATGTCCATTGACAGATGACAATAAATAAGTTGTGGTATATGTATACAATGGAGTACTATTCAGCCATAACAAATAATAAAATAATACCATTTGCAGCAACATGGGTGGACCTGGAGATTGTCATTCTAAGTGAAGTAAGCCAGAAAGAGAAAAACACCATATGGTATCACTTACATGTCATCTTAAAAAAAAAAAGGCAAATGAACTTATTTATAAAACAGAAACAGACTCACAGACAAAGAAATCAATCACACTTGTGGTAACGAGGGCAGAAGGGGGTAGAAAAGGATAAATTTGGGAGTTTGAGATTTGCAGATACTAAGTACTATCTGTAAAATAGATAAACAACAAGTTGCTACTGTATAGAACTACATTCAACATCTTGTAGTAACTTATGGTGAAAAATATGAAAACAAATATATGTTTGTATATGTATGACTGAACTATTATGGTGTACACCAGAAATTGACACAGTATTGTAAACTGACTGTATGTCAATAAAATGTAAATAAGTAACTAAATAGCCAAGACATGGAAGTAACCTAAGTGTCTATCAAAAGATGAATCGATAAAGATGTGGTATATCATGAAATACTACTCAGCCATAAAAAAGAATGAAATAAAGCCATTTGCAGCAACATGGATGGATGTAGAGATCATCATACTAAGTGAAATAAGTTAACAGAGAAAGACAAATATTATGACATCACTTACACGTGGAATCTAAAGAATCGGACAAATGAACTTATTTACAAACCAGTCTCATAGACACAGAAAACAAACCTATGGTTACTAACGGGGAGAGGGGTAAATTGGGAGTGTGGGATTAACAGATGCACACTACCATAAGTAAAATAGATAAACAACAAGGAGTTACTGTATAGCACAGGGAACTATATTCAGTATCTTATAATCTAATGGAAGAGAATTGAAAAAAAGAATATAGATATATGTACAACCAAATCACCTCGCTGTGCACGTGGAAATGGCACAGTACTGAAAATCAACAATACTTCAAGTAAAAGGAAATCTCACAGAGGGAGGTTAGAAGGTAGGCTCTGCATCAGTCAACTAACAGTGTTCAGGGCTGCTTTAACTAACAGTGGGGCCTAGGACACGTATGTTAGCGCCTCCATGCCTCTGTGTCCTTATCTGTAAAACAGGGAAAATAGTAGTGTCTTTGTCATAGTGTTATAGTAAGGATTAAATAAAATGAAAATGTCTGGCCCATACTTGTTATTATTCCTAGTATTAAAATATGAGAAATTACTGCCAATAAACACAAATAAAAGGCTTAGTATATAAACATATAGGATATTAACAATAATTTTAAATGTGGAAATTCACATGGTTCAATTGCAATAGTGGAAAAGAAAAAAAGAAATGCAGTTTAAAACCGGCAATTATTCCTACTAAGTTAGCAAAGTTCAAAATTTGATGGTACTGAATGTTAGAAAGGATGAAGTAATAGAAATATTTCTATACGTTCTTGTTAAAATTATCAATTGGGGCAATATTTCTTTCTTTTTGAATAACAACAGCCTTAAAACAATCACGTTTAAATATTTCCTCTGTTAGAATACATTTTAAGGAAATAAAAAATCTGATAAGGTTTATTCATAAAGGTGTTCATTACAGTGTGAATATCATGGGATTTGGAAAATATCAGAAACAACTTACATTCTCAACATTAGGGTTACTGTTAAGCAAAATGGAGACCCTCTGCATGACGGACTAGTAAAACTTTACATTATGAAACATGGTGCAAGATGGGATTAGCTGCCCTGGGAACTGGGCCTCAGACCCAAGCCTGCTCTTCAGCGTGGTGAGAACACACCAATGCACAGGAATGCGAAAGAGTGCTCTTTCCCACTTTCAGTCTTCTGACATCATAGTGTCCGTGTGCTTCTACAGTCTTGCTCTGAGAAATATTCCACCTTGGACTGAGGGGACAGTGGAGAAAGAAGGTGCTTCCTGATTGAGCACTGCATTTCCAGGCTGACTTCTGCTTTAAGAGCCTAGCTCTCAGGAGTGCCAAGATTTAAGAGGACATGAGACTTAAGAAAAATTAATTACAAAGGGCAGTCTGTCTGACCCCGTTGAGTTCTGCACATTGCGCCTCATGGTTTGTGGTTTATAACTTGGCTACTCATTGGAATTAATAGAGGAATTAAAAAAGAATCAGGTTTCTGTGGAAATTTCAAATTAGTAAGTGAGGTACAGAACTCAATCTGGGTGGTAAGCCAATTTTCTAGTTTCTTTTTATTCAAAGTGTGATTCTTGAACAAGTGGCATTGGTATCACTGGGGAGCTTTGAAAGACAGTGAGAATCTCACGCCCCACCCTAAACCTCCTGAATCAGAATCTGTACCTAGTAAGATCGCCAGTTATTTATATACACATTAAGATTAAGAAGTGCTGGTCTCTGTGGTCTAATAAGCACCCAGCTTTGTGGACCTGGTGATGGAAGTTCAGAAAAGGCCCCAAAGTAAGGATCATTTTTTGTTATGATTTAGTTCACGTGCCTCAAACATATCTGATCCATCAACTGTTTTATCAGGATAATCCATGCGTAATTAAATTTGAGGGACTGTTTACCAATAAAACAGTCTTAGCCCTAGAATGAACCTATGTCACAACCCCAAAAGCAGTAACTGTGGTACACAGTTCTTTATAGGATATTTATGACTGTGTAAATACGGAACACATCAAGGTATCCATAGAATTGCTTAACTGAAATGATGTGGAGAAGCTAAGTCACAACACACATAAAAACTACTAGGACATAACTCAAAGCAGCACGTCTCAGCTCTGCTGTATCTGGCGGGAACAAAATCAAGCTCGTTGTAGGCTCTTACCCCACACGTATGTAAAAAGATTAAGAAGCCAAAAGCAATAGACTTTGAGTTTTCAGCAATAAACCCCTGTATGGTCTATTCTTGTTTATACTGTGTTTAAAGGAGTGTTTGTCATGTATCCCAAAATAGTACCAATACAATAATCCCCATTTTCTATTACCAAAAAAAAACCCAAAATACACATACAAAATAAACGACAATAACCAACAGAGACAGTGTGATAGAATAAAATTTTTAAATCATTTCAATAGGAGCAAAATATTGTTATGCTGCAAGAGTAACTCCTGGCATCATTTAGGAGAGTAATCAGCACAGTCAGTCCAGATCTGATCATAACACCATAAAATCTGACAAATCACAGCTGGAATTCCACTGTAAGGATGAAGAGACAGGCCGAGAATCCAACTGCTTCAAAGTTTTGTTTGTACCATCAAAGGGTTTAAAGACGTATGTCAGCTGATCTGGAAGTAAATCTTAGTCTTTTCATATTATCAGACCATGTTCTTACATTCAAGTTTCCTAACGGCAGGTGTCATACGATTTATTCACACAGACGTAACCGAACGTAGATTTGCTTCTCCACCTGGCACTGAGGAATCTACACTTCCCCGAGGGCAGAGGTTATAAGTGAGCTGTGTGGCCCGTTCCCTTACGGGTTAGAGACCAGATTTCCTTTAAGCTCCTGAAGGTGCTTTCCTCCATCTGGCTGGGCTTGTAGCCGCTTACTGTGAGAGTTGACAGAGACTGAGAGGGCATCATGCCAGCAGTCTGGCAGAAGATGAGGAACAAAGAGATATGGAAACTACTTTATGAGACATTGCTCCACACTCTACAAGACGAGACAAATAGAGACATGGCAGTGCCAGTCAAGGGATGGTGTTAGTGACACTTGTGTACACCACCTATTTTTACATGTCTTAATCACGAGCAAGAAAGAGGCTTTCAAGAGGTAAGTACTATAGCCAACTACATGTTTGCTTGATAAGAAATAGTAACATCAACATCTGTTGGATGAACTGGAAAGAGACAGTTATAACAAAATAGCTGCATGTTATTTGGAGATAAAGTCTAATTTTTGAGAGGTTATGCTGTTTTTCTATAAGAAAATAAATTAGGGTAGCATACATGATCATGGATTTAATGCAGGGATAATGACTTCAGGTCAGAAGCTAATGCTGGCATGTTTTTTCAGCTTATTGTAGAGCTCATGTAGCTTCAGGTGGATTCCTCTCTGCAGTAACATCAAACATGATTTGTGAATTATACCGAATTACCAAAGCCTACAGAAGAGTCTGGACGTTACTTAGTAAAACAAAATCCCCTCAAATATATCTCCAGTCAGATTATCCCGTCTGTCTTCAACTCATAAATGCACCATTTACATATAGACACCATTTATGCATATATACATGGTACATACAAATACACATGTAGAAACATGTTCTGGAGAATGTACTTGCCCAGGAAAATACCTAGGACAACAGAAGACAAACAGAGTCACCAAGGCCTTCGAAATCCCACAGTACTCGGCTCCAGTGTAACCATCACTTAAAAGAAGACAACAACAACAAAAAACTGAACTACCTTTGTATTTTCAAATTAATCCCTAAGATTCAAGATCCTAGATGTGATGTAATACAAATGATATTTTGGAAAAGAGCACATCCATTTAATGTCTTAAATACCTGCTGCGTTGACTCTAACTCACAGTGTAAATCATGTTTTAGCAGGGCAGTAATTCTGACAGTCTATTTTAACTACTATATGCATTGCACACGTCAGATCATGTCTCAGCTGACTCCAACCTTTCAAAGGTTTATCATATTCGGAATATAACCTAAAATTCTTTATGTGACCTGCACAGTCAGATACCTAACCACCTCTCCAACTGTATTTTCTGCCACATTTCCCCTTGCTCAGATAGTGTTAACTGTACCAGGTAACCCACTATTCCTTAATTACACCAAGCAGGGACTATTCTCAGAGTTTCTGTGCTGGCTGTTTTCAGTTTCTAGAGCTGTGTTCCCTTGAAATAGCCAAGTGGCTTACCTCACTTAAGCCTCTTAAATGTAACCTCATCATAAAGTTCTTTCTGCTTCTGTGTGTAAACAGTGTCCATATCTGATACTCTCTACCCCTTATTACCCTGATTTTTCTTTTACTTGTAACAATTTAACATCTTACATATTCATTACGGACTCCTGCTCCAACATACTTGCATGCACGAACACATGAACACAAACACACACACACACACACACACACACACACAGAGGAACGTAAACTCCAATTTAAGGACTTTCTTTCTTTCACTGTGGTATCCCCCCATGTACTTATAAAATTATTAATTTATAGTACGTACTCAATAAATATTGATTGAATGCACAAGAAAATGACTAGAGAAACGTATGTCAATAGAAAATCACTAAAGATGACTTTTTAAGATGTAAAATCCAGGAGCTTTTGGTATCCATTTCTTGACATTGTAAATACTTTGGTCTTTCAGTTGAAGAACCTGTTGATTAGATCAGTAAATATTGTACAGCTGACAGACTGAATGCGAGGTAGGTTTCTATCTAGATGATAAATCTTTTTTGATGTGCATGTAATGGACTTACTTGGAAAAATTACATATAAATACATAAATAAGTGACTTTCATCCCCAATGTTTGTGGTATTTGACTTGTAACTTATGGAGTAAGACCATAAAAGATGAGGGAAATTTTCAACTGTATTTAGTATCTTATTTGCATCATAAGAATATGTCACAGGTTAAAATAAAGAGCAAGATATTTACGAAAAACAATCATGTGATGTGTTGAGGACATTTATGTTGCAAAACTTTACCGAGAGACTCTTGAAGAATTGGGGGATACAAGGAGATTTTCAGATAAATGGGTGAGTTCGGGTAGCTTAAAATCTTATTTGTGGAGATAATACATGCATAGGCAGAGGATATTACAGTGCAAGGTAGAAAGGAACCAATTAGTGGCAGAGGAAGCAAGTTAAACTCTGATCAGAGAATGGTCTGCAGTCAGAAAAGACTTCATAGAGGAGATAGGATAATGTCTATGAAATAGAAACATTTTCCTAAATTACCCAAAGTGAAAGCCAACTTAAGAAATTAATAGCATGTTAACTATTCAAAGCTGAAATAGAAGAAAGAATAAATGTTATGAACAAAGCTTTCTACCCCAGCCAGGAGCATACGGAAAACTCCAGGTGATTAATTGACTACCACAAAAGACACAGTGATTCCAACTCAAGACATGAAAAGTTACTGCTTGCCCAGCTTCTGTTCTTTCGAAGAGGAACACATACCTTTAATGTTTTAAATGCCTGCTGAGTTGACCATAACTCACAGGTATAAACCATGTTTATCTTTCTAATGAACCCCCCAAAGTGATGACATATCAGAGTATTGTGAACAAACAGCCCTTTTAATGCTCACAATAGTGAATGGGTCTGGGCAATTTGCATTCCAGATGGAACTAAAAAGGAAACTCATCAAAAGCTGTAGGGATCAGTGACATCAATATAACTTCAAATCCGATCCTTGTTATTCAAAGAATGTGAAAGTTCTGTAGTGTCAGGCTGTACTGTGTTGTTACCCTTTTATTAAAATCTTCATGGATTACATAAACAGGGCAGTTCTTGCTAGGAATTGTTTAGTATATCCACCCAAATCTATGTGCTGCATGATTTCTATGCTACACCATCATTTTCACCTGACTAATTGAGGAGGTTTGTTTTTTTTTTTAAGGGGGGGCAGGGCGGTAATTAGGTTTATGTATTTTTAAATAGAAGTACTGGCGACTGAACCCAGGACCTCGTGCATGCTAAGTACCACTCTACCACTGAGCTCCCCCAAGAATTTCTTTTCTCTTTCCTCCTGCCTGTTCCAGACTTCCTTCAGCCCCAACTACACACACCCAGACACACATCCCACACAGACACACATCCCTGTACATCACAGCGACAGATAAGCAAATAAAATTGTATCATTTTCCTTATTCCAGGAATTAGTCTTAGGTGCCGATTAACCAGTGAGAATCACTTTAAATACTGACCATAATGCCTCTCATGGAAATATGAACAAGCAAAATGAAATCATGAGGTGAAGCGGTCTCTGTTCAGTTCCTTTCAAATTACAAGAAGTATTTGTTTACAGTCAACTCCAAACGAACCACTTTTTTACACTAAAGTGGTGTATTTTTGCTTGTCCTCTTACTGCCTTGAGTGTAATTTTTAACAAATCTGCTGATATCCCAAGCCACAGAAAATCAGAGACAACAAACGAGTAAGGTCAGAAAGGAGTAAAAGTCTAACAACAAAAAACACGAGATTAAATCAATTTGAAAATCCTCAATTAAAAGGCCAAAGCGGGGTTCCGGTTCAAGACGGGGAAGTCAGAAAGTCTGCAATTCACCTCCACCCACGAGCACACCGAGTCCACAGCTATCTATGGAACAATTTCCTCTAAAATAAAACCTAGCGGCTGCATGTGTGACGACCACCATCAGGCCGCGGAGGAGCAAGCACGCGGCGGCGGCGGGGAGGCCGGGACGCCGTGCCCGCCTCCGCGCGGGGGTACCCCGGCGCCTGGCCGTGACCAGGGGCGCTGGGACCCCACGTTGGCTCCCCCACTTTTAAAGCCCGCACCTGAGAGGAAGCCCCCCCAAACACCTAGGTCCGAACACCAATGGGGCTTGTGTCCAAGGGACCCACAGGACAGCAGAAAGCGGAGGAACGGCCCTCAGAGGGACTCACCCACTCGCGGTCGAGCGCAGACACCGCTGATCCCGGCCAGACTCTGCGTGAAAAACGCTCGTTTGCTCACATTAAAGCAGCCTGAAGGGCAGGTGTTTCCCTCAGCAGGACCCCCGGAGCTGCTGGGCCGCGTGCTCTGAGCATGCACGCGGGCGCCGCCTTTTTTTTTCTTTTTCTGGTGGGAGCCCGCGCTTCCCCCTCCCTTCAGGTGCCTTCAATGTTTTTAATTTTATTTATTTACTTATTTAATAAATACTAGGCCTTTCCCTCCCTTTTCTCTTTTTTCTTCTGCTGGTGCTAAGAAGGGAAGCCCTATAAAAAGACTGGCAGGACCCCCCAAGCAGGGCCACTACGGTCCTGCCGGCACCATCCGGTTCCCTGACCCAGAGCCTCTATCTCACTTTTTGCCTGCGAATCGGCTTACTTACCCCTAAAATTCTATTGGTTCCCTGAGCTCACTTGTGATTGGTTATTTCCTTCACTCCTGATTGGTTATTACTCTCACTTCTGATTGGTTATTTCCTTCATTCCTGATTGGTTATTATTCTCACTTCTGATTGGTCCATTTCCCTAACTTCTGATTGGTCCATTTGTAGTACTTCATTTGCATGGAGCTCACCCTTGATTGGTTATTTCTCTCACTCCTGATTGGTCTATTTCTGCAAAGCTTGTTCCTGGTTGGTCAATTTCTGTTATATTTTATTTGCATATGATGTTGCAAAGTGTAAAACTGGCAGCCTATAAACACCTGTGGAAACCTACAGATGGGGTCCAGAGCTTGGGGTGTTAGCTCCTCTGGGCCTGCTGGCTCAATAAACCTGAGTTCTCCAACTCTCCAAGTGCTGCTTGGTCTCTCGCCCGGATCCAGGTTGCTGTCACGACTGAGCTGTAACACATTTTTCTGCAACAGTGCCTTTTTGTTTCGTTTTTCCCCCCTGCTGAGGACACCATCTTTCCCTCTAGTTGTGTACAACTTAGTTTTCGTTTTTGTTTTTAATTCTAGACCTGTTTTTAATTCTGCTTTTTTTTTCACCGCCAGTAAGCACCATCCTTCCAAGTTCCCTGTGCCATGCTACAGAGAACTGGTATCTCCCAGAAGGGAGCTTTTACACATGTCTAGTCCCTGGTTTTTGCAGCTGCCATCCAGGGGACACCTTTTGATGGCCTGGATCTGGAGGCCAGGGGAGCTTGTGTTCCTGGGTCCCATGGGACTGTGGCAATGCAAGAGGCAGGTCTTCACAGGCTGCAGCCCCCAAGGCATTGCACAGATGGCAGAATGACAACACCCCCCCCCACCATCTTTCTGTGAAAGAGGCCAATTTTCCTGTCCCCGCTTTGGTCTGAGGGGCAGACTTCTGGTTTGGTACATGTCTGGGGACAGGGAGAACTACTCTCAGGAGTTTCCAAACTGTCTTTCCATATCTGAAAACATGTCTCAAAGATGTTTCAGAAGCTTCCACTGGAGGCAAAGGTAAGAGTGGCAGTGGATAAGGACCTCTCTGGACCCCAATTCTTGCTTCAACCAGAAGAGACCCATTTTATTCCTTCCAGGATTGAGTTTCCTGTTGAATTTTATTCAAAGAAAGAATTTATGTCCGTTTTGGATCTCCAGAAAGCTTGTGCCAATGTCAGAGTGTAAGATATTGGTTGGGCAAAATACCTATGAAAGATAAAGGTGGGAGGAGCAAGAATAGATGGAATGAGATATCTGAATCCTCAGAGAAGATGATGCCAAGATAGAATTTTAGAGTGGGAATCTCTGTGTGAAAGAAAATGGTCTGGTGACCAGAGAAGGCTGGCAGAGCCCTGGGACCATGATAAAGTCCTATCCTAAGGGAAGGAGAGAGGGAAGGTTAAGTGGAAGAATCTCAGAGAGCTGTGCAATCTGAAAAGTAGGTCAGCAAGGTCTTCAGGGAGTTTCCAAGACAAAGTTGGCCTTGAGAGGAATCCTGTGTCTACAAGAATGGGCCTGCCTTAACATCTGTCAGTCATTGGCAGAAAACTTGCAAACCTGGTAATGGATATCAGAGCACAGCAGGTGGAGCCCTTGGTCAATGATTCTCCCTGTAGTGGGAGGTGCATGAAGTACATTCTCATGGCGGCCACATGGGTGAGCTCCAGGCCACAATGTTGACCTGATACCTGTGAAGAAAGAGAAGGAGGGGGAGAGGATTGAGGGGCAAGAGCTTCCAACTACAGTGCAGCGCTGAGAAGCTCCTGCTATCCTGAGGGAGAGACTCTGAGCAAAGATTACCTGATAGAAGAAATTACCCTCATAAGGCACAAATGACATGGTTCTTTTTCCCTCACTGTTCTCAGTCATTGGCAGTAGCCCAGGAAAAAGTAGCCTGGGCATAAACACCATGTCAGATTTTAAAAGATATAGCAATTGGCGGCTGTCAGCTGATTCACATTCCTCAGAGAAAGTTCTCTCTTGAAGGAAGATCCAGGTGGTGCCCCTTCATGGCTGCCACAGAGTTTCATGAGTAAAAACTGTTTGAAAATAATGTATCTAGTAATTACTTCATTTTATTGATTATAAAATTTAATAACTAAGTGAAATGACATTCCAAGGTCACAAAGTTGTTTTACAGTCAAGACTAGACCCAAAATATCTTTATCTTCTACCTAGAATTATTTCTAAAGATATTTCTACTTCCAGAATTCAATTCTAAAACACAGAAAATTCTCTTTCTCTCTTACTCTCACCACAAAAGCCTTCAAATAATTACAGGATGACAAGAAACCACAATTTGACTTGCACTCTAGCTCAGTCTTTCTTTTCCGTCTCTACAAATTTTAAAATTGTTAATAAAATTCTCAGAAAAGTCAACAGATAAGGATAATTGGTTTGGGTTTTTTCATTTTTTAGAAAAATTCTGTTGACTTATAAATAAACAAATAAAGCCATATTTGGAATTAAATTGTCTAACCTGGTCTGATATTGACTGAGTATACATAGTCCAACTTGTCTAACTGAAAGCATCAAAGGACACTGCTTACTTCTTTGGATATGCTCATTTTCATATATTTGAAATGCTTCTGCTGACAAGATTTCTTGTTATCTGTTAACAAAAAGAGAGTCATAAAAATCACTCATCGACAGTCCATTAACCAGTTTGATTCTTCAAGCCTTGCTTCTGAAATTTGAAATAACGATTTGGGGAAAATACTTTGCAGTGTTTTCTTTTTTCTTTTTAACATTCAAGGCAAATAAATATAAAGGATATTAAACTTTGTATAAAGCAAATTCAAGAAATACAATTAAATTACAAAGGTGAATTTTGGTGCTGCTATTTCTGTGATATTGAGCCTCTCTAAGAAGTTATAAAACCAGAGTCTTTGTTCATATTTTCATTTTTCTCTTAATTTTTTAAGTTGTTGAACAGTATAAATGCTATTTGTTTATTGAGTTGGCTTTATTTTTACATATTCTTCATAAATGTTTATAATTTATTGCCAAAACATAAAATTCTTACCTCCCCTATGAGGGCCTCTCTGACTGCATACTCAGTGATGTCTTCGCTTTACTTCTTTCAGAAGAAAATAGAAGGAAACAAGTCAGCAACATAAAGTAAAACTGAGATTAGCTATATCCAAAGAGCCAATTTCACGAGGGGACAACATAATACAAACTTTTTCTGGTGTCAGAGTTTTGGCTTAACAATCTATACCATTAGATGGTAAGTATTAGTACAATACTGGGAGCTGTGGTACATAATATGGTTTTGGAAAAGAAATTGAAGACTCTCCTTTAGCTCACTAAAGGCTTAATCACCAGAATCTCAGGTCTAAAGTAAGTTTAGAGATCATCCAATTCTACTTCTTTCCTGTGCATAACTTTTACAAAATAGACAATAAATTAGCAAATGTGTAGGTCAGGAGCAACTCTAATCATTAGAGAACGTCTTCATTGTATAGGCTATGCTCGCTTCAGTCACTCGTTTAATTCATTCTCTGAGAAGCAGCTCCCAATTGTTTCAATCCCTTTTTCCATCTGGTAGCACTTTAATATTAAAGACAATTCTCATGCCTCCATATCTTAGCCACATAATTTTATCTAAATGCATACTAACATAACTTTCTTTAAACAGTAAATATTTTGCTTCTGTGGCTTTAAATGTAGCCTGGGTTTCATTAAGAGCCTTGCCTAAAGGAAGCACATTTGGGAGAGTGGGTAGGAGTTTTTATTTCCTTGACTGCTTTGAAAAACAAGATTTTTGATGAGCCTTGAAGAAGAGGGAGGAGTATAGCTTCTTCAAATCCTTTGAATTCCAGGGTGAAATCTCTGAGGAAATTGCAGGAGAAAAGACAGAGAAGGATAAGCTTTAAAAATAATGGAAACTGATAATTAGATTTAATTGGGTCACCTCCTTGCTATCATCATCACCTAGTCTCTCATAGTGTTATTGCAGATACCAGGTGAAATGATGAGACCACTTTTGGAGTGAACAAACCAAAAGTGTGTAGAAATAATGAAAAACATCTTTAAAAAGAAGAAAAGTTGTTGTTGTGGCTATTTTGAAAATTAGTTTATATTTTTGCTTGTATACATCCTAGTTTCCATTATGTAAAACCTAGGTAATGGTGAATGGGATTTTACAATTCGAAGCAGAAGGTAAAATCGAAACTATGATTTTACTCTTCTTAGTCTACATGTTTCAAGTATTTTAAATAATAAGATAGCCATGTCTAAGTTCTACAGAAATTAAATTTATACTAGCATATATGAAATCTTCGAAAAGCTAAGATTCACTTTTAGTCGTGTGCAAGTAATATCCTTTTACAAACTGACTATTCAAAATTAGCGTCTAGGAAGCTGAATTTGGTTCCATATATATAGGAATTTATGATGAAATTAGAGACATCATTTGTAAATGCCTGTATGTACAAAGGGACAATATGGCATTTTGCCAACGTGTATACTATATAGACTGCTATAGATTTTGATTTTTTTATTGTATAGTGCCTTGCAGTAATGTTATTTTTAACTATTTTTGTGATATTACTATTTAGCACTTCAAACTAGTTAACTCTTAAAACTTATTATGATGCACAACAAAAGTGAGATCTGTTCATTATTCTAGAGTCATTATGATTGTGTATAAATTTGCCACGTCTTATCAGAATAGTAAAAAAAGAATAAAAGCTCAGAAAATACAAAATTATTTTCTATTATTATTCTTGCTTCCTCCTCCATAAATGCAAAATTATTCCATTAAAAATAGCAACATTTGTGCAAAATAGATAAAATAAAAAGCTTATTAAGCTAGAGACTGAAAAATTCAAATACATTCACTCCTACAGCTGTGTGTGTTATCTATTCTTATTTTGCTAGATTTCTCCTTCGTCAGTTCCCTGGAAATAACACCCAGACTTAAAATAAGGGAATCTGCCTCCTCCATCCATGTAACTTTAATGGGGTCCCAATCGCTGGATTCTGTTCTAAATTTTAAAGTGAGGATTTAACTCAGGCTTGACCTTAAAAGTACTTTATCCTTCAAGCCACAGTTATTGGCCCAGGGATCTGATAAAATCTTGAGCTTTTATACAAAAACACTGGGAAAGAAAGGATCTTTTTTTTCCTCCAGGATGACTACCTGGGCTGATGTAAGCCTGAATCTGTTAGAGGCTGGGTGCTCCCAGGGTATGAAGTATGCCTTTCTGCAGGAGCAGGGGGAATGAGGCCAACTTACAGGGAGAAGGTAGGAGAGAGGGAGATGAATGGGAAACTGAGGACAACTTTTAAGCTTGAGATTCTCTGATAAAAGCACCAATAAATCCCTTTTTCCTTGCTTAGGCTACTTTGACTTGATTTCTCTATTTTGCAACTGCAGAATCCTCACAAATACAGGGTGCAAGGAAGAAATAGCCTGAAAAGAAGAGCAATGCAGGATGACTTACTCTCTTGGGAAGTGTGCAGTAAGCCTGCAGCGAGTAAACAGCGAGGGGTGACGCTGTGGTGGGAGCACTGACACGGCAAACCAGGGGGACAGAAGGAGATGCGTGTGTGTCTGCATGTGCATCAGACAGAGAGGAGGGGGAAGGGGGGAATGTCACATACCACATGAATATTTACTAAATATTACGAAAGTATTTGTCCAGGAGGGAAAATCAAGTCATTTACTGACACAATATGCTCGGGGTGTGTGTGTGTGTGTGTGTGTGTGTGTGTGTGTGTGTGTAGTTACATGATAAACGTCTGTTTACAAGATAAATTTACATGTTGTGAAGTTAGAATAAAAGTTAAAAAAAAAAATGGACAACATGAAGGTGAAGTTTTAATGGCTCTAGAGATGGTAAAGGGCATGTTATTCTGAAAAACAATGGAAGTTAAAAATACCAATGCATTTCAACACAGAAATATTAGCATATCATATAAATGAGAAAACTCAAACCAGAAAATAACAAACATTACTAAGAAAGAGATAAGACCATCGACTAAAGAAATACAAATGAGCAATAACTATACATAAACATTCAGTGTTACCAATAATCAAAGAATGCCAATAAAGTAACAAAATATTCAAAGTGGCCTGATGAGATAATGACAAAGCAAGTATTCTAATACACTTCTGTGGAAGCTTAATCTGGTGCATCGTTCCTCAAACAGGAAGAATACCTGCCCACTTCAATAAAACTTCTCACCTACCCTTTATGGTCTTTTAATGATATTTCTAGCAATCCTTCCAAAGTAAAGACTTTCACAATTGTTTTCTGCATAGTTATTTAAAATAATAAAGCACCATAACAATCTTAATTCTAAAATAGTAATTCAATTATGGTATAGGTCACACAAAGAAAGAACTGAAAGCTAATTAAAAATTTTAAACGTGGATAACAGTGGTGTGCAAAGTAAATGGGAAAAAAGACAAGGAACAAAATTATATATTATTATCCTTATTTTGTAAAATGAGGAAAGAAAAAAGAAGAAAGGAAAAGGAAGAGAGGAGTTAGAGAAGGAGGGAAGTTGGGAGGTTCTGCAGAAGAAAATCAGAAAAATTACAGATTTTGCGTCTGGGAGATCATTACAACGATTTTCACCTCAACACACACACACACTGCCTGTCTGAAGTTCCGAAAGCAAACCGAGTAGTCACTCATTTCCTGGGAAATAAAGCAAGGTTTAACAGAGCGAGCATTAATAAATTCATTTTCTAAACACAGAAAATCTCTGAAGTTCTTTCACACTCTATAAAGTTATCATATGTCATTCTGTCGGAGTAGCCTTTTCCCTTTGATTGCAGCAAGTTCGTCAGTCTCTCGAATGCCCTCTATAAAAACATCGGGTCAGGGAAAATTTAAAGCCTAATAAAATACCTAAGTTCTGCAGATAAGATGAGAGCAGCTGCTGGGAGGAAAGAACAGGGCGCAAAATAAGAGTGGGGATGAGAGTGAGGAGGGGAATATAGACAAGGAGGAAAGCAACTAATGTGAAAAGGCAGGAGGAGCAAATTCTCCTATTTCTCAAGTTGACCCAGGCATAGCTGACCGTGTGGTACCCTGGCTTAAGGAAGCTGCCCCGTGCTCTGCCCGGTGGGATAAAGCTGAGCCACGCTGAGAATATTTGCTCTTAGGAACTCCTTTGCTTTTTTAGTTTCTAAGGCTCTTACTGTGCTCTTTTTTTTTTTTTCTGCAGAAATATCTTTCTCAATGTTCTCTATGTGGGAAACTCTTACAAATTCTCTGAATCACAGCCCAGGACTCCCACTGGGTGCCCTAAAGCACATGCCTACATCCTTGCTCCGCAAAGCGTGGTCCCCATAGCAGTTACAGCAGCATCCCTTGGGAGCTTGCTGGAACGGTAAATGATTCCAACACACTAACTTAATATCACATTTGACACGCTCTTCAGATTGTATGTACGTTAACGTTTAAGAACCATTAGTACGTATCATCATTTGTATTATATTTTTAAAATTTTATGTACATGGAATCCCTTAAGTTTTATTGTGAGCATAGAATCCCTTCAATTCTCTTTTATTGGTAAAATATTGTGATTTATCTATATTTGAATTAACATCCCCCAACATAATATTTGATCAATAAATATTTTACAAATAAATCAAAACAAAATCAATAACGTAGCAAAGAAAAATTACTCTAAACAATTATAAATTTCAAACGCTGATCAAGAATTACTACAAACAGATTCTTAATGAATATATTTTACTGCTTAAAATTTTCAAAATAACTAGCAGTAACATCATTTTTCTAACATTGCTACTCAACTAAGAATTATATCAATTCTGATATATTTATTTAACTGGGAGAATAAAATCATTCCTTTGATTTTCCAGGATAGAAATTTTTAAAAATGAAGACTCTTTGGGAAGAGTACAATTTAGTCATAATCTATCTCAAAGCCTTCTTCTCTATCGCCTGGGGCATCACCAAGAAAATTGCACTTCAGCAATTATCTGCTGGATTGTTCTCCCAGGTCTGAGACAGCATACAAAGCTCAGTTCTGAAAAATCAATTACTAACTACATCAGTAAAGAAGCAGCCTGTAAATTATGAGGAAGTTACGAAATCTCTCTTCTTTCTTCTCTTGTATAAAAATTACACTGTCTCTAAAAATTAGTATTTCTTTTTCCCTTGTAAAAGATGATTGTGCATTTGTGTGTGTGTGTGTGTTTGGTCCAACAACTTGCTCTGGATGTTTGGAATAATAAACAGATGTGCCTACATCTCCCATCAAAAGGGAGATCTTTAAATAAACCTGCTTTGAAAGGGATAAGCTCTTACTGGACTTTATGGTGAGACTAAGAGCAGCCATATGCCCTAGACTTTGACATGCCAAGTTTCTAGTGTTATTATTGCATGTTTTGTGACATCCCAGCTCTGGTGCTGCTTTTAAAGGAATGTCTCAGAATTGAGGAAATGTACAGCTGATGAAGTGTATCATTTACCATCCCTCTGGATAGGAGGGTTTTAACAAATGGGTGAAGTGCAGAATGCTAGAAGTTAGGAAAATGTTTGAAATTTACTTCTTAAAAAAACAGAATAGCTAGAAAATCTAGAAGTTGTAATTCATGTTTTGTAATCACACATCAAGTTTTGTGGCCCATAAAATAAAGATATGGGATGTATCTGATCCATTTAAAAATACACTTCTAAAAGTAGGGAATAAAATTTTATGAATAAAATTATTTTGTACCTAACAAGGTAAAGTCAATTTTGATTTCCGTATCTCTTGTTATAATAAACATCAAAGGAATTCCCAGAAATAAGTGTGCCAAACTCAGTAGTTTTTGGAGTTCATCAGTATAATGTAACTGATGAATCTGATACATTATATAAATAATATTTTATTTTACTTGTGTGAACTCTGCCCCGATATCTAGCATCCTCAATCACCCTGAAGTGTGAAATATTTCATTCTGCCATCATAGTTGTCAAATCTTCTGCTAAGCATGACAGCATCAATTAACTCTCTTTATGCTCCATTATTTTATGCCTTTTCCATTTCTCACTTGGAAGAAACAAGTGTGCAGGTGTAGAAACAGACTTACAAAATTTCTAATAACCATTGGCGCATAATTAAATGGTCCAAATGTTAATGCCTGATGACACTGCTACTGAGTAAATTCAAATACTGTTTCCATTAAAAACAAATGTGAACACTGTAGCATTCTGAGATAGAGTGACTAAAGTAAAAATACTTAAAATATCTAAATTATGGCCTTATTAAAATAATACTTGGGTCATTTTTTTGCTAGCAATGACACTGGGCATCAAATCATTTGAGATTTAGGGTGAAAATATATCAATTTTAATTGAAAAATTTGTATTATTTCATTCAATTTCTCATTTACCTTTTCTATATAAACTACATACACAGCATGATTCAAACTTTTTCATCATATAGAAGCAGTGTGTGTGTGTGTACACCAAGATTATGCACACAAATGCAACCAGTGTTTATTGCAGGCTAACATGATATTTAAGGGCTACCACTTTGTACATTCTAAATTTCACATGTGCTATTTATTAAAGTACATTTTTAAAATGGAGAGTTTTTATAATCCACAACAAAAGGTGAAACTTGCTCTTGCAAACTGTGGGGTTTATTTTATAACACCCAAATGTAAGAAAAATACTCATTATTCCTGATGAATAATTCAAATGCAGATGCCAAAAGCTGGATTGTGGAATAGTTTGATTTATAAGGACAATGCGTTTTTTTTCTTATTTGTTTTACATGTTGTTGCATGTACCTGTGGCTTTCCGAAGTGTACCTTTTGGTATCCTATGTAAGAGATCATTTGCCTAACACAGGACCATGAAGATATTCTCTTATGTTGCCTTCAAGAATATGTATTTACTTTTTTAACATTCACAGTCTAAATACGGCATGCGGTAAAGGTCAAGTTTCTTTTTACTTTTTAAAATGGATATGCAACTGCTCTAGCACCATATAGAAAAGACCATCCTTTCCCTCCTAATGTGCTGCACTGCTGTTGTCATCAATTCAGGACCTGTCCTTGCACTGATAACCCACTGTCTTCACTGCAGCTTTAATGTAAGTACGAAATCTGGTTGTGTAAGTCCTCCACTTTTTTTTTTTTTCCTTTTTAAAGTTTGTACTGCCTAGTGTAAGTTCTTTGTATTTTCACGTGGTTTTTAGAGGTTTCTCCATTACTGCAAAAAGAAAGCATTCTGATACTTGGATTGTTATTGCATTGAAGTTACAATTAATTTGTGATCACTTTGGGAGAACGATGTAGACTTTTCCAGTCCATGAGCAGGAAAGTCTCAGTATTTATTTAGGTCTTTTAAAAATCCTCTCAGCAAAAATCTAACACACTTCTCTCAGGAAAAGATCTAATACATTGGATTTTAATGATACTGTAAATGGTATTTATCATTTTTTCCAGTTGTTTGTTGCTACTATATAGAAACATATTGACCATGTATTGAATGCTTTCTAGAGTCACTTATTAATAATAATATTTTATAGATTCTTTTGAATTTTCTAGACATACTTACGTCACCTGTGATAAAAATAATTTTACTTCTCTCCAACGTTTAGAGGCATAACTACCTTCTCCTGTACTGCACTAACAAGGACTTTGAGTACAAAATTGAAAAGAAGTGGTCAGAGTGGATATCCTTATCTTTTTTCCGGTCTGAAAGAGAAGTATTATATATTTCACCTTTTACGATAATAGATGTTGATTTTTGGGTAGATATCCTTTATGGGATTAAGAAAGATCACTTTGATTTCTAGTTTTTTGAAAACGTTTATCATAATTGTTGTCAAATTTATTGAATTGTTTTTCTGCCTCTGGAGATGGGCATATTCTTTTCCCTTATCATTAATATAATAAATAATATTGATTGCCAGGGAAATGATCATTTCAAATTCATGAGATACTCCCATTTAAAACACGGTGCTGTATGTATACGTATAGACACAGATATGACTCTGAATATTTTGTTTGTGATTTTTTTATCTAGGTACGTGAGAAATGTTAAAATTCCCGTTGTTGCAATGATCGTACCATGTTGGCATGCTGGTTTCAAAAAATTCAGGGGGGAGTATTTCTTCCATTTCTATTTTCTAGAAGGGTCTGTATAAATATTATTTCATTTATTCCTTTAATATTTAGAGAAGTTTAGTAGTGAAGACATCTGGCCTGAAGTTTTTTTGGGGGGAAGGTTTCAAGTTATGATTTCTACTTCTTTTCAATTATTTTTTAGATTGAAATTTTTATATTTTATCCTCAAGCCTCATTGAGGTTAGGAATGATAGCATAGAGTGGGTGTTGACAAGTGAAACTCAGGTGAACAGAAGAACTCAGGCCATGTGTGAGGGGTATCCAATCATAGAGAAGTTGAATTACTGACATTAGAAAATTTGGAAGACAGATATGGGGGTTCTTAGGTTCCACCTGTACTGAACTTGAATGTATTTATGATTTTAAAACCAGTACATTTTCACCTGCACCCCAATGTTCATAGCAGCACTATTTACAATAGCCAAAACATGGAAACAACCTAAATGTCCATCAACAGGTGACTGGATAAAGAAGATGTGGTATATTTATACAATGGAATACTACTCAGCCATAAAAACCGACAACATAATGCCATTTGCAGCAACATGGATGATCCTAGAGAATGTCATTCTAAGTGAAGTAAGCCAGAAAGAGAAAGAAAAATACCATATGAGATCGCTCATATGTGGAATCTAAAAAACAAAAACAAACAAAAACAAAGCATAAATACAGGACAGAAATAGACTCATGGACAGAGAATACAGACTTGTGGTTATGGGGGGTGGGGTAGAGGGTGGGAAGGGATAGACTGGGATTTCAAAATTGTAGAATAGATAAACAAGATTACACTGTATAGCACAGGGAAATATACACAAAATGTTATGATAAATCACAGAGAAAAAAATGTGACAATGAGTGTGTATATGTCCATGAATGACTGAAAAATTGTGCTGAACATGCTGAACACTGGAATTTGACACAACACTGTAAAATGATTATGAATCAATAAAAAAATGTAAAAAAAAAAATAATAAAAAAATAAAACCAGTACATTTTATTAAGAAACAGAAAATTTTGTGAAATGTCAACTGGTCTTAGAAGTTTGAGGAAACTATTAATATATTTTACCATATTATTTTTATATTTAAATTCACCTATGCTAAAAATTATCAGTTGTCAATATGCCCTCCTCCCTCCCCTCTACCCACACATGTAAACAACCTGCATATTTCAGAAAGTTTAACGAATTTCTTAACATTTGGTTTTAATTATGTCCCCTGATTGGATTTTGCATGTCAGAAAGTCAAGGATTTCCCTTTTGAAATAAACAATTTGTTTGATATTAAGTACATCTACCATAAGTTTGCCAGACTTTTCTTTGAAAGCACTCATGCCTTTCTAATTTAAGCTGGCCTGAGAGAGAAAAAAAAAAGCATATTTATTCTTTATTTATTGAGTCTGCAATTTTTACCGGGCTCATCCATGAAACAGTTCCATATGCCACTGCACAAAATAATACATTTATATCAAATTACCTAGTTTCCTTGTGATATGACATGAACTATTACTTTCCTAAAGCAATGTAAGAAAGTAAAGAATAAAAAATAGAGTAATTGTTTATATTGGTATCATTTCCTGAGATTTATTTATTTCCTTAAGAAAGCTATTTTTTCCACTTTGTGTATTGCTTAGCATAGAAAATTAACTTAAAATGCTTTCTCTTGAGTTATCCATTTACTCCACAATTTTTTATTAAGCACCTACTATATATTATATGCTGAGGTTAGTGATGCTATGAAGATTGGTAAATATCTGATTAATTACTCTCTTCTGCTAAAATAATGCTAGGTGTTTATTTTAACACAACATGATATAGCATACAATTCATCAGTTTTAAGTAAAGGATCCTCAACTATGGACTTCACAGGGTAATTTGTAAGAAGCCACAGGAGAACAATGTGCTAAATGTTATTTTTGTCTGACAGAATTTTTAAGATATAATTGAATCTAAGTATTTCATTAAGCACCTGATTAAATCATTAGGCAGATTTGTTTTAATTTAATGTTCACTAGGTAGATTATTTCACAAAGAACTTTTAATAAAAAGATTCATCATCTCAGTTGAGCAAATAACATTTAGCTTTTTGCTTAAAATTCTTAAACTAATTTTAATTATAACTTTATCCTTAGAAAAGATTAATAAGTTATTATCAAGTTTTAAAACAACATTTAAAAGTTTAATGTTTTTGAACTTTAGAATCAGTATTCTAGCCACTAAATTGTAAGCTACTTTTATGCTGGGGGTATATCTTACTTGCTTTTGAAACCCTGGCACCAAGCAGAGGTTAGACGTTCAATAAATATTAATTGGAGGATAAAAAAATGTAATATAATTTCTTTTTTTGGGTAGAAATTAATGACAAAATGATCATTATTTTGTAATGTCGCCAATTTAAAACCTATTTGATGGTGGGGAAAAAAGCCTTGTAATGGGACATATTTTAAATAAATCAAATAACTTGGATGCATTTGTATTTAATTTCAGCATAACCTTTCCCTACTGTGAAGACTGAAAATCTCTCCCTTACCTCATCTTCTGCGTTCCAGTTGTTCTTTTGATCAGAAGCTGAGATTCTTTCCAGGTTTTAGCTACTGAACAAGGGAACCTGATTTAGGGAATGTCTCATCAGACAGTTAGCTCCAGGGAGCCACATCTCCCCTAAACTAAGTTTGTCCACTCCTAAAAACACAATTTATATAAAGCAAAACGTCTCCATTTCTCACTCCTCCTTACTTAAATCTAAACCAAGTTAAACCATCTTCTAATAAGAAAATGGAGATTGATATGCTACTTTTGTTCTAGTCAAAGCAATTTTAATTTCAAGGATCCATGAGTCACTTAAACAAAGACCAAGTAGGGGGTTGCTGTGTAAGAAACTCAGCTCAAGAGACTTCGAGGAATGGACATAGGTAGACTGGTCTTACACTACCTAGAAAGCTGTCAGAAATTGAATTTAATCTATGTCTCAGAGTTTACAGGTTTCCCATTTCTGCCTCTCCTTGCTTATTTCCAATACTTTCCTGTTTCCACAAGTAGCATGGCTTTCTCTGCTTGTTTGCTACCTTTAAATGACTCCAAGCTAGCAGCCTTTATCCCCAAGTATATCATTTGGCTGCCATCCATTATTGGCTGATTACATTTTGTGTTCTTGAAGTTCTTAAGAAAAATAATCTGATCGGTTCAGTTCAGTCTATGGATCCCTTCTCTACCTGTGGATTGTTTATTTATCCTAATGTAACGCGCAATGCTCTGGGCTGTGGATTGTTTATTTATCCTAATGTAACGCGCAATGCTCTGGGCTGTGGATTCATGAGATACCAGGACAGCCAAATCCAGACACTCCAGATGGGATAAGTGCTCTGGAATGGGCTGTGAATGAGGCAGGCAAATACACTAACAGGACTGGTATAATTCTGTGTCCGTTTAAAGAAAGCAGTTGCCAATATTCACTGCATAATGGAATGTGAGTCTGTTTCCTTTCTTCTGTTTTTCTTTTATAGCTCTCTGTTTGGAAGTTTTTCAAGGTACGCTAATTTAGTAAAACACTTAAATGGCTTTGAAATTACTGTTTTCCTTTCTCTTATCTGCCTGGATTGCTGCTTTTTTCTTCCTCATTTTTTCCCTCCATTTTCAAATGCCCATAACCTATATAATGGTGCTATAAAAAATTACAAGAATATATTTTAAAGTGTAATATTTCTAAAGCCTTTACTTATGACTTATCTGTGCTCTCATCCCCCAAATGGTGATAATGATGACACAGATGGAGGCAGTACAGCCTGGTAGCCAGCAGGCGGGCTCTGGAGTTAGACCGTGCAGTTTCTCATTCTAGATCCACCTCATTCAAGCATTGTGATCTTGGACCATATACTTAATTCATGTGAACAGCTTATTACCTATAGTTTACGACATATATTAGGCATGCAGTTGGTGCTTATTAAATATTAACTATCATTATTACTACTACTATTAGTACTAGTACTAATTACTACGCTAACTATTATCACAACTACTACTACTATTGGTAGTATATTAGCTTTAAAGTTCCTTAGAGTTTGCAAATTAATTAAACATACTCAATCACACTTTTGTGGCTTTTCTACAAAGAATAATATATAAAATTTTTACTGAGCTTTGTCAATAACTTTCTGCCAACTTTACCTTTATTGAAGATTTGTCCATTGAGAAAATTCTATCTGCTACACTGAGATTCACTCAAAAACATTTGCTTTGTTTATCGCATGAAACTTGTCAATTTGGGGGGCTACATCACTGCAATTACCATCTAAATTTTCCCTTCTAATGCTTCATTCTAATCTTGATTGGCAGTTTAGAATACATCTAGTTTTTTAAAGGTAGGGGATTAAATCATCTAGCTTTTCCTTTTTTACAACTTTCATTTTTAGTTAAATTATATTATTCTCAATTATCTTACATAAGAAGAATAAAAAGTCATTAAATATATAACATTCAGTTTGAGTGAAAATTATACGCTTTTATTGGTTACATGTTTTACTGTAGTCTAGGAAAGGAACCTTTATGATGGGTAAACTTCCAATATGAATTTTGCTACCCTAGGTCCATGTATATTATAGGTTGTACATTTCTGATCATACCCATTGTATTCATAGGGAAAAGAAAGGATAAATGAAGGGAGGATACTGGGCAATGCTTAGAAAGAAAGCACGCATTAATTTCTTTATAAACCTGAATGGTCTATTTCATAAGAACAGTATGCATGAGTAGAACATGAATCAAGCACAGACATAAACTGTAACTACAGAACAATCTTCCTGTTGAGATCATTCATTTTGTGGCAACCCTCGATTTGCCTCAAATCTTGGTTTTGTATCAATGTTTATATCACAAGTGCAAATCAAAGGAAAGACCTTTTTTAGATTAGTGTTATATTTGAGGATACATGACAGCTCAACTGCTGCAAAAGAGCATTTTCTGGTGCCTCCATCTTACTTCCAAGAATGGCATTCTTTTTTATTTTTTTAATTGAAGTACAGTCAGTTACAATGTGTCAGTCTCTGGTGTACAGCATAATGTCCCAGTCATGCATATACCTACATATACAAGAATGGCATTCTTGATGCCTGTGCACTAAACTCTTTCCAGGAAGGGCTCTTCGAGCATAGCAGCTGGTTTAGAGCCGTCACGACATTTAAATTCTTTAGCTAGTCTTCCCCGGGAGGAGGATTATGAAACAGATGTATGGGAAACCTTATATTTATACGTGACATTAGTAATTCATGTAGAGATGACAGAGGTTAGACTTCTCTTTCACCTTTGTAAAAGCCTGATGTTATATAACTGAAACAAGTATACATTGCTCCAAATAGGTAAAATAAAATTTCCCAGTTGTGAATATTTGAATGTTTCAAAATAATTGAAAACAAATAGATGTTTTATTTTTCCCCAGTTAAACTATCATTGCTTTTATCTCTGTTTTTTTGCTTCTCAGGTCAGTGAGACCTGTATTATGACAAATAGTACTGATTTGCAACATGTTCTTCTGAAGGCACTGAATTAAGTATCTTTGATTAAAAAAAATTACCCCAAACCCAACTGTTTTTCTCATAGTGGAAATAATGTTTCTATTTTCACAATAGAAATACTGGTTTTTTTTGCAAGTGACTGACTTTAGAAACTAATAATGAATTGTCTTGGTATCTCTGGTTCATTATACATTTGATATTTCTGGCACATGTGTGCTCTTTATAATAATTTAAAGGAGAATGGTAGTTATGTAAATCGACTATACTCTGTAAAAGTAGAGTTCAATAGAATGTAATGCAGCTGCATTTACCTGGCACTGAACTTATTTACAAAAAAAGGAAGCCATCGCATTTGCATCTGCACTGCCATACCTGACGGAAAGCACTTTTCAATTATGTCTTTTTGGTGGAAACTGTCGGAGCCTATGCTACTGGATAGGAGTTGTCTTTTCATTTGAGACCCAGAGGACAAGAAACATAGCTAAGAGAAGGACTATAAAGGGTATTTCAGAAAATGGGAATCAAGTTATTAACTGACTGATTTATCCATCCAATGTGCAAAACACCATGCTAAGTCCTACTGGATACAGAGGGAGTGAAAAAAGCAAGTACAACAGTACGCTTTCCTTTAAGTCATCTGAATTCTAGAAGACAGCACACTCATTCGTGTGACTGGTATAAAGGACTGCATAGGGCTGAGTTACAAGAAACATTCTGAGTAATGTGCCAAGCTGAAAACTGGCAGCCTCGGAATCCCACGTTGTTGCTACAGTACAAGCTTCTCTGAGAGCTCATCTCAGGAGCAAGGCTAGAGAGACTGCCAGATGGTGGCGTGACTTTTCAACTCCATCCCTGGGTCAAAGCTGATGACCAGATGTAACAGACCTGAAAGAAGGAGTTTAAGCCAGATGGAAAGGGACTTTCAAACACACACACACACACACACACACACACACACACACACTTTTATTCTATGTGCTTTAGGAAGGCTAGAATTCTGGTGTGTCTTTAGTAAGCTATGACCATTGTGTCTATTTTCCAGATAGAGTCTTTAAAAGTTAAAGGTATTAATATTAAGAGAGCTACTAGTCGTAGACTTATGTTAAAAATTATAGAACTCCACTTGCTTTTAAAACATTTTAATACACTAGGTTGATTATTAATCAAGTCATAGTGACAGTAAGTCTTAATATGTCAGTATCAGTGACCTTGAATCAAACCCCTTATTACATTGTAAACACATTCAGAAGATTTTTCTTCCAAATGCCCATCCCCTTTTGAAACCCTTACTCCTTGACTAACTTTCAGTATCCAGTGTGGACCTCCCTTTCTAGGTCTTACTTCAGGTCTATAAATACCCTTCTCTCCTTCCTCATACCAGTCATCCAAATCAAAACATTCTGATAACCATTCCTCTGAAGCATGTGGTCTGAATATCCGAATAACTGTCTGGAAATAAAACAATGCGACCCTAAATCAATAAAAACACGTATACTTTTAATTCATTACTGGGCTCAGGAGAAAACTAAAGAAAATTTTAGGGACAAATAAAACAAAACAATCAAAACAACAGCAGTCAAAGTAATTTTAAAGAGGAAAAGAAAAAATAAAAAGAAAATAGAAACCGAAATGAATAAATGTTCAAATAAAAGTTTACATCCATAGATCTGCAATAAAGGAATTTCTATCAGATATACTGAAGGAAGAGGGAAAAGGACCTGATATGCAAAATGGAATACTGAGCGAAGAAACAAGTAAGTAAATAAATAAATAAATGCGTGTAAATAATTGAAATATATATTGTCTATAGAAGAAAATAATAGTATAGTCTAATTATATATTTAGCAAAAAATACAATTAACATTCTCTATAACAAAATCATAGAAATCAGGAAAGGAGAGATCAGAATTAAAGTTTCTAACTACCTTATATTTTTTGGCAGGGGATTGATACATTGAATAATTTTAGAAAAATTGCTAAGTTAAATATATATGTGATGCAATTTCAAATTCAAAGGGAGATTTAAAGGAAGAAACAACCTGTATGCCAAAAGAGTAAAGTAGAAGAAAAATGGAAACAGAAAAAGCGACACATTAAGAATGCCAAATAATGGTGGTAGAAATCAAGTGAAATGAAATAAAAATGGTAGAAATGAATCTAAAGGTGTCAGTCAGCACAGTAGATGTAATAAGCCAAGCTTGACAGAAGACAGAGGTTATAACACAGAATAATGAAGTAAGATCCAGCTATGTGTACACCACCTGTATAAGATTAGTGTGGGAGATGCAAAAACTCTTCAATGGCAAAGTAATTAAGTAATTAGTCAACTTCAGAGTACAGGACATTCCAAGGACATCTGTCCACGAGTCAATTTCGTGAAAATGGTAGTAAAGGTGGAGTGGCAGAGGTCAGCTTGGGAGTCAAATCTATTTATATATGCCTTGAGAGAACTACAAGCAAATCTGAATAATTATCCTTTGCTTCAATCATGAGTTAGATAAACTGGCTGTAAAGAGACATATTTTAGGCAATAGAGAAAATTTGAACAGGAGAACAAGGGTGAAGTCAGGTTGAGTGGGACAAGCTAAGTTTTGAGGTCTGAGTTTCTGAAGGTTCAGGGACTGGTTCAGAACTGGAGATTATGCGTTTAGGGTGCAGCTACTGCAAAATCACAGTCTGCATCTTCAATAACAGACAAAGGGATCATAACCTAAGAAGTCAACTATTTCATATAATTGGTGTGCACACATGAAACATGTTGTATGTTTCTTTGGCTCTATGCTGATCTGTCATATCTTAAGGAGACTATAAGCAGGTTACATATATTTTTTCTAAACTATATTATCAACCTCTAGAGCTATACCTAATACCTTTTATCAGACTCTAGTGATCAAAATTCTCTCTAAATAACCAAGGATTAAGTCTATCTGGGCTCTGAATCAATATAGTATGGTAAATCTCTTTAATATTAAAATGAAAAAGTATAATATAGTTTACTACTACATAAACATCAACTATCACAATATATTTCCTCCAGTATAGAGTTATTTTATTGTCATAAAATACAAACAGAAAGCCTTGGTTTTATAAAACTCCACCATCAACACATGGTGTTCTTAAGGGCTCCCTCCTTATCCACAGACTAAATCATCAACATTGATTACACCTTTCGTCCCCAACCCTTACTCTGGGTGTATTTCTTGGCTGGATTCCAGGATCTAGCACACTCCGCCTACATAACACTAAACCTTGAATTTGCTCCCTGCCTTTTCCTTTGGGTTTAACATTTAACATTTTGAGAACGCATTTATTTCTCTGCATGAAACGCCACCTTCATTTTACTCTTTGCCTTTGCGTCATGTAAAACCCAACCCCAATGACAGCCATCATAAAGCTCTGGTCTAGGGTTCCCGGGCCAGATGAGGGCCCAGATGTTCACTTGTCCAGTGGAAGAGAATGTGTGTCTATCTTAAAAGAAAGAAATTCTAAGTCCCTTCTTTACTATGATAAGTCAGATCATTACGATGCTCATATATCATGTCCAGGTAGTCAGGTATATACAACCTGTGATTAAACAAAGTTGATGCTGACCGTGCGAGGGAACATACAGGTGGATACTGGGTGTCTGCTCTATCTGTGACATGAACCAAGTGTCTTTATTTGGGGGGCCCTTTTTTCAAAACTTATTTATAAAGTTCATTTATACTAGGCTTTTTCTAAGATTTTTTTCCTAAGATTTCTGCATATTAAATTACATCTCCCTTCTGTATGTTCCTTCGTGGTGCATCCTGTACCTGAAAGCTTTCCCTGAGTGGTCTGAACTGTCAATCTGACAACCATGTTTGTGTTCCAATAGCACTTACATATGACTCTTTTTCAATGTCTCCTACTTTGTCATTGTTCTGTCTCTTGCTGAACTAAAAGCCTCTGATTTTTCCTTATCTCCATATTCCTCATGGAGTCAGCACATAATGTGTGTTCATTAAATACGTATTGCAAGTATAAATGAATGAATGCCTGAAAAATTATAAGGACTAATTTTAGAGTTTGTATCATTTTGTAGTATAGTTTTCTTTTTTAAAAAAAATGGTGCTGTCTTGACCCAGGTTTGAGTCCCTGACTAGAGGTCAATCCATTTCTTTTCTTGAGCGGATCATTAAGTTCATACCCAACCGACCACTTCCCTCATTGGGCTCTCACACTCCAAGTCACAATGCATCAGCGCTAATCATGCCAAGACCAGGTAAGAGACAACTAGAGACAGCTCCTAAGCCTAGGAGTCCACAAAATTACTCAGTGTAGCCGATCTTCAGGGAACCTGAGAAACCCTGCTAACCCCACCCTATTTGCTGTATCTAAGCTGCCTTTTACGGCTCCAGGTGCTGTAAGTCTGTCCCTGGGTACAAGTCCCTGTTAGCCTTGCCTGGCAGCCTTCTCTAGTTTTGAGGTGCAAGTAACAAAAATTCTGCTTTCATCTATCCAACTGTTAGTGAGTTTTCATATCCTACCATCAGAAGAATCTTTAAATCTTGTAAAGCCCATGACAAGCCTTACTTAAAAGCATTCAATTAACATTTGTATGCAGGACTCAAGAAATAAAAGCTACTTAGAATTTGGGAACTAAAAAATTCATCATCAAAAATTTTGAAATAACTGTCCTGGAGTGAACAAAGAGAATGCTACCAGCTATTATTTTTAGCTAGCTTTTAAACCCCCGAAAAGAAGCAGTTATGCCCCATTCCTCACTTATATGCCTCACATATACTTCGCTGCGTAATCGAAACTTAAAGACAATTACCAACAGATTGAGCTCAGGACATATTATAATCATTTTTTAGATTGGCCTTTCCAAGGAAATAATTCTTAGTGTTTTATTTTTTCTGTGTGAACAATATAGTACAACCTAATTATATTAATTTAAGGTGGTCTTAATAGGCTAAATAACATAGATGAAATAGATCAAATAACATAGAATACAATTGCAATCAAATTCAGACCTAAATATTATGTTATTTTAAACTCAGCTGGCTGCAACTAGTGTTCTTTTTTTTTTTTTCAATTTCCCACATCTGCTGAATTTACTCTATAGGTTGTATTGTCCTTATATTTTGGCAGAAACATAAGAGAGAACATATTTTCCTCTCACACACCCTTTGATTGGAAGGTTCCACTACTCCATTTGGACATTTTCCATAATACTTCTTATAGCATCCATATGCTAGCTTTTTATGCCTATTAATGCTTTCTTTACTCTGGGCACCCTTCCAAACACACTACTTTGAAATATGGAACTCCTTATTTAGTTATATAGCCAATATCTAAAAACCTCAACTAGGAAAAGATTTCCACCAGAATTTCTGAAGGTGCTGTTAAGATCAATCAAGGCAGCCACTCAATGAGTATGGAAAAGAGTCTTATAACAGCTCAGGAAACCACCTCATAAAGCCTCTACCAAGGAGAACATAGCAGAAGACAGAGACTACAAACCACCAGAATGGAAAACTCTAGCCAAACTCAGCAGCAACAGATGGAGAAGAAATGCTCTTATTGACTAACTTCCTTGTGAGGCTGTATTTATGTTTCTGCTTATTGGGTGCAGATTATATTTTCCTGCCAACAGTAAATGCTATTGATTTAATACACATGACAGCTCTACACCACACTGTAGCCCTCTGAAATGTCGAGATGGAATAGAAACATAGATTTCTTTCTCTAAGATACAGAAGATAACCCAGAAACTATTCAGGCACTTTTGCTCAGGAAAGTCTCATGGCTACGAGGAACTTGTATGTAAGCTTTTGAAAAGAAGTATAGACATGGAACAAAAATACACTTTGGATGGGGGATAAGTGATGCCATTTCTTTTCCAGATGTCTGCCTAATTTCTCTGCCAGGAATTTCCAAGATTTGTATAAAATTTTCCCTAAAGTGCTTACCACCGCTTTGTGAAAGAAAAGGCAAGACGCGTAATGACTTCATCATCTCAGAGTGAATCGTAATGAACAAGATACTGCATCATTACTGAGAAAATCTGAGTCCAGAGACAGCAGAGATCAGGGCTGTCTGGCCACAGGCAAAGCCCTGCTGGCTAACAGGAGCAGAAGCTTTTGATCCAATTGTAAATTTGTTCCTTTGTGATGATGACATTACGGCTCCAACATTCAAGAGGTAAACATTTTAAAGTAACTGGTTATGTCACTTGAACATCAAATCCCAGAGATACTGGCTGGAAGCCATGGAGTTACTCCCAGATGCATAAGAAAGTGGTTGCAGCGTATAATTAGGTTAATGTTCGACTAGACCCGCTGTTGATGGGTTGGCAACTCCAGTGATTGCTGGGCTTTAAGTGGGTTGGTGCCTGAGAGGAAAATCTACCTTACGGGACTTAGCAGGAGACAAGCCCCAGAAAGCAACTGAAGGGCTGGGATTTCACAAACCTTCCATATAACGGAATCACAGAACAGAAGGGTTGTCTGTTCGGGTCCCTGACACTTACATGAGTTTTAAGTCGGAAAGATAAAATCCGGTCTACTTTTCACTTAGATCTCCAAAAGGGAGGCTCCACCATCTTCTTCAGTGCAGGTTTTAAGGTATAATATATCAAGAAGTTCTTCCAAACAACTCCTCAGAATCTCTTTGTTGTAGTTAGGCCCCAGTAAATTTCTTTCCTATAATATCCTTTCATAGGCACATGTGTGATTCCTACATATCAACTCAAAATATCTGTACTTTTTTCCACTGGAGTCACTTTCTATATCTGAAACTGTTAATTATTTTTCAGTGATTCAAACTTGATCATAATTCCATAAATTCCCAATTCTGATAACATGGAAAGTATTACCCTCTGGTTCTTGGATTTCCTGTTAAAAGTTCTGGTCATTTGCAATAAATGACATATTCTGGTTTGTATGACATTTTTGTTAACTGAAAGATGCTATGAGAGGCATGAACTACACCTATCACTCTATGTGAAATGATGAACGTACTTAAAGTCAAATTTGGCTGTAAGTGAGAATAAAAAAAATCAACTTAAAGAATGAGTTTCTGCTATGCAAGAAGAAATGCTGTTTTATGTAAAGGAATTCTATACTGCTATTCAATTTTATTATTAAACCTACAGAAACATACTTTCTAAAGCTTCCATTTATACTTCAGGAACATGGATTTTTCAAAAAATTTAACTTCTATAATATACCTGAGTCATATGCTAATACTAAAATATTAAACACGCAATCATTTTCAGAAAGCACGTTTAATAATATTGGTATTGGGGGGCACTGTAAAATGTGACTCTGGGAAATGTTCTTCAGTGGCACGTTTTCCAGAAGGAATTTTAAACCAAGGAGTCATCCTTGAGAAAGCCTCAAGAACACACTGATTTGAAATGCTGATTTTTTTTCTTCCTACTGAATTTTTATGTCTATGCTGGCATTGTGATTTTAATTTATCATTGTGGGAAGAATAAGCAAATAGATTTATATTTTTTTTCTTGAAATGATCATGGTCTAAATTAAATAAAGTAACTAAAAATTAAATATGATTATTAAAAAATTAAATACTATTTGTTTAATGTTATAAATTTTAAGCTACAAACAATTCTCTGATTAAAACAACTATGTGACTAAATTTTACAATTTTTATATTATTTATATTGTCTTATAAACTATTACCTTAAAAGGATATATTCTTCCTAAAATGACCTTGTTAATGCACTCAGTCTTTAAATATTTCTATGATTTCTTATCTATTTGAAACTTTTTATTACTTTTGTTTATACATGTGAATATTTTTCACAATTATCATTAATTATTGTAGCCTTTCACTTAAACAAAGATAATTAATGCTCATGTATATTTATGCGTGTTCAGAAAAAGAATTGATTTATCTTGAAATAAGGTATTCTTAGACAAATTCTAGCCATATCTTAATGGACCAACCAGGGCTACATATTTGATCTGTACCAGATTTCACTTGTTTTCTAGAGGGTCTAAGCACACCAACTATTGTGACCCTGTCTGCCTGGCGTGGTTTCCTTTTTCCGTCCCTCCCTCCCTTCCTCCATCCCTTCCTTCCCTCCTTCTTTCCTTCTAGCACTTCTCAGAATTGAACCAGTTTACAGAGCCCCTCAAACACTTCTCAGATTTGAGCCAGTTTACAGACTCAGAGACTCTTGAATGAAGGGGAGGTCAGGTCCCTTTAAGGAAGGATATGGCTACACTGCAAACATTTATTCTGTTCATCTTTCACCCAGCCTTCCACAAAGGGAACTGCAGAATTTTCAACCTTGACTGGCAGTGGCGAAAAAGAAATAAGCAAACTTGGGAGGATTTCTGAACACTGGCCCAAATTAACACTAATTCCAAGAGACCTAAAAAGTCTTTATGGCCCACTGATAGAAGTAGGGGCTTATGGAGGTCAGGTGATCAATGGAGTTCTAGCTCAGTTCTGTGTCAAAGTGGTTCCAGCGGGTCTGCAAACCTACTGTCTAGGCATTTCTCCAGTTCTGGTATAGACTTACTAAGAAACTAGCAGAAGCCCCGCGTCAGTTCCCTGATCTGTGGAGTAAGGGTAGGGAAGGCTAGGTGGAGGCCACTAGAACTGCCCTACCCAGGAAACTCGTAAGCCAAAAGCAGCGCCACATTCAAGGAGGCGCTGCAGAGATGAGTGCTATCATCGGGGACTTGAGGGACGCAGTGCTGGTGATTCCTACCACATCATCCCCGCTCAACCTACCTTTTGGCTTTTGTAGAAAACGGATCTTGGGGAATGACAGTGGATTATCATAAGCTTAATCAGGTGTTAACTCCAACTGCAGTGCTATGCCAGATTTGATTTCATTGCTTGGGCAAATTAATGCATCCCCTGGTACCTAGTATGCAGCTGTTGACTGAGCAAATGCTTTTTTCTCCACGTCTACTAGTATAGACCACCAGAGTGGTTTGCTTTCAGCTGGCAAAGCCAGCAAAACACCCTCACTGTCCTACCTCAGGGGAATAACAGCTCCCCAGCCCTATGTTGTAAGTGTGTTCACAGGGACCTTGACTGCCTTTATCTTCTACAAGAAATCACATTAACTACATTGATAGTATTGAGCTGATTATACCCCGAACAGCAAGAAATAGCAACTACTATAGACTTACTGGCAAGGCACTTGTGTGTCAGAGGGTGAGGAATAAATCAAACAAAAATCAGCGGAACTTCCAGGGGTTCAGTGGTATAAGGCATGCCAGCATATCCCTTCTAAGCTAAAGGATAAATTGCTGTACCTGGCTCCTGCTACAACCAAAAAAAGAGGCGTAATGCCTCGTGGGCCTCTTCACATTTGGAAGCAACATATTTCTCATTTACATGTGCTACTGTAACCCACTTACTGTGGAACACAAAAGCTGCTAGTTTTGAGTCGAGCCAGTTACAGAGAAGGCTCAGTAACAGGTCTGGGCTGTTGTGCAAGCTGTTCTGCCATTGGGGCCAAACCAGCGGTGCTTACAGTGTCCCTGGCAGGCTGGGATGCTGTTTGGAACCTTGAACAGGGCCCTGCAGATAAATCACAGCCTAGACCCTGATGGTTTTGCAACAATGCCCTGCCATTCTCGTGCATAACTATTCTCCTTTCAGAAACAGCTTTTGGCTCGCTATTTGGCATTAGAAGAGCTCGAGTTACCCTGTGACCGGAGATGACGATCCTGAATAGGGCGTGTCTGACCGACCGAACTATAAAGGTGGGCGTGCAGCAGCCACGCTCCACCATCACATGGAAGTGTTATAGGTAAGACTGGGCTTGAGCAGGCCACGAAGACACAACTCAGGTATGTACTAAGGGGCCCAGAGGCCCATGATTCACACTCTTACTCTATTGCTTTTTCTCTGCCAGCTGCATCTATGGCATCTTAAGGAGTCCGCTACGATCAATGGACTGAGGAAGAGAAACTTCCATCCTGGTTTACATACTGTTTTGAGAGATATGTAGACACCAGCCCAAAGTGGACGTCTGCGGCACTGCAGTCCTTTCTGGGACATCCCTGAAGGATGACGGTAAAGGGAAATCCACCAGTGAGCAAAACTTGAAGCAGTGCACTTGCTTGCCTCTTTTGTTAGGAAGGATAAACGGCCAGATGTGTGTTTACGAATTCACGGGTGTGGCCAGTGATGTGGCTGAACGGTCAGGGACTTGGAGGTATACAATTTGAAAACTGGTGGTTAGGAAGTCTGAGGGAAAGATTTGTGGCCAGAGCTTTCCAAATGGGCAGAAAATATGAAGATTTTTGAGTCCCATGTGAGAGAATTTTAATAATCAAGTAGATAGAAAGACCCGTTCTGTGGATGGTAATCAGCCTTTTTCCTGAGCCACTCCTGTCATTCCCTGATGGACTCATGAAAAAAGTGGCCATGGTTGCAATGTTAGAAGTCACACACGGGCTCAACAACATGGACTTCCACTCACCAAGGCCAGTGTGGCTACAGCCATGGCACAGTGCCCAGCCTGCCAGCAACAGAGACAAACACTGAGCCCCCAGTACAGCGCAGTTCCCGGGGAGCATCAGACTGCTACCTGGTGATAGACTGGTAACACTGGACTGCAAAGTACCATGGAAAGCAGAGCATTTTTCTCTCATCAGAACAGACACTTCCGTGGATATAGATCTGCCTTTTTTGCCTGTAATGCTCCTTCCAAGACTACCATCCATGGACTTACAGAACATCTTATCCACTGTCATAGTATTCCATAGCATTGCTTCTGGTCAAGGAACTCACTTCATAGCAAAATGAGTGCAACAGTAGATCCTATGCTCGTGGAATCCATTGGGCTTACCATGTTCCCCATCTTCCTGTAGCAGCTGACTTAACAGAACAGTGGAATAGCCTTTTGAAGAGTCAGTTGCAGTGCCAGCTGGGTGGCAATATCTTTCAGGACTGAGCCAATATTCTCCAAGAGGCTGTGTATGTTCTAAGTCAGCTACCAACAGTGATGCTGTTCTTCCCACAGCCAGGATTCACAGGTCCAGGAATCAAAAGGTGGCAGTGAGACACACCACTCACTACTAAACCTGGTGATCCACCAGCAAATCTTTTTCTTCCTGTTCCTGAAACCTTAAGCTCTGCTGGTCTAGAGGTCTTAGGGCCCAAGGGACGTCTGCTTCCACCAGGAGATTCAACAACGATTCCACCGAACTAGAATTTAACACCGCCTCCTAGTCACTTTGGGCTCCTCACGCCTCTGAATCTACAAGTAAAAAAGGAAGTTAATGTACTTAGAGGTTACTGATCTGCTTTACCAAGGGGGGAAAATGCTCCCTACAGTGGAGATGAGGAAGAGTGTGTCTGAAATACGAGAGACCCCTTAGGTGCTTCTTAGTCCCCTGTGCCGTGTCATTAAAGTCAGTGGACAACTGCAACTATCCAATTCGTGAAGGGCTGCGAATAGCCCAGACCCTTCAGGAATGAAGGTTTGGGGTCACCACACTAGGCAAAAAACACAAGCAGCTTACGTGTTTGTTTGGGGTGAAAAGAATACAGAACAAATAGTGGAAGAAGATAGTTATAAAGACCAGCTACAGTTTTGCCTTCTCCAGAATGGCATATAGTAGGAACCACACAATACGTTGCCTTTTCAAATTGGCTTCTTTCACTTAGTAATAGGCATTTAACTTTCCTCCATGTCTTTTTGTGGCTTGATAGCTCATTTCTTTTTAGCCTGAATAATATTTCTTGGTCTGGATGTACCACAATTTATTTATCCGTCACCTAATGAAAGACATCTTGGTTGCTTCAAAGTTTTAACAATTATGAATAAAGCTGCTATAAACATTCATGAGTAGGTTTTTGTGTGACTGTGGTTCTCAACGCCTTCTGGTAACTACCAAGGAACAGGATGGCTGGGCCGTATGGTAAGATTTACCTGAAGGTAAATCTCAGAATTTTGTGGGGGCCCCCTTATGACTAGGTCCCCCTGGAATTTTTAACTCTTAGACTTGTCTACATGAGCCTTCAGCAATTCATCAATTAGAGTTCAGGTTTTCATACCCTGGCACTGGTTTCTGCTGCAGCTTCCACCTGTGAGTCTCTACTGCACTGAGCTGGGACTGCCTGTACTCGCCTCTATCCCCAGCCTTGGAGGCAGCAGTTCGCCCTGTGTCCTCCCCTCTCTTCTGGATCTTGTTGAGTTTTTAGTCTTTGAAGATTTTTATTTGTCATTAGGATGGAGGAGGGACTTCCAAGCTCCTTACATGCTGAACCAGAAACCTTCAATTTCTTTTGAAAGGCTGAAAAAAGTGTTTCAGTTACACATTTTTAGGCAAAATATGTTTGCCTTCAGTGGTCAAGATGAAAAGTGATGTTCTACAAACAGGAAAACTTTATATGAAATACTGAATGAGTGCTGATTATGATCCATTTTTGCATGAGCACTTGGAAAACATTAGAATGAAAAAAAAGTAATGAATCTAAATTCTTAAGATTAATAGAACTTATGAGAAAGTATATATAATGATGATCCCAATAAATAAACCAGAAACCAGTGACTACTCATAGCCCTAGATTTTGCACCATGTAATAAATACTAATCTTTGACAATCACTGTGTCCTACTGCTACAAGGGAAAACTCTCTGAGTGATTTTTTTCTAACCATTTGATCACCAGAAAATCAGCACGATTGTAACCTGCCTTTGAATAATATTCCTGATCTGTTATATGACAATGTTACTTTTAAGAGCTGCAGGCATTCCATAAAAACATCACTAAATGCACGTGCCATGAGCTGCTCGTAACCTTGATGCCATTAAAGACGAAAGCTATTGCCATGCTACCAGAAGTATTGCTTTGGTATTTTTCCACAATTACAAGTTTTCTCCTTGGTTTATCTTAAACACATTTGACAACTTGGATTTTTCTCTAAAGAGAGTCTGCTCCTTGTTATAAAGCTGTAAAATGGATTTTTGAAGATTTGAAAGTGAAACCAGAATAAAATGATATGCAAAAATGTATTTAAAAGTTGATAAAACTTAAGTGGGCTATTTTCATTGCAGTTTGGAAAAATGGTTTGGAATACTTAATTAAACAAGACAAATTGCAGATTCTTGACTTGGATATATTTGAAATGTACCTTCTTTTGTCACTTTAAAATGCATGTATTAAAAACCTGAGAGAAAATTCAGATAAAAATGAAATATAAAACATAGTTTGTTTTTATGCCTATGAGTCTGTTTTTGGTTTATAAATAGAATTTTTATCATATCTTTTTAGACTGAAAAACAAACTACGGTCACCAAAGAGGAAAGGACGGGGAGGGATAAATTAGGGGGTGGGGATTAACAGACACACACTACTATATATAAAACAGATAAACAACAAGGACCTACTGTATAGCACTGGGAACTATATTCAATTTCTTATAGTAACATATAATGGCAAAGAATCTGAAAAGTTTTATGTATATATACATATATGTATATATATATATACAACTGAATCACTTTCCTGTACACCAGAAACTCACATTGCAAATCAACCACATTTCAATAAAAATTTTTAAAAAAATGAAATATAAAACAAAATTATAGGGATGCATAACATCAGTAGAAATCATTCTGATATTTATTAGTGAACTTTTCAGATCAATACCAAAAGCAGTAATTTAAGTGGAAGAGTATAAGTATTAAATAGGCTCTTTGATTATATGATGATCAAGTTATTGAAAAGAAATAAATCATATGAACATATGAAAATAGCGTTGATGAAAATAATATAAAACCTACAATACACTACTATAATGAGGATACACTCCTGCAATATTACGGCTTATGTGGGAAGAAACTTGATAGATTTTCCTCCAGTTTGACAACAATCCTAAAAAATTACACGATATTAAGTGATAACAAGTTGAAGGCAGAACTATTCCCAACAGAAGTGTATTTTCTGTTATCTCTATAGTAAATCCTATTAGAAATTATTGTTAAATTAAGAAGCAATCAAAATGTATGCAACCCAAGTGTAAGAAAAATGGGCTCCTCAGACATGTGTCAGACCATCAAAACTCGCACAACAAAAATTTCCAGGCTTTCTTGCTAAGGTGGTTTTAGATGGTAGAATTGCTGTA
This sequence comes from Vicugna pacos, assembly GCF_048564905.1. Classification (NCBI taxonomy): domain Eukaryota; kingdom Metazoa; phylum Chordata; class Mammalia; order Artiodactyla; family Camelidae; genus Vicugna; species Vicugna pacos. The sequence goes on along the minus strand of NC_132993.1, from coordinate 69,220,697 downwards.
GATTACTTATTGGCTGAACAAGAAAGGGTCTGTGCCACAGAGAAAAACTCTTGTCGCACTTGGAGCAAAACTTCTGGTATAGCCGCAAGGATAAGACATTAACAAACAAGTCACTTGGCTAAAACAGGTTAATCCCCCTTCACGCACATTCTTGGATTGATTTGATACCGACTGGTTTGGTTCATGGGGCCCTGGCTACTGCGTGTACTTCATCCTCCTGAGAGTCGTCATTGTAGTCTCCCTGCTGGGCTATGTTGGCTTAAAGGTTTTAAGTGCCTGTTCACAGCCATCAGCAGTACCTCAGATGGTCTCACTCTGCTTGGAGAAACAGAAGCAAGATGAACCACAAGATAAACAGCAAAAATAACTCCTCACCAGTGATCTGACCTCATAACCTGGGAGTTTTACAAAGAGACAAGCAACTTAACCCTGACGATGACTGAGAGTGGTGCTAATATCAAATTTTTGGTTAACGTCTCATGTGTGAGAAAGATGACCAAAAGGGAGGAATTATTAAATTAACTAAACAAGGATGCCCACTAGACTGGGGTGGCTCTAATTCCATGCTGACCTGTGTAACCAAACCAGAACTTAAGCCTGTAAATGTCTCAAGGTTAAGAAGTCAAAGCAGTAAGGACAACCAATCACAAACACCCAACTAGACTTTGTGCTACAGCCAAAGTTCTCTTTCTTTGCTCCCACACTTCATCTATGTAAGATTTTCCCCTGGCTCCTCTGGCGAAACACTTTTAACTACTTCCACTTTGGTGATAAATGATCCAAATGAATTTTTGCACAAATTCTTAAAATTAAAAAAAAAAGTGTGTCAGGCAGTCAATTAATAAAACAACAGTCTACTGGATTTTATAATGCTTGTGTTACTTGTAGTTTTAAAAACTCATGTATTTGTTGTGGTTTCTTTCTGATTCTAAATAAATATTCATTATCTTACTTAATTTTACATTTATAATTTCATGATTTTTTTTTTTAAAGAAGATCCTCAAATTATACATGCTTTCAGGATGCCGATGAATCTGTACTGCAGACGGCAGTCAATGCTTGTATTATATAATCTTAAAGACTTCTATCATGGGTAAACAGGAGTTTAGTGTACATGATATTTCTATTTTGTATTTAACTTTGGCTTAAGATTGACTCCAAGTAGTTTCACAAAATGCTCTTTTATAGTGCTCCTAAATGCTCTGTGTGTTTTCTGTTTGTTTTACTTTTTGTTTTTTAAATTCAATATTTAGTTCTCATAGAGAACCTGCTTTTGTTCATAATGGAATATTTTTGTAATCTATTAATATAAGCAGGAATCCTTTTCTGCCTTTCATGATGTTGTTACCTCTGTGTGAGGTGAGAATATGAGAGGAATCTTTTTAATCAGGATTCCAGAATAAATGTTAGTTTTTTTTTAAAGTCAGTTTTATATAATCTGTTCAGCAATGTTACTGATTAGAACATTTACAATTAACTCAGTAGACACATTTCTCATAGCACCTTTTAATATGAATAAGACTAAAACCTATTTTATCCTCCCCAAAACAAAGTGTTATCTTTACATTTCCTATGACATCAAATGTATTCATAAAATATCAATCTATGTAACTACACATATTATAACAAGGAGCATATGCTTTCTTTACCTAGAGTTGTAGGAAATTCTCACTTCCAAATATTTTATTACTATTCTTTTGTAAATATTTGTTAAATGCATATGTTTTATAGATTTTTAAAAAAGGGACTCGTTTGTTCCCTGTTAGTTTCCTATTGTCACTGCAGCAAATAACCAAAAATCTGTGGTTTAAAATACATCCATATATTATCTCTCAATTTCAGTGGGCTGCAAGTCCAGGTACCGTATAGTTCTTTGCCCTGGGTTTCACAAGGGCAGAGTCAGGGTGTCAGCAAGACCATGTTCCTTCACGGAGGGTCTAGTGATGATGCGTCCACTTACAAACTTATTCAATTCCGCCAGATTCAGTTCCATTTGTGTTATTTTACGTTTTATCAAATTTCTGAAATGTCTGTCAGTAGAAAATGGCTACTTACTTACTCTCCTATCTGTCTCTGAAAAAAATCTACTCTACACTTACGAACTAACTAGAGTGAAAGTCAAACAACATATCAATATTGCTATTATTATACTTTTGATCTTGTGGATCAGCTGAATGGGGCTCAGGGTTCCCCAAGAGTCCACAGGAAACACATTGAGAACCATGGTTCTAGTGGAACAACAGATAAAAGATTATATAATAAAGTGACAAGTAAGGAAGAGAGTGATAAAAAGTGCTCATCTGTAACTAAGCATGCAGACTGTTATCTTACGGAGGGGGTGTCATTCTCAACGTAAAGTTGTCCTTCCTAGTTCTGGGCGTGAGAGGAAAGGACAATAAACTCATTCATTTTAGAGTAAGTTTAATACATTTCAATTTCTTAAAAAGTAGTTGTGTGAGGAAATGCATCAAGATTTCATTTCCTTGATCTTCAGCAAATTACCGTGTAAGTTTCCGACCTGTAGTTTGGAGATGCTGATGTCCACTGATCTCTGTGTTTGTTGCTGTGCCAGGACCATACTGTTTTGTAGCTTTGTAGCATAGTCTGAAGTCAGGGAGCGTGATTCCTTCAGCTCTTTTCCTCCCTAGGTAGGTTCATTCCCTGGTATTTTATTTTTTGATGCAATGGTAAATGCGATTGTTTCCTCAATTTCTCTTTCTGATATTTCATTGTTAGTATATAGAAATGCAACAGATTTCTGTGTATTAATTTTGCATATTGCAGCTCCTGAATTTACTGATGAGCTGTAGCAACTTTCTGGCAGCATCTTTAGGATTTTCTTTCTATGGTGTCATGTCATTTCTTAGGCTCTCAAACTTGTTTAAAATCATCGTTTCTTGCAAAAATTTATTTGAATAGGAGTAAGATTTTCCGTTATTGGCTAATTCTTGCTATGACCTACCTTCTAATGATAATAAGCTGTCCATAATTTTCTTTGAAAAAAAACCTTAGGATCACTTCTTTTTCTCTCTGCAAAAACAAAGGAAAGATAACCAGGCAACTGTACGTGGTATTTTAGTGGTTGTGAGTTTTAAATAATTTTCTTCATGATCACTGACAAAATGGTATCTGCCTTAACCTCTGTTAGTCAGAATCTTGTTAGAGTATTTAGTTTCCGAAGATGATTACCTAACTTCAAAGGGGAAAAAATGAATAAAATAATCTAATGCCCATATACACTTTATTCCAATGATTTTGCACTCATATTACTATTTGGCCAGGCCCTACACGTCACAATTTCTTTTATTTTCACTTATAATACAGTGTACCGTGAATTATTTATTTACCTGACCTAACACCAGAATTCTGTGCTATATTGAATGCTTTATAAACTAGAAAATTAGAAGTTGCCTACCATCCTTTGCATTGTTAAAAAAAATTTGACACTCTCATTCAGCACAGATGGGAAAAGAGCAACTCTTGTTAAGAAATGTGCACAGACGCAGCACATGATGTTGGACAAAATATGTTCCCAAAATAAAGAAAATCAATTACTCTTTTGATGTTATAAGAAACTCCTTCCCTCATTCATTCTCACTGATTCATCAGTCATTTACTTATTTATTAACAGCTCTCAGTCCTGCGTCAGGCACTGGGCACTGAGATGGCACTTGTGAGAAGACATACAGTTAGGTCTTGCTAACTTAACCTTGATGACGGAATGCCAGGCTGGTAGCATTCAACCTAAATCCAGCCTAAAGACATCCTGAAACTGAGTGTTTTGTTTTTGTTTATTTTTTTTCAAAGATTTTATTTTTCTTAGAGCAGTTTTAGTTTAACAGCAGTATTGAGAGTAAGGCAGAGAGATTGCCCATGTGATCCCTGATCCGAACCACACATAGCCTTCCTCTGACTACATCCCCCACCACAGTGTACATTTGTTACAGCTGATGTACCTACACTGACACATCATCATCACCCAAAGTCCGAACTTTACAGTAGGAGCCTTTCTTGGGGGTGTAAATTCTATGGGTTTGGACAACTGCATAATATCATATAGTTTCACTGCCCTAAAAATCCTCTGTGGTCCACTTACCATCCCTCTTCTCCAACCTCCATCCCTGAACACTGCTCTTTTCACTGTCTCAATAGTTTTTCCTTTCATGGAATGTCTTACAGTTGATATTGCAGAGTTTATAGCCTTTTCAGATTGGCTTCTTTCATTTACTATTAGTATTTAAGCTTCTTTTGTCTATTTTCAGGGCTTGATATGACACCTCATTTCTTTTCAGCAATATTCTATTGCCTAAACACACCCTACTTCATTCATTTAGCTACTGAGAGACATCTTGGCTGCTTCCAAGTTTTGGCAATTATAAAGTTACTATAAACATTTGTATACAGGCTTCTGTGTGGACAGAAGTTTTCAGTTCCTTTAAGTAAATGCCAAGTAGCACAATTACTGGATTGTATGGTAAGAGTATGTTTTTTTTTTTTTTAAGAAACCACCAAACTGTCTTCCACAATGGCTGTACCATTTTGCATTCCCACCAGCAATGAATGAGAGTTCCTGTTGGTCCATATCCTTGTCAGCATTTGGTGTTGTCAGTTTTCTGGATTTTAGCCATTCTAATAAGTGTGTAGTGGTTTCTTCTTGTAGTTTTTATTTGCATTTTCTTGCTGATATATGATGTAGAGCATCTTTTAATATGCTTATGACCATCTGTATATTTTTGGTGAGGTGTCTGTTTAAGTGTTTGGCCCATTTTTAATTGGGTTCTTTGTATTCTTATTGTTGAGTTTTAAGAGTTCTTTGTATGTTTTGGAGAACAGTCCTTTATCATATATGTCTACTGCAAATATTTTCTCCCAGTAGGTGTTTTTTCTTTCTTTCTTTCTTTTATTCTCTTGATACTGTCTTTTACAGAGCAGAAGATTTAAATTTTACAAAGTCTAGCTTATCAATTCTTTCTTTCATGGATTGTACCTTTAGTGCTGTATCAAAAGTCATCAGCAAGCCCACGGTCACCCAGATATTCTCCTACAGTTTTGCATTTTACATTTAGATCTGTGATCCATTTTGAGCTAATTTTTGTGAAAGGTATAAGGTCTGTGTCTAGACTCATTTGTAAGTGTATGTGTACATCCATTAATTCCACACCATTTGTCAAAAATACCACCTTTGCTCCATAGTATCACTTTTGCACCTTTTTCAAATATCAGTTGACTGTGTGTGTGTGTGTGTGTGTACGTCTCAATTCTGTTTCATGGATTGATTTGTCTATTTGACCAATAACACAGAGCCTTGATTACTGTACCCTTATAGTAATCGTGAAGTAGGGCAGTATCAGTCTTCCAGCTTTGTTCTTCTCTAAGATTACGTCGGCTATCCTGGGTCTTTTGCCTCTCCATGTACAATTTAGAACCAGTTTGTTGATACCCACAAAATAACTTTCTGGGATTTTGATTGGGATTGCATTGAATCTACAGATCAAGCTGAAGAACTGACATCTTGAAAATACTGGTTCTTGTCCACCCACTTTTTTCTTTAACTTTAAGTGCCTGTAGGAGGTCATGCTTTCTTTCTCTTATAGTGTATTCTCTGAAACAGCAGCACTGGTGTCAGCTAAGAACTTGTGACACATGCAGAGTCTCACAGCCACACTGCTGTGGAAGGGAGACTGATGTTGTCAGAGAGCAATTTGCGAGCAGCATGTTGGGTCCAATCCTGGAACAAAATTTGAAAGAGGCCCAGGGAGGCACTGGGATCTTGCAGGATCTTGAAGAGGTTTGTTTTCCTTTTGCTCAATGTTCACATAATTGATAGAATTATGAGGATTTCCATAAGCTCTTATTTCTTTGTACCAGTGAGATTATGTTCTTGCAATAAGAAGAAGGCTCTGAGTTGTTACGTATTTGTGAATCCCTTCTACTGGTAACATGATAGACTTCCTCTTACTTCTTTGCAAAATTGCTATACAACATTTCAGATGTTTTGTATATGTATTAGTATTTCAGGATGTCTCTAGGCAATTGATTTAGCTGTTTCTCTTTCAGATTTGAGATTTTAGTTTCATACACTCACATGCCTCAAGTATTTAAAACAAAGCAACAGCAACAAAGACAACCATCCTTATCCCACAAAATATAAAAGAGATGATTGACGTTTCATAGAAATGAAGAAATAGACAGTATTTGGCAATAAGGCAAGATCCCCCTGCTGTTCTCTATCTCAAAATCCTGTCTGTTCCCTTCATCTTGTTCACTACATACGCAAATATTTTAATTATCCTGGGCTTAGTCCACCGAAGACACTTAACTATTAAAGGCGTTGAGTTTAATGCTTCAAAGATGAACCTTCTTTTACTAATATTTACCACTAGAGGGCATTTTACTTCCATTTAAAAATACTAATTCTAGTCCTTGTTTGTTTTCTTAAAACTGCAGGTACTCGGTATACTTTATTAACTTACAAAGATAAAGTATTTCAGATCAATCTATCACCTCTAATTACTAAGGGCACAAGGTTTTTATGGCACATATTATATTAAAATATGTATTTTAAACATCCATGTTCCATAGTTAAACTTCTTGAAACATTGATCCAATTAACTGTTCAGGATTTTCAATTTAGATCAATATATCAGTAAACACACACGTACACACAACACACACACAGGATTATGGGATTATGGAAATATGTCAGTGAAACAAAACAGGCATAATGGCCCCAAACCATGCATCTTACAGGATTTGATAGGATCTGATAAGAGATAAATCATTTTTAAGTTAAAAATAAAACCTTTCCCAAAGAAGAGGACAAAACAAAGTACCTGGTTACAACGAGGCTGTCCTTCAGCTGGAGTGGCTGTTTTAACTCCCAGGAAGCGGACTCTGAGATGGAGTTAGGCTGCAAGTTGTTCATTAGGGAACGCCATTGGGATTAACACCTGCGTAAGGGAGGGGACGGAAGCAGGATTAGGCAATGACTGAATTTGTGCTGGAAGGTTGACAGGAGACAACCTTGCAAGTTGCTCTGGGGCTCAGTTGGTCCAAAGTCAAGCTCAAATGGCTGGCCCTGATACTCCTGCATCCACGCGTCACTGGGTGTGAGCCCCCGGGGAATCGGAGCCTTGAGTGAGTTAGCAGGTGTAGCCGAGGAACCCTTAAAGAGGTTGGAAGCTAACCTGCAGGATAACAAGCCCTTCTTTGAAGGGAGATCTGGGAAGTGCTTGGCTGTGTCCACCACAGCTTAGTTTTATGGAGAATTCATGTAAACTGCTAGGTAAATGAGGACTCTGGAATTGGTGCATATCGTTAGGATAAAAGTACATTTTATGGACCAAAAAGAATTATTTTAATGTAATGATTCAAAAAACAGGTGAATTTATGGATGTTTAAAGCATATTATTAGAAGTATAGTCAGAAACGGAGAGAAAAGTATAAACTTACCTCACATAAGTGAGCGATGTTTTAAGTGGAACAAAGAAGTTATTGAAATAACTTAACATTAGTAAAGTTATTATGCTTTGCTATTATTTCATACATGCTTGCTCTGCTTCTAAATGTTATTTATGTCCTCAGTAGAGAACACTGTGTTTTAACTACCAGGAATTTCCAAATTGTGTAATAGCTAATTTACCTGAAGGCATTCTCAAGAAAACAGAAATAACTAGTCAGGGGGAAATAAAACTCCTTAAGTGTAAAATTAGAATGTGTAATTTTCTCTTCTAATGTTCTCTGACTGAAGACATCCCTTTGTCCTTTCTCCCCCGTCTTCCCACTTTACTGCTTAGAGTGTATTTCCACTGCATCCTATGCAAAGGAGAATGGAATAAAATCCTGAGGAGGAAATGGTATTTCCACAGTTCTGTAACTCAGCTTAAAAGAAACGTTTAGTAACTTTCCTAACTTGTTCAAGAAAAGCGTTTCTTATGTTCTCGGTCTCGTCTCCCAGAAGATGGCACTCTTGTTCCTCAGCAGTGAGCTCGGCGGCGCTGAGAGTCCTCAGGAGTTTCAGCCACACATCTCCCATGAAGGCAGCATAATAAAGAAGGCGCCTTCAGCCCGTTTATCTGAACCGACTGAGATTCTTTATGTGCAGGTGCAACTAATCCTTTCAAGATGTAACGAAGCTCAATAAATCCTCCTTTTGCAATATCTCCACTGGTCTTTGAGGCTGATCTTGCTCTTTGTGAGAAGGAAGGTACAGAACGGCTCCGCACAATGCTGTGTGTTTAAGCAATAAGGAGACTGCCCCATTGTCTCATGTCGAGCTGCCAGGGATGCAATTTCCTTTTTCCTGTTCTCAAAATTAGCTGATGAGAGCAAGTTCCCCAGGTGAGCACAAGTTCCCCAGACTTTTTTTTTTTTTCTGAAGTAGGTGACCAAAGAACCATGCCTTCACTAGCTGTTACTCCCAACTTTATGGGCTGGGAAATTCACTGGGGCACAATATATTATCCATCTGTATCTCTATTACTGCTTCTTATTAGTAGGGGAAAGTACTTAACCTGCTATCCATTTTCCTGTTAGTGATTGTATAAATACTGAAGCTATACATTGGGAATTTTCAGAATTAGTATAAATATTAGATTCACTAGCATTTAAGTTTATAGGTAATATATACAGGTAAGTTATTCATTTATCAATTACAACATAACTTGCCCTTTGGACTGGACATCCAATAGCCATCTTTGCACGTTAGCATTTTTTTGTCATTTCTTAGCACATTTCAAATTCTCAGGTGCAGTTAATTAGAAACACTAATGCTGTTTAGCGATGTCTTTCTGTGAGACACAGTATATATAATCAACAAACAGGACATCTCTAAACTCTCCTTACCTTGAGAACGTTACAGGACTGTCATCTGATAAGCTAGGGGTCTTAGAGCTTCACTCTCAGCTTAGATAATCAGTAACTGCTGGTGAGAGCGGGTGAAGAGCAACGCAGAAGAGACCCACTCCTCATGACGATTATGTAGTGTGTTATCTTTCTCCTTTAATGTTCTTCAGCTTTTCTAAAGGCATTTCACTGATGCTAAAGCATGCTACCAGTGACTAGACAAAGAGCCGGATCTAGAAATGACACGTTCCTCCCTCAAGCTATCTCTTGCTGTGACCACACGCTAGTTGTTGAAGGGTTAACCAAACAACATACATTCTCTCCAAAGCAATCGGAGGGATCTTTTAAAGACCCCAGTCAGATTGAGTCTATTCCCTGAATATTTTAAGATTTTTTCTCAACATTTTCAAACTGTACCTAAAGTTAAAAGCCAGACAAATCCTTATGTTACATGCCTTTTGAATTCCTCTCTAACCTGGTCTCCCAATCTTCTGCCATCAGCCCAGTAAACTCGAGCTGCTCTGTCCTGATTTTGGTTTCTGGAATGTAGCCTGCTTTTTACAGCCTTAAAATCTTTGCTGTAGCCCTTTCTTCTGTCTTAAGTATCATCACTGTCTTTTGTGTGTTTGGTGTGGGGGGCTGGTGGTTTTTTTTTTTTTTTCATTTAAATCCCAGAATCAATGTCATTCATTGCCTTTCTATGACACCATTCTCTTTTTAATTTTCCATCTACCGTGGATCACTGCTGTGCTAGTTTCCTAGGGCGACTGTAACAAGTGCCCACAAACTAGGTGTTATGTTCTGGAGACTGGAAGTCTGAAACCAGGGTGCTGGAGGAGCTATGTTCCCCATGAAGGCTGTAGGGGAGAGTCCTCCCTTCCTCTTCTAGCTTCTGGTGGAAGTATAATTCTAATCTCAGCCTCCCTCCACCTACCCATGGCCTTCCTCTCTGTGTGTCTCTTTTTACCATCTCCTCTTCTTGTAAGGACACCGGTCACTTTATTTAGGGCCCAACCCAACCAGTAGGATGTGTGCAAAAACCCTTATTTCCAAATGAGGTCACATTCTGAGTTTCTGGATAGACATGGATTTGGGGGTGGGGCAGGCTGTTAAATCCACTGTACTCACTTTGATATTTTTATTGATTTGCATATTAATTTCTTTATTCATTCCACCTACCACTAGAATGTCAGCTCCTTGAGACAAGAAACATGGTCTACATGCTTCTGTGTTACACTGACACATAATATGTTTATTATGTTATGCTGACAAAATAGGAATTCAGTAAATCCATTTTATTTTTAATAAATGCATGAGGAAGTGCTTCCAGTAATCACAGCTGAGGCCCTTCACCATTTGAGGTACACGACTAATTCCTTTTGTTCTAATTTCATGCTAAGTAAAAATCTTCCTCTGCATGCTTTTCTATATCATTCACAGTGTTATTTCTTGTTGTAAATTACTAAATTGTCCATTTGCTTTCTGAATTGTATTTTGTAGTTTAGAGTCAGCATCCCTGAGTACACTGGGTCTTGGAATCTGGCAGATCAGGTTTCTGAGCATGTAAGTACCAGACATTGGACCTTGGTGAATACAAGATGGTAATTCTACTTTATGTGGCCTTTGTCTGGTTAATCTCCAGGAAATCCCTTGGAGATACCCTAACTTAACATAGCCTCCTTTATTCAAACCTCTCTCCCCCAGTCATAGTCAGTGGTAACAGAGGAAAACTAGCAGAGGAAAAAGATAACATCATAAATCCTGAAAGGATCTTTGAATATCACAGTAGGCATCACAGACGCCATCTCTCTTTAACTCTGTGAGGGTGTACACGTGCTTTAAATTCCCGCTATTGATACCCTATCGCAAAAGACTGCATCCTTGGCTGCACGTTAGCATCACTCACAGAGCTTTTAAAACCCTAATCCCCAGGTAGCACCCTGGACCAAGTACGTCGTAATATCTGAGCCTCAGACATGGAAGCCTCAGCCCTTTGTAAAAAGACGCCAGTGCAGCAGTGGTTGATGATCACTGCTTTGCCGGCCCTGTTTTCTCTGGTTTAAGTTCTCCTGCTTGTTGTTTCTCTTCCAGGGGGCTGGGTCCCCTCCGGTGTCTTGTGATCTCTGGAAGTGCTCTTATCTGTGGTTCAGCTTCTCTTTCGGGTGTTCGGCTCTTTCAGTTGATGAAGTCTATCTGAGGGCACGGCACTCAAACGGCAGCTGGCTCTTTTACAACTCACGGATTCCAGTGATTCTGGTACAAAGGCACGATTAGTCTTAGAGAGAGGTGTTTCTGCTCTTGTATCTTGGACCTCCCCCGCCATTTTTCTCTAGCACTGCCAGCTGCTTAGAGCACAATCTTTAGTGTCCAATCCTGCAAGCCTATCTTTAGACAAATACTAACACTACCCCTTGTCTGGGTGGAGAGGGGTGGGTCCTGTGGGATGGCAGAGGGCAGGAAGTGTGCTCGGACTGGCAGATAGGCTCTTTCCTCGGTGCGACCCCCCCTGATTTATCATGCTGCAGTTGTTTCAGCTCCCTCCCGCTTCAGGCATCCACCCTGGAATTTCTGTGGCTTTGCTCTGGTCAAGTTTGAAAAATCATAGTCTTCCAGGAGTTTATTGGGCTCACGTTCCTCTATTTGATCAAAACTGTCTCCTTTCAGTCTCTCAGAAATAACTCAGTTTTGATCTTCTGAAACTTTCCATTTCTGAGCATTGTTCTACATTTTTGCAATTTACATATATATATGCACACACATATACACACACACACATACTTATATACTTGCAGCCCTAGGGTGTAATGTGAGGGAAGAAGACTACAGTGTGTGCTCAGTATGCCTTTTTGTCCAATGCTGTGGAATATCAAGTTACATACACTTGATACTATACCATATATATATATAAGCACATACACACATTTCTCATTCATACTCAGAGATGGCCCTCCTGATTTTTATATACTTGTTAAGAAAATTTAACATGTTTCTAGTAGTACATGAACTATGTATCAATCAAATAAACATCTATTGAGTACTTACTATTTTGTGTTTGGAACTAAGCTAGAAGCTGTGGGTATAAAGATAAATAGGATGTGATTTTTTTCCTCTCAAATAGCTCAACATCTGGCTAAGATGTCAATCAGATAAAAATATAAAGTATCTCTCTCCCTCTCGATATTATATAGATATTATATATGTATTTTATATACATATAAAATATAGTGAGTGCTAGAACAGAAGCTCATTCAGGAAGTTTTTCTGAAGATTAAAAAATAAATAATGTGATCTGTGCCTTTGAAGAGTCAAGATTCAATGCATGCCATTGCTTTTTTGGCTTGTGTTCATTGTCAGTTTCCTCTGTGTGCTTCATCTGAGTTCAGGGATTCTCTCACTGGGAGGGTGGTGGTGGTGCTTTGATCAAAGCTTCACGTTGAGTCACTTGGCTTCCTATGGTTGTGATTATCTGAGCACACAAGGCCTTTCTGTTGATTTTTCATTCTTTATGCAGTCTGATATTGACTTCATCTCTTTGTCTTGTGAGCTGTGTGAAGTCTTGCTTAAAATGTCACTCTATCTTAGCTCAGTGTCAGACTAACAGACTGCTGCCTTTGTTTTGCTGGAGACAAATCTATGTGGCAGGTGTCTTTCCTCAACAACTTTATATTGTTTTCTGCCTGGGTTCACTGTGTTTGATTTAGAAATCATCCTGTTACTGGCATTCTTCATAAACACTTCCCAAAATAGCTTGAGTAAAGAATCCTAATTAGACAGAGGTAAAATGGGTTTTCCTCAGCCAGATCTCGTTGAAGAATCTTGTTTGTGTTTTCTCAAATGTGGCATAAATTTCTCATGGCTCTATCTTTTATGAGAAGAAAAGTAAACTTTAAAAGATTTTCATAATTTAATTATTTAAAAGCATTAAGTTGAAGTTCCCCTTCTTATCTTTTAGATAATTTGGGGTATTCATTAGTTAGTAACTTTTAGAAACATGGAAATTTTTCTGCATAACATGATTGTAGATTGACGTGTTTTTATGACACTTTACATCTTTCTAAAAATTGTATTTGATAATCTTCAATACTTCTGAGATTATTTTCTGAATATTTTTGCACAAATATTTCAATATTCCTCCACTTTCCTGTTGTTTCATTTTTGCTTTCAGTCGGTTATAACTGTGACCAAGGTAATATAAACTGTTGAATTCATCAGAAAGTACGGAGAAAACTGAGAGGTGGTTGAGGTATTGTGAACTGAAATATTTACCCACATAGTTTAATTCCAGGTTCAGCTTTTGCCCAAGTATTTCAGACAGTCCCTATTTTCATTACGTAGCTAACTGCAGATCTATAACCGACGAACTTTCAGAGTTGATTTAGTTAGCAATGAATATGAAACCCAGTATCTTTAATAAGAAAACTTTACTTTGGAGAAAAATTCACTATATTTAAAACATAATTTTTTGTATCTTAATGGGAAAGTTTCTTCCAAGCTTAATTTTACTCTCTTTTTAAACTTATTCCTCAGTTTTAAAATATTAGGTGCTATAATAATATGTAATTAAGATTAATAGTCTTCTCATTTCAAAAGTAGAGGAATTAAAGTTCTTTCATAAATGTACTTCTCATTGGAAACCACAATCATTGGGAGAATTCATGCAATATCAGCTTTCTCAATTAACAAAGAATTTGGGGGAATCAATCCAAATAAGAGAATACAATATTCAACTCCAGTGGGATTTCAGAGTTACGAGACAGTGGCAGAAAAGAGCTGTTGTTAAGAAAATGTTCCTGAATAAGTAGATTGTCCATGTTAATCTATCCCACTGATTCACTGGATTTTATGTTACCTCCTTTTCCCTGTACAGCCAGGTTTCAGTCTCTATAGCTCATGAGAAAGTTCAGGAAGAAAAGCATACTTTCTCATGGCATGGTTGCTAACTACTAAGGCCTTGGAGTCTAAAGAAAGAATTCTGCGGTAAATGTTTAATTATTCAGTATTTGCAAGTATACTTATTCACTTGTTTATTTTAGTTCTCCATCAGTGGACGATTATAATTTGGTGATTTATGGCATCTACTTACCTTTTAATAAAAATAGGTGAATTTACTGCATGAACTAAGTTTCTGTATGGAATCTACACATGTCAAACACTTTGACTCTATTCATGTAATTACAACCTCAAATAGTATTAGTTAAGTTCTACCAACTGACCCTGATTGAAACTATTATAGATTTACAATGCGCCATTTCCACCCCCCCAGAGTTTTTTAATTTGAAGAAGGACAGATGTTGAGATCCAAACTGAGTGAGGCCAGTTTTCCATTAAGTGGTTCCCAGTTGATCCTGCGTTCAGGGCACAACATTTACAAGTGAAGGCCTTTATATGGTTGGACAACAGGAACCAATTTAAATGGAAGGATTTTAAGGGTCAGTTAGCTGAGAATTTATATTATGATAACACAGGGAGAAGTTTGTTTCATATTAAAGGATTTCTGCGAGGCAGTTCAGTTTAAAGTATTCACACATTTTCTGGTACATTAGAAGTACTCGATATTTGTTGAATTAACGAACTGTGGTGTATATTATAATCAAAATTCAATTATTAATGATGGTAAAAGGGAAGGGACACAGTGCAAATAGCGGACTATGAAATGACGTAATGATCAGTTTCAGTGCTTGTAATGCATTTTATTCTCTCAGCTGGTACATCTGCCACTCTGAGCACTTTTACTGCTTCGGCTTGTATATTAAAGCCACATGGAAGAGACTAATTTCCAGCCACAGCTGTGGGACTTCCTGGTTAACCATTATGGCCTTCACATAAATACTGACCTATTTCCCATCTTACAAAGCTATCATTATCACTTGTCAGGCTGATGCAGATTATTAGCTGAAATCTCTTTTATCTCCTTATGCCTTTTGTTTTCAATAGTAAATCGTCAGGTACTATCCGTGAAGGGGAAGAAAGAATAGCATACTTCTATCCTTTATGATGTATTCAGGTCCAGCCACTTAGCTGGATCTAACCATCCACCAGAACACCACCAAGGCCTTGCCTTCCATCTCCAGCACACCTACAATGTATTGTGCCTAATTTTGTGAACTGATGCTTTTCACCATTTACCATATGCAAGGCATCGTGGCTCACATATTAAATACATAATAATTTCTAATCTTTATGGAAACCCAGTAGACACCTATTGTTATTCTCACTTAACAAAGATAAGTAGCTTGCTTGTAAATAACAAAGCCGGGCTGCATGTGTTGTCAGCAAATAGTTATTTAACACTTATTATTTACAAAATACTTTGCTTGGTGCTAAAGAAAATTGTGCGCTACTAGATACTATAGATCTGTTTAATGCCTTATTGTGTGCTTCACAAACTGAACTATAAGAGTCTTTAGTGTAGGAATTTTGTCTTTTTTAACCACTGAATATTCAGCACCTAGGGCCATGCTTGGAATACAGTAACGCTCATCAGTTAGTTGCTGAGTAAGTAACTGAATGAAATATGTTCTCTTGGAGTGATAATATATGAGGCAGGGGTAGAGAAGGAGACATCATCTGCAGAAGCAATTCTCTGCCCAAGAATGCCAGCCCAATTTAAAAGAGAAGAGTTAATAATTACTTTACAGTCTCCTTTCCATGCTCATTATCTACTTACATCATTTGGGTGTTTCAGAAAGATTAGATTAACTTGAGATTCCTTCAAATTTTTCCAAATGGTAGAGGTGGAAGGCAAAAATCACACAATGAGAGGGTTTTGCAACTCCACAACAATTGTGAGTCACTGTGATATGGAAACCACACAGGAGTGGGTCTCCAGGGAAGATGGCAGGTGCTGGCTGGCTAAAATCATGGGGATTTTGTTAAGTTTCTACACTCATCTGGACTCATGTAATGTTACATTCTTCAAGATAAAGACACGTTGAGATGTCTTTGAATTGAAAAATAAAATGTCAAAAACAAAAGTTGCCAAGAGATTCAGACCGAGACATTTTATGACGTGAAAACAGCCTTTGCAAAACCTCTAGCTGCTTGTATCCTGAGAGGGCTTTACTCAAAAAGTTGACAGCCTGTTCACATTTCCCCCAGCATGAACCCATTCTCAAGGTCGAACTGTTCCTAGGTATATTGTGAAAAGTGGACAAACTTAGCTAAATATAAATTGTACATAACATCAGATTATGTGAAGGAAATGAGTAATCTAAACTTCTACGATTTTTCTACATAAAAACAAAACAATTAATAAGGAAGAATTCATAGGTATGAAGTAATAGAGGCTACTAGTAGGCAAGTTGAAAAAGCAGAGTTACCACCCTGAACTATTTATTCCTTAGATTTCAAAAATATTTACACAAAAGCATTTTATATGAGTGAATTTGTATAAATATTTCAAATACAATGGAGAAATATTTATGTTAACTTCATATATCATTGATGCAGTGATAAAGTAGCATGAAAAGCGCTCTATAATGAGACATGAACTCCAGCATCAGAGCCTTCCACTATTTGTCCATTTCTCTGTATAATGAGGTTAAGAATGGTGGATCTCTCTGAGAGAGGGAAGCTGTTCCAGAATTACTTCTGAGATTCTTTTTTAAACAATGTGACCTCTGAGTAGTAGTAGTATGTAGACCCCTTTTTTCTTAATATGTTTTTCATTTTCTATTATGTATATTTCAGTGTCAATTCTTATCTCAATTTATAGATTATAACCTCCCAGAAGTCAGATTTATATCTCTTGTGTCCCTCACATATTAATAGCTTGATAAATAATTCTAAAGTGAATAAGTAAGATATACCAATCACTTCTGGTCTTTCTGAACCCAGGGTCAATTCTTTCTTAATGTATATTTTATTATGTATTTTAACATATTCTAAGCATGTGACAGGTATCTGTCATATGCATTTGTTTCTGATTAATACAACTCAAAGTTATGTAACTAAAGTATGATCATGGTACGAATATATTAGAAGATAGAATGATTTGTTTAAAAAGTGAGCTCAGATTATATTCACAATACAAGAGCCTTGGTATCCACAATTATGAACAGAAATGAAGGGAATCTCTCATGGAAAGTGGAAGTAAAGTGAACTTTTGCAGGAGGCAGAAGAGGCAGGAATCTGGATGAGATTTGGGGTGGAACCTTCCTGCCCCCTCAAACACTTCCGTCTTAATATCTGATATTGTCACTGAGATTTTTTGAAATTCCCTCGCTTACAGCAACTATCTTGTTATGTTAATATTCACAATCTGAGAGGTCATTAGTCATATTTTCAAAAATTTTTGGAACAGTCCTATGATATTTATAGCATATCTTAAGGAACTTACTTGGTTTACCTTCTTTTCTCTGTGATCAGTGGAAGGAGTCTGAAGAAAGACTCAGAAGCTGACTTTCACCTTCTCTTTTAAAAACTACACTCCTAAAAGTGAAGGAGAATAATTGCTTTTGAGTACTCTCATATGAGACAGGAGAACGTCTTTGATGCAAATTTCATCTTGCCTGAAGTCTGTTTGGGCTTAAATTAAAACTCTTAAAAGAGATTAGTGAGGAAAAAAATCTGTGTAGACTTATTTCTTCTGTTGCTCAATTATACGGAACAAAGCAGGAATTAGTCTGTCAGGAGTAGCAAGATGGGCTAAAAGAGTGGCACCAGGGACCGCTGTGGTTTCCTAGAGCAAGTGTCTGGTGCTGGATATGTGAGTGTCTGCAGAGAGGAGCTCAGAGGAGTTCAGAAGGTGAGAGTGTCACAGTCAGCTTGGGATGAGTGCAGATGAGTGGCAGCAGAGGCTTGGGCTGCACTGGATGTAGAAAAGCAGCAGGAACCGAAGGTGGGTTGCAGCCGGGGCACTAGACAGAACTGGAAGGGCCAGGCTTTATAGGAGGAACCTACAACTGGGAAGTGTCATATCTCATTTTATGTTTCCAAATGAGTTGCCTGTGAATAAAGGTGGGGCTCTTAGGTTCCTCGCTACTGAAGTGTACACTCCTAGCGAAAGAGGAGCTATAACTTTTCTATTAGCCAATGGTGTACGAAATGTGAAGATGGGAGAAGTGGATAGGTGCTTGAGACCTAAACACTGTGAAGTCCCAACAAGCAATCTGTGCTTTGAAAATGAGGGTTCTACAAGTCGTCTGCTTTACCATCTGAGTAAATAGAGAAAGGGTTATTAGGTAGCTTAGATATGTTTGAATTGACACATAGACACAAGGACACACATCCAGCTCTTTAGGACCCAGGTAGAACAACCCAAAATTTGAGACTGTATTTCCAGCTACATAAGCAACTCCCTGAATCAGTCTCTTAATCATGTCCTTTTGCAGATTAACCCAAATTCTAAAATTATCTTCCTTACAGGTTCACTATAAATTTCCTTTTGAAAATTCAGATTTCCTGAAGTAAGGAAGGTTAAGTTAGTTACCTTTCCACTTTCTTTCCCACTTTCCTCCCTATTTCCACTTTCTGGTGTCTCATCTGACTTCTCAACCACGTGTAGCTCTTTTGCTTTGGCGTGGGGAGACATCCTTCCCCTCAGGAAGCAGTCAGAGTCCTCTACCTTTCTCCTGTGTGGTCCTCTCTTCAGCCCCAAAGTGGAAAGGATAAAGAGTCTCCTGGAAAGTGCAGTCCTTCTGCCATGCTGACCTTGACTTTGGCAAAGCCTTGATCACTTTACAGCAGTTGTAAGTCATAAGGTATGGCCACTGCTCTGTGGTGTTCAGCACAGGAACTGACCAGTGAAGAAACATGGGTTCTCTACTATACCTGGCTAAGGAAACAGCTCCAGCTCCTAACGGCTCAAGGAAACTGTCACAAACGTAACTTAGGACAACACATTTGCCAAAGCAACCTGAGACTGGACTGAGTTACTTACTGTCAATGGAGATTTGGGATTTTTAATTCTTTAGCATTGGGTTTTGGCTAATGACATAGCTGTTGCTGCTATATAAGATTTTATCCAAGGGTTACCCTTTTATATTAAAATATAAAAATATAACCTGTTGTTAAGTCATATCAAGAAGCTGATACTCACTGGCACCAAGTGAAATGCTTATGTTTCATGACTCAGGGAAGGTAAACTAGCACTTCTTTGGTAGGGACTTCACTTTGTCCCTGCAACTGCTCGGTTCATGTATATCTGCTTTGGACATGTTCCTGCACCTTGAATTTCCCCCAGACTCCCATTCCCATTGCTCCCAGTTTATCCTTTTTTCCCGACAAAAAGCTAGAAGTCTGTGTTACACATTAGCAAGTCAGCAGTATTTTAAGATGATTTACAAAGAACTTAAGAGAAAACTGCACTTTTCAAACTGCATGACTAGAAACTCCCTTGAGCCTTAATTTAAAGTCCCTGCTTCCTGAAATCTCAGTGACATAAAACATCCAGTACATTAGTTCTAAATGTTTTTTTGGAAGTGATTTTTAATAGGCTCACGTGCTGCTTCTGCTAATCAATAAACTATTTTCATAGAAATAACAGCACAGAGATATTTTCCTAAGGACAGATAATTCTGGTTGATAAGAACGTACACATCGGCAACAACAGGTAGTCCAAGAAGAAGTTCACGGGCTGCTTTAAACAGATAGTATCTGCTGCTCTGACATGCAACAGTGAGTGCAACATAAATAATATCATCCCCTCACAGTCCTACTTGAATTTGCCAGGAAAAATTATTCAGGTGAATTCAACCTTATGAAAACATTTGTGATTGTACAACTAGTGGCAGACATTGGTAATTTTTGCTGGCAGCGAGCTGGCAAAGTTGCTGAAATCTTTGTAAATATCATCTGGTACTTAAGCAGTGCACACATGGATTTTATTTATGATGCTTTTCAATAACCCTGAAGTTTGAGATCAGTTGGTTGTAGCATAAATGGTCGTGGTAGACCACCCAGGAGGAAGTAAAAAATAAATCTTAGAAATATATGGCATGTACACATGAGTCCACTGTGAGAGCTGGTTGTGCTTTTAAGTATTAGCTCTACACATTATTGGGATTTAATGGCACCAAAATATTCTAAGGAAATAGCCTTTGATTGCTGTTTTGCTAAATTGCATACTTAATTTTTAAAAAGGCTTTCTGTTGGTAATCTGAGTAGTTCTATTTATAAGGAAGTATTTAAATTACTATATTCTCTTCATAGAATTTAAATACTATAAAATTACTGAGAAAAAAATGGTTGAGAAATTCAAGCAGTCACTCATACTGCTGCCAAATTTCAGGAAGCCTAATACTGAAATATTACAGGAAAATTTGTACCTTCATCATCCTAGGAAACCTAAAGGAAATGAGATGACGATATTATCTATAAAGTACACTCTCTCGTGTTACACTCCCTCCTAAAAATGTTACTCAAAAACCACATAAATCTATTTATACAGTTGAAGTTTTCCATGTTCTGTTTTTATCCATAAAAACCCCTAAACTAAACGAATACAGGAAACAACACTTTTAAAAATCTGAATGGTAGAAACATCTTGTAAGTAAAATTTTCTCACCTCCAATCTAGCTAATATCACTGATGGGTAAATATGACTTAAAACACAACTTTCTGTCAATTTCTATCACAATCTTTTCTCTTCATTAATGGGCTAAGTGATTTTCATCTGCTATCCCAGGGCCCAGACGTCTTAGTGTCTGATCTCAGGCCCCTAGAGCCCAAGGACCCTGGAAACAGATTCGCCTTCATAGAACAAAGACAGGAGAAAAACTGTGTGGAGTCACCGGGCCCGTGAAGTCTTGAGAAACCAGCCACGAAATAACATGAAGGGTGAGCTAAATGTGTGTGTCTCAAAGACAATGAGATCCAAATCTACAGGAAGGAGCCACTTCGAGTTCTGCTGCTCAAACATAATCTCAGGCTAAATAGGGGCCATTGAGCCAAAAAGCCAGTTCTGATTCAGTAGATTTGGGGAGGGTCTTAGGTATTTGTATTTCTCATAGCTCCCAGGTGATGGATGTCGGTAGTCCACACTTTGACCATGTGTTTCAAGTGGCTGGACTTAGTGAAGAGTTGACCAAAGTAGACAACTTAATGAGAGATTAACAGCACATAAGACTTGGATCTCCAGAAGGATAAAAAGGGGGAGTAGACAGGATCATAAGCATTTGCACTATTAATAAAAGATGATAGCTGTGTTCCTTTATGCTGTTACTTCGTTTGAAGATCAGTGCACTCTCTTCCCTTGTCTTCCCAGCTCTTAGTCTCTCTTTCTTCACACTCTCATAGTGCTTGAGATTTTTTCCTGCTCCTTCTGCTCTTTAAATTTCTTATTTTTGAGCAGTCTCTTTCCATCCCATAAATATGTTATATCATCATGTGGTCAATAAATGAAAGTTGAGTGTACAAGGTGAGCTGTGTTGTACTCAGTGCAAGGCACTTAAACACAGCAGGACTGATCAGAAGCACTGAGAAACAGAGAGCCTAGAAAGGTATCCAGAGAGTAGACCTAGACTTAAGGCATGAAAGACAGTCTAGCTCAGTTTTCTCTGAAAATCATCTTCAGTGCGACCATGCATACATATATACTGCCCATTGAGTTTTGAACTTAATGCTCTTTTCAGTTACGGACAATGTAAACTATTTTTGTTCAGTCCTTATTCTTTTCCCCCTTTTCAGTTTGTCTAATATACACAGTAGTCTTTTCTAGAGACCAGCCCAAACGGTCTCTTGAAGTTCTTATGAAAGGAATAATTCTACTTCAAAGGCTTCATTCTCATTTCATCTCTTTATGCAGCTTTTTATCAATTTCCGAAATAGAGCTGAAAGACGATAATACTTCAAACAAAAAGCAATCATTTAAAAAGAATTACCAAATAATCAAGCCAATCGGTGTTCGCACTTTGGAACTCTTATCCCTTCCTGCCAGAACTTGATGTCTGTCAGATTTTGCTGAGACCTTCATATTCGTGAACATCTGGATCATGTCATAGTTTGATCTTATTTTTGCCTAACAGTTTCTTTGTGGATTTGCCTCCCACAACCCGTATGGTTTATTTCTTCTGTTTATCCTTAGCTTGACAGGGTTTTGAGGTGTCATGTCTCTTTTTATCTCTGCTTTTTAAAGGGAATGATTTTGCATAAATTATTATCTTTCTAGGTGTGAATTATGGTAGTGTTCTTTCTCATGTGTGCTTTAGAGACTGTGAGTAAATGTCTGGGTTTTTTCGGTAAATTATATCTTATTACAAGAAATATAATTTCTTCTATACTGTATATTTTTCAATTTTTGATCTTATTTTTGAAATTTCTCTATCAGCACATGTGATTGCTCAGACTATGTCTCAAGTCTTTTATATATAAAAGCACACAATAAAATATAGTTTGAGCTTATATAAAAAGAACTGTTTCTCAGAAGACAGTTTATGAAATAATGTACAGAGACATAATGGCTATCTTCTTTCCAAGCTTGAAAATGCTAACTTTGGAAATTGTATATAAAATACACACACACACACACACACACACACACACACAAGTGATTATTTAGCACAGAACAATTGGCTAATTCACCTTCTGAATACATCCTTTGGGATGTAGATGGCAGATATACAGTGGCCCTAAAAATTAGAAAGTAAAAGTTGCTCTAGATGGAAATTAAGATAAATCTGTTGGTATCTTGATTTAATGAGATTTTACAAGAGGATAAAGTCAAACACATAAGTTATTTATCTTTAATTGGAAGTTCCTTAGAATTTCTTTTGAGAATTCTTATTCTCAAAAGGAAGGGCAAGTAGAAAAGTGCTAAAATGAATAGCATAAATGAGGGAATTTATGTTATTGAAATTATTGTTATTGTTACAATTATTACTTCAGAATGGAAGAGGGAGGAATTGTAGGTACGACAGACTGAGACAAGAAATGGAGGGATAAACGACTAGAGAGGGTGGCACTAGATATAATCGAGAACTTTTTGTTTATTTTTTGTAATACGGAAGAACATCTTTTTTTTTTAAATCATTGTCAGAACAGAAATGGAGACAAATGAGTATATGTCAGTGTTAGCAGTAAGTGTTATATATCAATGTTAATTATTACCCCAATTCTATGAATGAGTTCTCTATCGTCTCTTTCATACAGATAAAAAAATGAGGTATTATTATTTCATAGATGGGAGGACTAAAGCCTAGGGAAGTTTAAAAAAATGCCCAAAGATGTCACCAAGTAAAGGAGTAGACCCAGCATTAAAACCAGGTTTGCTGGCCTCTAAGGTGCCTTGACTGTCTATCTTGCCTCGTGAAAGAGGTGTTCCCTGCTTCCTGTGTCAGCCCAGATCCCAGTCCCTCCTTCATCTCTAAGACTTTTTGACACACTTTTTCTTTCTTTCTATACAGCATGGTCTCTTAAATAATATTTACAATAACTACTTCTCTTTCTACAAACACAAGTAATCAGGATTTGTATTTGGGTCAGAACTATATTTCTACAGCTTTTGGTTGTGTGAATGGGTAAGTAGTTACTCAACCACTCTGTGCCAGAGTTTCCTTATTGATTAAATAGGGATAAAAATTGGGTTTGTGGAGCTGTTGTATTAATTAAATAAAGCAGTACAAACAAAACACTTAGTAAACAGAATAAACACTTAATATTAATACTACCATCACTCCTACAAACAGTATAGTTATAAACACTTCATATTGCTAGCACCACTACTACTAGCCTTATGATGACTACTACTGTTACTGTCAGTATACCCGTTTATGGTATCTGACGTGTCTTTTGGCATTTGGTGTTTAGTTCTGCGAGTTTCTCAAAATCAAACATTAATTTTCACTCTTCTTTGAAACCCACATACAACATGCTGTGTCTGTTACTTAGATGCGCTCAACGCATGCGACATAAGTGGTCTGAGGCCTAGATGCCCACTCCCGGAACCAGAGCTACCCAGAGCTCGTGTCCTTATCCTTGGACTATTATTTTTACATACCATTAAAACCTTCCTGGTCTCGGGTTCATGACTGAAGGCAGATTGGAGAAATAGATCAGTTAACTTTGGAATCAAGGTGATAGGAGGGTCCTTGGTGAGGATGTTGAGTTTTGCAAGATGAATTGCTAACTGGAAGGAAAGATGTGCCAGAAACTAGACTATAGAATAGAACCATGGAAATTAGTATTTAATTTTTAAAAGATTAAGAAAAAAAAGAGAAGTAGATGGCAAGATCTTCGAAACACAAGAATTTTTGTTTGTTTGTTTTTAAGTTGTGATTTCACCACAAAATTTTTAAAGAAGCAGTAGAAGACAATAAGAATGCTCTTCACTGGAGGCTATTTTCCCTGAGAACATAGGCTCATAATAACATAAAAGTATTTTTTAAACATTACTATATTCACCAGTTTTCAAAAGATACTTTAATCAAATTACACACAACTGTGAGATACCATATGGTAGAGCAGAAGTAACACAACAATGCAACTGGAGATGAAAGAGACAGTCACATGAGACTGATAATTCTAATCTATGTTTAATACTGATTCTTGGATTTTAAAATAATCTTCAAAATGGTTCAGATAATCTAATGAATACTAAGAACAAATCTGACTTTCTGGGGTGCCGTTTTTAATTGGAAGTTACCAGATCATGATGTTTATTTCCAAGGGAGGTTGTGTCTCCTAAAGTTCATTTCCACTGAGAAAGTCCATGGACCAAGGACTGCTCCCTTAATGGGTGGGGCTGAGGAACTTTAAAACTAAGTGGTAGACTGAAGAATTTAGAATTTCAAAAAAATATCATCCATACAATTTAGAATTTTTGAAAATTTATCTTATACTTCTTTAATTTGATGTTTTAAAATTAAATCATCTAAATATATGCACCAAGTAAAATAATAATTTATTTCAAAAATTACATATATTTCAGTTGAATATATGCACATGGGATGATTATAATTACAACTGTTGAAGAATGAGAATCTGTGTAGAATTTCTTCTAGTATTTATTGACATAAGGTATTGATAAATACTACATTTTATGAAGTAGCAATTCAATGAAAAGTATTTATAAAGTTTTTCTAGCTACCTATTTTTATGAAAATACTAAAAGTTTTGAAGTTTGTTTCTGGGATGTTGTCCTTGATGTGTTAAATTATTGCATAAAGATGTTATTTCTCACAAAAGTATTCACTTCAAATTGTTATTAAAATTTTATATTTTTTCTAAGATAAGTGTTTTCATTTGTAAACACAGACTTTATAAATGCATTTATGATTCCAAAAATATTTTTTATTTCTTTCACATAATCAAATATGTGAAGAAAGCTCATCTTGTACAAATTAAAATGTTCTCCTTTTTTGGCTTCATTTCAACTGTTTAATAAAGGTGTATGAAGAAACTAATACTTTTATTCAATTTTTTTCCTTAGAGGAGGTAAATTATAGACATCAAGTGTTTTATAATTGAACAGTTAATCAACTTTTCTCTGGTTCATTCATCTTCCATATTAATCAATAGCCTGTGTTATCAAGTGCCCAAGTCAATAAACTATTTCCTTGAATGTACATTGTTTTTAGATGATTTAACTAAAATAATGCTTTTTGCAGTGGTAATTTATTAAGTTTAATAGATTACTTTTTTCACTATATGATACAATGTGGTGATAAAAAGTTTCTGTTCTAACTGGACCAATAACAAGATTATAATCTGGGGTTTAAAGTGTTGTTTCAACACTAGATCTAAATTATTAATTAATAAATCCAAAAGTCAGATATAAAACAAACTATTTCTCTTCTCTCCTACAGAGTTGGAATAACAAAATTGCCCTACTTCATATAAGGAGAATCAATGAGATTACAAAAATACCCTGAGCATTATAAAGTGATATAAAAATGCAATATTACTATCACTGAGCATTAGCTTTACTAAGACTTTATTAATGCTTCTATACTTCTGCATATATTGGTTTTATTTAATATTACAATATTTAATTATAATTAATTAAATTACATTGTGAGGGCAATGTATTATAGAGCTTCTGCTCTTAGGATTAATGTGTACTGATATCAGATAATTTTATAAATGTATAAACATTTCCTTTAAGCAAGTTCAAGCATATTATCTCAATAATAAATACAGAGCCACCTGATATGACATAATTTTAATAAACACTGTCTAATCTCAAAGAGGAGCTTAGAAAGACCAAAACTGCAAACTACATTGCAATCTCCACTGAAGGGAACAGGATACGTTACTTTTTAAATGATCAGGGATTTTGTAATCTAGGGTATGTGATATTGTTTGTTTTTTAAACATTCTAGATGGATTAAGAAGTTAAAGGAGAAACCTTAATAATGGCACGTTTCTAAATTTAATGAGTAGGCCGTTGTTTTGGTCAAAATGTAGTAATTTGGGGATGAGTATCTACCTAAGCTTTTCCGAGTGAATATATTTCATAATGGTAATAATTTAATATACTCTTTAACAGTACACCTTTCCATATGGATGCCAATTTTATTTCTGATGCTGTAATAAATTTAATCTGCTTCCTGAACCAAATACAGTAAAGTTAATTTCAACAAAGTACTATTAGAAACAAGAGTAATGCAAAGAATAAAATGGAAAGAGATCTTATGCTATTGGATTGGAAGAATCAATATTGTTAAAATGGCCATAATGCCCAAGGCAATCTACGTATTTAATGTGATCCCTATTGAATTACCCAGGACATTTTTCACAGAACTAGAACAAATAATCCTAAAATTTATATGGAATCACAAAAGACTCAGAATTGCCAAAGCAATATTGAAGAAAAAGAACAAAGCTGGAGGAATACCCACCCCCTCCAGATTTCAGACAGTATTACAGAGCTACAGTAATCAAAACTGCCTGGTATTAGCCTAAAAACAGACATATGGATCAATGGAACAGAATAAAGAGCCCAGAAATAAACCCACAGACCTACGGTCAATTAATCTTTGACAAAGGAGGCAAGAATATATAATGGAGAAAAGACAGTCTCTTCAGCAAGAGGTGTTGGGAAAACTGGACAGCAGCATGTAAATCAATGAAGTTAGAACATTCTGTCACACTATACACAAAAATAAACTCAAAATGGCTTAAAGACTTAAATATAAGACAAGATATGATAAACCTCCTAGAAGAAAACATAGGCAAAACATTCACTGGCATAAATCTTAGCAATGTTCTCTTAGGGCAATCTATCCAGGCAATAGAAATAAAAGCAAAAATTAACAAATAGACCTAATTAAACTTATAAGCTTTTGCATAGCAAAGGAAACCATAAGCAAAACAAAGCAACACCTGATGGAATGGGAGAAAATACTTACAAATGATGTGACTGACAAAGGTTTAATTTCCAGAATATATAAACAGCTCATACAACTTAACAACAACAACAAAAACAAACAACCCAATCCAAAATGAGCAGAAGGTCTAAACGAGCAATTCTCCAATGAAGACAAACAAATGGCCAATAGACACATGAAAAAATGCTCAATGTCACTAATTATCAGAGAAATGCAAATCAAAACTACAATGAGATATCACTTCACACCAGTCAGAATGGCCTCATTCAAAAGTCCACGAACGATAAATGCTGGAGAGGGTATGGAGAAAAGGGAACCCTCCTACACTGCTGGTGGGAATATAGTTGGTGCAGCCGTTATGGAAAACAGTATGGAGAGGCCTCAAGAAACTAAAAATAGACTTAACATATGATCTAGCAATCTTACTCCTGGGCATATATCCAGAGAGAACTCTAATTTGAAAAGATACATACACCCCAATGTTCTTAGCAGCACTGTACACAATAACCAAGACATGGGAGTAACCTAAATGTCCATTAACAGATGACGGGATAAAGAAATAATGGACTACTACTCAGCTATAAAAATGAATAAAATAATGCCACTTGCAGCAACACGAATGAAATTAGAGATTGCCATTCTAAGTGAAGTAAGCTACAAAGAGAAAGAAAAATACCATATGGCATCTCTCAGATGTAGAATCTAAAAAGAGAAAGGAAAAAGGGACACTATGAACTCATCTACAAAACAGAAATAGACATGCAGACATAGTAAACAATCTTATGGTTACTGGGAAAAGGGGGTGGGAAGGGATAAATTCGGGAGTTTTGAGATTTGCAAACGTTAGCTACTATATATAAAGATAGATTTAAAACAAGTTTCTTCTGTATAGCACAGGGAACTATATTCAATACCCTGTAATAACCTTTTATGAAAATGGATGTATATATATGTATATGCATGACTGGGACATTGTGCTGTACACTGGAAATTGACACATTGTAACTGACTGTACTTCAATTTAAAAGAAGAGTAATGCAAAGAATAAAATGAGCAGTGCTTCTGAAGTTGGTAGATGCCAGCAATGCAATATAGATGTACCATTTTTAGTTAGTACCTAAATTCAAGTAGAATTTGTTAAATGGTATGTGGAGATCTGTATTACTTTGTTGACATTTATCCACAGTTTAAATCATTCCACATAAAAACAAAAATACCTGAGGACCAATGAAACTGTCATTCTTTTTTTGAAATTTAAAGACGCAAATCCCCTAAAAA
Organism: Vicugna pacos; assembly: GCF_048564905.1. Taxonomy (NCBI): domain Eukaryota; kingdom Metazoa; phylum Chordata; class Mammalia; order Artiodactyla; family Camelidae; genus Vicugna; species Vicugna pacos. The sequence continues at coordinate 69,192,309 of NC_132993.1, read as the reverse complement.
TTGAGGTGTGTTAAACAAATCCTGAAGTGTTTGATTTCCAGACACAAAACTGTGTCTAAGAAAAATTTAGCCTCTCTGGAATTAGTTATCAATAAAACAATCAAAACCAATTAAGAACTGGGCTACACAAATAACATGGATTTTAAACAATGTATTTACTTGAGGTCTAATGATTCAGTGAGATTTACAAAAAGAGGATGGAAGTTGAGACTTCAAAATTACCCAAACTGTGATGACTTGAACACATTTATGAAAACTTTTATTACTTAGGTATTGTATAAATACTGTGTCTATGGGTATAATGTTTAGATTAAGAGAAATAAAATACATTCTTTTGTTATAGGAGAAAAGACTTGACAGTATAATATAAAGGGGGTGTGGATTTAACAGATTCAAGATGCAGATCATTTTTTTTAACGTTTTCTTTTTTTTTGTTTTTTAAAAATAGAGGAGTCTGCCTGCCAACTATGTGCACTAATGTCACCTGCATCATCGCTTAGCTCTGAAGTACTCCATCTAGAGTATCCATTGAACACGTACAGGCTTCCTATTTCAGTGCTATCTTTGGTGAAGTCTTGTTTGTGACTGACCTTGCTAATGACCAAGGCAATGTTGGAACCCGTCAGGTAGCAGTGTATAATACTAGATGACTGAAGTGATGCTGAAAGTAAGTGAACCATGATAGAATCAGAGGAGTCAACCTGATGAAGCGATTTTCTCTCAGCCCTTCATCTGTGGAATTCTGAATTCCAGCTGAAGTATGGTTGGCCAAACTAGTGAGGAGATTATGGCATAAAGATTAATTTGAAGGTGGTTGTGGGAAAACTGCCCAGTGCTATGACTCCAATTGAGTAAAGATGAAAGAGTTCAACATTAAGAGGAAAGACTGGTAGGGAGAGCAAAGGAAGCAGAGGGTAAAAAGAAGCAGAGTGAATGATACCACATGTCAGTGATGAAAATATGAGGTATAAATAGAGGGCATTAAACCAAAATCCAGTAAAAAACAAAAACAAAAACAAAGCACCATTTTGACTTGTAATAGTGGGACATTTTACTTTTCTTTATGAACTCCTTGCTCCTTCAACCTGGAATACTTGTTCCCAGAATAAAAGCATTTTCCACACCTTTCCTCCATTCTCCTTATTCCCTCTGCTCAGACTGCCTCTCTTCACTTCACCTGGGCAAATCTGTCTTATATTTCATTCAAAGTTTGTGTGTCATTTCTTTTCTGAAGTTTTCCATGTTCTTCCTCACCAATTAATTCTTCCCTTCTCTTTAATCCCATTACTTTTTTTTTTTAGAACACTGAAGTATAGTTGATTTACAATACTGCCTTAATCTCAGGTGCCCAGCAAAGTGATTCAGATCTCTCTCTCTCTCATCTCTCTCTCTCTCTGTCTCTCTGGGTTTACATATATATGAGAGAGATGAGAGAGAGAGAGATAAATATAATTTTTCAGATCTTTCCATTATAGCTTATTACAACAAATGTAGCTCCCTGTGCTATATAGCTCCTTGTTGTTTATCTATTTTATACATAGTAGTGTGTATCTGTTAATCCAATACTCCAAATTTATCCCTCCTCCACCACCCTTTGCCCTTTGGTAACCATAAATTTGTTTTCTGTCTGTGGGTCTGTTTCTGTTTTGTAAATAAGTTCATTTGTACTATGCTTCAGAGCCCATATACAAGTGATATTTGTCTTTCTCTGACTTCATTTCGTATGATAATCTCTAAGTTCATCCATGTTCCTTCAAATGGCAATATTTCATTCTTTTTATGGCTGAATAATATTTCATTGTATATATATCCCACATCTTCTTAAACCAATCATCTGTCATTGGGCACTTGGATTGTTTCCAAGTCTTGGCTATTATAAACAGTGCTGCTATGAACATGGGGTGCACATATCATTTCAAATTAAGAGTTTTCATCTTTTCTGGATATATACCCAGCAGTGGGACTGCTGGATCATCTGGTAACTCCACTTCAAGCTTTTTAAGGAAACTCTATACTATTTTCCATTGTGTCTGTACCAATTTACATTCCCACCAACAGTGTAGGAGGGTTCCCTTTTCTCCACAGCCTTTCATTTATTTGTAGACTTTTTGATGACAGCCATTTTGACCAGTGTGAGGTGATACCTCATTATGGTTTTGATTTGCACTTCTCTAATAATTAGTGATGTTGAGCATCCTTTCATGTGCCTGCATGTCTATTTTGGAGAAATGTCTCTAGGTCTTCTGCCCATTTTTTGATTGGGCTGTTTTTTTTTATTGATTTGCATGAGCTGTTTGTATATTTTGGATATGAATCCCTTGTCAGTTGCATCATTTGCAGAGTTTTTCTCCCATTTCATAGGTGTCATTCATTTGTTGATGGTTTCCTTTGCTGTATAAAACTTTTAAGTTTGATTAGGTCTCGTTTGTTTATTTTCGCCTTTAATTCTTTTGCCTTGGGAGACTGATTGAAGAAAATATCACTACAGTTTATGTTAGATAATGTTTTGCCTATGTTCTCTTCTTGGAGTTTTATACTGTCATGCCTTATATTTAGGTCTTTAAACCATTTTTTAGTTTATTTTTTTATATGGTGTGAGGGGTTATTCTAGAAAAAGAAATAAAAGTATCCAAACTGGAAAGAGATAAAATTGTCATTATTTGCAGATGACATGATACTCTATATAGAAAACTGTAAAGACTCCACACAAAAACTAGTAGAACTAATAAATAAATTCAGCAAGGTAGCAGGACACAAGATTAATATACAGAAATCAGTTGCATTTCTTTACACTAACAATAGAATATCAGAAAAAAAATCCCACTTAAAGTCACATCAAAAAAATAAAATACCTAGGAATAAACCTAATCAACGAGGTGAAAGATCTACACACTGAGAACTATGAAGCACTTATAAAGGAAACTGGAGATGATTCAAAGAAATGAAAAGATATCCCATGCACTTGGATTAGAAGAATTAATATTGTTAAAATGCCCACACTACCCAAATAAATCTACAGATTTAATGTAATCCCTATCAAATTACCCATGAATTTTTCACAGAACTAGAACAAATAATCGTAAAATTTATATGAAAACAAAAAAGATCCAGAATTGCAAAAGCAATCCTGAAGAAACAAAACAAAGTTGGAGGCATAACCCTTCCAGATTTCAGACAATACTACAGAGCTACTGTAATTAGAACAGCCTAGCACTGGCGTAACAGCAGACATATAAATCAATGGAACACAAATAGAGAGCCCAGAAATAAACCCAGATACCTACACTCAATTAATCTTCAACAAAGGAGGCAAGAATATACAGTGGAGAAAAGACAGTCTCTTCAGCAAATGGTGTTGGGAAATCTGGACAGCCCCATAGCACTTTTATTGAGTTTGCATTTGGCACTCATCACATTGTAACCTGGTTCTTTCCCACAGTGATTTAACGAGCTCCTTCCCTGTGCCAATCACCATGCTAGGCACTGGGGGCAGCGATAAATTAGATAGAAACTCTGCCCTCAAGGAGCTCACAGTCTAGACAAGGAGATAGAGTTGTAAACAAAGTAATTACACTGTGGAGTAAGTGTGGCAATAAAAAGAACATACAAGGCACAGATTTACTGCCAAAAGATGGTTTGCTCAATATAAGGATGGGAGGATCAGGAAAGACTGGCTGAATAAGATGATGCTAAGTCATGTTACTATTTCCTTTATTTCACTATGAGCTCTTGAGGACAAGGGCTCTGTCTTACGTTAGTATCCTCATCACCTACCAGTGCCTAGCACACAGCAGGTAGACAAGTCAGTGGAATAGAACGGGTAGGAATCCGGTTCGAAAGAACAAAGCGTCTAGAAGCCCAATTTCTTTATATTCAAAGTCATCTTTTCATTTGGTTTGGTCTGATTTGGTCTCTCTGCCTGTGTGTGCTTGCATGTTTAAAATGAAACCCAAGCTGTTTCCTTTGGTCAGGTTAACTGAAAATGGCCATACTGTACGAGGCACCGTTTCAGTGGCTTCATTCTCTCTTTCATGTGTAAGTCCTCTTAGTATATCAACTTTAAAAAGTGTGTTTCTTTAATTAATTAGTATATGAAAATTGTTGCACATAGAACTAATAGGATTTTGCAAACTTTTTGAAAAATGTTTTCTTCTTTGTGGAAACATGTATTTTGCGAACATTAACACTGACTTTAAATAATTATTACAAACTGAAAATAAAAAGCATGGCTGTCTTTGGCATTAAGCCAGCTTATAACATTATAACATTGACACTGAATCCTATTTGTTAAGTGTGTCTTTGAAGTCATGAAACCTGTTATGTCTCCATTAAAGTGAATGCAAATTGTGTTTAGAAAATGAATTCATAAAACAAAGATTTCAAAATATTACATTAATTACTCCATATTAATAAAATGCTTGCAGGATAGGCAATTTCAGTAACAATTGTCAGGCATCTTTGTAGATCTTGAATGAAACCAAACTGATCATGATAATGACACTTTGTAGAATGTCATCCCCATATTTGCTTTTTGGATATGACATAAAATAACAGTATTGAATTTGGAGGGCATAAAATTCACATCATCACCATAAACACAGAACCCAGTTTATAGAGGCCTACAATGAGGAAGTCTGCTAGAACCTGACTCTGGTTCTCAATCTTTCCTAAACTTTTGTTCCTTGACACCATATGCTACATGGAAGAGTAAAGACATCTGAATTCAAATATTTTGAAGAAATGTGTATTTAGCAACTGAATACATGCTAAAAGGAATAATTTACAGCAGCAGTTTCATTACATTTTTCTCTCCAGTTTTCTAGTTCCCATCTGAAATGCAATGATAAATACAGATATGGAACATATTTACTACCTGGCAAAAAAAACCATGCTTATTGAATGGGCACACAGCTTCCGCCCTTAAATAGCACATAAGCCACCTTGTCACCTATGTGGGAACATCTTGCATTTTAGGATAATGTTGAACACGTTGAAATGGAGCACCTATAAGAAGCTGCATTTATACTGCTCTTCCTCTTCTTTTCAAAATTATTTACATCTCTTTTGCCTAATGTGTAGGTAGCAAAAATATTAAACACATACCATTGAAAATCACTAAATAATACATAAAAAGTAGCAATAAGTGTGCATTTACATGCATTTACATTTTATATTTGATTTCAACTGGGCCATAACTTATCTGCTGTGATGTACCTTTTTTCTATTTTAAGATTGCTGTCATAATTTAAGGTCACATGAGTCTCTTAACAAAGTTTCAACTCTGATGATACATGCATATGCCAAAGTCTATTAAAACTGAATTAAATGGGATGTTAATTATTCTTCGTACAAATTGCACCCCCCTCAGTAGACATTGGCAGAAGATTGTGACTGTAAATGACTTAATTACCTGCAAGTTATATCAATGATTTTCTTTGAAAACTTATACCTAATGATTTATAAAGACATGCCAGTGGATTTATTTTTGTTTCTTTTAATTGAAGTCTAGACTTCCTATTGGTATTTCATAATAATAAACAAAATGCATTCAGATCTTGGAAGGCATCCCTGAAGTTATACAATCTCTATCCCTTCAAATCCTTTATTTTTAAGGACTAGTAATAAACAAGATACTTCTGTGATTGCAAATAAATTTGATTCAGCTGCAAATTTAGAATCAACTATAACACTGAATTTAAGTAACAGTTAAGATACTGTATGAAAATAAAAGAATGACCTATTTTTGGAGAACTCTGTGTTCTTTGATTTCTATCTGGAACATTTCTTTTTTCTCTACAGGAGTGTGTCCTTCAAATAATTTAAAATTCAGCTACCACTTGAGAATGTACTTCTAAATGTAACACTGTATGAATCAATGGAATCTGACATTGAATGTAGAATATTTTTAGGCTTCATTTGAAACAAACGTCAAAATTGTTTATTCAAACTAATCATTAAAACTGAAACATGAGCTTCCATCTGTGAGATATTTCAGCTGATAGAGAATTTTTAAAATATTCACTGTAGTCTGAGGTGAGAAATTAATGCTGAGTTAATTAGAATCCCAAGCAGCAAGAGTTAGAATTTCAATGCTGCTTTCATTAATTAGCAGTAAGATGTTTCCTTTGCATTTTTGTGCAGGAAAAAGGACCTAGGGAGGGATTCTCGGACAGGTGAGTGCAGTGCAAAAGAAACTGCATTGCAATGCTGAAGGTCTTACACGTCTTGGAGTTAGTGATTCTCAGGGAATCATCTTAGGACAATGAAGCAGGCAAGCCCTTAATAATCTTCCAGCTTATTTTATAAGTTGCTGCAGAAGACAGAGCTTTCCATGTGTCGAGTGTGGGTTGTGTCCTGGAAAAGAGTTTGTATAAAAGCCACTCCCACTGACATGAAAAGACTCATGGGTTCTTTAGACAGATCATTGTCTTAAACAAGGTGGGATAAGAGGCAGCGGCTACAGATGTAAACAGAATTGGGAAATCTGCTTCTAGGATGTTGTTCTGAATATTACTGATCTTCCACTTCCCAAAAAAATTCAGTTAACTCAGATAAAATTCCTACTGGAGTCACTAGAGAGTTTTTACGTCTCAAATATCACGCGGTAATTCAAGCACAGAATTAAGACATTTTCTACTAACAATGCTTACTATTTTTATGAAATATGCACTTCCTTTTCTTTTCGTTGATCCGTTAGGTACAACAAAATGCATTTACCAACCAATTTCTTCTCTTTTTTCCACGTTAAATGCTCTGTTTTTCTAAGAACAATATGCAGGTTCTAATTAATTTAGATGATATTTAAAGAAGGGGAGGTGTTATTTTTTTCTGAATTCCTTAGAGAAATACAGCATAATTTATAGCCAGACTTTAGGAATTAATTGTTAATGATGTGTATGTGTTTCCAGAACAATACTGGTTATCCCTCTTGCAAAACTAAAAACAATTTTTTTTTAAAAAGCAGCACACAACTGGAGTTTTTAAAAACAAAAACTATATAGCACAATACTTGTAAGACAAAAACCTACTCTAACTTAGAAAAGAGCTAATTTTTCTGCATATTTGTCACGGTATATTTAAATTATAGTTTTAATAAAATACATCTTTAGATCAAAGCTGGAAGAAGACATCAGTAGTAGATCAGTGTATTCTATTTTTCTTCTGGATGATGGATGGTTTGTTTTTTATATTTCCACAGATCATTTCATTCGGTATCAGTTTACTCCTCCAGTACATATCAACATGAGTGCTGGTAGACAAAAAATATCCTTGAATCCAACGTTTTGGAATATTCATCAGCTTAGTAAATCCATGCAGTTTACTTTAAACTTCTAGTTTAATAAAATGGCTTTGCTGATGCAGTTTTTCTTCTTTAGATGGCAATATGGCAAATGACATTTTTACTTCTCAGGCAAAGAAGAAAGCTAAGTTTGTACAGTGAAATCTCGTAAGAAACACTTGAGTCTGCTGCAGTGAGTGTCTGCGTTCACCTGACCTCCATTAAGTGTTGGGATTAGGAAGAAAGCCTGTTAGGAAAGTTACTCATGGACTTAATTTATAATCGGTGGAACTCAGTTGCACTTCCCACCATTGTAAACATCCACATAATGCCATGAAAAAAGTTCATGTATATTGCATTTTTTCCAGTTATTGTCTAGGCAAGTTTCTACTTGTTTGAGGTTTCTAGCGGTAATGCAGCTCAGACACTCCTGGGTGCCCTCTCAAATTCGTGGGTCCTCCTGTTTCTACCTTTCTTATTTTCCTGTAAGTGCTTCCATTTGTTACTGTTCCCTTGGGTGTGTCCTGGCCTTTGCCGACGTTGTTTTCGGTCCCTTTTCCAAACTTGTTCACAGAACTCATCCATTGTGTTCAGGTTGGGGTGGTTGATGAGCTGCATGAAGTCTCTGTACCAGACCTTCTGGCTGGGTGTCATGCTGTTGGACATTTCTTTGGTCTTAGAGCCATCTCCATCCTCATCTTTATGAAGAAGTTCTTCCAAATGCTCTGTGTCAATGACTTCCAGGGTCACTTTAAGAAGAGTTTGCATGAAACCGTGTTCCACGGCATGACAGAGGTAACTGCCTGAATCCTTCCGCTGTAGACTTCGCAGTAGAAGGCCTTGTTCCGTCCTGATGATATGATCATCCACTCTGATCTAGCAAAAGAAAAAAGTAGTAAAATCATACATATTTTAAAGAAATAGAAGCTCCAAGAACCTATCTCAGTAAAAATTTATATTATGCATTGACGCACACTTTAATAGCTAATAACATTTCTAGTTTAAGAGAAATGATAGCATTTTTTCATAGGGGAAAATAGTTGTAAATTTCTGCAACTGCTTTTAAGATGCACTGCAAAATACTGGTTGTCCAATGTTTTAATAGAATTTCTCATAATAATTTAGAATAATCAAGATAATGGGAGGGAAGGACAAAGATATACTTTATTTTATAAATTTGAAATGAGGTATATAAATTTAGGAGAAATTTAACATTAAATATTGGAACTGGAAATACAGAAACATGATATGAGAAAATAATGCATTAGAATGAATTTATAATAAGATTTGAAAAAATAAAATACGTTTAGCAGTTGGCAAGCAGAAAAAAGCATGGGATTACTTATTTATTCAGTTTCCTAAGTCTCAGCTGTGACATGAATATGAAGAGAGCTCAGTAATATATCTACATGTTTAAAGACTGCTTCAACTGTCAAAAACAGATGAAGAGGGGAGTTTTACTCCTGTATTCAAATTGCATCTGTAAGACTGTCTGCATGTAGTACATTCACAAATCACCTACGTAGCCTGGTTACCGTTATTTAACGCTTTTAAAAGCTGTAAAGGCTCAGAGTACTCACTGAGGTTTTCTATGTATGGCTTTTTAATTCTACAGAGGAATAAAGGGGATCCTCTGAGGTGGAAGATCCTCATGATACGATATGCATAGTTCATATCAGTGTTCATACTGGGACCTTAGCTCCTTCATCCTAAATCAACTACTCCTTCCCCTTAAGCTCCCTCCCCCTGTGAGGAGGAAGTTAATGGAGACAAGAAAATGTTTGAATAGAAGAATTAATCAAAGAAAAATTAAAATTAGTAGGAGGATTTGATTTGTTTTCTATACACATGTAGATAACATAATTGTTTTGTAGATAACTAACTACAGGAAGAAAAAAGCAGCCCTCTAAATTATATCCCCAAATGACTTCTGGGACAAAACTGTTACCAGTTCACTTTTGTTTCTCCAAATCCTAGCACAAAGCCTGTCATAAAATCAGCCTTCAAAATACTTGTTTAATGAATGAGTATTGATAGGTTAAGAAAACAAAAATAAACATTCACAGTATTTTTACCCCCTCTCCAGCCAACCATGCTGAGATCACTTAACAGTATATGTCACACAGAATTAGTCCAGCCACTTTCCTTCCCGTACCTCTTCTTTTCGCTCTTCATTTCGTCTCTGGAACTGCCAATAGACCAGAGCTCGCTGTGACTTGGGACTGCATTCCAGAAACGTGCTACTATTTTCTACTCCATAGATAATTCTTTCTTCAAGGCTGTGGCCATGGTGATTATCTGGCCAGTGATGAGGAAGTGAAATGAGAAAACGTTAGAGAAGTAAACTCAACTTTTCAAAGTATTTATTCGGAAATTCAGGAGAAAAATTTGTTGCCAAGTTGGAAGTCGTTTCCAAATTGACTGAGGATGGCAGAAAGGTCAAGAATGTAAGATTTCAGAACCCGTGTCTACCTAAAGAGACTCATTATTTTGTTATGGGTGATATAAAGCATATACATAGTCTACCAGAAAGTAGCATTACATCAACAAAATCAGTCATGTGTGCAGGATAACCATGTATCTTTAAATGCCACGATGATACTCTCCAAGAAATTATTTTCATTGTAAAAACTCAATGCTCTGACTAATGGGGCCAGTTTATATTGTACTATTCTCTAGAAGGGAAGTTATTAGACTGGGTTTTTGGAAACAAGAATCCATTTCTGAGAAATTATTTTGCCTCTCTGTGTTTATTTTTCATCTGTAAAATTAAATTCACCAACCAATAATATTTATCTAGTATTTTACAGAAGGCAGAGTTCAGGAAGTTTATACTCCCCACCAGTAAACCCTAAATAACCCACAAGATCGTTCTGAAGATCAATTGGTGTGAAATGTTTGGGATGGCTCAGAAGAAAGATGCACAATTATAATGCAATGTGGTTTCAATTGTCCTTATTTTAAAATGACACATCTTTTATTATTTTCAAGAATTAGGCTAAAGAATATGGCAAGAGTATATAATAAAATGCAGCAATAATAAAACCTGTTTCCAGATTAAGTTTCTATTATTTTACCCTTTATGTAACCTCCTTCAATGTGGTAAATGAAACATAGTTAAGATCAAAAGTACAACACAGGGAGTCTAGGTAAAACTCATTTAGAGAAAAAAGCCTTCTTATTATCTTGTATAATCCTCTTTCCATTAAGACATCCTGTGTAATCTGGAACTCATTAAATTAATGTAGAAAATAATAAATATATTTTCACATGCATATAGGGCTGACAGTGCAGACAGATGAAAACTTCTTGCTTTCTACTTCAAACTCTAGATTTTTAATTAAAAAAATGTTTCCTCCCCCTTTTTTTGCATCACTTTGACAGTTTTACTCTCGTTACAACTGAGTACTTTTGTCTGTCATAGATAATATGAGTTGCTCTAAGTTTAAAACTTTCCAAAAACCTGCTTCCAGCCAATCCCTGTACACAGCTGACATCCATCATCTCCTGTTCTCACTCTCCCTGCCTTTGGTCCACCCTCTGCCCACATTTGTGATCTCCAGAGATGTCAGTCTGAGTGCCTTTTCCTCTATTGTTCTAGGCGTAAAAAAAATTTCTAATATTGGGAAGTGTCTGTCCCTTCTTATTTAAAAGACCAATCCTTGGAAATAAGAAAAAAGAGAAAATGACTGAAATGTAAAGGAACAACACTATTTAATTAATTCCAAGTCCATTTTATTTCACGCTGGAGATACATATATCTGCACATCAATATATACACAGAGTTTGGTAGTGGTTTTCTTTTTCCTCTGATATTATTAGAGTATCTTTGATTGAACAGATACAACGCATGCTGCTGTACTAGTTTGCAGATATCTGCTTCTTTGGAGAGAGATGAACTGAATCTCTGTGTCCAACAGGAGCTGGAAAATCTCTTGTGATTCAGGATCTACCATGAATAATTAGAATGCCTTGTCACAGAGATCACTAAAGTTTATATAAAACACATTTTTTTCAGCTAATTGCTGTGCAGTTTAAACTTTTTTGATTTAGAAATTATTTTAGTTGTAATATTATGCAGCCTTAAAAGTGGTGGAAATCTGCAATATGCAACAACATGCTTGAAACTTCAGGGCATGTTAAGAGAAATAAGGCAGTCACAGAAAAACAAATACTGCATGATCCTACTTAGATGAAGTACCTAAAGTAGTCAAAACTCCTAGAAGCAGATAGTAGAATGGTGCTATCAGGGGCTGGGGGGAAAGAGAAATGGAGAGTTGCTAACCAATGGGTATAAAATTTTAATTATGCAAGATAAATAAGATCTTGAGATCTGCTGTACATTATGCCTATAGTGAACAATACTATACTGTACACTTAAAATTTTGTTAAGAGGGTGGATCTCATGTTAAGTGTTCTTAGTCCAGTAAGATAAAAGAAGTAAAAAAAATTAATTTAAAATCCTTTTACTTTTAGGAAGAGACTTTCCTTCAATTTCTACATATTAAAGAATCGATAAGATATATGACAACATGATAACATAGAAAAAAAATCAACTGGATTTAGAAACAAATAATATGGTGATCCACCAGTATCTTCTGTCTTATCAGCCATGCCTCTCAGGTCTACTTTTCTTGTAGAAATTCATGATAATACCTGACTGGTCTCTCTCATCTAATCTGTATAAGTTACTATACGTAACTACAGAAATCTAAGGTATAAAGTAAGTTATTGCTCTAAAACATAGATATGTTTAATTACTTCAGCACATTAGTTGACACTCAGCTAAAAGGAGCAATGTAACCTGTAATAATAAGAAATAACAGAGCATCATATAAATGAAACATCTATTAGGTACATTTCCAAAGTCACTACTTAATTGTCTTCTTCCCAACTAAAATAATCATTCTATTGGACCCATAGCGACCTTTCTGCTTACTTACGGTCTTGGGAAACCTGCCTAGTTTTTAGTTTCTCTCCAAGATCTCCTCTGGTGACGGCAAATGTTCCCTAATGTACATTAGAAAAAGAAACATCTTAATAGTAAATGTTTCTTAAAGAAATATTTAGTCTGCTACTTGTCTATAGTAGAATCTGTACAAGTTGTTATTTGATTTGACCAAGAATTTATGCCAAGTTGTTTTTAGTTTAATACAGCAATAGATCATGGACTTCTTCAAGAAACATCATGACATTCAGATACTTTTCCACCTGAATTAGATAAGAACCACAACTGGAGAATTTGGTTCACTGGCTTGGTGCCTTAATAACTACTCTTGCCAATACCTTAAGGATTCATTCCCCTCTGAGTTGGCCCCTTCTTTCTCTCCTTTGTATGAATTAAAAGCAAAAAAAACAATCTTCTAGTTAGTAAGCAGTGAAGTTAAAAGGTTCTGTCATATTAACTGTTCATCATAGTGAGTATGCAGAGGTACTACTGTCTTTCTTTGGTTTATGAGTTTCCTATTTTATGTTTTGTTGGTTCTGCTGCCATCAGCAAAAATAGAAAAAAACTAAATTTCTACTGAAAACATTTATTTCTGTTAATTTCTCTGCAGTAGAATATTTCTATTATCAGCAATTTTTAATTTAGGACCAGAACTTTCATTTCAAGTGGTCTCAGCCAGGCAGTCATACATTTGGGTACTTAGATGTAACAATATAAACACTTTTCTGTTAATTTCTCCATTATCTGACACCTTCTAAACAGATACTCAATAAAAATTTTAAAAAGACTGTTGGAAGGCACTCAATAAATATCCATTCCTTTTCCTGACCCTCATACCCCAGAGCTGCCTGAGTAAATTTTGTACAATGTAGGAAACATTAAAGGTCTAATAACAGTATGTTTTTCTCTCTCCTTTTCTTCCTCCTTCCCCCAGCTCCCTTACCCCGTCTCTCTGTCTCTTTCTTTTTTTTTTTAAATTACAAATAGGAACAACATTTTGATTCTTGTCTTCTAAACTTACTAGATTTTCAATTTTTTCTTAGGATGCCAAGTACTATCACTTTGACTGTTATTAAAGCAAACAGCTCTGTGTAGAAATTGCAGCAGAGAAAAGCTACACTATAAGTAGTTTTCAGAGCATGTACTATTGAACGCATAAATACACAATATAAATCAAAAGCTCAACTGAGAAAACATTGTGTATTAAAGACTTCTTGAGGATATGAAGTCTTGTACATACAGGAAAGTATAATCTAAAATATCTCTCTGGATTAAACCAATTGATCTGAGAGCAGTTTACATGAAACTCATTGTGTTAATCCCATGATATAACTGATTTTATTGAATAGTGTTGGGTCGGGTCCCTCTGATCTATGTTGAGGGAGCTCATAGCAATACTCTACAGATTTAGATTTGCTCACTGTGTTTATGTCATAGTGTTGCTAATTATGGTGTTCTTTGCACTGCATTTTTTTTCTTTTTTTTTAAAGTGAAGTATAGTTAGTTACAATGTGTCAATTTCTGGTATACAGCATAATGTCCCAGTCATGCATATCTATACATATATTTGTTTTCATATTCTTTTTCATTAAAGGTTATTATAAGATACTGAATACAGTTCCCTGTGCTATATAGAAGAAACTTGTTTTTTATCTATTTTTATATATAGTGGTTAACTTTTGCAAACTTGCATTGTTTTCTTGATGTTCATCTTTTGAAAACTTTTCTAATGTTAGTTCTTAGGAGTTACTGAGATTCTCTTGAACAAATGATATTTTTAAACAAATTTTGTGACTCACCAGTTGATCATATTTGTCCCCCTACAGTGCCTGAAAAAACCTTTAGACAAATTTATGTCTTACATTTATAACTTCTTGGTAAATGCATTCTTGCCACGTGCCTGGTTTTGTTCTGTCAGTATACCTGCTTTGCCTGTGTGACATTATTGCTATCTTTATCTTATTGTTGTTTTTAATTAAATAATCAAAAATAATCTGAAATATATTAGGTCATTTACCAATTACACACAACATACAATTTTTATTACCCCTTTAAATACTTTTGTTGTTACTGAACTATATCTACATACAAATAATAGTATTATGTCTGGATAGAGACAGTCATAAATATGTAAGGTGATATTATTTTTATTGCTCTTCCTCTGAAAGTTTCAACTGTTTATTCAAAATAAAATCTTCTATTGAGAATACATAATAAGACAAATTATGAACTTCTTCCCAACATCAATCCTATTCTCTCATCCCCATCAAAGACGTTATTTCCTCTTCTATGCTTCTGAAAAATCTCTTTTTACATATATCTTTAGAGTACATGTAGTCTTATTTATTACAACAATTTATCAATCTGGTTATCTCCCTCCATACTGTGTGTTCCAGAGTTCTGGCCTAAGGCAGTCAGAAAGCCTCAGGTGATGTTTGCTAAATGGCAAACCCAGGTAAAGATTTACTCCGCATTTAAAGGCTGAAACCCCATGTAACTTTGATATCCTCAAGACACAGAGTTATCATAATTACATAAAAGAAATGACTAAGAGTTTAATCAGTTAAAAAGGGCATAGAGTTTATAACCCTCATTATGACAAGTACATTATTAACCTGCTGGTAGGTGTAAACATTTCAAGTCTTCTAGCTGTATTAAGCTTTATAATGTTACCAGAGTTGACTTGAGCTATATCAAGGAAAAGATGATGATTAATCAAGTATACTCCAAAATCAAAATTTCCAAATATGGGATAATAAGAAGAGAAAGAGATTTGAGAAATTATATGAATATATTCTTACATCTCCAGGGTCACCTATAACTCTAAAGGATATCTGTGCCAATGAGTAACCTTACATATTTCCAGAAAGAAAGCAATCTCATTTTAATCCATTTTCAAATACTCCTCACACTTAGAAAGTAACTGGTTTGAATACTAACTTTCGTCATGAAAATTACCAGCAAACAAGAAGTGTATAGTTGTTGAACTGGCATAATGAATTCGTATCGGTTGAACTGAATAGTTAGAGCAAAATAATTGAGAGCAACAAACATTAAAATTACTTTAAAAGCATCACAGTGTGTTTGAATAACACATATTACAATATGTTGCAGCTGTTAATGACAAGAAATAATGTTTTTAAGGAAGTAATCTTCAATTAATCACTTCCTCTCTTAGTGGGATAATTTATGGAAATGAAATGAGGCTAATAAACCAGAAAGAATGGGAGGAAAGAAAGAAGTTAAATAAATTGCTTCCTTTTGTAACAACAAAAAGTCATGATATCCATCATTTGGCCAGAAATATCATGTTGCTAAAGGCCGTATTTAGTATTTGATTCTCTTCCAATATAGCAGAAACAGAAGGCATCACATTTCAGCTTTCCATTTATTTCACTCTCCATTTTAACCCCATAAATGTCTCCCAAGATTGAAATGTTAATAATGTAAGAATCTTAGGAAATGTGACTTCATGCAGGAAAGACAGATAGGTGAGGCAGTGAACCACATATGTATTCAACAGTTTGATCTTTGTTGTCATTTTTGATGTTCTCCCTCATGAGGAGATTAAAAAGTTGAATTTCATAAATAATGTATATAAAAGTAAAACTTAATTTGGGAGAAGGGCAAATGGTTGCAAATTATATTAAATACTTAGCAAATTCAGCTAGTTGCTGAACTACACAAAGAGGAATCTAATTCCACTTTTATCACACTGTAATTTTCATATTTTACATTGTAAGTTTCTTCCTCAATATTGTTCACTGTAAAAGATAAAGCAAAGGAGGAAAGGAAATACTGTCCATCAACTCTTGATGACACAGAAACCTGGAGATTTTCACTTCTTATGTATAAATAACATTACTTAGATTTTGATATTTCTTACTGGAGTCTAGATGTTTTTCTCCAGAAACATAATAGACATTTTATCAATAGAAAAGACTAATTTGACTTCAAGTAAATGAATGGTATCTCTTTAAGTAGCAGTAGCTGAAAAGGCATTTCATGGATGAATCAGTAATTCTTGGGAAGCCATAAAATATTTATAAATTAAAAAAAGAAGATAAAAAATTTCATTAATCCTTAATATTCATGTGTATTTTGGACCTGACTGTATATTAAGATGGCTAACAATTGATTTGATAATCTTATATATTGTAGTGTATTTAACACAAATTTACAGTATATACTAGCTCTGTAACAGGGGTATTGTTTCTTTATCAAGATAATGCTTAGTGCAATGTTTCTCCAAGGTTCTGTGCGATGCTTATACCAACTAGTTTCTTGTAAATGTCTGTGGCATGTGGGTTTGCACGCATACATGCACCTACAGAAGTCCATGTGCTTAATATGCTTAATATATAAATTTGTCAAGTACAACAAAGACTCAATTAATGAAACCTTAGAGAAAATATAAACTAATAACTTATCAAATTGCTAAAACAAATTTAAATATTAAAATGTTTTGTTTTATGCCCCAAAGTAAGATCTGTCTCTGGTACGGGGAAATAATTATCAATAAGAAAACAACATTTAGAATTTTACAATTCAAGGAGTTTCTAGTTTTCCTTGAATTCACAGATTCCTGTGGATTTATGTTTAAATGCTTTTGTCAGTGCATAGAAAGGTAGATGGATAAACAGATATAACTAGGGTAATTAATTTTATTGTTCATAGATAATTACTATATTAGAGAGCATTACTAGTATCTTAGTTTTAAGGTATCTATTAAAATATGAAAATGAAATTGATGTGTTTTGAAGTTAACTATGAAACCTTTTTAATATTGTGCTTAACAATCTTGTCATATCAGAGGTTACAATGCTTCTTGATAGGGCGGGCTGAAACTCAATTATTTAAAAAGCAACATCAATATGAAGATATCTACTGTAATATTTAGTCTACATTGAACATCTGATATGTTTTATTTTCGTGATTTTATAACAAATTTACCAAGAAAGCATATATAATTTACATGACAGAATAAAATTACCAAAGGAATTTATACATTCAAAAATCAGGAAACATCAGCTTTAATATTTAGTTTACTTATTTCAAAAGTTATGATAGAGGGCAGAAAACACTCACGTGCTGAAGCAGAAACCTTCCATAAACAATAATGAAAATACCATCTTGTATTTTAATATGTTTTCTTTGTAAGTTTTGGAATTAAAAAAAATACAGCATGTTTAAAAACTTCCCACTTACAACAGTTAAACTACAGGTGTATAAACAGTTGAGTGACCTCTGATGACATATTTAAAAACTTTAATAAGGAACATTGATAGCACAAAATATTTCAAACCTCTTTTTATTTGTCTTACACAGGTTGTGTGTGCAAGTCTGGCATACATATATTATGAATAACTGGATTATTTGCCTAATATAATATATCAGAAGATGACTGTGGTGATGACTGATTTTCTCCAGTGTAAACAGCTACAAGGGCTTACAAAAGTTATAGAAGATCATGTTGTAATAATTTCATTCCAGGATGCATACTTCTTTATACTTTAACATCTCTGATACCAGAATGTCTTACAGTTGCTCTTGGTCTGAGTTGAAGTTGCTTTTTTCTGGAAAGAATTTATTCTTACTTCTGCCAGACATATAAGACTCTACTAAGCTGACAGCTCCTTAAATTAAAGTTTTGTCTGAAGTTTTTGGTCCACTCTGTTGATGTGAAATCAGAAAGTAAATCTTCATGAGGACCACTTTGTGGTTCAAGGAGTAAAACAGGCAAATTGATTTGCTATCCTCTTCCACGTGGGAATTTATTTCTCCTTCGTGCCAATACTGAAACATACTGTGTCCTGGCTTGATGCTGGGACCATCATCTATTAGACTGCCCCCTTTAGACAGTTTTTCTTTCTTAGCAGTATATAAAACAATGGTGCATCTTACATTCAGTGACATCTTAGACTTGAGACAACTTGGTACTTTATACAAGTTAGGGTTTAGTTTGTTTGTTTGTTTGTTTGTTTTAGGGCTGACAGCAGCTCATCTATCAAGTCTTGAGGCTTCTCTAGGGCCCAAGTGCTCAGATTCATAGTTGGATATTCTACTTGTATAAAAGAAGCTAAAGCGCAGACCAGATTAGCATTGCTACAAAATACTGAATTTACAGCTCTGCAGACCATGAAGATGACACTGCCAAAGATATTTTATGAAATTCCTGAATAATTTTGATGCCAACCAAGCTATAAATTGAGATAGAAGACATTTTACCGTGGGAAGTTAGAAAGGAAATGCATGTTCCAATAAATAGTTCCAAGAGAATTATTACGAAGTGAAATTCAATGATGGCATTAATCGAGAAGTTAGGACCTAAAATATTGCAAAGATTAAAAAATTTAAGGTGATGTTAATTTTTAAAAATTGTTGGTACTTATGGTATAGTTTTTCCCTTTCTGGACATGTAGATCATAGTACAGCTTGTTTAGTAAAGAAGGAGGAATCAGAGGTAGTTTAAAAGGAAATTGATTCAACCACTCTTGCTCTTGAATGCAAAGTCAGACAAGCTCCAATTTTGTGCACAACAGTTAGTTTAAGGAAGGGAACATATTGGAGGTTTCTCGTTAGCATTGTGTATGAGGTGTGAGTGGGAAGACAAGAGGATCTGCCAGCACATATATATTTAGGGTTTTATACTGAAATTTCCCCAGGCGACAGGCCACCACTGATGGAGGAGTGTGTGCTGGACCAAAGGGAAGTGGAGCTAGATTTTTCTGTTTCACCCAGGCCAGCTCACCATCAGTGCTGCTTTTACAAGAGAGGGAACAGAGCACTGAGTGAGTGTTAAAGGTTTCATCGAGGGTGAAATTTCTTCCACCTTAATTGTGAGTTATTTTATATAGTCCCTCTATTAAAACTTCAGGATATGTAAAATATGGAGTGTTACAGAATATGTTTACCATTACAGCTGGAACTGATCGTCCTGAAGTGTATAATTTGGCTTCACGTTGCTTAGCAGTTTTCTGTGAAAACATCTCATATCTTTATATGTTTCCATATGAGCACACATATTTTATTCAATGTGAGATGTGACATTAGCAAGACAACATACATGATTTAACAGGGCTGAGCTCTGGAGTTTTGCCCACTTTACTTTCAAAGGTTGACATCACCTATTCCAAGATAATTCACTGATTCCTAATAGTGAGACTCAGTCTGACCATATGGGAATGCCTGACTTAGTTCCCAAACATTTGAAATTTAGTGTAATCTATGGTGTTTATTTTTTACGTTCAGTCAATTAGCAAGACAAGCAGACAAGGAATACAGAGGCCTTCAAAGAAGGAATGTTTTACTGCCGCAGAGCTTCTTCAGCTGTTTCACCATTTCCTCCCATATAGTACCAGCATCTCCTTGGAGTTGTTTTTAAACACACACACAGACCCAGGAACACTGAAACACAGCAATGATTTTTCCTCCCTGTAGTATGCGTTCCAACCGAAGAATCAGGAGAAAAACTGATTCACGATTATTTTTCTTTCCATGACTAAGCAATTTTATATTCCCAAAGTTTATAGCCTTACACCACTCTAATTTCATCAAAGCACAGCTTTAAAATCTGAAGCACTCTCCAAAGTCCATTCAATAGTCAACAATTTATCCACAGTCTCATTTTTAAAAAATAAAAAAATATGTATTTGGTCAGCTTTTCCTTTGTATATATGTACACTCATACTTCCAGCATATATAATATTCTGATAAAAATACTAACTGGGTCTATGAAGAGACTGGATTGCTAACCAAATGGATGTATCAGTAAGATTTATATCTTCTCTAGCAATCTTTAAAACACAGCACAGTATCTGACATAAAGTGGTTTATAACTATAATTTATTAGTTAATTGCTGGTTGATGGTATTTCTTAAGAAAGGTTCCACTTTTGAACACAATGGTGTTAATAACAATGTGTGACTTAAGTCAATTTCACAGTAAATAACAGATGCTATTTAGATCAAATCTCTACTGAAAGACAAAAATAATAATTGTTCTATAGCTTGAAATATTTAGATAATTAATTCAACAAATACTTATCACATATCTACTATATTCATGATGTTGCATTGGTTAGAGCCCTAGAGATAAAAAAGTGAGCAATATAGCCAAGTCCATGTTGACATGGAGATTAAATCTGTTTAGCAATAAGCTCTAGTTACATCACCTTGTTTCTTTTACTTGTAATATTATTATTAGCTTCTCCATATCTAAGCAAATATATTCTTTAATATAATGAATTAATAATTCAATACACTGTAATGCTTAAAAGCTGCTGATCATAATTCAATATTTCTATGCAAAATAGATGAATGAAGACTAGTGAATGTTTTGTTGTCCAACTGAAAAAAGCCATTTGAAAAATCTAACAAGGGTGTGTCAACAAGGTACCATATCTGTATAAAGACAAAAATTTACAACATTTGCTCTAGCAATCTAGTGGTATCTTTTTTCTTTATAATGAGAACAATTAACAGACAGGAAAGCAAATAGCAGACAGACAAGAAAATTTTGCAAGCAAAACGGATTCAAAGTATAATAAGATCATTTTGTGGCTATCTGTCTCCTGGTATTGGCATCCCCCAAACAGCCCTGTGGACATTCATGAATCAGATACCAGCACATGTAGGGGATACAACAGGGGGATCTGACTTGCAGAAAGGCATCTAGGGTTTGGAATGCATGCTGGGTGCTATTTGTGTAGTGTGTTTTCTTTCTTAACATTCATGAACTATGAATATTCTACACACAGAATCAGTAGATCAAATCCAGTAACTGATAAAAATATTAGATCTTCTTTTAGGATTAATGTAAAAGGCACCAAAAAAGTCAATAGGATAATTGGATAATTATGTTCAATTACATGTAAAATGTACACGTGTGACAATTCTAGCCATTTTTAACTAAGAGTTGTTCATTAGCAGTGATGTCATTGCTGAGTTTTCCCAGCAGAGGGAAGCATAGCCTAATTATTGTTTTTGTAAAGGGTTGAAGTAGGGGAAATGAGACATACTACAATTGAACTGCACTTTTAAATGAAGATTGTTTGATATTTCATCATTAAATAAGCAACTTGACATTAAATAGGCCTTGACATTTTTTAGGAATCATAAAATGAACTTGGTTCAAAATCCTCAGCGTGAAGACCTCCAGACTATCTTCTACTTGAGTAGAATACCTAGTAATATTACACTGGCTCTATATTATCAGCATATTAATGAATAAATTGCATGGCTTATTTTAAGACTACACTGTCTTCTTTGATATATTTAAATGAATATTTTTGTTGCCTCCTACACTCAGGTTGCTACTATGTACGAAAGCCTGTACTTAAACCTGGTTTTGGTTGGTTAATATAAGAAAATTGAGTGTTGACTCTCATAAGGGTCTAATATCTTGAATTTATCATACCTAAAATAAAACATAATTCAGCGCTTTGTGTTCATTAGAATTTTCTTTCCACAAGATTTTCTTTCTCTTTAGTTGCACTTCTCTAAGTACTCTGGGAGAGCTGTGTACTCTGCATGCATGTGTGTGGATATATGCATTATTGCTTATGATTTTATCCAGGTTGAAAGATTAAAAAAAAATGCTGTAACTTACCATGGTGTTGTAAGTCTGAACAGTGAGTGAGTGGATCTCCATTTCTTATATCTTGTCGTCTCGTGCGTCTAAAACAATTATATTTAAAAGGTATTATTGTATGTCTAGTCCCTCTTGGGAATTTGTCAGAAGAATTAAGAATCAAAATCAAAGACTCTAGGAGTTTATCAGAGGAGATGCATCTACATCTGACTAAAAGACTTTTTTAAAAGCAGCTCATCATACCTGAAAGAGCAGTATCCAAGATGGGAAACAGTGTACAAATGTACTACCAATGCATTAAAAGTCTTTCAAAGTATTGATAACAAAAAATTCATGGTTTCCTGCTACTGAACATCAATCAGTAAGAATGTAACATGTAGAAAATCTAAAATTTTTAACATCTTAAATTCTGAAGAAAAAGCACAAAATGTAGAATAGCAATCCATTTATTCAATAAATAGAATTAAACTTTTTTTCCTGATTACTAATGAGGGAATAAGCTTGAAAATTAAAATTCATATGAATGTTCTCTTTCTCATAATACTTAAACATAATTCCTTAAATAGACTTCTCTTAAATTATAGTATTAAGACTGAATTCTATTTTTAAGTTAGCTTTTAATTTTCCTTTTTGGTTGCTATATCAACCTTTTTTTAATAAAACGTTTCTTTTATGATCATATGGTTATGAATGCAAATCAATTTACCTATGAAGTCAGTAAAAGGACAAAACCAACAACAAATACTGAGGAGCAAGGCTCCTCATTTTGTCAGAGAGAGGCAAGAGAGAAGATGACAAACGTACCTCTAAGAGGAAAGCTAAATTTGCTATAAAAATCTAAATTAATCTCTCCTGCGTTCTACTGCTCAGATCGTGTTAGTTACTGTACATTCTGGGTGTCTTCCCCCTAACCTTGACAGGGAAGGAGGTTGGCTCCAGTCACTGCGGTACAAATAAGACGTGTATTTCGAGTAAGAGGCTAAATATGGAGACTGGCTATGTGTAACAGACTGGAAAAGATTGGGGACACCTGTCCAACCATTTTCTGCATCTATTTTCATGAGTATTGTCTTGCTGCAAAGTTAGTGACCGTCCCTGAAAAGAGTTCTCACAAAGGCCATTGAGAGCTGCAAACATGGAATTTGTTACTGTATTCATAAATTTAGAAGTCCCAAGTATTTATAGATTTCTATTTCTAGAATTGTGAGACTATCAAGCAGATGTTGCACATTTCAAAATTGAGCCAACAAGGGAACTTGTGAAACACGAACCACAAAGCATTTGGGAAGGCATTTTTTTACTGCCATTTAAGCTTTTGAAAATGCCCTCGCAAAGAATATATAAATTGTGAGGCTTCTAAACATCCTTTTCAAAGACACATGAAATTGGATTAAGCAAAATCTGCAAGGCACAACAAAAATGTGTTAGTGATAATTCCTTCAACCTTGGATTCCAGGTATGCAGTAAACACATTTCAAATATATAATATGACCCAGCTTTTAACTTATTATAGATGTACTTATCTTATTTTTATCTTCTTTCTCATTAAAAAAGTTAAAAATTCAAATGGATTATTATTAAATTAGTTGATATTATACATTTTCACATGGAAAGGAAATAATACTCATTTTTAGTTCAAACTTAAACTTCACTTTTTCAAGCAACATTAAAAACCCTCTAATGCTAAACGATTTTCAGAACCATCAATTTTTATTTTTAATTAATTTAATTTTATTGCTATGAAAATGGCATACTGCTATTTATTAAACTATCCATGGTTTCTTTGATTGATAACATTATCTCCACACTACATTTTTGTTTCAAATTTAAACCTCCAACAAAATTTATAGGTATATGAAAGTAATACAAATATGCTGCCTAAATTCTGAACATTGAGGGTTTAAAAACTGAGTATTTATTAAATGGAATAAGCTAATACAACATTTATATTTAATATTATTACTAACAAGGTAACTGTTTTAATCCATATGGACTGAGTATATGAAAAGTTAAAGTTGTAGATGATTTAACATTATAGTAAATATTAACTAAAGTGTGTAGTCAATATATCTGAGTAGATATTTGGGTAATTTCTTTTCTTTAATATTTTTTGCAAACATTTAAAATGATTCAAATATTTCAGATTGCATCTCATCAGCAATGAAAAAACTCACAATCATAGCCTCTTATAAAACACTAGCTATGATAAAAAAAAACAAATTTTATTGCTTGTAAATTGCAGTGGTTTAATAATGCTGATTTCTCTTAAATGTTTCAATAGGTTGATGGGCTACTGTTAGTCTTTAGGTTTATATTAGCAAGTATTGTATATTACTTTCATCTATCATTGCTTGTTTTTTAAATACTGGTGAATATCAACAGAGAAAAGTAGCCTTAAGTGAGTGGTAGAGAATATCTTAAGGTAACTATTTTGTCAAATTAAGAAAAGTGTTTTTGTTTTTTAAAGCAAAAGTGAATCAAATTACTGTACAACTTTTAGGATGTGTCTTAAAGTTCCCTGAAGTATAACTGTACCTCCTGAATATAACACTGTACTGAGTGATGAAATGTCCATTCCCAATGCATTCAATATCCTAGACAGCAACTTACAGTTGATTTCTCTAAATATACTGTTTTAGATAACTTCTAGGCATAGCTTAGCAACTTTTAGTCAAGCATGTCTGAAAAAAACACTTCCAAGAATTATCAAAAATACACTTTAAATATTTGTATAATACATGTGTACAGATTGATAAATAGATATTTTATTACATGGTTTTATATTTTAAGTTCAAATAAGGCAAGTACAAGATGATGCTATGATAATTTAGTAGACTTTAAATTTTGGAGATTCACAAAAAAATGTTTTAATGCTGGTTAACTAACATTATACAAAAATACGGTATCTTCAAAACTAGAAAAAAATATTCTTGACTTTTTATAATTTGGTCCCTGTGTACTAAGACTCCATAGGTAAGTAAATTCTTATATCTGAGAATTTTCCATTCATCCAAGGACATAAATTGCCTTATTAAAATTTAAAACCAGGATAGAATGGTTGCTGGACAGAAAAAGAAGAACAGTTTTTGGTCAAAAGACACAAGGCCCAGTCTAAACCGTGCTGGTGACTTTCTCTTCAGCTTTCCCCCATGTGTAAGATGCAGTTGCAAAACTTTACAATTTTCAAGTGTAAACATTCAAGGATATTATCATGATGTTTTAGATTTCCCTTCATACTTTATCAAAACCATTTGTTTCATTACACTGAGTACCCAACTGTACTATTATACAATCGTCTGACAATTTTGACTATTTAAGGGAAAGCAACAAAACAAAACAAAACAAAACAAAAATCCCTCTACATCTCATTTTAGTCCTCAGAAAAAAAGGGGATATACTTATAGGAAGAAGTGGTTCCAAAAATGGAATCAAGTAAGATAACTATGAAACACTATTTATATCGAATATTCCTCCTACCTCTTTGCAGTAGGAAAATAGCGAGAGCACGAAGAGCCATCCCAGGCACAGTAGGGGTCTCGGGCCAGGCAGCACTCCGCACAGGCTTGCCCGTAAACATCACATCGGTGTAGAGGGAGCTGCGCCACCCCCGCAGTGGAGCCAATGTACAGCTGTTGCTGTGGGAAGAGTTTACTGTTACGACAAAAACCAACTTGTCTTTCATATCTCTTTTTTCTTTTAAAAAAAGGTTACTTACACATAACTTAGCAAAAAATACATTCATATTTGTGGGTTTAAAAGCACTCCATTATTGGTAGTTTCTTCAAAGGACTGGCAGGAAACATTACCATTTAAAATACAGCAAGATGAAAATCTAAATATTTGACTGAAACAGGTATACATTATAACTATAAAACCAAGGGAAGATAAGGGAAGACAGTAATAGTTATGTATCAATTATGTCTCATAAAAATAAAAACTTCTAAGGAGACAGTAAGGCACTGAACAACGTAAAGTTCAAACCTTCAGTTTTTGTTCTTAGCTTGCTCTATTTACTTCTGCTGTTTTATAATGTTGATTACTCAGATTATCTACTTTGCAATGTATTCTGATTGGTCTTGAGGCAGGGATCTTGTGCTTGTGACTCCTGGAGGCCCTACTGCATAGCCTGTGATGCAGTCTGCCCTCCCATAAGAAGGGAAAGGATGACGTTTTGGTACTTGCATTTGGTAAGAAGTTTTGCTTAACACCAACTGTCTTGTCTTTGCACTATCTCCAGGAAGATTACTTTAAACAAAAGTACTCAATTACTTCTCATTCAAAAGATCATCAGATGGGGGAATCAAGTACATGCTAGCTGGTGTCCTAGACTTGGGAAAAAAGCTCAGGTGTTGTGGAAAAAGTGGGGTGTTCGATGTCAACATACCTGGATTCTAGGTCTTCCCTGACATTAACTGTGTGATCTTGGGCCATTCACGTAATTTTTCTAAGACATAATTTCCTTATTCATAAAATGAGCTTGTTTAACTAGATCTTTAATGTATGTATCCTGATAAAACTATGATGCCACTGTCCTCAGTGAATCTGAAGTTATGACATGAGGCAGAATACAGAAGAAAAAAGAAAGTTTTCTAGAAGCCAATAATTCAGGATTTCAATACAATTTTAAAAATAACTTTAATAAAGTTAAGCCAACATAGTGTATCAGTTGCAAATTTATGTAAACACAAAATGAAATACAAATAAAATTGTTTTGTAATTTTCTACTTCTTACTGTAGTTGCTATCATAGCTCCCTTCTCCTGCATTAGGTGATTGAACAATTATAATAGAACATTAAATAGAAGTTGAAACATGTGATAGTACACATGAAAAAGACCTCAAAAGTGTATTTTAATTTCTCCACTCTATAAATGAAAAATAATTTGCAGAAAAGCCAGTCTCTGAATCATGGTGTGCTTTTTTATTATTGCAAATTGCCGGACAGTCAGCAATGGATATAATTAAAACTGCATTTCAAAAGGCTTTCAAACATGGACTACATATATCAAAGATAAGTTTAAATGAAGATTGAAGTATCTATTAGAATTGAAGAAATTACTGAGGTTAAAAGGAACACTTTTATAGAAAATAATTACATGCTTAAAGCTAACCAATTTACTTATATATTAATTCAAGAAAGGGGAAAAAGGCAGACGAAGTAATGAAAAAAAAAAACCTAAACTATTATGGAGGCAGTCATCCTGATAAACAGTGCTTACTCTGTTCCAGTAAGTGAAGAATATTTACAGTATACAATATTGTAGCACAATATAGTCTGTAGAAGAGGCTATCTGTTAAACATGAGCAACTTCTTACTATATTCACCTTGTCTTGTTGTATTGAAAGATAGGACAAACGACAGCAAATTAAGAAATGATAGTTTGAGCCTCGGGGTAAAAAAGATGGAGTATTATTAAGCTTTTTTGTTGGGAGAAAATTAGATTGATTTGTACTCCTCTAAAAGCTTCTACTGAGCCTGTATGTGGTAACAGCTGATCATAATTTGAGAAACATTAACAAAGAACTTAACTAATGGAAAGAAATTCTTTTTTGTCTCTATTCTTTATTTCTGTCTTCCAAAAGCACCTTTAAAAAAATAAACTTAGATTGCATTGAAGGCAAGCAATCTCAATCTGATAAAAAAAATGAAACAAGCATAACATTTAAACAACAATTAAATTAGTTAAAATGGGGAAGCAGTCTCCAGAAGCATGGATGGCACTGGTGAACACAGACATGCAGAACGAACCATGTACTGTGGTCGTAACTATTTAAAAAGCTACTGACCAAGTAGGTTATAATAAGGAGATCTCTATGTTTGGCCAATAAGTTTTAAGAAGTATGAACAAAATGAATTCTTACAGATTTCTAAGAATATTACATTTGAGTGGAAAAGGATTTGTTATCTAGACAATAATATCTGAATCTGTCACGCCCTTTTAGGAGAAAAACAGAGAAATAATACACGAGAATATGAAACCAAAAATATGGCAACTGAAATTATTGTAATAAAAACCTCAAGTGTGATTAAATGCCAAAAATTAAATACAATTCAATGTCTAGTTTTCATTTTACAATTATTCTGCAGTACTACTAATGATCTGCAAGACTATTCATGCTATCTAAATGAAGTATAGGGAGGCTTGCAGGCACCACTGAGCATAATCCAGTCAGTAGCCAATAGCCTCATGTGCTTTTTCTGCCCAATTTAACATCACCACAGGCTTTCTCACTGTCCTCCTTAACAAGTTGCGGGTCATAAGCAGGAGATGAGCCCATTTATCCAGAAATTAGTTGCAACACTGCTCCCTCTTGAAACTACCGCCTCACTTTTAAAATTTCCATGAGCATAAGTGAAATTGAGTCACATCTGAATGAAATCAAACTTCAGTAATGGAAAACGAAGGCTAGGGACACTTTGTTCCAACATGGTATTTCAGACTGATAAATTGTTTTTGTTTTTTGGTGAAATGTGTTGTGTTTAATAGGTAATTCTTAGGTAGCTTGAAGAATGAACAGGAAGGCATGTTTTACAAAAACAGATGCAGTGTAATTAAGATTGACAATGAAGTCCAGCTGAAGATAAATAAATAATTCAAAAAATCATTATGGGAAAGAATATTCCAGTCTAGCTTCCATCCTGGAAGTCCCCGGATTTCCTTGCCAACATATGACAATTTTTAGATTACAAGAACAGGTGAACACATACTTATGAGGTGTAAGATGACAGTGTCAGGTCAGCAGTATCTGCACTCTGGATTTCTCCAAATATCTTGGAGATTATCGATCTATTTTGATGCGGACGTGTGGAAAGGATATACACTGAGCTTTACTGGCACAGTATTTTAGTCTCTTGTACAAGAAATAATGCATGGTCAGAGATAAAATGTGTAAACAATTCAGAAATAAGATTTGCTAAATCATTCTCATATTCAACAATTTCGTATGTAAGTTTTCCCTACAGTGAGTGAGGGGCTTCCTACTCCATTCTGGGTTTTTTCTGCTAAGTTATTTAATAATTAATTTCAACTCAGGACCTAAGCAATCTTTTTTTTTTAAGTTACCTTTGATATACTGAGTAGAAAGACTAGGTTACATTTATTCGGAAAAGATAATTCATTAGAAGTTAAAATTATATTTGTTTTGTACATACAATTTAGCATTTAGAAGTCATTTGTGTTTCTTAAGTGTCTTGCCAAAGCATTCATTCTATGTCAATGAAAAGACTATTAACACGCTGCCCTTAACTTGAATTCATGGAGTTTAATACCTTATCATTTGGCAGTGACTGTTTTTGCTATTTTTCCTTTTATATTTAGCCAAACTAAATGTTTTCTCTACCACACAACATACTGAAAAAGTAAAATTAACTTTTAAGTCAAAATCCTCCAAACATATACAGCCCAGGGCATAATTTTATTATCCTATAAAATATATTTTATTTATCCATGCAAATTAAATTATAAATTTATTTATATTCTGAAATATCCACGAATGTCATTTTAAAGGATAGATAGATGAAATAATCATTGAGTAAATTATAATGACCAAAAAAATGCTAAAAATGAAAATTTACAGCAAATAATGATATAAGAAATGTATTTACAGGACACATATGAGGCTGGTCAAAAACATGACAGCAATGAAAATTACCTTAATTTTCATCCTACTAGTTACTGGAAGAATGCTCTTTTTTCTTCTTGATGTTTTGAACTACTGTTAATAAATCTATAAAATTTGATGGGACATAAATATATTTATCTATTTGAAACACATTAACAAAATATAGAATATTGATTATAATACATAATGATAGTACCTGTTTAGTGGAAAGCTCCATTGCTGAAATAATAGTTGGTTCCTAATGAAGAAAAAGAAAATGTGAACTGTTTAGTCAATTATAAAAGTCACAGAACACGAACATAAATTTTCAGAGAGTTAAGTGCCCACAAGAGGCAATATAATTGCGAAATAAGACACAGGAAAGAAATCGCATAATTAAATACTACATGTGCGGTGCAATCAATAGGAGCGTGTTCATGTCCTCTAGTCAAAGACCATCAGGAACATACCCGTAGTGGATGAGGCTGGGTTTATTGCTCAATGTGATAAGGGAGACCATGGGCATGCTAAGAGAGTGTTGGAAAGGACTTAGATGTTCTGGCCTTGTGTAGGTGATCTGTGGGAGGGATCAAGGAAGTGAAGGTTTGCTTTGCACTAGAGGCTGTCAAAAAGCAGAGGTAATTCTACAATTAGGTATCTTCATAAGTCTTATTTAGAAGGAGTGAAGAACAGAGTAAGGTTATAGCAGCGACTGGTGAAGTTGCAATCACTCATCTGGAAAGGACAGGGAGATAGCTGGTCATCTTTGTGGTTTGGACAGTTTATGTTCTTGTCTGTGTTTAGACATGAGTACCGAATGGTCTTGCTTTTTCCTTGATTCATCATGGTCTGAGAGTGGCTCCACCTGGTGTCGGGGCTCTGTGAAAATGTGTATGTTCGACTGGAGAACACTGTGGCCTAAATGAGAATGTCAGGCCTGCTCCTGATAACAGAGGACAGGCGAGAGTATTGGGCAGGTTTCCAGCTGTCAAGAACTGTGAGAGCTCAGATGAGATGAGATTACTTCATTGTTAAAATGACTGTTTAAAGTTCAAAGGCCTACATTTCAGGTCTTTGCCAGAAAACATAATCTCTTCAATTTCTATCAACAGACTAGTCTAGAGAAGTCATAACTAGAAAAGTAATAATCACCAATACACTTCATTAAAGTGTTCTTCTAAACCTATCACGACCATATGTAGTTTGCATAAATAAATGCTGTTCTTTGATGAACTCAGACCTCAAAAAAAAAATGCATTCACCTGAATGCATTAGCTTATTCTCTTAGACTCCCTTTCACTGAACTGGGCTCCATCTAATCTTTCATCAATGACAAATACAGCATGAAGAAGAGACGGCTTGGGGGTTTCAGAGATAGCTGATGAGAAAGGCTTAGGTGGGAAGAATAATGTTAAAGGGCCTCTCTGTGTAGGTGACTGAAGCTAAGCCCTGAAGAAAGTGTAAAAAGGTGAACTCTGGAGACAGACTGTATGGATTCAAATAGTAGTAACTGAGACCTGTCCAGAAGTGTGACACTGAGGGAGGTGCAGAGCCTCTTTGTAATTCAATTTTCTCATCTGAAAAATGAGGACAGTGGTACGTTCCTCATAGGGCTGTTGAGAGTATTAAATGAATTGATATATGTAAAACACTTTACAAATGTACTTCTCACAGAGTGTTTATTCACATCTCTCCTCTCTCTCTCACATGCACATACATACACACAACACACACACACACACACACCACACACACACCCTCCCGTATCCTTTTCTTGCTATATGTAACATTTATGTATAATAACATATATATACGATGTTTGGCTTGCGTCTTGTGACTTTCCTCCTGTATTTCAAGGTGGAGTCTGAAGTATGCAAGCTCTTATCTGAAGGCAGGGAGCAGGAGTGCGAGATAGGATGTGGGGACAGTGGCAGAGGCATCTCATATGTTTCCTTAATTGTTTCTCTCATCCTCCAGGTCCTCCCCACCACATTAATTTAGGACAGGGGTTTTTGCCTGTTTCACTTACTGCCATATACCTAGCAACTGGGATTGTTTCTGCTACAGTTAATCCTAGAACAACATGGGTCTGAACTTCACTATTTTTTTAACAGTAAATAATATAGTACTACACCATCAGCAGTTGGATGACTCCTTGGATGTAAAACCAAAGATACGCAGGGCCAACTAAAAAGTTACACTTAGATTTTCCCCGGCACGGAGGATTGCTGCCCCTAACCCCCAGGATGCTCAAAGGTCAACTATATTTACAAGTTCTCAATAAATATTTGCTAATGAATGAGTAAATGAATGACTAAATTCTCTATCAATTTTCCCCCTTCTCTCCTATCTTTTCTACTTCCCCCATTATACCCTGTTCCATCCACCGAATTTATATATGAGACAAAGGCAAGCATCTTTAAAAAAACAAACAAACAAAGTTTTCCTTAATCCTTCAAGCTTAGCTGGAATTTCTTTGAAAATAATCTAAATATTCTACACCCACTGTCTTTATTTGTTCATGTCCCGTTCAGTGCCATTCATCCCTCAGCCTACGGAGTCTAGCCCTTATTCTATAGAGGTGGCCTTCTGGTGCTCAGAAGCAAAAATCACTGATGAACTGCACTGCTGAATGGACACTGTCAATCTATATTATTCTTATAGACTTCTTGCTTTATATAGCACTACTGACCACTCAGTGCTTCTTGACTGCTTCCGCTATTAGATTTCATTGTGCCTTGAAATTCTTTATTGACTATTCTTTTTCATAATCTTCTGTGTCTCCAGTCGTTCCTCACATGTTTGCTTTCCCTTGCTGACTCTTTTTTACTCTCCTCTGGATTCTACATTTTTTTTTTCCTAGTGAGCTCATCCACTTTTGTGGTTTTAATTACCCACTGCGTGCTGCAGAATTGCGAATTTCCACTTCAAACTCTGACATCTAAGCTGAACACAGAATTTTCTTAACAAATTTAAGACAACCTGCCTGAGACAAAAATGAGACAAATAATTTAGAATGTAAATTAATTTAATGGAATAATTTTAGTTTCCCATGTTCATAGCTTAATGATGTTAAAATAATAATTTTCTATAGGAATTATCACTCATAAAAACATGCTGAAAGGAATATCTACCAATTTTCTCTATGCAGAAATAAAATCTTTGGAATTTAGTAGCATCAAATCACAAAACTCAAGGGGCCAATTCACACAGATTTTCAGTTTTAAAAGACAAAATTGGCTATCATTTTTAGGTTTGTGAACACTGGAATCAGTGAGCCCAAACAAAGAATTTAAAAGAGTTAGGAAAATATTCCACAGCAACTTCTTCCATTCCAGCAGTTTCATAGGAGAAATGGTTTTGTGGTTATGTAAGCAACTAACTTCATGCAGTCTTTCACGAAATAAATTTTACAGCCAAGGTGCAAGAAAACTGCTTCTTAGAGAATTAGCAGTTAGTATAATTTAAATGAAAGTTAACTATGTGTCAGTACTTTAAAAACCTTCAGTGAAACTACACTAAAGTGAAGCTGGTGAATTTTCATACATTTCATGTTCATTGGCAACACAAAAGTTTAAATATCTATAAGGTAGATGGAGATGATGACTTCATACTTAAATTGTAAAACAAAACAAACCCCCATACAGATCAAACTCCATTATGCCATATTATGACTTCAACATTCTTAAATTAAGATCCTAGAATCCCTTCATTAAAAGAAACTTATTTTTTAGACCAGAAAATTAATAACAGTTTGGAATAGGATGTGCTATCTGCTTGCAGCCTGTGGTTCAATTTTATTAGACAGTACATTAGGATGACACTCATTTAAAGAAGCTGTATTTTTTTTCTGAGCCATAGCTGGTAGTGACTATGACTTCCACTTAAAACAAATGTAGCTCCATAAGCAGTTTTTCATGAAACTGGTTTCAATCGCAAATTTACCTGAAGTTCAAGTAAAAATGAAATTAACATCTTAGCATCTTTTCAAGATTTTCTACGACTCTAATTTACTGTATGTATTTTTCAGATATTTTAATCTAGTCCTTATTAAACTTTTGCACTTGTGGGGCTATTCAACCTGCTGATCCCAGGAGACTCAGACAGAGCTCCCTGGAGGCTAAGCACATGGACCCTCCTTCAGAATGAGTTAATAGAATAAGGTTTTGGAAAGCGTCAGTTATGTTTTACATCCATTTGAATGAAAATTAAACTCTCATCTGTTTGCTCAGCTGTTCATGGAATATTGCATAAATTGGGTTTAAAATGCATGTATTATCAATGTAACTGCCTTGTAATCCTTTGCAGTCAATAGGACTATAAATAAAATCCATTGTACTCAATGCATTGCAACTTGATGTAACACTTCACTGTCTCAAAAGTAAAACCCTCTTTGGGCTGGAAAAAATCTTACATAGAGCAAAGTAAAAATCAGCATAATGCCTGGTTTTCATACCACTTGAATATTTTTTAACAGTAGAGATGCAGAACTTCCAAGCATTTAAACGAGATTTTCATTTCTATAACTAGTTAACAATAGCTACAATTTACCAGTGATTTTAATGTAAAAAAATAACCTCAAAAAATTATGAAATGAAGAAGCTGAGGCTCAACTGACTTTAACCAACTTGTATGGAATCACATAGTAAATATGATTCAAATACAGATTTAGGATTACAAGTAATATTTGGAATCAGGTTTGTGTCTTAGTACGTTAATACATTTTGAATATATAATGCCTATTTAAAGTCATTTCTAGAA
This sequence comes from Vicugna pacos, assembly GCF_048564905.1. Classification (NCBI taxonomy): domain Eukaryota; kingdom Metazoa; phylum Chordata; class Mammalia; order Artiodactyla; family Camelidae; genus Vicugna; species Vicugna pacos. The sequence continues at coordinate 69,158,129 of NC_132993.1, read as the reverse complement.
TCCTATACCAATGCCAATTTTATTTCGCCTCTTATTACCTACCAAAATTTTACTCTAAAATGGAAATTTTTATTACTGAAGAATATTTTTCTTTCTATGCTCTGATTGGAGTTTGATTTCACCCAGAATAAAAGCATCTTAGATGTAACTGGAACCACTGGAATGTTCTGCGATTAGCCAGGGGTGTTGTCCTAAAACCAACCTCAAGATGGCAATGGACATAGTACTTGGCTTTAATTCAGGATTTTATATGAGGTTTGGTTATTCAGTCTAGCAAAGACACATAATGGACATGGTCTCCTGGAGGTGATATTATGGTAAAATTAACTGGTTGGTTGACATTCAATGTCTTTCTTTTTAAAATCCAAGAGTATCAGATACCACCAGGACCCTAAATCTGTTCCTTGTCTATTTACCTTGTCAAACTACCACAGTACTCAGGTTAACCTTTTTAAATTTTATGTTAAATGGAATGTCTTGTAAGGCTCAAGTAAGCCTTTAGTATTTAAGTAGAAATACTGAAACTGTAACATTGCTCTGCTTATTTCACTGTATATAGAAATTGCTTTAATGTGTTGTGTTTTTTTCCCTCTTTCTGCAAAATTAAACAAAGTTTGACAGTGAAATATTCCAATTGCTAGACCACAATATATGTATGAACTTTGCCTGATAGAATAGAATGTTGAAAGTAAATATTTCTCTAAACTCTGCCCAAATATGTTTTGTCTACTTGAGTGCCAAAGAAATAATAATGACAATAATGCATAGCAGAGAATATGGGAGAGAAATGGAAGATTTTATCTGTGGAAGATGTGTCCCACACTGTAAACAAACTTTCCACAAAATTGTAAGCTCATAAACAATCATTTCCATGCCAGCAGCCAGCACAGTATTACTTATTCATACCTACTAGTTAAAAACTGATAAAGAACCTCTCATGATATCTTAAAAACCAAATAAAATGCCATTCAATAGTTATCCTAGGTGTAATCTGGTTGAGTTTTTCTCTAGAAACTGGAAAACACTAAAAAAACTAATAGATACTAAATATTTGTGCTCACAAGATTGTTGGCTTCCAACCTCTCAAGATTTTGTTAAAGTGACTTAATAGATCAGCTTGAAGTACTATTTTTAAACTAAAATTTGTATTAATTTACTAAAAAACACAGTTAAGATATGAAGTGTAAACTTAAAATGCCAGAGATGTAGGGAATGAAAATTAGCTAGAATACAGTATTACTGCAAAATTATACATATTCTGGTTCATAAAATTCCAGAAAATAAATGATTAATAGAAAAAAGGACCTTATTTTTAAAATGGCATGATATGATGATACAATTTTACAAGGTAAAACTTAATTATACTGGTAGATATAAATTGAGTACTAGAAACTATGAGGGTAACATATAAGAGTCTGTAAGCTAAATAAGGTCATGTTTACACTGTTCACCTCTGAGTCACCAGAAATTAAGTGTTGTGCCAAGACCATGATAGATGTGTGTGTTTACAGTGAATTAGTAAGTGAAACTTGTTATAACAATATATAATAACCGAAGGGGAATATGCAAAGGAACCATGACAAACCTAAAAGTAAAAGATTGTGGAAATAATTAAGAAATTCTAAAGCTAACATAATATTCAGTATCTTCTGTAACTTCACTGGCAACGGGGGTGGCAAAACAGATTTCCAAAAACACAGAACTGGTAAAATCTTTTTCTACTAGATAGTAATATGGGATGTAATCAGCAGGATAAGTTGCTGCTGTTCAAAGTTTATCTTCCTCACACTCTAGCACCTCACTTTAAGCAGGGTCTCCCTAAGGAAGACCTTAAACTCTTTAGTTTCTCATATTTCATTTTTCATAAATACTGATTCCTTTATTCATTTAATAAATGTTGGCTGAAAACACATTTTAGGCTCTGGTGACACAACAGTGGACACAAGTCAACAATTTATATATCTGCCCCTCAGTGCCCATAGTTTGTTAAATCTAGATGGATTCTACGTTGCTAACACAGTCCATTTGGATTCTTGTATTTTTGAATTTATAGGCTAACGTAGGAATGTGTAAATACTGAAATGGGAGTTGGTGAAAGACAGGGATTAGTCAGCACTCTATACCAGACAAAATTAGGCCAAGTGCCTGATTTTCAAAATCATAGAATTATGATGACTAAATTATTTCAAGACTTAAACCAAGGATTCCTAGGAAAGACTACTGAAAATGTAGCTTATGTTGAGTGCAGACAAATTAAAACAATAAAATTATATTAACACTAAGATTCTGAGCACAGTAACTGGCACGGTTCTGGATGCTCTACATATAGTGTCTCTAATTCTAGCTTCCTTGTGAGGTAGGTATTATTTTTCCTGTTTTACTGATGGGGAAGCTCAGAAGGAATGTATAAGTGTTCCAAGCAGAACTGCCATGTAGCTATGACTGAAGAACCTAAGCTCTTCCCACTAGAACACTGTTAACTTATTACAAGATATCCGTGTCATGATTTACCAGTCATCTGTTTCAAAGCTAATCATAATATTAACTGAATCAATATATATTAGGAGCTTGTCATATTGTACTTTATTTTCTCTTCAAAAAATTACTGAATAGTGAGCAAGAGCCCTGTTGGGTTAATTAACTGGTCTAGAAATATGGGTAAAGAGAAGCCTTGGGAAGACTTTGCTTACAATGAAAATATTTAATCAACTGAAAAATTTAATCCACACTTCATTTTATAGATAAAGCATCTGAGATGCCTGGAGACTAAATGAGATGATTTTAAGCTGTAATATTAGATCCAATATTATCTCACTCCTGTCCACAAAATTCTTCTAATTCCAGTTTACTTTGCAGTTGTTAATGTCTCACCTCTTTGCTCCCTTCTTTCACCTCAAAATTGAAATAACACCTTTGATAGCACCTATTTCTCTGTTTTATTTCCTACATAATTCACATAAAGGTGTGCTTCAATTCAAGCTCTTCCTCTCAGCTAGCTTTCAAAAAGGAACAACAGACACTGTGGTTTATGCTGCATTTCAGTTTTCCTCCCTCACTTCAACCCATATCCTCCTATTTCTACCCTCAATCTTATATAAATTTACCTGGGCCATCAGCAATTCAGGACAAAGGGACAATATCTGTACTTTTCTTAATTGTACAGACTAGGATTCATAACAGATTTGCCACCAGTGATATAAAAAACCTCAAAAACTTTTTTTGCTAACAAATGATTTTTTAGGAAAATATGATAAAACAATTCACAAATAAACTAAAAAATGGTTGAAATGTCTTCATTTCTTTGTCATTCTGAATGTACTTCTTTTATACACTCAAGGAAGTTACCTATCACCCTAGTTATACCATAAAATGTGAACGAGGTGATTTGGGGGGTGGGGGGGCACACTGAGTTTGTTCACTGAGGTAACTTACACAAATAATATAAAATGTAAATCATGTAATTTATCATTGAGAAAACAAAATAAGAGCCAAGAATATATTTCTTTACATTTTTAGATTTAACTAGCACTGAAAGTTTCAAGGTTTATTTTGACTAGTGTCTGGGTTTCTAATTGACAAGCTAATTAGAAGGGTCTGCTAGACTACTTGTCCGTACCAAGTTCAGTGTGCAGCTGTCCTGGGGGGAAAGACATACAAGTGAACTTGTTGACACTTGAAATTAAGCAGCACTCACCCGGAAAACTGTCATTTCTTCCAGCAGAACTTCTTCTAAATCATGCCAAGTCTCCTTAGGAATTGAAACTACTTTAAGAACGGTCCCAACATCTTTGAAAGAAAGTGGAGAAAACCACAATTGAAATAGATTTGAATAGACTTTAGTGTTAATGAATGGAATCAGTATTTGACCAGAAAAAACATTTTGATTTCAATCTTCCTTTTAATTTACTTATTTATTGTTAGAGCATTATTTATTTTTGTTGGAGCATGTATTAGTAATATGTAAATATATAAGTAATATAAAGTTATGTATAAATATAATATATAAATAATATAAAGTTAACTTCATGAAACTAGATAAACTGTAAATAAACCCATGGAATAAAAATAATTGAATTTTTAGAAATATATGAAGCTTTCAAAATGATTTTATCCTAAACTGATATAATTTAAAAATACATACAATAATCACTACGTTAGATTAATTATTTTTAATCTCAATTATCAGATGTTTCTGAACAAAGGAAAACTAAAAATAATATCAATTTTTTTGGTATGGAGGTTTCTCAAAAAACTAAAATAGAACTACCATATGACCTCACAACTCCACTCCTGGGTATATATATCCAAAAAACCCCCAAAATACTAATTCAAAAAGATATATGCACCTCAATTTTCATAGCAGCATTAATTACAATTGACAAGGTATAGAAGCAACTTAAATGTTCATCAACAGATGAATGGATAAAGAGATGTGGTATATGTACACAATGGAATATTATTCAGCCATAAAAAGAATGAAATTTTGCCATTTGCAGCAGCGTGGATGGACGTGGAAGGCATTACACAAGTGAAATACGTCAGGGGAAGACAAATACTGTATGATCGTATCACTTATATGTGGAATCTAAAAAATACAACAAATCAGTGAATATAACAAAAAAAAAGAACCAGACTCACAGATACAGAGAACAAATGAGTGGTCACCAGTGGGGAGAGGGAAAGAGGGAGGGGCAATTTAGGGGTGGGGGAAAAAGGGGTTATTAATGGGATTATATTAAATGATTTGTGTGAAACTTTTGAAAATTGTAAAGCACTGTAGAATTTAAAGAATCTTTCATTCAATGAAAAAGAAAAAAAATACTAGTTTGACATGACAGGCTTTCCTGTTTTTGTTATGAAATCAGGAACTACTATGAAGACTTAAAATACATGCAAAATGCAAAGAATGTTGTCAAGCAATAAAAGCAGTTAGAGCTTCAGAGCCTGGCTGATCATTTTCCTCCCATGTGGAAGACTCTGGTACTTAGAGGCCCCTGAAGACAGCTCAATGACCATTAAGTGATGAATGACAATAATCTGATTTCTTAAAATAAACACCTTGGATTATAATTACAGTAGTTTTTCAATAACTGGCTAATCAATTTCGATTAACAAATTGGTCTAATTAATTTATTGGTTAATTAATTTTAGAGTACTAAAGACATTTACAATTCAGAAGCATAACAAAACCTGTTAAACTGAATATATTTTGTAGAGATCGCAAGCATTGTTTGTTCTAATTTTCATTATTAAAAGAGACAAATTGTTTTAATGGTAACAGCCACCATTTTCACTCTAAGCTGGATTAAGAAGCAATTAATTTTCAAGTATTTACAGATTCACTCCTATTTTTACTACAATAAAGAACAGGGATTTTAAATTAAAAAATTTGAGTCTTCAACATTCCAGTTTTGATCAGCTGATCCGTTATTTTTAATTTCAATTGGCTCATTTTAATCAAATTTAACAGACTAATTATTGGAGAAGAAAATTTTGCCAATAAGAGTAAGTTTTCAGAAAATAATTCAATGTATTTATACACATAGATAACCATTTTCAGGAAATCAATGTGATGTGCTACGTGAGATCAAGAAAGGTTGCCTGTGTATCCCTTGTAAAGTTAAAGGAAAAAAGCCCTCTTTTAACAAGATCCTTCTGTGTTTACAGGACCTTAGACTACTCATAACACCAAAGATTAAAGGTAAATCAGGTTAATCCACTGAGTGCCTCTGATCAGTCTCCAGTATCCAAATATAACTTTATCTGTGTTTCAGATCAAGTTTTACTGAGTACTATTTCAAACAATTTCACACAACTTGAATCAGATTACTCAACTAGGATCAATATACTATGATGTGTAACTTAGTTAAAAGATAAAATTACTGTAATCAATTTACTTTGTTGACAGATGACCCTGCTCTGGGCTGACCAACAGCCATCCAATCATCAGACATTCAACATACTCATGAAATTGGTTTCTTTTAAGACAGCTTGTGTCCAAGAAGAAGTGAAAACTCATGATTAGGTTGCTTTGGTCAAATAGGTGGAAGCAACCTTTTGTTGTGCTGGCAATGAGTGGGTGACTTCTCAGCATGTGTAGGCAAGAGGTGAAGGAAAAGGTAAGCGTGACATTTTCGAACATGCTTAATTACTCTGTAGAGAGATCTCATTACCATTTGGCATTAAACGATAAACTAATATTTACTGAACAGAAATCTCATCATCTTATAATTTCTCAACTAATTTATAACCAGAAGTTGATACTTACAATTCAGTGACTTTTACTGAACTCTGAATCTCACTGGGATTCTTTTATTTGATAGCGAAACTTTCTCACTCATAAAAGTAGACTGTAATGTATTGCTCAGAACCTGACACTGTTACACCTGATAACGTAAGTATTTCACAATTTTGTTATAAAACTTTAAGTCTTTAAAGCACTTACTGCACAGTTGCCATTCCCCTGTAGTTAATTCAATTTTTTCTCTGTTTCTCACCAAGGGAAAATAAATGTTATTATACAAGGTTTCAGCAGAGTGCTCACTCTGTTTGCCATTGATTTATGTCAGTTAACAACATTAATGGAGACTAGGAATTTATTACCTTGGAATCTGACCCTAAGTAGCAAGTTTCAGATTTGTAACTGGTACTTTCAAAACAGTACTATTCAAGAGACTAGGGGAAAAATAAAATAATATGTTATAATAGCACCAGAATGCATTCTGAAAATATACCTACAAAAAGTTTATTTATCATCATGGAATTGGTAAAAATATGTTGTTAAATTTCTTTAGAAATGGATCTGACCATTCCTTAGGTCCACTCTGCTCCTTTTCTAATTAAGTTTTGTTTTGCTTTGTTTTGTTTCTCATTGTATGGTAAAACCAGTAAACAAATTTGTTGCCAAAATTTATTTTCTGGAAAATTTTCAACTTATGATAATTTTAAAGTTCAGATAATTTTGCATCAATATATTCTTGAACCTTTATTGAATGTCTTGTGAATTTTAGGCATGGTTTGAGCAATACATCTTTGTCCTAAAAAGCCACTGACCAGAAAAGGGTCATGATTCAATTATAGTCATCAATTGTTCACCTAATCATTAGCTTTACCTTACTACATTTATCAATTTTTCATTGAAAAGAAAATTTATTTAAATTAATGTATGTCAACTTGCCTAAAAAGATAATACACTGGGATGTTAGACTGTTGAGGTTTTTTTGTCATTTATTATAGGTTAACTATACCTTGATAGTGACTATAAAAACTTTCTTCAGTTCTTAGTGTACTTAATCAGTTAGACACAATGTTCTGGAAGAACATTTAGAGTTGAAGTTAAAACATTTACCTGTTCCAATAAACATGACATCATACTGTCCATCTTCTGCATCCACTCGATCAACTACAATTTGTGTAAACTGATAATTGACATCTGTTTTGATCATTATCGGCCGATTATTAATAGGAAACACTGGATTGTACATAGCTGGATGGCTTCTTGCAAATGTTATAACATCATCAGGAAGGTCTTTTGTAGAGTCAAATCCACCAAATGTTTTACTGGGACACTATTAAGATAAAGAGGAGAATATCTTTTGAATAAAATATAATGAGATTATAATTTATATTATAATATATGACTTCAATGGTCTAGGAATCTAAACCTGTAATTATTTTTTCAAAGTAAAGTAAATTATAAACTAAAAAATAAAATAATGCTATTTAAATTATTAGATGTAACATATAATACATATTTTCTCAACATATCTTAAGTCTCAATGGGATGTCGTCATTTCTTACTGAAAATTTCTAATGCATCTAATAAATTCAGCACACAGGAGGAGCCTGATGTCTCTATTAGTGGCAATGCCATATATTTTATGTTATAGATTAAGTATTTGAAAAAATGAATGGAATATTATAACTAAATGCACTTAATCATTATATTAGAGAAACTCACTAATTTTCTTGGATACATTTCATTCTTCCCTATGGCATCATGCTAAAATATAAATGTTCTCTTCAAACTAAAAAACAATATAAACTATTCTTTATTGCTTTATTTCTAACATAACCCTGAAAAAGCACCACAAAAAGTACTGAAAACATTATTTCTTTAATAATTATAGTAATTTTAAGGATAAAGAGAGGTGTTATTCAAAATGTTTAACAACTTGCATGGCACAGAAACTGACCAATCAGAATGGACTGAACAGAACAGACAAAGGCCACAGAGAGCCAGACAGGATGCAGTGTATTGTCACCTCCGGATTTAAATACTCCACTTAAGGCAATCAAACAAAAACAAGAAAACTCAGCTTTCACTCTGTCTCTTTTCACTGTATTTAATTATGTGTTATAAGAATTCCAAGTACAGTACCTCCAGTCTCTTGCCTTTTGTCTTACACTTAAGTAATTTCTGTCATTTAATGTAGGAGTTTGAGAGCTGAAATGTAATTGAGTGGCTCTTGATCTTACAAGAAGGTTACAAGGAGAAATCAATTGTCTTTGCCATTACCTTGATCTAGATCATTAATAATTTATGAGAAATGAAATAAATAAACCTGTTTTGAAATGGGAAGAGTATCTCTCTATTTATGAATATGTACGTATATGTATATTGTATGCAGATACACACACAATAATACACTAATATAACAGTTAAGGGATTTAGGGAATTAATTTTTGTTTAGGTACATTATAAAATTACTTATTTAATGTTACAGAAATATCTATATAAATTCCTATGAGAAACAATAAAACATATTTTATAACATTAATTCCCGTTTCTTTTCTACCACCATTTAAAAAAACTTGCAAAAATTTAGAAATGTGTGATTGAAAATTAAAGTAAGAGATTTATTTATATAAGATTTTTATCTTAGTATCTGTCTCATCTTCCTGCTTTGCTGTCCTTTGATTTTTATTTGTACTACTTAAGCTGTGGGTTTTTCTCTAAAAACAAAGAAAATGCTATTCTTCTGACACACTGAACGTCACTTAATATATTTTTCTCCACTAGTGTTTATACAATGACATTGTCAGCTGCCCCCTTTTGGGATTAACGAACTCATCCAAGTGAATTTTATTCATGGAGTTAGGTGTTATCTCCTCTTGGTAGCCCTTCCCTGATTCCTACTTTAGTCAGCACTTTCTGCCTTCTGCCTCTATTTCTTGGTACGTATCGGTGACTAAATTTCCCATGTTATAAAAATTCTCTGTGAACAATGGGTGAGAATTCAGCCTCTAGAACCAAACTGCCCAGACTGTATCCTGGCTCCTTTCTTTGTCTCAAAGCCCTCATTTGTGAAGTGGGAACAATAATTGGGTTAATGAATATTTTATTTATATATATATACAGATCTGTTAAAACAGGACCTGATACACAATACTTTTTAACTGCTATTATTAATACCAAATACTTTGTACACATCTTCAGATCAAAAGCTTTGTAGCTCCAAATCTAGCACTTTGAAAGGATTCCACCAAGTTTGCTGAAGTGAGCCTAGAATCAGTTTATATTTAGAATACACTGGCATTAATTCATCATAGAGATAAAAACAACCACAGGGATATAAAGCTGTCCACTAAAAAAGTAAAAACAGTTTACTATTAAGAAATGGAGTAAACATCCTGTGAATTTTTACAAACCCATTTGTCTTCTTACAATCAATGGATATTCCATCTTGTTTGTTTATTCTTCTGGAAGCCTATTTAAGTTTTTATTTAGAAGACCCATCAGCTAGAAGTAATATTTATGAAATGCTCATAAATAAGTTTAGCAATTCAGAAAACAAACAAGATGAAAGGCATCCTATGTCTAGTAAAATTACATAAAGCATCATTTACATGAATTTAACAATAAAACTGATGTGAAATTAAAATAATGGTGAAACTTACAGAACAAGTTTTTCATCGTATGAAATTATTTCCTTAAAGATTCTTAGGGTTAGAAAATGTTACCCTGGATGGTTCTATCCCCATAGTCTATAACCTCTGACATATTGATTTCACTCACTTTCTACTATATCAGTCTTTTCTTTTTTCTTTTTTCTCACTAGTTTAAATTGCAAACTTAAAGTTGGTTTTATTTTGAGCTCTGCCCATTTTTTTTTTTTAACCTGAGTGTGCCCAGGATTACTGGAGGGAAAGAGAAAGGTCAGTGAGAGTAGATAGAATAGGGCCTTGCCCAATGAGGTGTTTGTTTGTTTGTTTTTGTGTATCTTCTTTACCCATTTGAGGGATGCATCCCATTCTCATAAGAAGATAATATTGATTTAAATTTTTTTCCTCCTATTTAATGTACAATTCTTGAGCCTTCACCATAATCAGAGAGAATAAGTCTAGGTATATCTGAATTATTTCAACTCTCCATGAAAGCCATGTTCATTATACTCCTTTCAGAAAAGAAAATAAATAAGGCTACCTGCTCTGTTTCTATTTCTCATAAATTATGGGTGTTTACTACTGGTAAGCACTGAACTCAAACACTGATATCTGTAAAAAGGATGTTTTTATATGTAGAATTTCATGGTATCACAGAAAATCCTCGACTTACTTTCATTTATAGTCTTGAAATCTACATTATCTGTATTTAATGTTACCTTTCACATTATCTGTATTTACATTATCTGCTTTTTATTAACCTTCAGCATAAATTTATTCATTTCATATTTTAAATGCCTAGGCTACTTACAGTTCCTGGTCGTGGGTAGGGGACTCTTCCTTGATAAGGCACCCACTGGTAGTTGGGACCATCCCTGTGAGCATATGGACCAAGGAACACTCTTCTCACATCACTCATGCTATACATGCACACAGCTGACCCCCTGAAGATGTTACTAAAAAGAGAAAGAACAAAAACAGACTTTCATCTTTACACAATGGCAAGAGAGCTGTTGATACTGAGTTCTTAAATTTCAGGTATCAATTATCAAAACTTGAACATAAATTCTCAAAAAGTGTTTGGGTTTTTTAAATCACATGTATGTATTTTTTAATAATACACAACAGACCAAATTATGATTGCTCAAAAATAGAAGGCAGGGCTGAAACCACTTTAGTACTCAAAGAATATACATATATTCATATCATAAATGAACAAAATATGATATAAGTATATACATTCATATTGCACATATGGATAGGAAAACATATACATGATCTTCTAAAAAGTAATGCTTAATTCTGGTATCAAATAGAAATAAAAATATAAACTTTGGTATTATATTAAGCCTCAAGCATCATTACTGAAACCAGGAAATGTTGAAACAAGCAAGAATGTTTAAGAACTCATTTTATAAACTGAAACTGGTGAGGAAATGAATAGTCAATGAGTTATATTATTTTTAACTCCCAAACCAACAAAAGTATTTGATCAAGTAACAGAATTTGATTTGTGTGAAGGCAATTAATATCATCTTTCGCCAACACAGAAAATTGCTTTAAGTTAGTAGCTATTACAAGCTACCAAAAGTGGAGTATTACAGCAATTATCCTGATCATTTTGCTGGACAAAAAAAAAAAAAATCAGATAATTGAAGCAAATTGGAAGTTTGCCAAGAGCTGCCATGATTTTTCATTTTATATAACAGTTGTGCATATTTAAAATATGGAATGCTTATGTTTTAATCACTCTCTCCCACAGAAAGCTACATATAAATTGGATCAAATGAAAAACATGTGTTCATAAGAGTTCATTATCGAAAGTTGCTGCATGTAGACAATGTCTGGTAGGGTGCGAGCTTCATGAGGGAAGGAACCACGCCTGGCTTCTTTTCTATAACATTAATTACACACTGCATGGCATTTGACACCCATTAAATCTTAGTAGATAATTAAAAAGAATTTAACAACAATATATTCGTAATGGAATAAATAGCAAATTAATACATACTTGATATATGTAATGTTAATCTATTCCTTTTCTATTGTTATACATTTTACTTATCTATTGATGGAATTCATCATCATTGAAAGACATGCTCAGGATTTACATCTGTTAAGGCTAACACATACAGGCATCAGTCTCACTGAAGTAGAGAAGTGTAATTATTTTACCCATTAAGCCAGTGATTCTCAGATGTGGTTCCTAGACCAACAGTGTGGGCATCACTGGGGAATTTGTTAGAAATGCAAATTCTTAGGCTCTGTCCCACTCCTACTGAATGAAAGACCCTGGGGGCGGGGTCTACATCTGTATTTTAATATGCTAAGTGATTCTAATGCATGCTCTAGACAAAACTGCTGTACTAAGCAACAAGGAAGCAAAAGAAATGGATTAATGTTGAGTACCCCCTCCATTCTTTACTTTCACTGTCATTCTGTTTTTATACCAAATGGGAGAAATACTTAGGTATGGAAAACTGCACATGGTTTTAGTAATATGGGTTTCTTAATTTTTACTTGTTCTTTAAAAAATTAAGTAAAAATGTCCAATCAATTTGTAATGACTAAATACAGAATAAATCAGTGTTGGACACTGCAGTTAATCTTTCTCTTTATACTATCACAGTGACTTGTAGCACTTTTCCTGACTTCTGATTTTTAAATTATTTTTCTTTTAAACATTTTATTCATATCCAAATGCACATCTCTATTTATATGTATGTAAATATATGGTTCTTTAAGTAACCCAGGTAATGTAAACTTTATACTGAATGTAATAGGGGATAATACTGCTTGATTGTCAGCACTGGGGGAGACGGGGAATGAGGAAAGGAGAGAGGAGAAAGCAAGGGAGGGAGAGAGAGTGGGGGAGGAGGAGGGTAGGGACAGAGAAGAAGAGAAAGGAGACAGGAAGGAAAAAGACTTTTCACCCTTAGTTTATATTACTAAAAACTTTAAACAATGCTCAGATTTCCATTTTTTATAATATTCTACACTTGACTCAAATTTTTGAAGTCAAAGCTATACATAGGACATGGCATACATTTTTCATCATTAAATTTATAGTAATGATATTCTTTGCTAAAATCTATTAAAAAACATAATTTAAGTCATAACTTATGTCAACTATCCAAGAATGCACAACAGCTCAAAGATTAAGCCAACAATGTCCTTTCAAAAATATATTTTCACAAATTATAGATGCCTGGAAAGCATCTATAATTTTTCTACGATAATGAGAGTAAAAGCATTGTTTACCTGGAAGTTGTAAACACTCCGTACACAACTGGATTTTTAGGATCTTTAGAATGCATTAGGAATACATCCTCTGTTTGAAAACAAAACGGAGAAAGGTGTATTTTTGAAGGTTATGGCAAAGTCTGAACAAATATTCTCTGTACAACATCACCAGCTACTTACGCAGTTCATCAAAATGAGTATCAATGCCATTTGGACCCGGCACTGAGCAAATCAGACGAGCTTTGAGGAATGTTGTCCATTTATTCACCAGACTTCTGTGGCCCCCGAAGTCATTCTGAAAGGAAAGAACACTGGTTTTAGAAATTCTGCACACATATGGTAATTTCAGATACTTATCTTTTCATATCTTGAAGCAGATACAAACTACAATTCCTCAGTTTTCAAACTGAAAAATTAGACATTTTAAATGACTAGATACAAGTAACTGTGTCTTCTTATTATATTGTTGGTCAAATCTATTTACTCAAACCTTTTTCAAGGACTGACTTAATAAATACCTCAGCATTAAAAAGTCACTGTACTTTTTCCATTCTGTTACCACTCTGCAATGAAAAACACAATTCCTGAGTCTTGTGCTTGCTTTAAGTCTCTCCCCCTTACATATGTGTTTAATATCTTACTCACCAAGTTTGCTGGTTCCCAGAGGTAAGCACATTGGCACATAGTAGGCACTTAATGAGTGTTTATTGACTAAAAGAATAACCGCATGCCTTATAACCCATACTGAAAATAAACCCAAAATAAAAGCATGCTAGCATCAAATATTTTTACAAGTTCAAACAGTTGAAGCAATTCTGACTTCAAAAATAGTATTTTGAAATAGTATCTGCATAAGCCTTAATAAAGAAAACTCATTCTAGTGTAAACATTTTGAAAAAGTATCTCCTCACTGACAATGAAATTTAATTTTAACCCAATGTAGCAATAAATTCTATTATGATGGTATGTATTTACTGGTAACTTTTAGTCTTTCTAAATAATATTTATGTGCATATTTTAAAGGGAAGTAACTGTTCCTTCAAAAATATAACACTGATTTATTTTTTTTTTTTTTTTTTTTTAATTTTTTTACATTTTTATTGATTCATAATCATTTTACAGTGTTGTGTCAAATTCCATTGTTCAGTACAATTTTTCAGTCATACATGGACATATACACACTCATTGTCACATTTTTTTCTCTGTGATTTATCATAACATTTTGTGTATATTTCCCTGTGCTATACTGATTTATATTCTATTTATATGATTTTATTTAGTATAAAGATTTTCTTTAACCTTTGTAAGCAGTGCTTTTAAATATGATCTATATTTTGTGGAGAAAATACTCTCATGTATTTTATATATCATTTGTATGCTTCCAGATTATTAAAACTTTTAATTTTTCAGTAATTTAATCTACTACAGATAAATAGTTAGACTATAATTGGGTAGGAAAGAGGGTTACCCCCTCCCCCCAAGTAGGAATTTTTTAGCATTTCATGATTTTTTTTAAGAAATAATTTTAAGACAATAATTGGATCTAGCTTTGTGATTTTCTTGAGATAAAGGTACTTTAATATGTAATAACAGTTAACTTTATTCACATTGCACATATACTGCACTATACTGCCAGAGGATAAAAATAGTACTATTGTCATATCTTCACACTGATACTAATTAATGCATAAGTATTACTGACCAATTGTTTATTCTATATATCTAACATTATAATGCATGTTACTTTATTGCCACACAGTAAACAAATTGCCTCAGATAAATTTCAGAGCTTCAAAATTATGTGTGGTGTGCATGTACATGCAAATAGGATGCTATAATCAATTTATAAAAACATGCTTTAATGCTTTTCTCTTTCATATTCATACTTTAGTTATTCCAACCGAAAATATTCATTCAAAACTTACATATTTCAGGAACCTGTGCAGTTCTCAACTATACATTGTAGGAAACTGTAGTAGGTCTGAAACTACAAAGAATTACATTTTCCCAGGTAATGTGAAAAAATGTATTTCTCTAGAATTTCAAACAGATATTATTTACTATAATTGTGAAATAATCCCTCATAATCTCTACCTGCATGTTTGACTATGAAATTCTTTTCACAGCAGCTATGTTTTCAATAATTTTCGCCATTTAAATATCTATAGTGATCCAATTTTTTAGTCATAAATTTTCATTATATTTCTATATAGGTGGAGAAGGGAAAAAAAACCTGTGATTGGACAAGGATACCCTCCCTCATATTTTTTTCTTCACCTCACCTTGCATATCTGACCTATTCTAGCATGAGTGGCTTTTCCAGTGTGTTCTCCATCTATCGCATTTTCACGGAAGAAAAAGTATACTTTGTCATCTTCAGGGTTGTCACTCTCTGGGATGAGGTGGGCACTAATGAACCTTGGATCTGAGAGACAAATTACAGTACATATATTAATTCACAGTTGGTAAATAAGACCATTCATTAAAGTCCATTTTCCATTTTCTCCTAACTTACTTGACATATTTCAAGAACTAATCTTTCCTTAGTTTGCTTTCTTTCAGTAGATGTGAAGTGGGTTTTATGCATTTTAAAGTATGTTCCAAATCACCTTATATCTCAAAAATATAATTTTTCCCATAAAGCTAGGTGGTGGTGCAGAAATCCTCGGTGTGACCACACAGAATAAATGCATTGTTGGATATGAAAATATGTTGCAAACTGTAAGTGCTATAAAGTGTTACTACCTTCACCATTGTTATGCCTTCAAGCATAAAATAATCTGAGTCAAACTACCAACTGGTTTATTCCACTTTCCAACAAAAACTGGATGGGAGGGGAGAGACGAGATTCATATAAAACCAAACAAATCCTCTCAGTTGTACCCCATCTCATTAAATGGAACATTGACTAGGTAGGTACTCAACCCCCAAACCGTGAAGTTACTCTTGAGCCCTGTCTCTACACACCAGCCAGTGTGTACCTCCGATATGTCACTCCCCTGCAATACCTTCCTCTATCTTTCCAAATCACTTATAATAAAATGCAAAATCCTTCCAGTGACCAGAAGCCATTTATGATCTGTTCTCTGCTACCTCACATGCCTTTTCTTCTACCTACACTTCCTTCCCTAACTTACTCCTCACCAGACGTACCATCCCCCTTCCTGGTTCTCAAACAGGTGAAGCACTCTCAGTCCTGACTCAGATATTTCCTCACTGTGTAACTCTCTGTCCTCATATATTCTAAGAACTGGATTCTTACTTTTACTCAGGTCTTTGTTTAAAATATCATATTATCAAAGAGATCTTTGTTGACTACCCTAATTTACAGTGCGGAAATCCTTATTCCTAGTTACTCTTTTTTTCATGCATTGTTTTTCTTCCTAACATTATGAACACCTGCTATGATCATCTCTCTGTCTCTCTTTAAACTCCATTTGCTTATTGTTAGTCTCCCTCTCCACCTCAGTGAATAGAACTTCCATGAGAACAAGGACTTGGCATGCTTTGTTTGATGCTATGATCCTAGAGCTTAAAACACAGTGGGCATTCAACGAATATCGGTGCCAGAAGAGAAGGAAAGAAAAAAGGGAAAAAATGAGACTACCTAGATTATGCAGAAGGTGTATCAGACATGTTTAGAGTCCCACTTCAAAACATACTTTTGTAAATACCTGGGCTGATATGGTTGTGGTCTCATATAAATTATTTAAAAATATGTAATAGCTTCATGGATTTAACAATGGAATATACTAAGAAGCTGAGTGTATCTCACTCAGAGTACTTAAGACTCTGCCAATACTTAAGTTCTTACAATAATTTACTTTTTACATCATGGTGTATTATGTTATCCAATTAACAATAAAATACATACGCCTAGATCAGCACTATACTTCAGAGACCAGGAAAGGGATGAGAATCCTTGAAACTAGCTTTATCCATGTTAGTCAGTCCTAATCTTTTCGCCTGTGACTAATCATCATTATCATGTGTTCTACACTTGTAATTTTCTGTTAACATTGCTCTGGGACCATGCACTTAGTGTATTTCACAGGGCAACACTTCACTATCTTTTTGAGGCAAATTATACAGACAATGTAAGTAATGTGAAACATATGAAATATTATCCATTCATCTTTAAAGTTCAGTGTGCCAGTGGAATAAGGTTAGGAGAATGATACCTTAAAAGTTGGAGTCACTTAGCACCATAATTTTTAAGAATACACTGCTTTAACATTAGTTAACTATTGCAAAGCTTGTTTTTTTCCCCATAAATTTCTACTTATTCACACAACATTGTAAACTGACTATAACTCAAGAAAGAAAGAAAAAAAAAAAACCTTGACATAGTAAACAGTTCAACCAAGACTCGAATCAACCTAATCAAGCAGTAACAACATGGACACATGCACCCTCATAGTTAAATTAATATTTCTTTTATAAACAGCCATGAAAATATAAATGTGCAAAAGCATCTGAACCATGAAAAATGTTTATCTACTTTCTGAGTGAAAGATGGTCACTGACGCTTTCACCAAACAAAATATTTTCTATTTAATAACTAGATACAGGACATACAAGAAATCATCCTGAATCCTTTCCAGAGACATATCTGATCAGGATCACAAGATACATAAAACCACAGCTGTAGAAATTAATAGATTTTCTAAAGGCAAAATGTGAGAGCAGACCTTCAAAATTTGAAAGACAGCTACAGAGTTCATGCTAGATAATAAATATTTTAGGCTTTATGCACTGTACAACCTCTATCGCAAATACTCAACTCTGACATTTTTAGTATGAAAGCAACCATGGATGGATGATGCAAAAAATAATGGCTGTGGCTATATTTGAATAAAACTTTATCTACAAAAACTGACAGAAAATGAAATAAATAAATATATTTCTACTTATTCATATACATAAAACATTTGCATTTATGTGTTTGTCTCATGAATAATGGTGAGTAGAATAATTAATGTGCCAGAGTAGGAATTACGTTACAAACCAAATAATTACTACCCCACTGATGAAGTTATAGATTCCTAGAAATTCAGCACGCATGTGTGCATGCAGACCTGTCACCGACCTATGTGTTAGAGAACTCAGTTTATTCACTTGCAACATTTGTGACCTTGTGACTCTTACCTCTCAGATTTCAGATTTAAACTGAGTTTATTTCAAATTAAGTTCAAGTCATCCTGTCATAAATAGTTCATATAAAAACAAATAATTTAAACTTAAATAGTGCCTGTGAAACAACTTTGTAAAATGTTAAATGTTGTATGTTATTATGATGATGATATTGAAAAGAAGCCTCAATCACATGTTAAGTTCTCATTATAAGATCTCATTATAATCCAGCTGCAGAATTAAAATGAAAAATCACACATTCTTCTGCTTTAACACTGAAGAAATGGAGAAGTTAGTTTAATATTACCTCCCATATTAGTGTAGTTGCTCATATAAACACCTGAATGACTTAAAGAATTTCAAGTAATCAAATACAACTACCTTTCATTTGATCATAAATACATGCAAGCTATAATGTTAAAAACAAAATGAATGGTACATATCCCTTGTTCTCAGAAAGCTACGATCTAGCAAAGTGGTGTTAGAAACACACAAATGACAACAAATCAAACAATATTTTACACTTAGATATTTCCTTACATTGGTGTTTGGGCATGAGAGAAGGCATTATCAAGCATCATACCTCCCTCTCTAAAATATGTGGGGACAATTATTATCTTACAAATGTGGGCTCTGGTGGGAAATCATTCAAGCAAGTTATGACATGCTTTGGTTACTGAAAGGGTCTTCAATCCTAGTCTCTCCTTCAGTATCTGATGCTACTGGCATAGAGGATTTGGTAGGTGAATTAACAGTTTGGCATAGCTTCAGATATAGATCAAAAATACCATTATGCATAGAAAATAAAACTCAATTTATTAAAACAGAAAAAGGGAATATCAAAGAAAAATGACATCACTTTAATGTAACTTGTCTTCAAGAAATTTAGGTTATATCTTATACTTGAAAAAACAGTCACTCCAATTTTAAAATAAAATAAGTCTCTAGTTTATCTCATCCAAAAATTTAAAAGAAGCCATTCTTCTTCTAACATTTCAAATTTAGAAAATCTTTCTTTTCACCAAAACCTCTGCTCACTATACATTTTCTACTTCTCAGTGCCCTCCTTTTGCCTTCCCCTTCCTTGCTCTTCTCTTACCCTCTCAGTCTATTCCTTTCCTCACTGGGGAATCTCCCTCTTTATCTAATCCACACATTCTAATCAGTCATGCTGATTTGCTTCCCTATTATCCTAGAACCTCTTGGCCTCCTCAACCTCCACATACCTGTCCACAAGTCTCCAGAACTTTTTTCCCTTTGTCCCTAGACCTAAGCAAGGATAAAGAAAATCATACAATCGCAGTAAATGGATGTGCTATAAATTCAAGCTAAACAAGAATCCTAGAGTTGCTAAGGAATTATTTTATTTATTTTAGTGGCTCATTTTAGATTTACTATCAGCAACTGTTTAAAATCATTCTAAGTATCTTAACATTAACCAACGTACCTTCTCTCACTTCACCCTCTCCAAAGATTGGCATTGTATTTGCTATACTGATGAGACCAAGGTAATTTGGTAAGAATTCCCTCCTCTTCCTTCCTTCAGCCTCCAATTTTTCTTTTCTCCCTTTCTGTGGAAGAATGAGCTGTCTTTCTCATCTAAGGCCTCTATTTGCTGCCAACCCAATAATCTACAGAATGTTGCTCCAATAAAGAATATCTATTCTTCATGCACACACACCATTTACATTTTCATTTATCCAATATTTCCTAAGCATCTGCTCTATGCTTTGGGTGTAATTAGATTTATTTATTTATTTATTTTTAATGGAGGATTGAATTGAATGCGGATTGAACTCAGAACCTTGAGCATACTAAGCATGCACTCCTACCACTGAGCTATACCCTCCCCTCTATGCTTTGAATTGTAGAAGATTAGGGGATATTATGATGAAATGTTTTCTGTCTGCAGGGTGATTATTGTCTGTGAGAGAATACCAACAATTAAGTAGAGCAATCATTAAACTACATATAATGAGCAAAAATAAGAGTTTGGCAAGAAAGTAGTGAGAAATAGAAGGGACAACTGATCTTGCTGTGAAAGAATTAGCAAAAGCTTTTCTCAAAAAATAGGACATATAATTCAAGACCTAAAGAATAACCAGTAGTTTCCCAGGTAGAAGGAACACAGGTGCAAGGTCACAGAACATTATGCAACAGACAGTAGTCAATGAAGAAACATGTGGTTAGAGATGATGATAAAAAGTCAAGCAGAGACCAGAATAAGAAGGAAGTTTATTGTTTAGGAGTTTATTGCCCTACTGGCTAAAAGGGGAACCAATGAAGTGTTTCAAGCCTAGCAACGACACTATCAGGTTTCTATTTTAAGATCACTGTGGCTGCTGTGGAAAAAAAATATACTGAGGTAAGAATGAAGGCAAGAAGACTACTCTGAAGGTTGGTAAGAAATGATGGTGATCTGGACTTGCTTGATAGAGAAGGAGACGTGCAGAGATTATGTGAAAGTAGAATCAGTGGATTATGTTCATTGGTAAGATAATGGAATGTGAGAAGTAGTAAGAAAATCATGGAAAAATTAAATAAATAACTGATTTAAACAACTGATTGGATAGGAATCATTTACTGATATGGAACACTTGAGGAAGAATAGGTATGAGAATGAGGAAGGAAGACTAGCTCAGTTTAGTGCATCTTCAGAGGGAGATGCTTATGAAGTTGTCCCATAGACCAGAGAGTATGAGAGCTCAGAAGACAAATGAGGCCTAGAGTTGAAGTTGTTTGAAATTAAAGTCAGTGGGATAATTTGGAGGGTATAGAGTAAACAGAGAAAAGAGCATAGAATCTGGAGCACTGAGACAAGTGATGAAAAGTAGGAAGAAATCTAGCTGGAGAGTTGCAAAATGAAGGGAGGAAGGCACCTCTTTATTGGATTTTCAACCTTTTGAAAGTCTTTTTATCTGGCAAAAGAAACAAACAAAAATCTTTTGTTTGCTTTCACAGCAAACAAACAAACAAACAAACCCCTGACACTATCCTGTAGAATCATTGTGGTTTCTTGCACATTAAGCTATAGAACTTCTTGGGAGAGTACTCATACAATACTCCCTGCTCCAGTTACCACTTCCTTCTCAACCCTTCGCTATCTAGACTTTGGCATCTTTCACCATAGGTCATTTCTATTGATAAACAACAGGAACCACCAAATCAACAAATAGAATTTGATACTCAACTTCCTTTGGTTGCCTCCAGCCACTGACACAACAAAATACTCACATCTTTCCTAAAATTTTTATTGCTTCTCTGGCTTGTGGCTTTTGTGACTCTGAATTTGAATTGGTAATTATCTAACCTCCACAATTTCCTTTAGGACTCTCTTTTTCTTTTTCCTAAATCCCCAAATATTAAACATTCCTTACATTTCTTTTGGGGCATCTTTTATTTCTTTCCACTCCTATAAATGAAGTCATTGCCTAGTATTTCTCTCACTATTTTAATATTCTTAATTTTCTTATATTTTTAAAGTTTCTTCTTTGGGAATTTAATCACTTTTATAGCTTCATGTATCACCAAACTATGTCAGCCTTTCTTTTCTTTTCAGATCCAATTCTGCATCTCAAAACTTTGGCTAAAATTTTCTACTTAGATATCTCATGGCAATATTAATTCACCATGCCTAGCAAGAAACTTCTCAACTTTTCTTTAAAAGCTGCTTCTGCTCTTACCTTTCCATTTTGGTTAATGTCAAAATAGATATAAAATGCTATTTTACCTTAAATTGCCTCCATTTCCTGCAGGACTTCTCTTTTGCAATCTAAGTTTATTATAAAAACTTATTCCTGGTATAACTTTCACTTCTTTTCACCTGCTTTATAGTCTTAAGTTTGTCAGCACAATTCCGGTTCTTTTCAGTTTATAGTTGTATTTTTGGAATCATCTAACTGGTCTTCTACATGTATTATCTATTTCTTCTAAGCCATCCATCTTAACAACACTATAGAAATAAGGATAAATGCATTTATATCATATCGTTTCCAAAACAGATTTCAAGTGTCATAGGATATGACAAAGTAGCATAAATTAAGATTTGGTAAGCAGAAAGGGCAATAGGGCTGATGTTACTCTGAGCCACTATATTCATCAATACGTATGCTTAGGATGGGCTCAGAACTTTCTAGTACAAGAGCAAAGTGGAAAACCTTGCCAGTTTCATTACTCACAGTGTCTCTAATATAGAAAATAAACTTATCAGTGCTACGTGTCATCCATGGACTAACCTCAACTTATCTTTCAGTAGAACTGACCACAGTTTTCCTTCTTTAATCCTTTACTGAACCTGCACATCCTTCTAGAAAACATCATATTTACTGTTTTCATATGCACTTCGTTCCCATAATATGAAGAAAAGTTTGCTTCTGCATCTATATCATTTAATTCTTTTTCTCTTATCCTCATTTTCATAGTTGTTCTGACAGGCATTTGTCCTATATTTTTTCCCTCTCCTGCCTTCAGCTTTTATTTATGCTAAAGAACTTCCCTTAACATAAATTTGTCTCACTGCAGCTACCCTAATGTAGCCCTTATCTCCTGTCTTCCGGCAGTCACAACCAACTTGCTTCCCCTGCCTGCCTCTGGCCTCACCTTCTCCAAAGCATCTTACACTGTCTACCGCATTTTAACACACAAACCATTCTCTGGCACTTGGTATGTATTCCTCAATTCCTCCATAAAACTCTATTTAATAATATGTTTTCTTTCCCCTCTCTGGTAAGCAGATCTTGCTAATTTTTTTCTATTTCTTCCAAATAAGCATAATTTCTGAAACAGATCATCACTCCTAAATGAGTGAATTAATTAATTAGTAAATGAATGAATATGCTAAACTAAAATGTGCAGGTTTTTCAAAGAATCATATTTTCTTGTTTTTTGACATTGTTTGTTGAAGTTTTGGGGATGAGTCGAACTAATCACAGGCTCAACAGCATTTAGGTTCCTGGTTAAAGAAATGCATAGACATGCTTCTTTAAATTGCAACTATTTCTACGAGTTATTACACAATAGTGGGTTTTCAAAATGTTCTTCTGAAATGTTATAAATGTTCTTTTAACCTGAAAGAAGCTTTTCTTTTTTGATCACACCTTTTTGTGTCAGACAATTAATGCTGTAAAACTGATTATCTGCTTGAAATTTTTCAAAATTAGATTCTACCAACAGGATTAAAATAACAGAAAGCATGTCTCTCCATTTTATGAAGCTAAAAGCAGTGCATATGTTAGGGGTCAGAGATTACCACTGTCCTGAGAAACTACAATCAACTCAATAACTTGCCTTGTCATCAAAAAAAATTCCTCATGGAAAAGTTCTACCCAAATTCATTCAGAATGGCTTATTTTATTAGTTCTCCTTAGGAATCTAAGAAAATTCATGATGTTCACAAAGGAAGCTATTCTACTTCCAATTACTCCCATCAAATGGCAAGCAGAAATGAAAAATCCAAACCCACTGGTTACTTTTTCTTTTTAAATTTGTGTCCTGTAACTCATTAAAGCAGAGAATGCCTATTTCCAGTCCCCAGATACAAATTCCTGATTTCAATGCGGCCAAGTCCATTGAAACTAACAGACACACATACACACAATCTTTTAATAATGTAAACAATTACAGTGCCCCTAGACATCTTTCCACATTGCAGCTCTGTAAAGTTCTCTACTCTGTAAAGTTCACCAAATCCCAAGTGACAATTTAACAAAATCTTTGGGCTTGTACAAATCGAAAATATTCCTTGCAATGTGAAGCAGGAAGTTGACGTGGATGTACATGAAAAGCTACACATCAAAAGAAAGGGGCAAAATCCATTTAAGCAAGATCAAAGTGCATTAATCTCACCAGCACAAAACTGCAAATGTAAACACTACGAAGGGTAAATAGAGTTGGAAAGATTCTCTCATCTGGATAGCTTAAGTGGTATGCCTTTGGGGAAGAAACTTTGTCTTTACAGGTACTGTGCTACTCTTGCAATGCCCCTGAGCACGAGGTAGAAGCTGAACAAATAATTGTATTTAATAATCTGGGTCCAATGTTATCATGGGAGGCATGGTATCTCTGATCATGACAATAGCAATAGACACTGAGTAAACAGACTTCTCTGTTTTCCCCCCTTTATCTTCTCACCGCTCCCTTGATATTCTTCCACACCTCATCCCACAGATGGCATTTCTTGCAAAATTCACTTTTGGGCACCACCTGCCACTTGTAACAGTACCACTCTGTCGAAATATTTTTAGCAGCTGCAAATTAAACTGTCCTTCAGGTGCAATCTCACACTTAATGAAAATGACACCTTGGCACAGGACACGCAGCTGCCTTTATGATTCATTTGGCAGCTTGAGCTTATTTAAATAATGAACACATTTTGCTGCTCTCAGCGTTCGGATCAATCTGAACCTCTAATATGGCAACATTTTGACCAGCGTTTGGCTGGACCTCTCACTTCCACCACAAAGTCTCCAAAGAACAAGAACATGCAAGTAAAATTGTAGAATTTTTTTTTTGTGAAAATGAATCAAATTTACAGGATGATTAATTAAGGCTTTTGGAGTACCTATAAATTTAAAAAGGAGGACATATATTGGTTTTCTAGGACATAAATTACACATAGTTCATCTGGAAAGAGGATGGAATTACAGATTATAAACTCTCTTGTGCAACTGCAAGAGGACTAGCTTCCCACCATGAAGCACTCAGATAATCCCCTTGTGAAGCATGTTAAGTGGTCCACAGCAGAACAGGTGGAGCAAAAACCCACTGCAGAAAAACAACCCTGCTGACATAACTCTGTGACTCAATGCTGGTGCCATCCATAAGAGGAAAGGAAGGCGTGAAATTTCATACAGTTCACAAATAAACACATACACTCATTTTCTTCACACTTGAAAGGTGGTCTCACCAATGTTATGACTATTTATGAAGGAAAATCCTTCCTAAATACATACCTTGAATTATCAACACAAAAATAAACAAATTCTTACTTCACCACCCACATATAAAAACTGTTCTGTTGTAGGAATCAGAGAAAACTGGGTAGAAATGAGGAAGCTTCTCCCACTCACTGAACTTGAAACTTCAAAAATAATGTCAACTAGCCTCAGTTCCCTTATTTGTTGGAAGCACATGTCTCTGAGGGGCATTGGGAGCATTACGTTAGAAAATACATATATGTCTACATCTTTATGTCTGTCAGTCTATCTAATATCTATTATCTATCTATCTATCTATCTATCCACTTATCTATCTATATCAGTATATCACTGGCCTTCAAAATTGTTAGCTGTTATTATATCGCTGTTTAAAAACCTTGAGAAATATCCTTTGTAAATACACATTTAAAAGTTAATGGTAACAGAAACTTAAGATTGCTAATATAAGCAAGTTGAATCAGAAGCCAACTGATATAGAAGCTATAAAACCTGTTATAGACAACTGAGAACAAAGACCAACTGCAAGTTATGTAAATTATAAAACTTCACTTACACAATTAAAAAAAATGTTTCCAATACCCCAGTCTTAGGCTTCAATATACTTATAAGCTAATGAGCAGGGTAGTTGCTCTTGGGAAAAAATCATCACCAGATGACGGCCAGCACAGGATGGCTGCCAGAGTGACTGGCTTCTTCCCCTCTCAGCCTTGATGCAACATAAGGGGGGAAAAGCCCCAAAGAATCAGAAGACTGTGAATGGGAACTTCCAGCACATTGGGAATGCAGGGAATGCAATATAAGGTCATCTCACATTCTTAGCTAACAGCCTGAGCAGAATGGATATATCATTTTTGGCTGTGGAATAGAAAAACCTCTGGCTGCCAAAGAACAGGCCTGGAAAAACTTTTGATGCTTAGCTGGCTGGGAAACTATGAACAGCCCTTGGGATAGTTTAACCCAAAGAAAAGTTCAAAATGAGTCACGCCAGGACGGAGAGAAGGGCTGATTAGGATGGAAGATGAGCATGGATGGTAAGTGAAAAAATAGTTACTATTTATTGTGCCCATTTCTTGTCCTTTTTATACATTATTCTAAGCCACACTTGTCACAAAAGAAACTGACATTAAGACCCAACAAATCCTCAAAGTGCAGACTAGAGACCAAAAAAGCCAGAGCATGAACAAGAGCTGAGTTCTTTTCACTGCATCAAGCAAGCATCAAATATTTATACCTGTGTATTTTGTAATATGTCTCTAAGTTGCATATACTTATACATTATTTGGTTACTCTGTCTACTATTTCAATAAAGAGATTAGTTTTTTTAACATTTTTATTGATTTATAATCATTTTACAATGTTGTGTCAAACTCCAGTGAAGAGATTAGTTTTTAACATTAATTTAAAAAATTAGTGGAAAAGCTTGATGCTTTCTAACACTACAGAATGAGGCGATTGGAACAAAATGGTCATAACCAAAACAAACTTTCACAACTTTCCTCAACCAAATACTAATTACTGAAGTGGCAGTGAAAAGCCTTTCAGATACTGGACCTACAAGAAGAAACACATGAAGCGATCACAAATAACACTGGGGAGTGTGGTGCCTCCAACTCTGTATCAATCCAAATCAATTACCTTACCATTTCTGTTATGCAGTCCTGCAATCAAGGAGAAAAGGTTTTTCCACTTTCATCTTTTCAGTTTCATCTCCCACATCCATTCACTTGGCATTTCCTATCATTTCTACACCTAATAAAATTTCCCCTTACTTCTTTTGTCCTACTTAAAGCTCTTTCATCTCTCTCCTAAAGTACTGGTCTTCTTAAAAGACATACCTGCTTCAAATTCTTTCCCAATCAACAATGCACAATTTTGCCAGTGTGTATTTAAGAAATACACACTAATATTATTGATGGTTTCTCATGGACTAAACAATTAAATTCATACTCCTTTAAAAGGCATTCAAGGTCTTCACTATCCAGCTCCCATATATAAATCTAGCCTCACTTCCCATTGCATTTCCCTCTGTATTCTCCTGCCTTATCACTCTGGATTCTCAGAACTTCCACTCTTAAATGACTTTCCTTATGCAAATTCTCTATGAAGAATCATGCCAATCTTTCAAGACCCTTTTGAAATGTTTTCCAAAAATTCTTCCTTTAAATTCTTCAGGTGGAAACTTGTCTTCTGGCTTTCTACAATATTTTGTTTTGATTTCAATTCAAGTACTTATACCTTCACCTGCCCTAGATCATTCTTTACAATGATATAGCGTGTTTCTTCACTAAGTTCTTCTGAGGCAGGATTTTATCATTCACCTCCAAATCCCCTCTACTTCTTAGGATAGTATATTATACTTTAATACTTGCTAACTTGAACTCAACTGAACACTACACTATTTATATAACTGTCTTACAGTTTGTAAACTGTCTTCACCTAGGTGATGGCAGTATAACTGTAGAAGTTAAGGTTAAGGGGCTGTCACAGTATCCAGCTAAGCTCACCACTTACTGTGTGACCCTGAAAAAAGTATTGAACATATCTGTGTCTCAATTTCTTGGTGAGAATATGGAGATATTATGAAGACCACTGTATATAAGTGCTGCTGTGAACACTGGGGTGCATGTATCTTTGAATTAGAGTTCCTATGGAAAACAGTATGGAGATTCCTCAAAAAACTAAAAATAGACCTAACATATGATCCAGTAATCCCACTTCTTGGCGCATATCCAGAGGGAACCTAATTCAAAAAGATATATACACCCCAATGTTCATAGCAGCACTATTTACAATAGCTAAGACATGGAAACAACTGAATGTCTATCGACAGGTGACTGGATAAAGAAGTTGTGGTATATTTATACAATGGAATACTACTCAGCCATAAAAAAGAATCAAATAATGCCATCTGCAGCACATAGATGGACCTAGAGATTGTCATTCTAAGTGAAGTTAAGTCAGAAAGAGATAGGAAAATACCATATGATATCACTCATATGCAGAATCTAAAAAAAAAGGAAGAGAAAAAAGAGAACACTAATGAACTCATCTACAAAACAGAGACAGACTCACAGACATGGTAAACAATCTTATGGTTACCTGGGGAAAGAGGGTAGGAAGGGATAAATCTGGTCATTTGAGATTTGCAAACGTGAATCACTAAATATAAAAATAGATAAAAAACAAATTTCTTCTGTATAGCACAGGGAACTATGTTCAATGTTTCATAATAACATTTAATGAAAAAGAATATGAAAATGAATATTGTAAATATATGCATGACTGGGACACTATGCTGTACACCAGAAATTGACACACTGTAACTGACTATATACTTCAATAATAATCATAATAATAAAAGACCAAATGACCTAATTAAAACACAGGGACTCGGAACATGCCATTATGATAATTTGAACTGTCCTACTTGTCATCCCATGTTTGGTTACCTCTGCTTCATTATTTAGCCATGTGATGTTCACCAGAAATCATTTAAGCAGAGTACCATTGATGTAAACAAAAAAACAAGTATCTTTTTAAAAAACAGAGTGGACGATAAAGGGCAGAAACAAAGGGCAAATCAGGAACTCCTTTTTTCACATCAGATGGCCATACTGAAAGAGCTCAAAATGAGTAAATGAGTAAAAAGAGCAGCAGCCATACTGTTCTCTGTACTGACTTAGATAAAGACACTTGAATTTAAAAGATTCAAAAGGAGGTTTGACTCTCACTGCTGGGGCTTCAATAGCTGGATTCTTAGTCAAGCAAAAGCAGATGTGCTGCAACATTTATAGATGCTTCCTTGTATTTTCTGTCAACAAATGTATACTATGAGTGCAATCATCATCTTTGCAATATTTAAATGATTACTGTTTTTAATTATGTTATTTAATTAAGATTATATGGGTATGTATAATCATTCTGAGATAATTAAAATCATTCTGACTATTAAATCAAAAAAATTTTAAAGTAGAGAAAGAAAGTACTAAAAAAGATCTCACTCCCATGGTGGATGCCTCTTTCTTACCCATAACTTTTTTGTTTCTACTATCTTAATCAATTTGAGTCCCCAATTCCCAGGATATTCTTCTATGCCTGAGCAGCACATTTTGGCTGACTTTTAACCATGTCCATGTAGTACTGCATAGTCAGTTCCTCAGAATAACTCACTACTTCTATCATTTCTACACCTGATCCACTTGGAACCTCATCCTTCTCAGTGCCACCCTATTTCTTAGAGTCACTCAGCTCAGAAGCCTGGGATTAGTCTTGACTTCTTCCTCTTCATCAACATTTGATCAGTCACCAAGTTTTATTTCCATCTCTCTCCTAAGTATCTTTTTACATCTTTATCTTTCATGTCTTAATTTAGGTCCTTAAAGTTTTTCCACTTTTTCAACAGCTTTTTGAGTTTCTTGTTATCAGTTTTAGCTTTCTACATTTTCTTCTATGTAATGCCAAAGAGTGACTTCATAAATATTGTTTGTTTATGCCAATTCATTGTTTAAAATTCTCCTTCATACAGTTTTGGTTGGAATATAAATTGGTCTGGCAATTTGTTATTAAACCACACATATACCTATCCTGTGATCCAGTCATTCCATTCCTTGCTATATAACTGAGAGAAATGAAAGCTTATGGGGACAAGGGTGTGAGGACTGATTAGACAGGGACAGGAGAAAACTTCCCAGGGTGTTCCTAAATTTGATTGGCATTTGAGGTACAGAAGTATATCATCTGTCAAACTCACTGAGTACACTTAAGATTACTGCACTTCACTGTATGTCAATTTCATCTGAATAGAAAAATATATAAACAAATATTAAACTCCTATCACTGTTTAATCGCACGAGAAAGATGTGCTGATGTCTGAAATCCACTTTGAATTCATAACAAAAGATGGTTGATGGATGAAAAGGAATGGATGGATAGATGTATGATAATTATAGAAAATTCTAAGTTTGTAGAATATAGGTAGAGGACAAACATGTATCACTGTCAAATTCTTTTGATTTTCCCATTCTGAAAATTTCACAGAAAAATAATTTAAAAATACTTCTGCGCCTCCTGAAGCAGAAAATAGTATGTTTTCCCTAACTTTCAGCAAAGGTGAGATTATGTACATATAAGGATTAAGACAAAATTAAAGGAAATACAGCCTGTAAATTAAATAATTATTACTATGGGTGGTGAAAAGTCATTTACATTTACTTTAACTAATGCTTATTTTTATGGTTTAGTCTTAAATTCAAACTGCAGTAAAACTGAGAAATTCAAACAACGTTATTAACGAGAACCTGAGCTCCAAATTATCTTAGATTTTCCAACTTTAAGATTTTCATAGAGAAGCAAACTTGGTGAGATAAAACTTTCAAATATATGGTTGATTTTCTATGTCTAGATAGCACGTATTTTCTCTTTACTTAAATATTAGGTTTTTAACATCTTGTATTCAAATAGGAACATTTCATACTGTAATTGCCCACATGTTGTAGAATTATGTCTGGAAAGTAAATTGGTAATAAATAGTTTTTGAGAAAATATATATTGTTGTATTTTGGTTTTGTCTTTCTGTCCTGCTGACTGACTTATTTCTATTATGTTTACCTTACTATCATTTCTCTATTTTGGTGAATTTCTCAAAATACAAAATCAATATTGAACACAAAGTAGGTTTTAAGGAGAGTAACTGGAATATTAATCTAATTTAAACTAAATGGATCTATCATGAGTTTATATGACTATTTGTTATCACTATTTATGATTTGATAATTATCTACTAAAATGTGGTCCATTTTCACTTTCTTATCTTGTAAGTATGTGGTCTTTTTTATTGACTGGTTATAAAAGTAATTCATTATTTAAATATGGGAATGATGTAATTATGCACTTTATTCATTATATATTAGAGTGACTTTTCCATTGCAGATTTTGGGAGTTATATAATGATATCCTGTTATTTACAAGCACACTATGTATAGTGATTTATAGGTCTGTATTTTATCGTGTTATATATGGATTAGAAACATTCTGATGTCTTTTGATTAATCCAGTTACCTCGACTATAATGTTTTTAGGCATTTCTGTAATTTTTGACTATTCATTACTTCTTGAATGCAGGAAGCTACAATATTTATAGATGACTCATTGTACTAGGTCTTAAATAAACAAATTCATACTATGAACGTGCTCATCCATCATCCTAAACTGTCCTTTCATCATTTACATTATGTTTTTGAATTATATTAAGTATAAACTACTGTATGATTACATTAGATGATTTGTTATCTAAAGACCAGGGGAATTTCATGAAGTATATAATTTTGTGGTAGAATTTTTATTACCTCATAAAGGCTACACATGCACACACAAACACATATATAATATACATATTCTTGCAGGTAATAATTTGGATATTGATTTTGATCACATTTAAACATCAAGGACTTTATAGATTTTTCCCCCCAATGGATTTCTATAAAACTGAAAAAGGTTTGGGAAAAAGACAATTATCTTTTCATATTTTGACAGGAGAGGTCAACTTTAAATGCAAAATGCATAATGCAAACTCTGCTCTCTTAAGATGAAAATCATGCTATCAACTGAGTCCATGTTCATAAGGTAATTACAATATTTTGCACACAATACAAATTAAAAATAAATCTTGAACTCAGATGAAAAAAACGAGTTAGCAAACTTTCATTTCCTACATTCAAAGAAAATAAAACTTTCTATTTGGAAAAGTCATTGCTCCATGATATCAAATAATTTATATGATCTTACTCAATCGCTTACTTCACATTAAAACATTCCTTCAAAGAGAAAATTGGTAGAGGTTCAAGAAACGTGGTATTTCCTAATTCACCTAATTTTAAATTAGAGCACGTTTTTCTTCTCTTTGCCAGAAAGTTCATCAAACTTTTTTCGACAGTGTGCTTACTCTGCTTTATTAAATGAGATGAAAAAGTGCATTTAAGTGAATGTGATTTATTTTGTAGAAGTTTCAGTGCTTAAGCAGCAAAAAAAAAAAAAAAATCACACCAAAGAGATACAGTACAGACATGATTTAAGTCTCTCTTAGAAGGAAGAAAAACATACCAGTACCGTCTTTCAGCTCTTTCTCTAATCTACAGTGATATCTTACTCATTTGGTAGCATTTAAAGTAAGAATCATGTTAAGTTTAAGACATATTTTATAGAAATAAACACATCTTTTAAAAAACAATCATATAAAGAGAATGAGAACACGTCTCAGAATATGAAAAAATATTTGCAAAAGACACATCTGAAAAGGATTGTTATCTAAAACATACAAGGAACTCTTAAAACTCAGTAAAAAAACAAACAACTGGATTAAAAAACTGGCCAAATACTTTTAACAGATATCTCACTAAAGAAGATATGCAGATGGCAAATATGCGCAGAAAAAGGTGCTCTACATCATGTGTCATTAGGAAAATACAGATTAAACTAACAATGGAATACCACTACACATCTCTTAGAATGGCCAAAATCCAGAACACTGACAACACTAAATGTTGGCATGGATTTGGAGCAACAGGAACTCTCATTTATGGCTGGTGGGAATCCCAAATGATATAGCCACTTTGGAAGACAGTTTGGTGGTTTCTTACAAAACTAAACAGACTCTTGCCATATGGCCCAGCAATTGTACTTCTTGGTATTTACTCAAAGGAGTTAAAAAGTTATATCCACACAAAAACCTGCACATGATGTTTACAGCAAACTTTATTCAAAATTGCCAAAACTTGGAAGCAACAAAATGTGCTTCAGTAGGTGAATCCAGACAATGGAATATTATTCAGAGCTAAACAGAAATGAGCTATTGAGTTATGAAAAGACATGGAGGAAATAAATGCATTTTAGTAAGTGAAAGATGCCAATCTGAAAAAGGCTATATGCTGTATGATTTCAACTACATGGCATTCTGGAAAAGGCAAAACTATGGAGACAGTAAAAAGATTAGTGGTTGCCAGGATTATGGAGAGGGAGGAATGAATATGTTGAGCACAGAAGATTTTTAGGTCAGTGAAGCTACTTTGTTATTAATACTATAATAGTGGTTACATGTTGCTATACTTAGTCCAAACACCAAGAGTGAACCCTAATGTGAACAATGAACTTTGGGTTATAATGACAGGTCAGTATAGGTACATCAAATGTAACAAACGTACACTCTAGTGGGGATGTTGATAATGAGGAGGCTATGCGTGTGTGGGAGTTGGGTTATGTGGCAAAGCTCTGTACCTTCTGCTCAATTTTACTATAAACTTAACTAAATGTATTCTAAAACACAAAGTTCATTATTTTAAAATAATTATATTACCTAAATTAATAGTATTCATCTATGCAATTAAGAACTTTAACTGTAGTTCAATTTTTTCCTATCATGTTAAAAACATTTTCTTCTACTCTTTACCTAACATAATTAGAAAAAGTCATTCCATTTATTTTTCAACATTAAACAAGATAAATCATATATTTTATTCTTAAAATAGTAAGGTAATGAATTAAGAGATCTCCTATTTACTGAATCTTCCTTGTAATATTAGATTGATTTCATGCATTTATTTGGAATACTGGGATAATCATAAATGTATTTGTTTCTACTTTTCCTTTTTGTTGGATATGATTATTGGTGATACTATAGCTCCATATAACTTGAACACTTGAAAACCTTTTTATCCATGTCTATGCTCTCAGATATTTTGTAGAAATTTCATACAGTTATCTTACCCACATGTTTTATAGATGCCTCAAAGTTAAATTGATAGATTAAAATTTTTGCCCCAAACAAAATCACTTATGTAACACAAAAACAAAAGCAAATATGTAATACCAATTTAATTTCTTTTAAATTCTCAAAATTCAGGTGTATATTTAATTTCCACTTTAATTTTTTCCTTCTGAAATGTAGCTCAGAATCTACAGATGGCAAAACTTGTGTTTGTGAATCCCAGCAACAGTTGTATTCAGAAAAAGGCCAATTTCATATAATCATAAAATTTAGTTTTCCAAATTTTTCTAAATAAGTGATCACACGCAAAAATTCTACTCTGTGAAATAAGAAGTCAATTTTGTAAGTGAAATAGAAAAAGTTTATTCTTGATATCTGCCCATTTCCTAGGGCTTGGTAGTAGTTTAAGCCCTCCTTCAAGGACTGCACCCACGGGGGCTTTTCCTCTGAGTTGCCTCAGAGTAGGCCCTTGGGTTCTAGAGAAAAGGAAATATCTACAAGAATGTGGTCTGGTTCTTAAAACAAAATAATGATTTAGGGGCCAGGGAAGATTTACACCAATTTTTATTTGACACAGACCTTGCAATCTTTTAATAACATGAGTGTGATTATAGATAGGAACTAATTATCCTGACTGCAACACTAGCAGGGCATCAGCATTCATTTCCATCATCCCCTGATCAGAAAATGTTCTCAAAAAAGCCAGAAATTCAAGATCTCTTTAAGGAAGAAAAACACGTTCAACTGTGATATAATTAGCAGCTTCTATGGCTTTTGTTCTTAAGAGACAGTAATAGTTTCGATTCCTGAAAATGCCTAATTATGTAGGGAAAGAAATTTAAGGCAGAAAAGAAGATGATTTATAGCTTAATTTTCAAAGTAATTAGAATTTGCAGAAATCAGTTCTTAATACATAGCTTGTTTAACTTGCAGGATTTTATTATTCCTTAAATAATAATTTCAATTTACCATTAGCTACCATTTTTGTATTTTCCTAATCTCAATGTATTGAAAACAATTACTGTTATTTTAACAAAACAACTTCCACTTATTGTGAGATTTTTTTTTAAGGATTGCATCTATATGAACAGAATACCACTGAAGTTTTTTTTAATATCAGAAATGCTCTATTATATATAAAGTCATATCACATCCCTATAATTTAAAATTTAAAGTTACAATATAAAATTTAAAGTTATAACATAAAATGTATAATTTGAGGTTTTATATTTGAATTTTATCTGTTTCTTTGCACTAAAACATCTACCTAGTTTTTCTCTACTGGGTGCTATTGACAAAAGGTTATTCACAGGGAAATCATAGTTACCACATATTTTAAATACTACGTTGCTGTTTTATCATCCAGTTTATTATTTAAAATAAAACATTATTAGTCCTAGTCTAGCTGTAGTGAAAAACAGTTAATTCGTATGAACCTGTTATAGAAACAACTTTTTTTTTTAACTACCTGAGGCTTCTTTGAACTTAGAAGTCACTATTTCTACCAAAATTAAAAAAAAAAATCTTAACATAACAAGACATGTAGTTGTAAAAGATTCTGTGGGTTCTCATAAAGATGCTAGCAGCTATATTAGGTCAACACTGTCCTGGAAAAACGATTCTAGCAGGGTGAGGTGGGTCGTGGGTCTTACTAGTCTTATATAGAGGTCTTACCAGTGATTGCTTGAATTTCCAACCAACCTGTTCAAAGGATACACTTATCTAGTGCTTATTACTCCCAGGTTAAATGGAAGCACAGGTTACTAATTTAACAAGGCCAATATTGGAATAATTACAAAGTCTGGATTAGACTGCATCATAGTTAATTGAGTCTAAATAATGAACGTACATATTTACACACACCACTCAAACATTCTTGCATGCTAATGTCAATTTAGTTGAGATATAAGATAGTCCACTCAGGTAGAATGGAACAAAACCACTGCGTCTCTGTTTCTTCTTTAACAACCAAAGATGTAGTATATTTGGGTAGTTTAGTCTAGTCCTTAGTTTTAATGAAGGCTCTTGACAGAGTGCAGATTTTGATTAAGTAGGTCTGGGTCGGATCTGAGATTTTTGCATTTCTAATAAATTCCCAGGAGATGCATATGTTGTTAGTCCCAGGGCCAAGTAAGAGTCCTTGGTGACAAGGGTCTATACCTGCTAAGTTTTCAATGATTTGAGCTATGCATAAATAACACAATTCATACTGTGAAGCACTGTTGAATAGAATCCTTTAACTTCAGCAAATCTTGTCTTTTTAAAAGGCCTCCAACTGTATTTTCCAAAGTCTATAAATTGATCATCACTTGCTACATGTAAAAGCTTTAGCAAAGTCAGAACCATGCAATTTTTTAAAATGGTAAATGCTAAAATGAACATGTTAGAAAGAGAACAAACTGTTCAGAAGATAAGAGTTTTGTCTCAGTTTTCACATGATAGGTTACTACTGACCTCTTGCAGGTTACTTAAATTTTATTACCTGCAGTTTTCCATTTCACAGGGTTTTGGGGAGGATGAAGTGATCTAATGGGAAGCACTTTGAAGAATACAAAACACTATACAAACATAGGATTTCAGTTGTTCATGATTATTTCAATTACTTCTTTATATAAGGACATCAGTGTTTCAAATCATTGCCTTAATTATTAAAATTTTCAAATATTATGGGTAATACCATGCATTTAGTACACTAGATGCAATTTAATATTACTGCTGATGCTTGAATCAATTTGTGGTTTTTGTTGAGTGGAAGCATTCCATTTACCCTATTCCTTTCCTTTTTCAACTCTTCCCTATTGTTTCTGCTTTAATGATGATTATGTATTTTGATGCTAATATAGAGTTGTTTTCATAGATACCTAAACAAGACAAATAAAGGTATTTTCTAAACCAATTTGATATTTTCAACTTCGTTTTTAATAAATACAGGGTTTGTCTTCCTTTATTTTAGTAACACTAAAAATAGTTTCTAACATCTTTAATATAAAGTTAGTTTTACTTTCTAGTGGACCTACGATATCTACATTCTTCTATTAAATAAGCATTAAAATATATACACAACCATCATCTGAACAATGCTGAGTCTTATATAATTACATGTTATTGGAATAAATTTCTTAGACTGTATAACAAGAAATATTTACACACACTAATTAGTTTAAAACATCGAGGAAAAGTAGACTTCCTCATCTTTTAAAATAATATCCTCCAAAAGACAAACAAACTTATAAATAAAACAGAAACAGACTCACATAGAATACTGACTTGTGGTTGCCAGAGGGAACGAGGGTGGGAAGGGATAAACTGGGAGCTTGAGATTTGCAGATACTGACTGGTATATATAAAACAGACAAACAAGTTTATACTGTATAGCACAGGGAAATATATTCAATACCTTGTAGTAGCTTATGGTGAAAAAGAATATGAAAATGAATATATGTATACTCATGTATGACTGAAGAATTGTGCTGTACACCAGAAATTGACACAATATTGTAAACTGACTATACCTCAATTAAAAAATATTAAAACAATATCCCTCAATTTGTTACTGTGGTCAAAAAATAATGCTTATAGAGCATTTGTAAGTAGAAAGGCAAGTAAAAAATACGACAATAACAACTTGCAGATTTATATAATAAAACCCAAAGAAATAGGAAAATTACTATACTTTCTATTTAATGATACAAAGGGAAGGCAGTGTTAACTATTGGTATATAAAAATTCTATAGCAAATAGTTTGTTAAGTCAATGAAGACAATAAAAATTACCCAAGAAAACTGTTCAGAACATGCATTTTTAAGCTCCTATTCAACTATGACTTCAAATAATAAAACTAGGAATTAAAATATTAAAACAAATGAAATGCTTTTCCTTCTAGAAAATGGGTCAAGAACCATGTTTATTGCTAATGATTAATTTGTTATTTTTTATATGTCTTTTAAAAAGCTCAGAGACCAGTTGCAGTGACCTTATTTACTTATCTACTAGAAAGCAGCACAGAGCATCTAGAATTTCTGGAACATCTAGAAGCATTGAGAGCTTCTGCTAACACACTTGAATATAAAAGAATATTGTTTCTGGTTTCTCTGCATTCCCTAACTACTTCTTTCTAAACACCAATCTTTTTAAATCTCATTATTTTTGGGAAGACCTCCCTTCTTAAAAATTTATTTATAATTAGAAATGTATGCTATTAAAATAATATCTTCTAAAAATCTAGTCATATTATGTAGTTTTTCTGATTCCAACTGATTTCCACCATTTTCCTCAAAACTTAAAAAAAGTTTCCAATTTCTTGGGTTTTGAAACTCTCTTATGTACATATTCTCTAAGACAAGACTGCAGATAATATGGACTAAAAATAGTCTCCCTCATAAGTTGTCAAATCTCACTATCATTTTGTAGCAAAAGCCTCAAGTCAGTGGTTCTCATATTGAGTCAAAGCCTGAAAATCAACTGAATCAAAAATCAATGTTTCATCGAAAGAAAAGTGCATAGTACTTTCTCTTACTTTATGGGTTAAACAAAAGTTTTAAGATACTAAGACATCTCTGACATAAATACATATGATCCCATAGACGTGCTAAGACTCCCAGGGTTTCCATCTGATAAAGAGTTCTGTGCGTTATTATCCTGAAGGGCACTGATCTCTCTTACTCAGCTGTTTCTTGTAACAATTCTTGGTACCTAGAAAGTGCTTAATGTGTGCAGAAAATGGAAGTTGCCCAGAGTAATATGTTGGTAGCTAGCAAATGTAGCTAACTTTTCACTGCGCTTTTATCAGAAGCCCTTGGGAGACTTTGTTTGTTTGTTTGTTTTGGTTTTTTGGGGGGGTTGGGAGGTAATTCGGTTTACTTATTTATTTATAGAGGAGGTACTGGGGATTGAATCCAGGACTTTGTGCATGTTAAGCATGCATTCTATCATTTGAGCTATACCTTTCCCCCTGAAGCAATTGGAATAGAACTGTGGGGTACAGAGGAAAAGAGCAGCATTTTATAATAGTAACTGGGGTGATTGATAAACTTACATACCGAGAAATAGAAATACTGTTGAATGAGTTAAGAAGGGACTAGATTTAGGAAAACTAAAAATATTAAACTTAAAAACAAAATAAATACATTGACAAACAGTAATTAAATTTGACAGTTTAACCCACCTGAAAGTGATCCATTTTTAACTTTTCATTAATAATGTAGCTATTTTACCTCTATCATATCACACTACACACTATTTAATTGTTTTTACTGACAACCATATGGTCAGATATAAAATGGCTCAGTAATTAATTATATGTTCCAGTAACATTCTGCAATGCTCTGAGATTGTGAAGAATTATTTACTACGTATCACATGTAATTTACATTATAAACTTCAGGGTTAGATCTTTAGATAGGAGACTTTATGGTATAGTTAAAGGATTTTTATTTCAGTTTGCAGTAAGTTTTACTATAGTGATAGATGTTATTTATTATGGTTAAGTGATAATGACACAATATATTCAGGAAAATTCCTGCATCTTTTTCATCTTTCATGTCAGACTCTGCCCAGACATGTATAGATATGTTTTTTAGAAATTTTTTTTCTTCTTTATCTATTTTTCCCAACCTAGAAAACAAGTGATAGTTCCAAGTAATCAATCTTAATACCTAGACTTACTCAGCTTCCTCAGCTGCATTAAAGTGTATTAAAGCAAGTTTCATTTTGCTATTATTATCAGAATATTCTTTAATAACATATTAGTGGCATCTTTTGCTAACAAACTATGATCCTTCCAAGAACAGATAAGTTGGGAATTTATGAGAAGCTTTCAGGAAGTATTGATAAATGGAGTTGCAGTACATTTATACAGAATATACATTACAAAATTAATTAAATGATTAAATCTGGGAGAGATCATTGCATATCTTTATGACATGGGTACCCTCTTTTTTGGTGTTACCTCTCCTCTACCACTACCAAATGGCTTTATCACTGCAGGACATCAAATCTGGACCCCCTAATAGTCTACCATTCTCCTATTTCCTACTGCCATATTTCTAGCTCCAGCCAGTCTTCTCAACTGACTTTAACAAACTACTCTCATTCAGGAATTCAGAAAAAATAAGAAAAGAAGAATAGCTCCAGTTTGGAAAAAAGTAGAAAATTAGTTCATATTTTAAGATTCATTAACATACAATTATCTCAAGGTCTTTCAAAGGCAATTACATGATAATTTTCCTAATTTGGGCAGTGACTGGTCGATCAGAGTTGGCTATAATTACTTTGATGTTTATAAAGAATGTGATTTTCCCCCTTTATTTTATTTAAAGGAAATCAACAGAAGTAACATCAGGGAGGTCAGTCATTAGTGTTCTTATGACAAACAGCCATATCCCACTACTTCAATAATTTCTCTTCAATCAAAGTATATAATATGATTACTTCAAATACATAGAAGTACATACAACATCATTGATCAAAGATGTTCTGTACCTTATTGGTTCAATCGTATAAGCCCAGATTTTATCATTTCAATTGTTAGTATGACTAGATTTCCCTTTAATTCATCAAAAAATGAGTAAAGTTTTGCGGTAATCTCTGTGTTTTGCTCTCTATTTTCAGAGTACTGTTATTTTTGTTTGACTTACAAGGTTGCTCTCCTGTCCTACAAAACATGGACATAATTTGTTTATTTACTCTTAAATGTGTTCAGAAAACACACTGATGAACAAACACTGACTGTATGGGCGTTAAGAAGGTAAGTGGCAGGCAGCATCTGATATCAGTCTTGGCATTATTAACTTTCAGGATCACTAAGATTAAAGTTTGCTAAATTATAAGTGGGTCAAACACAAAGTAAAACTCCTCAAATTCAACTCTGTACTGACTCTAACCTAGATCCTATTGTATGTTAAGCAGAAAAAGGCAGTGTGGATTTTAAGGGAAAGCTAAATCTGCTGTCAACAATGTCCCTTACACATTCAGGTAAGAATCTAATAAACGTATAAAAGAGATGGCTCTCTTTGATATTGAAATCCCAGCATCATTTAAAATTAGTAATTAAATGAGCAAAAGAGATCATCTATATTTATATGAATTTAGGCAAATTTATAAGCATATTGAAGAGACATTTTTGATGGGTCCCCTATGCTAACAGCCTACATTAAATGCCAAAATAGTTAAAACTGGATAAATCATCAAAAATAATAAAAATTATACTTCTAATGAATAAAAAATTTACACATATTAATTTATAAAATTACTAATTATAATTAGTTTTCAAATGCATATCTTTATTTTTGAATCAATATATTTTAAAATAATAACAGTAACATATGTAAAATGGTACAGAGTGTAAAACAGAATTTATGCGTTGATCCAAAAGTACCACAGGAAATTGACAGATCGCCGAGAGGAAGGTGTGGGAGGCTGGGGTGGGAAGTGAAGGGATGTAATTTTCTCTCGTCTAGTTTCTTAAATCATACAGTGACACAAACATTTCTAAGTTAAAAATATTCCTTTTAAGGGCATATAAACAGACTTAAATCTTCCTTACTAATATTAACAGGAAAACATTTTAAAGACCCTTCTCCTGCATAACATTTTACAATTTATGTTTAGTTGATATATGATGTTTAGGGAATTTCTATGTCATCTGTAAGTAACTTAGTAATAAATATATCACTAAGCTTAGAAAAAATCCTTTTTCTCTTTATTGAAGCAAAAGAGTAGTAGATCTATTTTTATCAAAATGTACCTACATCGTTAGGCAAGAAATCCTGTGCAGAGACTTAGTCTAAGAAAAGGGCATGGAACACTATCACTTCATCTCGTCTTGTTTCCTTAAGTCGTTTTCATTGCTTTCCTAGAAGCACATGGCTGTTCAATTAAGTGAGATTGCGCATTCTACTACATCTTTAGTGGCTTGACATACTTAGGTATTGCTATTGTTCTAGTCTTTAAAATTCTTACATAATGTTATGAAACCAACTAACATCAAAAGAGTTGTTTTATTTGTTCATTTTGTTTTTGGTAATAATAATCTCTTTTCCAAGTGCTTTATAGAAATTTACTTCTACATGGTCCTCATAACAACCCAACAAGGGAGGTACTATTATTATTTCCACTTGAAAAAAGGGGACATGGAGCACAGAGAGCTTACAGTAGCTGTCCACAGCTGCTCAGCTAATGTCCACGTCAGACAGTCAATTTCACAGGCTCATGCTCTTAATCACCATCTCAAAGGTTACAGATGACGTCTTCACATGAAAAAACTAAGCTGTGATATGGCAGGATAAATGTATATCCTATATTCATCAATGCAGTCAATTTTTAAAAATTATTTTGGAAAACCTAAAAATATTAACCTAATGATTGATTTATTTAAGTTATGAGGATTGCACTTAATAGAACCAATACTCCAAAAAATACATTTTATTGAAAATTACCCTTGGTTCATCATTTAATTGTTTTGTCTTCTAATTTTGTTTAGCCTAATTTGATTAAAAACTTTACATACTATTTTAATGCTAAAGATAAATATTCTATACATTTTTGATATACTAACTGCCCACATAATGACAATAATCTATCAAATAAAACAAAACAGATTAAGAAAGATGGACATAACCTTCAGACTGGTTTACTGTATTAATTTGCCAAATGTGCACTATGTACTATGTACAGAGCTGGTATGCAAATGACAGCAGCAGCTACCACGGTTGTAAAGAGCGTTTACCATATTATCAGGCACTGTTCTCACTACCTTACATGGACTGTCTCAGGCATCCTAAAGGAAACAGTGTATTAGTTTCAACCCTACTTTACAAATCATAATGGGTGATGAAAATAAGTAAAGTAAATTATCCCCGAAGTCACAAAGCTAGTAGGTGGAGGATGTGGGATACAAACTCATGCAATTTGACTCCAGAGCCTGCAAAGCAGATTCATTGAAGAGTTTTTCATTTGGTATATCCTAGAGGGTAAGGCAAAGTGGTAGGCCCTGTGATAAATCCAAAAATGCATTTATGTGCTCTTGGAATTCAAAGATGGGAAAGATTAAAATCCATTGAGAGAATGGTACGGTTAAGTGAAAAAGATAGTAAATTTAAGGGCAATCAGCACTAATGGAGTCTGTTAGTGTTTAATATTGGAGAGGTCAATTAGGATTAGATGACAAAGAACCTGACAGGCAGCGAAATCTGGATTCAATTCACTTGTAAATTGAGAGATATAAATGATTTTGAATGGGAAAGTATTGTGATAGCCATCAGAGCTGTATATAGGGAGACATCTGCCAGTGGAATCTAAAAAGGAGTAGTATATATGGCTTACTGTGTTAGGTAATCCTATAAAATTAGGCATGAACAATAATTTATTGACTAAAATATATTTTAATCATCAAAAATGGTATGCAGAACAGTTTTGTCCTAAGCGTGCAGACATTATTTCCTGGCATGGTTATCTAACTTGGTATTTGTGAAAACAAACAGCAGACTATATATTCTTATGAGTCAACATTTCTCTCTGACTCAGGATTAATTTTATGGCATGCGAAGATTACACTTCAGAAAACAGTTAGGGTAAATATATTAACAAAAATTTTATCAGTGTAAAAACGCAGGTTACTTCAAAACATTTTCTCATTTAGATATTACAATATTAGCTTTTGAGACAAAATATGATTAAAACTTTCCAGCCTGAAAACTTCTGAAATTTTCCGCTATGAAAGTATTTGTGTCAAGTCAAGATTACGTTTAATAATATCGTAAACTTATTCCTTATACTCAGAATGATTAGAATATAAGAAGTGTTTTTTTTTTAAGTCAAAACTATCCATGTCATTAAAATTCAGTGAGATTGCTTGCCATCATTCAGCTTTATCTGGCTAAAATCCTTTAATTCCCCAGCCCCTGCTGTTGGGGAGCTCTAGGCTCATCACACTTAACCTCTGCCTCAGCTTCTCAGAAAAGAATTTGTCTCAGTCCATTCATAGTTTCAATAGTTAAGCAAGCCACACGCAA
Source organism: Vicugna pacos (assembly GCF_048564905.1). Lineage (NCBI taxonomy): Eukaryota > Metazoa > Chordata > Mammalia > Artiodactyla > Camelidae > Vicugna > Vicugna pacos. Next base: position 69,114,165 of record NC_132993.1, on the reverse strand, counting down.
CTGCACACTGGTCCTTTACCCTGAGCACACTAATCTGATTGTTTTTCCACTCTACAAACTCTGGGTCAACAATCAAGTTGCCGCCAGAAACTAATTAATTTGCAAACAGGCTTCTGTTTTCACAGAGGGAAAGCTTTTGAGAGCCATGTCAAGAGAGGCCAGTCACACCATGGTTACACGCATTGTCATGGCATCCACTTCTCAGGGTAAATCTCTTGCTTGATGTCACTGCACACATGAACCCAGATTACTCAGTCAGCAGTAAATCCCTATTGAGGCCCATGGAACTCTGAATGTAGTGACTCTCGAAGAGGAAATTGGTATAGACAGGCTCTGTATTCATGAAACGGATGGTGAGATGAGAGAGAGACTAGTGTTAAGAACCACAAGGAAAAAGGGAGGTGGCTTTAATTTAAAGAATATTCCAAGATATTGTCTCACTTTTATACATTTTCACCGATTTTAATTTAAAAAGCGGGATTTTCTTTAGTAAATGTAATCAGATCCTTAAATGTTATTTTCTACTCTCACCATTCAACTATAAATTCTGAAATAAGAGGCTCAAAATTTGTGATTAATATGCCATATTTGAGGGTTGCACTTTTTAGTCCATCATTACAAGTGTTAAAATAGCATATCCTAACAATTTTAGTCAGCTACATTTTCACAGAGGTCTGAAAAAAAATCACCTTCCAAACATTGCCATTAATGAGTTAACTTTTATTCCAAAGTTGTATTCATTTTCCTCATTAGTGCAGTACAATTTCAAACAAAACTGGTTAAACGTGATTACATTAGGCAAAACATGATGCAGAAAATAGGTCCTCAGAAAAGATCAAGTAAAGGTATACTTCGGTAACTTATTCTTTATGAAAAAAAGGCATATTTAGTCAGTTTATTGTTTATCATCATTTAAAGAGTAAAATAATTTCAGGGTACATATTTACTTTTTGAAAAGATTATATTTGTGGGTGGTACACATTCTTTATCAGGATGAAGTTCTTTCTTGGTAATAGATCCATGAGAAAAAAATGTAATTACTATATTTAGTTATAGGTGTAAATACTTATTTTCAACTATTACATATCCATGTTTCAGTATAGTTTCACCCAAAATAACCAAGAATACTGTAATTTTTATTTATGACTCTATACATTGATATTTCAGAATTGCTAACTAATAAATAGAGAGTAATTCATAGAGAATGTGACTCAAATGTTAAAAAAAGACGCTATCCTTGTTGCTTCTTTCATACAGGATGTTTGTGGTTGCTCTTGTTGCTTTAACTGAATGGTCACTCAACTTCTAGGATATTCACCTGCTCATAAAACCATACAATAAGTTTTCTAGAGGCCTTTTTTTCCCCAAAGTCAGCAAAACATTACTAACTTACTTAAGCCAGAGAACTAATTCAAAATGGGAACATTAAGAAGTCTGACATTTATGCAAAACTAGATGATTCATTTTATTTATTTAAATAATTTAAATCCAATTGGATACTCTGATATAGTTCATATCTTTAAAGATGGTAGACTTAAAATAGTATATCAAAAGAGTTGTACAAGTGATTTGGATTAGATATCTATGCCCATGCAATAGTAATTTGCGATCTGAGTTCATTTGCAGTCACATTTCTTGGTTCTATTTTCAAAAAAATATCTTCTGGAGAAATCTGAATCTTTAGAGAACATGGAAATATCCTAGTGCATGACCACAGAGGAAGCTACGCCAATTCCAGTATGGGCAGGCCAAGCTGGTATGAGTGTTACAAGTGAGAGGAAGCAGAATGATGACTTGCATACCACTTCAGTTACAGAAAAAAAGCAAGTGGTTGGTCTATTCACAAGCACAATCTTTTTAGGAAATTCCACTAAAAGAAAATAGGTCTTGCTGAAATGAGTGGGAAGGCCTCACTCTGGACACTGTAATTAGGTCTCTTTGTGTGCACTGGGCCTTGGCTCTCTCAAGGATCCATGTGGTTTCATATATTAAACCCAAGTCTAACTGCCCTTTCACCCTGACTCAAATATAATCACTCACAGAATGAGTGTGACCAAACTTACTAAGTATGCTCCACCCAATGAAAGTGCGATAAAGGATACAGAGAACATTCACATTTATTGAGTAAGTGCTTACTACATGCCAATCATTTGCTTTCTACACACTGTAATGTAGTCATTACCCCCCCCCAAATTTAAGAGGTAGGGAGTATTATAATTCCATTAATAATGATGCCCAAGATCAAGTGACTTTAGCCACTCTGAAGACTATCATCTTTCCTTCTGTCATATAGCATTCCAACATTAGTCCAAGACATAAACAGTATTAGAAACAGTGTCAATCAAACAGAAAAATAAATGTAGGCTGGCTATCCAACTGCTCTAATGAATGACTATTATGTACAAGAACTAGGTGACAGTATTTACATAGCAAATGATAACAAACCATTACTTTTACACTAGTGTAAACTTTTTTTTACTATAAATATACAGAGAACAAGTTTTAAGTTTTCCTAATTTTCACAGTTAGTAAACCAAAATTAGAATTGAAGTTTAAAGTAATGTAATACTGAGAGAATTTATGAAGCATAAAAAAATAGTGAATTTGGGAGCATCAGGTCAAATGCATACCTTGTACGTTTTCTGAAATCAGAAGTTGTTCTAACATCTAGCAATCTTAAACTAGGGGTTAGTATAAATGATGATTTTTAAAAAGCAGTTATGCAAAAAATCAATAGATTTCACCTATCTTATGTTTCTTCATCTAAGAGTGTTACTTATTCTTAATATTTCCTAGTAAAATGAAATGCAATTTAAGCCATTACTGCTACTATTTTAAAAATGTAAGTTTCAGCAAGTAATGAAAATAGTAAAATTTCATTAAAAAGTTTAAATACTTCAAGATCCAATTCTAGACAAAAGTTTTGTTTTTTACCTTTGTTTAGCAGGAACAAAAAATGAAAGTCATCTAAAAGAGGTCAACAAATTTTTTCAAAATAATTGAATTAGTTTGAATTGATTTGATTAAAGTAAAGTAAGTCCTGCGCCAAAATTAATTTTAATAGCCTGGAAGACCTTTCAAAAAGTACCTTGCGAGGTAATTTATTACCTCTGGCAGCACAAATGATTCTGTAGTCTCTGCTGATGCCTCAAAACTCATTTATTTTATGAAAGTATATGTAAACATTATGTTTCCAATTTTGCTCTGCAGTGGTGTTTAATTTCGCAAAGCTTGTGACTCACACAGTCCCCTGGTTCTATCCTGAATGTGTCTGCATCCTCCATCTTGCAGCAGTTCTGGTTTCTGCACCCTGTCAAGTGTAACCTCTGTGCTAATTTGGCAAAATCAGTTCTCACATTTACTGCTGAGAAACTGATAACTGAATTCTCAAATGAACTGCACATTTACGGAGATGAAGTACAGAGCTGTGGACAATGACTGTTTTCCCACAGTGTAAATTCTTCAGACTCAGCTGTCAACATGTGAGTGTGTAGCACAAAAGCAGCTTTAACTTGACTTTTTTTCCTCCAAGGCCATAAAAATGAAATGGATACTATACTCTCCTTTATGTTATTCCATATTCTAATGAGATTTTCTTTCTCATGGACAGTGAAAGTTCTGTATGCCCTTTAGAGTTCTTAGTAGATCAAAGTCTCATTTTGGCTGAATAAAAAAACATTTTCCCTCCTACATAAATATTTCAATTAGAGAACAGACCAGATAGATACATTGAAAGAATTTCTTTTCTAACTAATTTTGACTCCATACAAAGCCCAGGTTTAATAATTGACAGTGGATATTCCCAAAACTGTCCCCTGGGATTTTGGACTTTGGCTCTTCATGGCCTTACACAGATAGCCTTATCATGGTCTCAGCATCTTTTCTTTTCCTTGGCGAGGGTTCCTATTTCTCAGATGGTCACCTGGGCACCACTGTAGCTCCTCTATCCCCAGAGGTGGATATCTGACTGTATGTCCAAACCCCTTTGATTACCACAGGGTTTGTATTCAATCATGAATGATCTTAGGCATCATCTACATTTAAAGAACAACAACTGGGAATTGATGTCAAACTTACCGGAAACTTGGGAGAGTAGGAAATAAGGGAAACTGAAAGAAGTGACACTTTTGAAAAGAAAGGTCTAGTTAACAGTGACAAATATCACAGGAGAGTTTGTCTAAATGGAGACTGATGAAAAACTAGAGAAAGTCATTAGTGACTTTTGGTGGAGCAGTTTTATGGGATCGAAGTCAGGTTGAAAGTGGCTAATGGTGGTGAAATGTTGAGAATACAAGTACCGAACCAGGCTAGACATTTAGACATCTAGGGACTTGGTGGTACACCATGATTAAAGGTAGGGGTTTGGATAGGGTAGATGAGCAAGTTTTCAGGTCAAGGAAGAAATTAGTGGCAAAGAAGAGATAAAGACAGGAAAAAACGTAAATTGGATAAATTTACAGAAAAAGTCAACGCAGAAAAGTCAAAAGTGTCAAAGATCAAAGGCAGAAGGGTCAAGGGTAGAAGGTAAAAGGCATACCATTTTCACTAATACATGAAAAATAATTGGACAATCAGAATTGTTGTAAAAGGAAAGAGATGCCGACTGAGGCAATTTGAGGTATGCTTTATGTTTTAAATAGTCACTTTAGAGTTGGGATATATCAGAACAAAGACCATCACACACAACTTACAGCCTACTAAAATTTCCATGAGGTTCAGCAGCAGACTGATTTTTCTCCAATGAACCAATGCAAGATAGAGGGGAAATGAATTTGGGTATCCCTGGAAGAGCAGGAGAAGCAAGCGTGGTAGAAGTTCAAAGAGTGAGACAATCAAGCATCTTATTGAGAACACAGATGGACTGTTTGCCAAGCTTCATCCTTATTAATGAGGCTTGTGAAACCAGGGGAGAGTTCATGCATGGGAGTTAGGGACTGGGAAGATTTACTGTACAAGACTGAAGGCAGATAAAAATGGAGTTCATTATCTAACAATAAAAAATAACCATTTTAATATAGTAGGGGCCCATCAAAATCTTTGATGAATGTGTAAGTGATTAATTTAAAAAATGAAATTCTACACAGAAGACTTATATATGGATTATCTGGTTCAAGAAATGAAAATATTATTTATTTATTTTAAGCATATATATTTTATAATTTTCTCCTATGGTAAATTTATTTATATATTAAAAAGAGAAAGAAAGTGAAAAAAAAAGTATCTGCTTGATCAGGTAGTGAAGCCAGCACCTGAAATTCAGGAAACTGGGTTCTTGTTCCAAACCTATTACTGGGTTAGCTGTAATTTAAGGTAAAATATTAACTTTACTTTCCCAATCTATAAAGCAGGAGAAAGAATTTTTGAAAGATTAAAGAAGAATCAGATGAAATGATGTAACAGTTCCTCGAAATCTCAAAAACACTTTCAATGTAATGTTTTTGTATTATAATTTTTTAAAACATTCAGTAATTTATAAGATGCTCTCAAGACAACATGAGAGGAGTGGGGGGAAAATATTAAATCATGAGATTTGTTGTGGTGTCCCTGGAAGACAAGATTGGCAAGTCAACTTATCTTTTTCCATTGCCTCTCTTCCGTAGCTCCAGCCCAGATCTATTTCTTTCCATAGTTAACTACTGAGAAACTTTATAGTTTTGGCACAAAGCAAACATTTTCCTGAAGTTTTTAATCTCTATTTTCTCTTTTTGCCCCACTTTCTCACACCCACAGCCATGAAGTCACCACCATGAGTTCAATTGCAACTAAATCTCAACTCAAACACTGTCTGCACCATACAGGGAAAGCTCTCCCCTGCTTACTATAGTTGCACGTGTCATTTGACGGTGCTCATGCACGCACCACTTACCATTGAGCCACCTGGAATCATGCTGCTCAGTCCTGATTGGGTGGTGATGCCCAAGAGTTCGGAAGATAGCAAAGTCTCGCCCCATAAAATCAGCTGCTGTTCCAGAGTATAGTTCTCCATCTGCGTTGTGAGAAAATAAAACCATATAAACAAACTCTTGACTTAACTAAGGTGATACAAATAAAAGAAAACAAACAAACAAACAGAATGTAAGTTTCACATTGAAGCCGTGTTAAAAAAGAAAACAGAAATGCCCTCTGCATCATTATGCAAAGCTACTCAAGTTTATCCTATGTCTTTCCTGAAGGGAGTATTTTATTAAATGATCATTCACAGATTAAGTATCTGACTACTCACTCAGCACTAACTTTGAAAAATTGAGCAAAATATGATTCTGTGGACACTACTAAATATGAAATTTTATATTTCCTATTATGACCAAAGACAAAGTAACGAAATGCAAACTATATTTATCACATTCTCTGCTTTTATATGTTCAAAGTTACTTTGGTCCCAATATCCTTATTAGGGTAAAGTTTCATTGTAAAACTTGCTCACAGTTTTGATTTTAATGGATATTAAATTTCTAATATACTTCCTTTTTAATGGAATCTAAATTAACGAGATTTTGTTATAATTTAGAAAAGACTAATATTTTCCTTGCCAAGATTTTCCTTGTCTTTCATTTTTAAATACATCAAGTGGCAAAAATATTCTAACTTGGTATCATATAATCCAAAATCAAGTTCATCACATAGACTTAGATATAAAAGAAATGTGTTTGAAGAAAGAGAAATTTTGATAAACAAAGGCCATAATCACTACAGCTCAAGATTTTGTTATGCTTTGACTTACTTCTACTTAAACTGAATTAACTCTGGTCAGAGTTTTATAATGGAAGAATCATAAGCAGAAGGTTAGAATGGAAAGGAAAAGGAAACAAGAAGAAAGAGAAGCTAATATTTACTGAATACTATTTGTGCTTGCCAGGCAGTCATGTGCTGGCTTGACATTTTCAAATTATCTCATTTAGCTCTGTCAACAACTGCGCGACGTAAATGTATTCTTATTTCACAGTTCAAGAAACCCAAGGTTGCTCAGCTAATGACTAGGCAAGTCAAGGTGAAAGTTCAAACTCAGGCCTGTTTAATCCAAGTCTCTTATACTAAATACATATCATACAACCTTTCAATAAGCTCAAGTTTGTAAGAATGACATTTTCCTTCCTTTAAACAAAAAGTGCCTCATATTATCCCATTCAGAAAACACATTATTGCCTGCTTGCTTACAGTGAATTATCAGCAAAACAACAATTAATGCAACATTTTCTCTAATAATCTATCATAGTAACAGTAAAACTTAATGCTATCGCATTGATTATTTGGATATGTTAATGTTTCTGAATTCACTGGCTTGAAAAGTACTCAAAAATAAAATAGGCATACCTAAAGTATAACTTAAACATCTGTATACCGCTATCATTTCCAAAGGACTCTAGTATGTATTAGAGAAACCAAAAACTTCCTGTTCATCTTCAGCTATAAATACCTTTGGGAAAGTCATATTAATCTGATCTTTATGATACTCTTTGTTCACATTCTCAATTCTCACTTGTAAATAAGGGGCTTGGAAATAAAATTAGACATTTTCAGTGACCCAACCCAAATTAATTCCTTTGGTAGAACTGTGGTTCTCTGATGTTTCTGAATTCACCAGGCTTTGGTGAACTTCCAAAGCACTGCAGAATGGCTACATAGAATTACTAAGCAACTGCAGGTTATAACTTTAAATATTAATGGAAAGACACCTTATCTTAGAGGCTGAGTTTTAAAAATTGATCACTTATTTTGAATTGTTGTCAATCAAGACAAATAAAAATGATGGCTTGACAATGTATTAAGTACAATTTACTAGCTAAATTAATGGTACTCATATTGTTGTACTATGTTATCTCTGGGATTCAAAAGCATCTTGTCTTGTCTTCACTTAATTAAATACTAAGATCAAATCTGACTTGCTCTTACCATACTATGCTGCAATAATGCTTTATCTGCCTAAAAGATAAAGAACCCTTTTCTAAAAGCACAAAACCACTATGAATAAGCCGTCCATAAATTTCAATCGTACTCTGAAATATTTTAATGCCTTTGGTCTACTTAATTTAACCTACATTCCATCACTATAACACTTTTATTGATATTTTATTTTTTACAGATAATTAATTTACTGATAGATGCAATGAATTATTTCCTTGAACTATCTGAATAAGACACAGTTTAAAATGTGTTATGAAATCAGCTTAAAATGTTCATATCAATTTCAAATATTTTCATGTTGGAACAGCTATCATAGGATGACTTCTGTCCTCTTTATCTTGAAAATCAAAAGCATTAAATTATTAGTTGAACTTCACTGCCCACCCTGCCACATGTTAGGTGATAAAAATCAGGAAAGGTGACAATCGAACAACCAAAAGGTGAAAACTGAGCAGTTTCATGTCAGAGTGTAGTCAGACCAGGCCTAACAGGAGGTATAACCAGAAACAGAAGAGTGAAGAATGCCATCAGTTGGGGAGAACTGGCAATTGCCAAGGCTGGGAGAGTTTAGGGTATTGGTGCCAGCTGCTGCTTTCCGCGTGAAAAATGCTGGGTCTGGTGGCTGCCAGCCCTAACATGTCTGGTTGCAGGAGAAGAAGCTGCTGAAGCCCTGCTGCACCTGCCGGGAGACCAAGAAGATGTGTGATGTGTGCATCACTGAGAAAGGAGAAGAGCACTGTGGACTCCTAACTGAGGCTCACGAGGAGTGCAAGAGAGCCCTGGGATTTAAGATATGAAATGGTGGTCTGCTCTGGGAGTGAATGATTCCTGAAAAATGAAGATTCAGTAACTCTGGGAGTTCTTCGATGAACTCTGATAAATAAGAAAGTATTTACATTAAAAAAAAAAAAGGAAAATATCCCTGGTCAAAAAAAAAAAAAGAATGCCATCAGTCAATCTTTTTTCTTTCATGTAGATTGCTTCATTGTAAATAAAATTCATAATTGTGGTTGCTATTATATATAAACTCTATTCTAGATAGAGATGAAATTACAAAAACTACAACCAAAGAAATACTATTTGGATATTGATAGGTATTTGTTTCTCATAATCACTTGATTAGTTATTTTATAACATAATTAATTTTTTTATCCACTCCCATGGGAGGAAGGCAAAAATCGATATAAATGAAGGTAAAGGCAGAAAGACTGATTTTGTTTCTCTTTTGACAACAGTTAAGTAGGTGACTCAGAGAATGTAGAAAAGTTCATCAGTGGAAGAGCTACCGATTCAACTTACTACTGAAAACAGAATTTAGAGAGAATTCACTAAAAAACCAAAGGAAGGTTTCAGTTAAGGCACCAGTCACCTCCAGTCATAGGAAATTACCTCCTACTTAAATATTATTTTTAGCAAGTGTCAACATGATATCTATGAGCTGGAGGGCACCAGATGATTAGGTGGCCATAAGGGCACATTCTCATATAGTCAGTGCTCAATATCAGTAACCATTCCTTGACTCCAGGCTTTAGACAGAATTTTCTGCTGAGATGTCTACAGGATTCTTATCAGGACTGATTCCTCCAGAAATTGTATGACATATTTGTCATTTGGTCCAAATGTATAGGTGACAGAGTATCTACTCTTGAATTCTCTTTAAGCAGATATATTGTATCAACTCAAAGTATATTTCATTTCATGTAATTGTGCTATTACTACTCTTTATTAAAAACTTACTACATTCTATGGCTAACATACATACTTTTGGATTTTCCATATTTACTAAAGAAAAGATGGCATTTGTCCATCTTTATTAAGTTGATGACAGAACATCAAGGAATTGTTTTATATACCAAAAAGTGGTTATGGATACTCTATCCAACAAAGTTTTTAAGTCTTTCTACAAAAATACCATATAGGCAGTATGATGTCTCAAAAATAATACATCAAACCAAGATAAATTAGTGCTGATAGATGTAACTAACAAGCTAGAAATTTTCAAATATGAACGTTGCTATTTCAGTCAGTACACTGCCATTCTTTCTTAGCTGTAAGCTTTCTTAACTATCTCAAAGGAGAGCATTCTTCACAGAGATGAACAGAAAGTTTAGTGAACTGCATTCCCACTATGGCAGCGTTATCTGAGAAGCATGTTAAAAACCAAAGTTCACATGTACTCTTTGCTTTCTGTTCACAGCTCAAAATGAAGTAAAAATGTGGCTTAGGTCAGTTAATGTATTGGATTACAATTCCTAAGAAGGGTGTGGTGAGAAGAAACAGAAAATGGGAAAAAAAAAAACCCAAAAACTTTCCTGATGAAATCACAGCATTACTAACACAGGTGTAAAGTGTGACATGGATGTGAGCAAAAATCAAATAAACCTAAAGACCAAGCCATTATATTGTTAACACCTTAAGCAAATCCTATTCGCAGGGTAGCAGAGTGATTAGAAACAGAGGGAAAAAAATACGGGTCTCTCTCTCTCTCTCTCTTCTTAGACACATACACACACACACACACCAGACACAGCATGGATAAAATCACTTCTTGAGAGTGTAAGGGTATGGGAATAATTTTACATTTTTAAGTTTGTTAAGCACATTCTCTGTACCAATAAATATGCTGGGTTTGTTACTCACATTGTTCTTTTAAAACTAACATTTTTGAGTAGTTAATATATGCAAATGATACAAAATTGAAAATATAAAATTTATATGGTACCAAATCTTCTCCTAGCCTCCCTACAGGCAACCACTATTATCGGTTCTTTTTTTTTTTTGATTATTAGTTTCTATTTCCACATATATTCCAGAAATATGTGCACACCCAAACGTAGTATGCTTTTACATTCTTATTTAATTCACACAACAAACTAGTGGAATTAACATGATCATGCCATTTTACACTGAGGCTCAGAGAGGTTCAAATAATTTTCTCAATTATAGTTACTTAATTTGGGGAGTGCCTCGTTTGCTCCAACACCTAGTAAGAGCACATTCTAATGTCAAATTATGTTCTTTCCTGAGGCATGACAGAATTCTAGCTTGGAAAAATAAAACATGGCTAAAAGTCCCAGACACCCTGAAACAGAACTTCATATTATCTCTTAGTGATGGAAAATATTAGCACAGCAATGCCTGGAGAAGACTTCAATGAGGAAATAAAACTTCTTTCAAGTTGACTATTCCTTTCACATCATGAAAATGTGAGACGATAGTTAAGAGTGGAAAACACTGGGTTTTATTCTTGTCTGAGGTTCACACATGGCATTTATTCTGAGCAGGGGAGCAAGTGCTATTTCTAATATAAAAATTTTTAAGCAGAGTCAAAAAATATTTAGAGGTGGGTAAAATAAAAATATTAAAAATAAATATGGGAGCAATTTCATATTGACAAAATCTTCTTAAAAGAGATTTGAAAAATTAACTTCACTATGATGATTTGTAAACCTTGGGACATATTACAGGATTTGGAGGCTTAACTCAGTAACTATTCACTGCTCAGGAAAGATTCCATATTTTCTATGGTCATTAGCTTAAAAACCCAAAGCATTTTGGAAAGAGGTTATACTAAACCTTGATAGATTTTATAAACCAAAATTTTAAGCTGTTATCTGGTTTTGAAATTGCTTAAGAGAGGGATAGGTGATACAGAAAGTATCTGATGTCAAGGTGCATCTAGCCAGTTTGTCAGTGTTTTGAGATAAAGGTGAAATTTGACTTCCCAGTATTGGGGAAGGAAGCAGCCTGGAAGCACCAGGCAAATTTCTCCTATGTGCAGAAATAAGAAGAATATATTCAAAATCTTTTGGGCGAACAGGCTTTCCCAATAGCTATTCTTTAATATACAATGTACAATCTGTATAACTCAGTAACAGTTGTTACAGTTGTATGTAAAAGTCTGGGAAGTGCTGAAGAAAATATTTATGTTAAAAGAACTATAGTAAATTAGTAAGCCATATTTTTAAAGCAGCAGAAGAGAAAATGCCAAGAAAAACCCAACAAGGGGAATTAAATTTACTGTGAGAGAAAGAATTTATAGCACAGTTATAAAAGAAGCAAATAACCTCAATAAAGGAAGTCACAGCTTTTGAATTAAAATGGTGTTGCAGATATTGTGAGGGATTTTAGCAGTTCGTATGGCCTGCTCATTTTTCTGTATCTTGCTATTCGACTGGCTCAGAAATTAATTTATTTCAGCTTGAATAATCTTCCTTGTCAATAAGCATTAAATAACTCTGAAAGTTACTCAATTATTTTACAGTATTGGCTAGGTGAGATCTGGACTTCCATCTAAAAGCTGCTTCTCTGAAATAGCTATTGTTCTTTTTCAGCCATACATCCTCTCCTAGACTCATGGAACTTCCCTCATTCTCTTTTTCTTTTCACAAACCTATACAACTTTTTCAAAGACGTTCTAATATAAAACCAAAACCGTGGCGTTTCATATTTTTTGTGGACGCTGCTTGGTTGCATTCCATACAAACTATGTAATCCTTATTTGTCATCTTCCTTTCTCAATGGAATATTAAAATAAATAATGAAGCAAATCCCTCCTGAGAAACATACCACAAATTAAAGCTGCTCTAGGCACGATTTTACATACTACTCTTTGAGGAATATCTATTTTTTTCCACTGTGCAATTTAAATAAGTGTAGGCTTCAAGTTTAGACAAGGTAGGACTCCGTCCCTCTGTTTAAGACCATTTTCAAATTTCTGCGTGTGCACTTAAGGAAGTCATCCACACGTAATCACTAGGACATCTGTGAATAGGAAAATTATAAGTGTGTTGTTACATTTGCTGCATTCCTTCAGGTCTTAAACTTTTGTTAAAGTGCTCCATAAATGGATCAAATGGGCTGAAATTGTCTACGTTTTGAAAGCAATAGAGATAATTCATGCTGTAATGGTTTTATTCTTAATAGAACAGGGATTGGTGAAATAGTGATAAACACTAGAGGATACTGGAAAAAATACATCTTCAGAGTTAATGTAGTCAGTACGACTGGAGTTTTATTTTGTTGAATAGAAAAAAAGCTATTTTTTAAAAAGAAAAAGACTGGCAAAACTTCAGAAACTTACTACACATCAAATAGTAGCCTAAATTTACTTTTTAAGAAGCTAGATGTATTATTCAAAATTTAATTAGAAATGTTACACTTGAAAAGTTTCACTATTATTTTTGTTGTTTTATCAAATAATTACTTTCTATATTTTATTAAAAGGAAACAAAAAGGTACATAATTTCTACATGATTATATAAAAACATATATTCAGGAATAGGATAACAACCCAGAATCTTCTGTGTTCTATTGCTGGTATATTCAAAAGTTAAAAAAAAAGAAAGAAAGAAAGAAAGAAAGAAAAAGAAGAATTGTTTAATGATGTATTGTTTTTTGTGTATTATTTAATCCCAGTCCAGAAGTGGTTAAAAAAGAAGGTGGAAAGAATTCTTTATCATTCAATATAAACTAAAGTTTTCTCCTTCTTCTTCCTACTTCTATCCTTTTGAACTATGGCTAATGAGCATTCACCACCCATTTGCAACGTTGAAGAAAAAGAAGAAAGAAGAAATCTAGGAAGGAAAATGGTTAAAGAAAAGGGGAGACGAAATACATAAACTGTTTCATTAGATTAAAAAGAGAAGAAGCCCCAAAGTCAAAAAAGATGAATACAGAAGGACTTTTTCAGCTCAAGGTAACACAAAGGGACCTCTGTCAAGTGTACCCTTTAGTTGGATTGTGCTGATTAAGATGTCCAAATATTGAGAGTGTGACAAATCTTGGAACTACAATTAACAAGATAGAGTAAATCTCATTCTTTCCTTCTGACTTGTCAAAATTCCTCCTTGAAATGCCTCTTTCAAAATATGAAAATCAAAATCATTTTTTTACAAAACAAAAATTATAAAAGGTCTAGTGGGATCATAGAGTGATTTAGGGAATTTTAAAGATACTATTCAACCATTTTGATTAAAAAGAACCATAGAGTAGATAGTTCAAAAATCAAAGCAGCACTTAGTGTTTCTTACTCATTTTCAAAATACTTGAAAATATCTCAACTGACATACTCATAAAATATTTCATGATTAATAATGGAAAATCTTGACATATAAGAAGGAACATGCAATCTGGCTATTATTATAGAAAATTCATTGTTTAACTGATTGCTGAGTAAGTACCTATTAAAAGAGATGCCGTCAGCAGTTTAGGGTCATAAGGACTCTTCCCACGGCCATTTTCAAAATGCGAGTCTTCCAGCTTAAAAATGTTGTCCTGTAGAAAAGAATAAGAAGAATTCAATTTATTTATAATAGAAAGTATTTTAACATGCCAGTTAACCAAAGAGAGGTTCAGTATTCTTCTGCGCTATCGAGGAGTAGTATTATTTGTGTAAACTGTAGAGAGAACAAAATAACTTAAGTGGAATAAAAACTAGTTCTAATTAGCCAAATATTTATTTAGCTTGGTGATTTTTTAGTAGCATTTAGCATGTTGCAAATAACAGTGTATAAATGAACTTTACAGAGCAAAGCATGTCATGATAAGGGTAGAATAATCATTTTATCACAGTGGTATGCCAAGAGCTACCCTAATGGCTCTTGAAAGAAAGAATGTTAACTTTAAACAAAATGACTCATTTACTTCCTTCACAGGGCAAAAAAATAGCAACTCACTATATTAAATGTCTGTAAGAAGATACACTATCTCAATTTTCTGCATGTACTTTCCAGAAGGAAATGTTAAATACCCGTAGCAGTCACATCCTTCACTCCGTCATTCTTACTACTTTGATGCTTACAAGCTCCTCAAGAATTTTTTAATTACTCACTTTGGAAAGTGGAAGGTACCTGAAATTATCCTTATCAATTTCTCTAAGTGGAAAATATCAAACTGTTTATTAGGAAAGGTGTGCCTGGAGATAATGTCCTTAGCACAAGCACAGAGGTGACACATTTTTATCACAGGAACGTGTATTCAGTTGAGGCTCAAGTATTTAGAAATAGGAATGAACATTTGACTATGTTAGAAACTAAGCCAGAAAGCGCTGCAACCAAAGCCTTAATAAGGAGGTAACTAACTCATGCCTGAGACCCTGCCCTCAGAATGTGTCTAGCTACTGCAACTTTTATATGACAGTGGATTAATCTGAGGTGTTTCTGAGCACTCTTTTCAGAACCAAGTGTTCCGGAAATTAATTAGGTCCGAATATGTATGCTTTTTCCTGTAGCACATTAACTTGTTCACAGACTGAAATAAAATAGCTTTTTTTGGCAATTTCTCTACTATTCACATAAAAGCATTTTCTATATTCTTAGAATGGTAAATGGTGTTCATTTTATGGCCAATATGGATCACTTTATTTAACATTTAATATTTGTGATGGAGCTAATGGCAGAGTTTCAAGTTATGACTCTTGAAACTCATCTGAGTTAGGGAGGAAGACTGAAAAGGGAAGCAAACAAAAGTGTTCTCCGTTTTTATTACTGTGAGTGAGAATTACCGAGTCTATTTCTCCTTACATTGATTCTGTACTTGGTAATTAGCTGTCCCCTAGCAATGTTGGTTCTTTAGCTGAGTTCTAAAATTTACACTGTGAAAAATTTATGTGGTTTCTCAGAATTGTGCTAAGTAGTAGCTGGAAGGGCAGTGAGTCAGAAGTCAGGCCCATTTGGGTCAATGATTAGCTCCCGTTCCGTGATCACCAGACATTTGGGTTCCTAAAAATCAATGCTGATAATGATATTTAATCTCAAATGTTTACCTACTGAAATAAAGTATTTTTAAAACATCAAAATAAATAACAGACAAAATTTATTTTTATTCTATTAATACTGCTCATATTACCACTACAACAAAAGAATATGAGCATTTAATACAAGTCAATACCATTGCTGTAAACTTCCCTAGCATAATTTAAAAGAATATTACTTAAAAACATTTACATAAGTCACTAAATTATAAACTTGTTTACAAATACAAATTTATCATAGATGCTTGAATATTAAAATTATGTATGAAATTTATTGTCGTTTACTAAGAAAAAGCATAGGAGAAATCTTAAGAAATGTTTAGATATATTCTGACAAAAATTAGGAAAAATCCAGAAGAAATATGCTCAGTAAATGATATACACTCTACTGCCAGAATGATAGAAAATATTAAAATCTGTCTATGTTACTATGCCTCACAGGTTAGAGGAAGCAGCAGGGAAAAGTGGTGGTGTGGCTGAAAAATCTGTTGTTATTATAAATTTCTTGTCCACATGAGACATTTTACAATACTGACAAAGATAGAGGAGTTATCCCTCCAAATATTGAGATATTTGATGTCTCAGATCATGTGTCCAAGTTAATATGACAACACTAAGGTATATGAGAAGTACTTCCAACCTTGTGTTTAACATTTGATTTACAAGGTATAGGATTAGACTTCACAGGAAGAGAGGTTAAGCATGTCAGTTATGGTTTAAGAGAAGAAGAAAAACTGTCCTTCGCCATGGTGTCAGGTAATGTGTTCAAAGCTGGCCTCCTTTTCCTTTCCTTCTTTTCTCCTTTAAATGGAACTCTTGCCCAAATTTCTGGGTATCTACCATGTAATTATTCTACATTCTTATATGATTCTACTGAAGGGTAAAACACTGAATTTCCTTTCTGGCCTAGTGAGTTGGGGGCATGGAACAAATATAATTTGATTTCTGAATAAGTAAGTAAAAGATATTTCTTACATACATGTGTTTGCAGTGTGAAATCCATACCAGCCACAACATAGTAATGGAGTCCAAGGGTGCTGAAGTTAGACAGAAACGGGTATTATCCCTGGCTGTGCCTTTTGTAACTCTGGGCCTCAGGAAATCCTTGAACCTTTCTGAAAATCAGATTCCTCATTTATAAAAGGAGGATAAGAAAATATCAGAGGGTTGATTGTGACTATTTGTTGCAATAATGTATATAAAACAATACTTTGTATGCCCTCAAAAATATCCATAAATTTCTTTTTTTGTTGTCACCATAAAATCATTCTTGCCTATACTGATCAATGTATTTCATGCCACAGTGGAAATGCCTGCCTATATTTTCATCAGTGGAAATTAAGACAGGTGTTTAAAAAATATATAAGTATTTTGGACTCCTAAAATGCACTGAAAATTGTTCTTTCCTGTAGATAACCCAGAGTTCAGTTCCAAAGCTTTTCTGACAAAAAGTCATTAAATATAATATGTATAAAAACTCTCAATTAAAAAAGACTATCCTTTTAATATGTCTGATAAACTTAAATGTGATTGATACTGAGACATGAAATTGCTATTTCTGTTATCTTATGAATGACACCTATTAAAAGTGTGACAACACTGACTCTTTGTAAAAGAACCCTGCCTTAATATAATTGTACATTCTATGCTGTCATATGTAACGTATCACGTAGACAGCTGTTGGCTGTACTTGGAATGCTTTTTGAAATCTGCTACAATGATCTTCTGTTTTAAAGAGTTTAAATTTAAATAGATCACATATGCAAGTAATAAGACCAAAAATCTTAAGACCAATGTACACAAGAAAACTTCCTAGCTTATATGTCTTACTTGAACTGAAATGGTTTTCATTTTTAGTAATACATGAACAGAAATCTAGCTGCATGAATTCTAATTGCTTTAGCAGATACTTTGAGCATATCATATAAGTTATTATGCCATATTTTATTACATGATTGCATCAGTTTTCAGCAACTATTTTTAGCTTTCAAGACCACTCTTTCCCCTTTGTCTTCTGGATTTCCTGAATGTTATTAGGCTGTGGTGACGTAAGGCATTAGAGGAAATAATAACTGTGCTAATGTCTAATCCAAAGTCTTATAAATTATAAACCATTGGTGACATCATGGCAATAAATTTCCTAAATCTCAATCTTGTCCAAGTAATAAACGTAGGTAACAAAGTTACAATTTTAGTTGTTTCATTTAATGATTAAAACATAAATGATGTTTGTATAAAATAAAAGAAAAAGAAAACCCTACATATATATGTGATAGAATAATCACTTTGGGTGGGAAACTACATAAAATTAATCAAATCCAGTACTTGGATAGAACTAAAAAACATATATTATTGTGTTTTTTCAAATTGTTCTTTCTCCTCTCCTGCTCTTTACAAAGACACTTTGTTTGTCAGTTATAAGGAATTATCAAGTATTCCCTGGTCATACCATGCTTCTTCTCATCTCTGCCTGAACCAGCCCCAGCCTACCTGTCCTCAACTCCTTTCCTTTAAGATCAAATTCAGAAGCCACTTCCTAGGAGAAGTCTTCAGAGCTTCCTGGAGATCTAATTTATTAGTTTCCTTTGTGTATATCCTAATTAACAATAGTGCACAGGTAATGACAATACTGGGTAAAAGTATTGACTTCAGCAATGAAGGGATGTAATAGGATCTCACAGGAAATATTGTGGCATACTGTATTTTACCCAAAGGAAATCCATTTGGATCAAATTCAACTGTAATTTACTTCTCTTAAAAAGGTGACTCTAGATCTATGCTGTGCAATACGAATAGCCATGAGCTACATATCATGATTTAATCAATTAAAATTAAAAATCCCATTTCTCAGTTGCACTAGCTACATTTTAAGAGTTCAGTAGTCACAAGAGACTTGTGAATACAACACTGCAAAGATGGAAACACTTCCACTGTCACAGAAGTTCTACTGGACAACACAGCTCTAGATCCTATTCCCTTAGCAGCAAAGAGTAGCCCTGGAAGTCAGAGGATCTCTACGGAAAGAAAACTTGTCATCACACCACAAGTATAGTTGAAAAAGTCCATGAAATCCACAAAGAAAGATTACACTAAAAACCCTAGTTTTTGGTTTTTATTAGCCAAGGGTTTACCCTTAAGTAATATTCAATGGCAGGACAGATGAACAAATACATGTTCTGTATTTTCTTATATGCCATTTTTCTTCCATTCAAATTACTTTTCCCTATTCCATGCAAGTAACACATTTACCTCATTATTTAAAGTTTAAGTCATAATACTCAGTCCATTAAATGTTCATTAATTTTCCCCAACAGAAAAAAATGTTTTCTCCCTGGAACTTGCATACCAGTCTATTCATAGCCCCTTTGTCCCAACTGTTACCTTCAGCTTTGATATTCAATAATGCATGTCATTCTTTTTTTCTTATGTAATACTTTTGAGGTGAGAGAAAAATCTTATGCACTATATTTCTCTCACATATTAAGATAGAACTTTTCACTGAGTTAAAGCTCAGTGAAAGAAAGAATGAATAAACGAGTGACCATGTGACTGAGTGGAAGAGGTGCTATAGAAAAACTGTATTTAAGGAATAGCAAGGGCATAGCACTGACCTCTCGGAGCTAAGACATTAGGGATATGACACAGATAGGAACACAGTTGTGCGTAGAGGCCAGAATACAAAATTCAAATATTAAACCTAGTTTTAAATAGGATTTTAAGAAACATGAGTCTAACTTCTTGTATTATATGTCACTATTAATAGATTATTGATATAGTTATATACTTCAAATATGAGTTTACTCTTATTATAAAATATAAAACCAAAATTTAATGACAAAGAGTATAATATTATAGTCCCTTTGCTTTTACATCCTTCTTCGTTGTTTTCTTTGGGCTTTGTAATTCTGCAGTTATTATTAATATTAAGCTTGTTAATAAATATTATTCTTCTCAATAGAGCCATCAATATTAAGCTTGTTAATAAATATTAGTCTTCTCAATAGAACCATCTTCATTGAGAGGTAAAGTTATCAAAACACTCCTTTGCAGAACTTCAAAAATCTTTCTGATCAAAGTAATACCTCATCATTCCAGTATAACTCCTTTACCTGACCATTTTCATCAATAAAAGTTACTCCAAATATCTCTGGGATATTGGCGAGTGGGAATATCAAACTGTAAAACTGGGCTTTCACCAAATGCAATTTTCTACTTATAAAAATATAAAATTTCAACTTATAAAAGTACAAAATTAGGATTTGCATTTTTTATTTGTTTTAAAAAACAACCTAATTTATATAAGTTTTCTGAAATACTATACAAATATTAATTGGTGCAGTAAATATACATTAAGTTGTGACTATGTAAGAGTTATGTTTGGAATAAGAAGGTGAAAGGTCTCAAGGAGCATAGAACAATTTACAACAAAAATTATATAACAATATTACAATGTTCATGAAGTATTTGTTAGCTATTTCACTTAACATTGAACACATACTAAGTGCTAATGATGCCTTAAGAGTTCATCTGTATATTTTCACTTATTCTGCAAACAACCTTACTATTATTATGCCAGTTTTACAGATCAGAAATGAAGACATTTTCCATATAATACTCAACGTCATAAATATAATAATTGATGGAGTAAAAATCTGATAACAGAACCGTCTCTTTCCAAATCCATGTTTTCAACCACTATATGAAAAAGTGGGTTTACCATAAATATTATGTCAGATGTACACTATAATAGTAGAAACTGGAAACCACAGGAGTTCAAAATGGGGGCTAGATAATTTTCTGTTTCACATATAAAGGAAGGCTTCATTTGATTTAATCCTATAAAGATGTATTTTGGTAGGAGGTGAGTGTATCTGTGAGTACACACGTGTGTATGTGTGTGTGTAGTGGTTGTGTGTGCAGAGGCCCAGAGGACCTCAAAGAGAGAGGGGAGAGGAAAGTACAGTGGCAGATCATTCCACCTAGAGGAAACTGCATGAACAAAACCCCCTCAAAATAAATGTAACTCATATGATAACATAAAGTTGAGTTTAAATAGTGAAGACTACATACATATATTAAGAGATAAGGTGGATAAATAAATTTGGAATCACACTGTGGAAAATCTCCTGTGCCAGAATAAGCAATTTAGTCTGTATTCAGAAGGTGTCAGTGACACAGTGGCAACTTTAGCTGGAGAACAATAGCATCAAAGAGATGTAATATTATGATGAATCTGATAGTGACGCGTAGGATGATTAAGAGACACATGAGCCTGGTGGCAGGAAAAGAACTACTGCCGTAGCCTGGGGAGGGGAGAGTTAGGTCTTCTTATACATTATGGCAACTTAAAGGAATTTTTCATGTTGTGTGTTGTGATTGGTCAAGTACTTTAGCTTCTTTGTAGCTCACGTTTCTTAAGTTCTGTGGCATCAAAATTCCCTTGATATTTAAACAAAGCTATGGAATCTTTCCTCCAGAAAACTGACGCTAAGCATACATATACTTTATAACCAATCTTTAGGGTTTACTGATTTTATGTAGTCATGGTAAAAGTTTCCAAATAAGTTATTCTATAAAGACCTTTCCACTTCTAACATGGTGTGATTCTATCATCCTAGCCCTCTGAACTTGGACATTTGCTTCTGCTGCTCTTTGTCCCTGTCCTTGAACATAAAACAGGGATTATCCAGATTTTTAAAAACCATTTTCCTTTTCATTCTCTACATGCTATTATTTGGTATTCATTTATTTTTATAAATTCAGCTATTGAACTTCAGCCCCAATCCTTCTGCTCTGATAATTCAAACTTGGTTTCCTGGCCTGTAGGAAATCTCGTTATTTTCCATGGTTATTTCAAAATTGAGAGCTATTAAGAGGCCTTGGCTCTTCAAAAGAATATAACAGCAATTACAAATAATAAACTTTCATAAAAATTAGCCTGTCAGAAAGAGTTATTTAACAGTATACACTGTGGGACGATACAAAAGAAATGTAGCCCTGGTGTCTGTCACTGAGTGCTGGGAAGTTTAAAAAGTAATGCTGTGTGAATGAAGCAAGTGTAATTTTCTGCCCTGATTATAATGTCCTGCCTTTGATTTAACTATAATTTCAGTCATATTATATTGGAATTTTATTTTTCTCTACAATCAGAAAAAGTTAACACTGCTGCAAGTAAATGACTGTTAACTGAAAAAAGAATCTCAGTGAAAGTAAGTCCAAGGAAAAGCTATATACCTGTAAGGATTCCTAGGTCTGAATGTACTAACAATATCTTCTTTTCATGGTAATTAATATTTCTGGTTAGTTTTAGATGTACAATAATTACGAGATGTGGATTTATGTCAAAGATGTAGTCATTCAATACTAAAATATTTAGAGTCAATAATTATAACAATACTTACTCAATAATTGCCAATATTTTTTCAAATACACAACTTGGAAAAGAAGTTTTCTTCAGCAAGTAAAGCTACAATTACATGATAATTGTTTTGACAAAAATGTACTTCATATATTAAATTAAATAATAAAAAAATTCCAGTTATATAAAATGTAGTCAAGTTTATTAGTCAGGATATGCGATCAATCTCTGGTTACATCTATGTAGACTTCTTTCATTGAATTCAATATAATTTCTGTTACTGAGGAAATTTTTGGATCCAAAACAAAGGAAGGATAGTATCATTGGGATAGACAACATTTCTAGTAAGTTTATCTCTAGGTTGATGTAAGTAGGAATGGCTAAAATTATTGATTTCAATTTCTAAAGTCTGTTTAAGCATTGCTTTAGTAAAGCAGAAATCTTCCCCTCAAATTGGTCTCCAAAGATTATATAACTTTTCTGTGGCCAAGATTTTTTTTTTTATTATTTGACTTTAAAGGTAGATGCGGTAAAAATACTATTGTTAAATAATTATAAAATCTAGACTGTGCTAATTATTAACTGTAAGTTCTAAAACAAGTTTTAAAAATATCTTTGAAGTGTTAATATTTTTATCTATGAAATAAATAATCCACAGAATTGCCTCAAGGTTTAAATGAGAAACAATGTGTATTAACACAGAGACACATAATTAAACCGTACAAAAACTTAGTTCATAATTATAATTATCATAAATACACTAGTAGTGGTGCATCTTTGCTATGAGAGCATACTGACAACTCAATATCTATGATAATGTAATAGCTAATATCTGTTAAGCAAATATTAGCCAAGCACACTGTCCTAAGAGCTTTGTAGGAATTTACTTTTTTATCATCACAAAATCTCTTGAAGTACATAGTGTGATTATACTAATTTTTTAGATGAAGTTTTTCTTTCTTTCAAGAGAAAGAAAAACTGATTCACCTAAGTTTGCATAGTATATATAAGCAGAGCCAGGTAAGCAAGATCCAGAACCAGTAATAAATGGAGGGATTATAAAAGTCTTATTTTTGTGTGTATTTGATTTGCATACCATGTTAGTTTATGAATACACATCCTAAAGTATTGTTATACTAATATCTCTTCACCACATATTCCTTGTAGTTCATGCATGTAGTTAGGCCCTGACTTAATCCTAACTGAACTGACGAGACAGATAATGTATTTAATATAGTCCCCACATTATACTCTTAGTACAGTAAAGACAAGTAGGAAAAAAATGAACATAATTCTAACTTTATTTGAAGAAAAATATATGAAATTATTTTATTTTCAGGTTTGTGAAAAATTAGTATCACTTTACGCATTGTCCTCCCAGTAACAACATACAGTCTGTACAGATGGATTAAATACGATTTGCCCTCTAACTTTAAGGAATCTGAATTTATCTGGGTTCCTCAAACAAACATCAGTGACATAATTCATCTGCTTTTTGTCATCATTAAAATTAATGGTATAAACCAAGGAAAACAGAAAGCATATGTGTTCATACTTCATGCAGATTATGTTTTTAATAGGAGCTTAATTTGAGTTTATGCAGATATCTCATACCTGTCATGGTATAATTATTCAGCTATGAATGCCTGTTAACTCCCAAGGTAATATGACAGTGAAAGGGAAAATTCTATCTTGGCTAGAATGAGGAATTCCAGAACATGAACAATTGACTCTAAAATGTTTTGCCCCAGTGAGACCTGGTAAAGTGAGTTCCATCAAAGAACAAATCAGTGGTCCACAAAATATGAAATAATGGAACAATTCACTTGATCTTTTCATGGGCATTTTAAGTCTTCTATGTCCAAAACATAGCTATTTTGTATTTGCCATCATATAATTTCACAAAGCATCAGTGCTTTTTATCCTAAATTATGAAAGTACAGCTATTATTTTTTTACCACTTCTTTTTATAAATGTGTTTGTCACATCCATGATTAGACACCACTGGGGAATTTTATCAACGTAAATGTAAATATGTCAACAGAAATAAGCAGATGTACTGTAAGAAGCACTGGAATCTATTCATATGGTTTCTTTACATTTTGAGATTTTTACATTTTAAGATTTTTTCATAAATACCATCTGGGAAATAATGAGGCCAAAAGAACTAACATTTTATTTATATCAACCTTTGTTTTAGCAAAGCCTTGTCATTCAAGTGTTGTTATCATCACATAATGTAAATGTATGATTTTCTTTTAGCAAATTAGCAAAGATTTCAAAAATAACTGTTATTTTTGGCAAAGGTATTGTAGGAAAGAGACAATTCTGTCAATTCTTGTGGAGAACATAAATTTTAGAAAATAATTTGGGAATTAGAAATATCTTTAAAAATATCCGCAACTTTAATTTGATTATTTTACTTTTGGAAATATATACTTTTAAATATGTATTTTGGAAATATGTATGTTTAAATATAAGTTTTAAAAAAGGGAAAATTAAAGCAAGAAGAGTTTCACCATGGTATTCAGAATATTGAAAAAATTTTAAATGCCAATAAGAGGAGGGGGATATAACCTATGACCCATCTACATAGTTTATTATGATTCAGGTATTAAAATAAATTTTTATATCCAATATGTTATAATGCCTAGATTTGATACTCCTCTTAAGTCATTGTGGAAGCAATATGTAGTAATGTAACAACTATGTAAGATACATGGAAAAAACCTGAAGAAAATGCATCAAAATATTGTCCCTAATTTATGTTATTTAGGTATTTTTCTATTTATATTGTTTTTAACTATTTTTAATGTTTATACAATGATCTTGCAGCCCATGTATTAAAAACAAACAAACAAACAAACAAACAAACAGAAAAACCCCAAAACACCAGAGTTACTATATCCTAAGTAAATCTTCAAATTGGCAGTTCACAAACCAAATCTGGCCTGGAGACATATTTTATATAAATCTTGAATTTGAATGCTTTTTCACGGGACTTAGAATTTTTCATAGGACAGTTTAATGTTTCCACTGCTCCCTGTTTTGTGTTTCCTTTTTCATCTTTTTATGTCATCTGTATGGCACTGTAGGTTTTTGAGTTTGCAATTCCTGTGAAGCATTGTGACTTACTTGAATACCAGAGCCTATACTGCATTATCATCCGATTGTCCCCATTTTTCATATTTGCTCAAAATAACAAAGTCCTCAAAAGGGCTGTGATCATGCTGCCGTAGCTCATAATGGAAATACTGTAAGGTTCAGTGATTAATCTCAACAAAACACAGAAGTTAATAGGAACTTTGAAGAGCTCTGAAACTCTGTCACAATATCGTAAGCCTACATAGCTTTTCACTCATTTTTTTTTTACGTAATTAAATCAATCTATACATGTACTGCTGTTTAACAATGTCTTGGTTCTATTTAGAAAAAAAATTGACTGTTTCTGCTCTTTATATATAAATTATCCAGAATTCTAAAGAGTTGAACTTTAAGGCTATATGGTTACCTACTGAAAAATTCAGCCAGAGCAGTCCTTAGGGAAGTATCCAGATACTGAGAAGCTTCTTTTGTTTTCAAATTAATGACCCTAAAGATATTCTGTATCACATGGTGAGCTGATTTTTGGGTCATTATTTTTAATCTGCTACAGTGAACACTTGTATTGTTTATAAATGAATCTCTGTTACTGGCAGATGTCAGTTTCTGACTATAAAGCAAGACTTTTGTGTTATCAAATAAATAATTACAATTACGTTATCTAGAATAAATCCAGCATTTTTTTTTTGGTTTATTGACTAGAATGTTTGATGTTAAAATTAGTATTCACATGGACCAGACATTTATATCATTCTAATTGGCATTTTCAGTTAGAGAAAACATAACAGATCTTCATAATAAATTATTTTAAGAGTAGATGAAAGCTCAATGAATATTGTGGTGGGCTTATTGATGTCCATTTATTATTCTTAAAAATATATATTATAATCTCTGTCATTAAGAGCTTTAAAATTTTAGATGTGGGGGGAATATTCACACATAAACATCAAGGGTAGTAAAAAAATGAATACTATAATTTATGACATATATTCCTACATCCTTTGTGGTATACAAATTCAAAATGAAGAGATGGAAGAGCCTTCTTTAATAAGTTGAAGCAAGAATGCACATGATATATTTGTGACATAATGAGAAGAATGGACCAATCTGAACAATGAATTGACATGGGAATAACAGGAAAGAAAAATTTAGCAAAATTCTATTTTCTAAGTGTCTAGGTACTGTTAATTTTTTTAAATTGTCAATATTATGATCAGCTTATAAGAGATAGTTCACAATATATATTTACTACATATATGTTTTTACTGATACTTACTAATGTAGTCAACTAAATACAAAAAAATAATTGACTATAATAATTTGAAACTACATTTATTTTAAAATGTTTGCTTCTTTAAAATTGCAATATAATAAATGTAAGTAAAACCAAAATAATGTCTGACTCAAATAAGGGATAACCATGGCTTCCAGGTAGCTTAGATTTATTATTACTATTTAATAAAATAAATGAAATAGTGATGTTCAGAGAGACTAATTATTCAGTATCTCAGTTTTAATATCTTTTCCAAAAAATAATCCTTTCTCTTTCCATAGTAAACCTTTGTGGGTTACTGTTACAACATTTATTCTTAAATCCATAGTTAATTCTCTGAAAGGCATTATTCTACATACAAGCTACACCTCTAGTGCCATTACTGATTGTCTTGTGTTTATTTTTGTTGGCCTGTTTCAAGTCTAGATTTCTGCTTGGCTGAACATCAGTGATCATACAAGTGGGGGATGTGTGGTAGGCTTAGAGACACCAACCATTTCATTGAACTTTCAGCTAGTTACATGTTTAAAGTCTAGATTTTTGAGTCAGATTTAATTTTACAGAATCATTCACAGTTTTGCTACGATTCTTAATTTCTTCCTCTTTCAAGTCTCTGAATGTTGTTTATTTATTTTCATAATAATGCTTTAAAAAAACAAACGTAAAGACCAGAAAAATGACTACCTGTCTATTGTTTCCACACAATCTTTGAAATTATTGTACATGTTTTGAATAAATAATCAAGTAGTTATAACATAAAAATAATATTTATACTTGATTTAAAAATTATAAAATTAGGATAGAAAATAATACAGTAGGAAAATTATGTCTAACTAATGAATTCTACTTCTGTACATGTTTCTTTACAAAAACATTTGAAACATAAAGGAGACCAATCTGCCCTCTGGATAGTTGAAATGAGTCAATGAGCTGAGAATAAATGTATAAATTTTCAGATAAAACTGCTTATGGAATGATCTGGTTATTCTCATTTTCCATAAATCATAAAATAATCCATTAAGCCCATTTTGGTTAGAATGCCTCATAGCCAATTTGGAATAGTAAACATATGGAGACAAAATTCATTTAGTATATTAAATGGTTAGCACTATAAATGCTGCTGCTCTGTGTGGTATTATAAAAAGCCCTCCCCAAAGAGGTAAGACATATTTTTTAGAGAGCTGTTTTATTTTATGGTTTTTAAACATTACTGGAATTCACACATAATCTCCTATCATTTAAATTTATGCTATTTATGGCATGTATTAAAAATCTAGCTCCTCCTTATTTGAAGACACTCAAATGTTGTTAATGCCGAGGTAGTACAAAAAAGGAAAAATGGAAAATTAGGCAGTTTTCCAGTTGGTTAACAAAAAGCCACAATACCTATTTACTTCATATATCCCAAACCTTAAGTCAAAATTTCTGAATATGAGCAAAATAAGGTAGAAATCAGTCCTCAACAGTAAGTGAATTATTTTTGTCTATATAGACATAGACTGTCTAGTATTCTGAAAACCTACATGTGAGCCACTATTCAGACATTACCCATTATCAAAGATAATGCCATTTGGAAAAATAAAGTTATAGTACGTTGAAACTTAGAAATGTTTATGTTAATGTGATGCCTAACCATGTGGGTTTCTCAAGGATGTTAAGAATAAAGGATAAGGATATGTCAGTATTAGTGGAGGAGGGTGCTACACTTGGAATGAGATATTTCCCAGGCTAACTGCACCAATAGACTGTACTGAAGTTCAGGAAGAGCAAAGGGAGGATGAGAGGGGGCGTTGTAGGAAATGAGAGCATATGTAGGAGGATATCGTATTACACAGAGCTTCAAAACTGATCATAAAATCTTAGACTTTGTTCTGAGGGAAGAAAGTAACTGGTGGGCTGGGATGAGGACACTGAGTGAACACAGATGGAAGGGGAAAACTGCCGCAAGATCAAGAAAGGAAAAAAATAAAAGAGGAACTAAGTTGAATATCCTGAATCGTGTGTTAAAGTTATAAACTGCATCACAACTGGAAAATTTGAAATTGGGATTTTTTTGCAGATGAAAGTCCAATAACATTTAACAGAGAAAAAAAATTAAAGAACATGAAATAAATCTGTAGGGCTATTTATACCATAAAATTAATTTTATCTTAAGCATTCTCTTGTATTACTCTAATTTTTTGTATCTTCTTTTGCCTTTCAAAACTAAAGTCATCATACTCCTCTATTTTGTATCCTCCTTGCACTCTTAAAAATAAACAAGGTAAAATGGAAAAGATGCATATGAATAGGTTATCAGGAAGACATGACTGGTTGTGAGCCAGAAGTTTGACACACAGTATTTTGGAAGAGGGAGTTCAACTGAACCTTAAATGTATGGTCAAACCACACTGTTAACCTTCCACTAATCTTTTATTTTATATGTTAAAATCTTGCCATTGTTTGACACATTATAATTGCTTCAATGCTGTGAGATCTGTGGTCATGCACCATCAGGGAAGAGATCAGGGCAACACTTTTTTTCCTGTTTTCCTACCCTTATTGCTATGATAAAGGCAGGTGGTCTGTGTGAATGCTTCACAGAACCAAAGGGTAAATATCAAAGACATAAAGCCTACTGCTATTGTGTGGCTCCAACATCATGATTACGACTGTCCCCTTCGTCCTCCCTTTTTCCAGCACTAGCATTAAATTACAGAAGCGCAAGCTGAGAACACAGAAAGATGCTAGTTCTCTGCCAGCCACTTTCACAGCCTTTGGAATTGGAGCACCTGGGTTTGAGCCCAGGCTCTGCTGCTCTGTATACTCTCGTTGTGTGACTCTGACTTTTACCTCTCTAAGGCTGTTTTCTCCTAAGTGACCAGTACATATAAACTTTTTGCTATTATTTTTATTATTATTATTTTCAAATCCTATTTATATTCCCCACAAATGTTCTAGGAGATAGACATGAATTTATTCACTTGACAGTTAAGGATATTCCCTATGCTCCAGAGGTTACAACTAATAATTAACAGAGCTGGAATGCACAGTAATTACATGCATGGGCAAGGTATTATAATAGAAGATAGGAGGCTTAACTGCTCAGGTTGTTGCTACATGAAACGTGTGACTATAAAAATTCATGGCAAAAAAGATGTGGTTTGTGTACTGAGAAAAGTTTCTGTGAACAAGGAGCTATTATTTCTAATCTTGCTCTACGGCAAGTTGCCTTAACTTGTTTCTTCACATGCTCAGAATGATAACCAGTGGCCTGTGTGACACATGATAGACCTGAGAAACTAAGATAAGTTTTTTTCCAAGGATTAACTGGGAAATACATTTTAGACACATAAAGATAAATTTGGCCAGTTGCAAAATTCGTTTTTCATGTTGACCAACACTTTCTTGAATTTGATTCTTTTTACACATTACAAATTTTACATATAAATTGTTTTAACTTGTCCCTTTGTCCTCAATGATCCTTTCCACATTAATATTTTATTCTGAATTCCATTCCCACCCTTCTACTTGAAGGGCCATGAACACCAACGACTTTCTTGTCCTAACCTCCAGACTTTTCCCAAGGCTTTCTGTTGTTGTTTCTCGGCATTTTCATTGAATACGGAAATTCTGCCTATTATAAAGTATGATTTTCAGTTTTGACTCTCTTCTATGTTTGTTTCACCTCTGTCTCCATTTCCTCTTTCTTTATTATTTCGCACCTAGCTTTACCAAAAGTACTTTTGCTAACTTTCAGTCTTGGCCTTTTTATATTTTTTTTCTCCTTAGTTATAACTCAGAACTTCACAGTCAGGACCTCCTCAACTGCATGTCTACTATCTTTTCTCCTTCAGCTCAATATCTGCCTAAGTGACACACTGCTTGAACGTCCCATCCAAATCATAACCTCAACAGAAACTAAGCACTGCATATTCTCTCTTCTTAACACCAGGATCCTATAATTAAGCCAGTTCTGGTGATGCGCCAAATCTTATCAATGAAATCATCCTCTGTTTCAGTTATTCTTTATTAACTATCAATTATTAATTTTGTATCCTTTAATCAAAAATGCTCATATTTTTTTCTTCCACACCTTCACCATTCAAATATCTACAGCGATCATATCAAGACTAGATTTCTGCTTAGCTTCCTGGAAAATTTCTTTGATGCTCTATCCCTTTGTATCCAATCGCTCCATCACATGCTCCCCTAGCAGTTTAAAATTATATAAAAGCTGCTTTCACCATATTAATTTCCCATTCAGTAATCCATAGTAGCTCTCTGTTTCATATATATAACTTTCTTTCAAGATTCCTCATAATTTGGCCTAATCCTAATGCCCAACTTTATTTCTTTCTATCTTCTAATCTGAAAAATGGTTATTCAGCATATTCTCTTACTAGTCATATTCCACCACATTTGCTATCAATTTCATGTCTTTGTTTCTCTGGTTTTCTTTTTTAATGAAAATATTTACTTTGTTCTATCTGTTTATCCAAACTCTTGCAGGCTATTATCAGAATTTACTTTCAAGTAACTTTTAGTTACTGTACGAAGAGGTTAGTAGTTATAAAGACCTGCGTTCAAAACATGGCTCTGGAATTCCCCAGATCATTGAACCTCTCTAATTTCCATTTTTTTTTCATTATAAAATGCAAAAAAATTCCATGTGTCTATTTAGACTATTATACTGATGAACTAAGATAACTACTTGGCATAGTGTTTGGACATGTAATCATTAACTTTTTACTGACCCTACCTCATGCCAAGGGGCTGGGATTGCAGAGCTGGATAAGACAGAGCTAGAGTATCAGTGTTCCGGCATTTATAGTGTTATAGGGAAAACAGACAGATACATATATATTCTTTTTTTCCTCCAAGCAATTTTAATATATGGTTTCTAAAGGACAATATCATACTAAAAATATGGTGACTTAACTTGGGTGGAGACTGGGAATGAAGCAGCCAGAAAAGGCTTCTCTTAGAGAGAAACATCTCAGTGGAGATCTGGAAGAATCTGTACAACAGAAGTTACACAGAAAAGTGTTCAGGAGTAACTCAAAAACAGTAGTTTACTGATGCTGTTTTATTGTTACTGCTGTTATTACTATCCTCTTGAAACCTTTATAAACACTTTATTCCCACTGACCTCTGTTCTCTGAAAATCTATTGCACTGTAAAATTCTTTTACTAGCATTGGCTTTCTTCTGTGCTTTTGCATTTTGTTTTATTCCTGTTCCTCTGTGCGTTGCAGTGTTCCTCCCATTTTCTGAAATGACCCAATTCTTGTCTTGGCCTGCTTGGGAGCTAGCTTAAATACTCTCAGTCAAAATTGGATACTCCAAATCAGGGCTTCCATGGCACTCTCCACATAACTATAACTGGTCATTGCTTTATGTTACAAACTCTTTCCTTCTCAAAGGCACATTCAGTTCTGAGGATAGAAAACAAGTCCAATTTATCTTTCAACTACAAATCTATAAAGTTGATATCATCATAAAATGAGCACCAAAAAAGCATTTATTGAAAATAGGTTTTTTGACTTTGACAGTTATATGTCTCTAAGTAAATTCTAAGTTACTTAAGGCAGGATGCCTGTCTTAGTTTCATTTTATTTACTACTATCATAATATAGAACAAATAGTATTCTGTGTGTGTTGTATGTTGATTGATTATGAAGACATTTTCACATCCACTTAAAGATAATAGAATATATTATTATCTTTTGGCTACAAAATTTGACATATTTAGAAAAATGATATGAAATGCACTATCCTATTTATTTTTCCCAACTTCTTGCCCAAGAAGATAAAAGCCATTTTAATATGAAATATTAGTTTGAGAATTTAAAAATAAAAAAGATAAAATTATTCCTTTACAAGGGAAAGCTCTTTATTGTTCCTCTAAATATTGCTCTTTGGTTACTAGTAGTCAAATCCTTTCCAGGATTAAAAATACTTCATAGTAAAAAAAAAAGAAAAGTTCTTTGGTTTTGATTGTTGCTGCTTCAAAGATAATCTTTTTTAGATTAGATGTGAATCATTTATATCTAATACTCCATGGAAGTTTAAAGACTATAATATAAAATGTGCAATGAAAATCTAAATGGGGATAATATTTGTCATTGATTTAAAATATTCTGAGAGATTACCATTAGTTAAATGTTCAAGGAATCATTCTTTGTATTTCAGTGAGACAAAAGATCATTCTAAATTTTACATATTGTTCCAATTGCTTTTTAAGGATAAAAAGATGGTAGATCATTAAAATACTAACATATCTTCATAAAAGCAAGAACAGTAATTAATATTAGTTGACATTGTTGAAATAAAGACATTTTCACGAAAAGTAAACATAAACTTTCCTTAAAAGGTCATAAAATTAATGTATATCCATGTTTACTAAACAATTAGCCTCTATTATATAAACCATAAAAATTATAATTCTCAGATCATTATATCAGAAGCACAAGAATGCTTCTAAATTCTTGTAATCTGTATTTTGATCTAGGATCATACAGTGCAGTGCGAAAGACTTCAGACTATTTGTGAACTAAATATACATTAACTAATTAATAAAACTGAATGGTTTTTAACATGTGAAAAAAAACAAAAAAATTCTTTCATGCTATTATTTTTTCCAGGATTTAAAACAATGGAAAGGTTTTAAAGTTATTTAAAATTATATGCTTAACTTTTTGAGCTTATACTAAGAGTAAAAAAGGCGTTGAAATAATAATTTTCCTAAGATTCAACAATGAGTCAATTTAGAGCTGTTAGGGAAAAAAATGCCATTTGGTGAAAAATTATATGTAAACACTCATCTCAAGCACCACTTTGCAGCATGTTTTCTGAGTAGTGTAAAGTACTTCCCCTTAAATAGAAACAGGATCTCAGTCCAGCTATCAGTTTGGTACTCTACTGGCAGGAGAATATATGCTACACATGTTGCTATTAGTATAACTGGTATAAATTTTGACATTTTTAAAATAAATCAAGCCCTTATAGATTATAAATTCTTCAATAAAAATATTTTTAACTTCATAGATACAAATCTACAAAAATTTGTCAAGTATTAATATTTTGACATATACCAAAGTGCAAAATTATTTCATACATAAAAATAGAGGTTAAAATTACTAATTGTAACTGTAATTTTGTGCGACTGTAATTTTGAAGGTAATGATTTAATAGTCTGTTAACCTTCAATCACTTGACAGAAATGTTATATATCAAAATCACACGAAGTTATAATTTCAAATTACCTAAACATCTAATTAAAAACATAGTTATTTCTTAAAAGCAGTTATTAAATTTCTAATGGTAAATTCATTATAGGGCTTATTTTACAAATTGAGTGCTTTTTAATAATAATTATGCAGCTTCTAAAGGGTGGCATATATTTTTATATGTATTTATATATACATAAAACTATTATACATAAACAACTTATCATTTAAGTATACTGGGTATTACTTTAAATATCAAGACTTGTAAACTAGAAAGGAAACCATTTGTGCTATCAAACTAAGTTTTAAAGGTTATGAAATGTACTGATGAAAAATTGCTTTATAAACTTGAAATATTTAACAGATATACAGAGACTAAATACGTAAGATATTTAAAATATTCATTTTTAGTACAGTAGATTTATAAATCTCACTATTACTATATCTGGAAGGATTTGAAGTTAGTGGTAAGAACTTTATAAGTAAAACATGGAAGTTCAGGGGATAAGTCATTTGGACTATCTCACAGGACAAAACCAATGTGTGTTTAATAAAAAATTAGGAATTTGACAATCAGTGTACTGATGGCTGCTAAATTATGAGCTATCCTCAGTTCCATTTCTGAAAGATGTATTCTTTAATGTCTGCTCCATAAACAATGGACAGGTAGTTCAATGTTTGCAGATGATTTGCTAAAATATAATGCAGAAATAGCCTTCAATATGTCAATAGCCTGTTTTCTCTGCAAGGAGGAAAGATTTAATCCAAATACAAAGAAAAGGTAACACACGGAGTTGAACAAATGCAAAATGGAGTTTAAGCTTATACCTAGAATCAAAGAAAATAAATCAAACTGGGACCAAATGCATGACATTAACTGATTGTTTTCCTATTAAAAATAAGAATAAACTTAATACTTTTAAAGTTATAATAATTAGGCTACTAGTGGTTATTCACTAACTTAAATTAACAAGTATTATCAAGCGTCTAAAATGTGCCACACAGCGTGCTGTAGGAAATTGTGTAGCTTGATAAAAAGAATATGATTTTACACAAAATAATTTATATTTCATATCTAATCTGAATTTTAAAAAAAACCCTCCAAACTGAAAGCACATACCTTATCATCAGAGTCCTAGGTTAGGAAAATGGGAGGAGAATTAGAAAAAGAAGTATTCAGTGTTACAATTCAGAATCGTTATTAGGCAGAATGCCTTATTAGGTTAAACATATTTGATCACAATATCCCTTTTGAGACAGGAAGGGGGCAGGGCACAGCCATTCGAGGAACAACACAATGATTAACACCAGAATGGTGAAAGATTCAACCCCCAGTAAGCCTTGAGGCTCAAGATGGTGGGAGATTTGACTTCCTTGAACTTCATTATATGCTCACTGTAACATATTAGTATGGTAAATAACATGCCCACAGGCACCACGGCAGTCCCAAGGCTAGCCACAAAAGGTCAAAGAGTGGGAAATGGTCAATTTCCTAGGAATCCCAGCCCCTTCCCCAGAGTAGCTAGACTGGTCCTTCCACTTATTAGCATATGAAGCCACTGAGCCCCCCAAAACTGGCAACATGGTGCCTCGTGGCCGCCACCCTCTATCTCCCCCTTCTGAGATGGCCCGCACTCTGTGTATATATAGAGTGTGTACCTACTTTTACTCTAATCTGAGCACCCAACCCCTGTACCTCATGGCCTTTCTTTTGCCTTTTGATGTATCTCTCCAAAGAAATCTACCTTTACTCAACTGTGGCTCACTCATTCTTTTCTGTGCAAAGCCAAGGACCCACACTTAGCAGGGCACGTCCCATGGACTCAACTAAAGCCTGGGACAGGGCCTTCCTCATGCCCCAAACCCATTTTCCTGCATCACTTTGAGATAAAATGATATAAATAAATCTTAATCTAGCTAACTGATTAATCCAAAGTGGTTTCCAAAGACTCAAGTTTTTAGAAAAACTGCTTTACTTTGACTCCATGATTTAGACAATATCTTCATACTGTTCTCACAGTGAATATCCAGAAATGTATCAACCTATTAGTAACTCATAAGGGAAGAGCTTAATTCAGTTGTTTTTAGATTGTCAAAAACAGACAGTGATTTTTCTTATAATGCTCTTTTTCTAACCTTCCAAGCATGTAGTATTGAGACGCTTTCTCTAGAATTTAAATCAGTATGTTATGAACACAAATGCCATATTACAATGTCTCATTTTTCCTCAATAGATAGGCATGTAGGCTGCATTTCTGCATAACTTTGTACATTCCACGAAAATTCTGAAGTTGGAATTGTAGTCAACCCACAGTCTACTCTCTGAGAATATTAGTGAATTAATGTTTTACATATGCCAAATGCATACTGTTCACACAGAAGAAACAAGGCATTTAAGGAGAGACCAGGGAACCCTGCTCCCTGTCAAACTGGGAACCTCTGAAGTACCTGATTGTTAAGCAGGTTATGTCATCTCCTGCCAATTAAATCCTCATGGAGGAAGATGAAAGGCAGTTCTTTGACTAAAATAGAATCTGCCTTTATCCTCAGAGAGCTTTCATTCGAAACTCAAACAATGGAGCTCAGTTTTCTGGTGATGCTACCTTCAGTTATTATCCTTTTAATGTTAGTATGGATGTATTTCTGCTGTAGCCTCCCCCTTGTCTCCTCTGCCCTCTCACTTTAAAACCCCTACTTTCCTAAACTGTCAGGAAGAGCTGCTGCCGAACACTACACTGCTTATTATATTTATTGCTTCCTTTGTGTTAGTCTTCAGGAGAGAAATGTAGACTTCAATATAAATGTTATGTTATGAGTGACAGCACTCACAGAATCTTTTTAAGTGTCGTCCTTCATTCAGAGCACTGAAGTCCACAAAGAATTTCTATTCTATTTTAAACAAAGAGCCCAAAATAAAAAAGTAATAGATTTATCATTATATTGTTGTTACTATTATTACATAATAAACTCCATGGGTAGCTCAATCTGTTTCATCAAAATGGATTTTGAGGCATATTACTTCATTCCTTCCTTCTCTTAGTCCCCCTTTCCTCCTTTTCTTCCTTCAAGTTCAGTCATGTGTATCCTCCAACTACCTCTTTCCTGACTTGCTACATAAAAGCTATAACAGCAAAGTAACTTTCAATTGCACATCAAACGTTACTGTGAAAATTTTACTTAAATCTGTTCTCTACTTAGGGTTATATGCATATGAGGGATAAAACAATTATACCAACAACAACAAAAAAAATCAAAAGTGCCAAAATTTGAGCATAGTTGTATGTTAATCAGTATGGATTATTCCTGACATGAAAATGATGATACATGTCAAATTTGTAAAATGGCTTATACTGAAATATGGAGTACCCACATTTTTAAAAGAGATTATTTGGAGTCATTCAAGGGTCCAAGCTGGCTGGTGATCTTTATTTCAGGTCCTCATTCTGATTTGCGCTCTGTGGCTTTTTGCACAAAAGAAACACAAGACTAATTAACCCTTGAGAGATGAAGAAATGATCCTTAGCTGATCAGAGTTTATGAAGTGCAAATATATATCCTCTTTCAGACAAATTTCTCTAATCCCTATTATGGGACTATTATAATATATGCACTATTTATTTGTCTGCCTTTTCACCTGTATTGCTATGAGAGTATATATAATAGTATTATCTACAATACAAGGGAAGTGAGGAAAAACTGCTCTAAGGAAGTAACACTTGAGTTGAGATTTGAAGGATGAGATGAATTTATGAAAGTAAATATCCGGGGGAAGATTCATTCAAGAAATAGACACAGTAAGTGCAAAGACCTAGAGGAAAAGAAACCAGGAATATAAAGGAACAGAAAGAAGAAAAGGGACTCCAGAGTGTTAGGAGAGGGTAAGGGAAGAGTGGTCCAAATAAGGATGCTGAAACAGGAAGGACCAAGACCAAAAAGTAGATTTCCCTAGTTGCTAGGATTAAAAGGAGGCAAGAAAACATCTTTAAACAGAGGTGATAGGCTACAGCTTGCTTTCCAAGAAGACTGGTCTGGCTTCAGTGTGATAACCTGATTGGCCAGGCCAAGTGGTGGTGAGCAGCAGGGAGGGAGCAGGATCTGAGTTAACAGTATTATTTTACCAAGTGGAACCATATGTCATGGTGACTTTATACATTTTGCCTGGTGCCCAGCAGAGAAGTCTACTTAGTCTATTACATACAGACATGATCTTACAGGCAAATATATTTTTGTATTTCCTAAATACTTTCTCACAAGTCTAAGATCATGGCTTCTTGCCACTTTTTTTTTGCCCATGATTCACCTTCTCTCTGACCTCAAATGTGGCTTGCTTCCCTGAACTTAAATATGTACATTTGTAATAGCTTTCTTTTTATTTATTTTTTTATTTTAAAGAAACTGTGAATAATTAAAGGTTAAGGCTCTTATGTCATTATTTTACCCATGTGTATTTCAGAATATTCTTATGCATATATAGTGATGGATGTGTCTACGAGAGAATGTCACATACGGACATGTCATCTACCAGACATAAGGTTGGAAACAGCTGTTGTAACAGAGTGCTAGAAAATACTAACTCACATGATAGCGAAATCTATACTTGCAACAGCATGCAATACAAATCATAAAAAAGAAAGAATGCCACTACCACCACCACCATTACCACCATCACCTTTTGCGATCCAAAAACTCACAAGCCTGAAAGTCACCCAAATTTGTAAAGTTCTGAGAAATTATTTCTGCTTTGGATATTTGCAACAGTTGAGTGATGGACAATACCCAGGCAAGTTCTATCCCGTATGGAACAGATCCATTCAAAACAATCACTTTTTCCACAACAGACATTTATTTCCTTAAGTTACATGGAAACAGACTAAAGTCTATATTTACAAATATATGTTCAGCCAGTTTAAACTGACTTGTATTCCTTATTTTACACCTTTACAATCTTGTCTAAGATAATGCCATCACTATGGATATAAACACACACATATATATATAATATATAGCTTTATGTATAAAAGTTGTATACCTATGTGCTATACATAATATGTGTATATTTCCAATTGAAAACATTTATAGAGAATTCACTACAGGACTTACACTTTAAATATAAATCGAACTGCATTTATTTTAATATCTTTTTTTCTAAATCAGACTTTACTCTTTGGACCTATTGAGGTCTGTGACTATAAATAACTTTGTTTCTGCATTCTTTTCCTTTTCTCATGCTCTGTGTCAACACTCAATTGGTCTCCACCCTGTTCATTAAACCCTTTTTCTAACAGATGTTGCTTTTTTCCTCCTTGTACTCTTTCATGTTACCCAGGAGAGATCAAAGGGTTTAGTCATTCTTGTCCATTGTATGCAGAGGTGTGTGGGTGAAATGTTGCATGATTCTGATGTTCACTGTGTTCAGGCTGCCTTCTCAATGTTTCAATTATTTTCTTTGATAATATTTGATATGTGTTGACTGCTTCAACTAATAGAAATCATCCTTAATCTAGCTACTTTTATGAGAACAAAGGGAAATAAAGTAAAATACTGAAACAACATTCAAATTTTATCTATTCTGAAGAGACAACTGACTCATTTCAATAAGGAAATATTATTTTTGTGAAAGTAATCATATACTTTTCCCTGAAATTACATTACATAGTTCATAATCATATTATGAATGCATGGAGAAAGAATGTAAAATACAACTATATTTTAAAAGTATTTATCTGATATTACTTACATACTCATTTTATTTTAATTACAAAAAAACCTTATAAAAGCTTGATGTAAGTGAAAAATTGTGTCCTTTACGTCCTCTTCTGAGTTTGCGAGTGAAAGCAGTAGAATGAAATGGAAAGAATTCTAAGCTGGCTATCAGAACCGAGTTTAAGTTCAGCTTTTACCATTAAGTAGCCGTGGAATTTGAGAATACTGTTTAAGTGGTCTGAGTTTAGACTTCCTATATTATGAAATGAAGGCTAGGAATTAGAGGAGCTATATAGAAACTACTTGCTATGTATTTTATAAACATGTATTTTTAAGCAAGTATTTGTGGAAATTCTGGTCACAGTTTAACTCTGGACACATTTTTTTTTAAAGTAAGAAAGGTATCAGATACTTCTGAGCTTTGTGCTCAGGATGTTAGGCTTTAGAAGTCGTGCGAGTATCTAATTTTCCAACTTAAATTTCTGTACTAAAATCTTTCAGATCAAAATATTTTTCTTAGCAGCATAGTTGAAAAATACTTTTAATTTCTGTTTTAGAAGATTATTAAACTTTTTTAGACTTGGTAAGTATAAGGTAGAAAAGTAAGTGGGATTATATTTTTTGTCATTCATCTGGCAAACATACCATTTTATTTTTTAATTTCACCTGAAGTTGATTTTAATCAAGAGACTGGAAACTACTGATTGCTTCTGATGCACTTTATGAATAAGGAAATTTATCTGGATGTTTGCATGATAAAAATGGAAATATTTTGCTTACCACTTGCATATTTTTTCCCAGTCTTCTGTCAGATAAGTTATTACACTTTATTCTAGAAAAAACATTTTTACGTATGTCTAAGAGATTATGCAAACTTAGCATGAATCCTTAAAAATTCCATATTGTTGTTGCAAAAATGTGATTCAATGTCAAGGTAGTACCTAGGACTGCTATCTGGCATGACATAATACAAAGAATAGGTGTTCCTCCCTACAAATCTTACATTTGCTTCCAAGATTTAGGCCAGCAAAGGGCAAGTCAATGTGGGACACTAAACATCCATCCTTTCCAGGTTAAGTAATTTAAATATGAGGTAAGACAGCTACTAAATGCCAACAAAAGATAAATCAAGAGAAGAAAAGTTTGCCAGGATAAAAGCACTTAAAAGGAGCTTGAACCCTGGCATGTATACAAAACCCCATTTGCAATACTAGAAAGATCCAGACTTTTAGCCTCTGTATAAAGCTTTGTGATAATCTCAAGTGAGGTAACTCAAAATAGAAGCTAGCCTCGTAGTTCTTAATCACTAGCCTATTATTTTAAAGTATATATCCATAATGCATACAGATAAGTAATTTTCATCACAAGAAAAATCCTGAGGTATAAAAATGTTGAGGAAACCAGTTTAATGTCATTTCAGTGGCAGCAAAAGTCACACAATGAATCAGTGACAGACCTGTGAATTGATTTTAGATCCCATTAGACTCCCTTTTTAACCACTCAGCAATTCCTGAGATTGCTTTCAGTGACCAAAGATGCACAATGGAATTAAAATGGCAGGCTGGAAAATAAAAATAAAATAAAAATGGAAAGTAGTCGTTCTATGCGGTTTGATTTCTGACAATTTGAAACAATATATTTCCTGCATGTCAACACAGAAATCTCAAAACTGTACTAAGGTACTAATATCAAATTTTCTATCATTTATATAGGAATAGATTTAAATTGCTAAAGTATATGAGCAAAACATGCAAAGATTATAGAAATAATTGGGTTAAGTGAAAGTTGAAGCCTATGTCATTCAATTTTTTTAGGCAATGATTAAAACATGTCCCTTTACATACATAAATATTTATCCAAATAATTTGTTCTAGCTGGAAATTCTAAAAACTCATAAGTATAAAATTAATTTTAGGTAAAAATATAGTTTTTTCCCAAACCTATTAACAATTCAATATCTTCACAGGCAGGGATAGTTTGATAAGGTCTATTTACATTAAAGAAAATGAAATTAAGATGGCCAATTTTCTGTTATTTGATCATTTGTATGCCATATAAAATTAAGTATTTTCTATTTATTAGAGAACCTAGAATTCTACATATACAAATATCCAGACTCTTCTGTGTTCTTGAAATATTACATGATCAAAATATTGAGAAAGAGTAAAAGGGCATGTTTCATTGCTAAAATTAGTCTTTTTTGTTTTTTAATTTATTTTTGATTTGTTTTTACTTTTTAGGGGATGGGTAATTAGGTTTTTATTTATTTATTTTTAATGGAAGTACTGGGAATTGAACCCTGGACCTCGTGCAAGATAAGCACATGCTCTACCACTGAGCTATACCCTCCAGCTTTGCTAAACTTACTTTGAATGAGAGTTGGGAAAATCATTAATTTTTTAAAAACATTTTAAGAAATCTAGTTCAAATATATTTCTATTAATGCTATAGATTCTGATTTTCCCCCTTAGGTAAAAAAGAATTACAACTCTCTTTGATTGTAAAACATATTACCACTCTCCTGTGTGTTAAAGTAGAAGTATCAGTTGGCCAGTTTTGTTTATTTTTGCTGAATATTTTTATTATATGGAGAGGGGATTAGTAGAAACAGAAAGTAACTGTTTCATGCTATCCTAGCTCATTGTCATTTCACCAAGCTGACAGCACAAAGAACTTAATGCTTCTTTCAAGAACATTCCTAAAAATGCAAGTTGTAATTCATTTTGCTTGCTATTCAATGTTTTGAGCATGTTTAGTCCTGAGTATTAATGAACACATAGTGCGTATTATTGAATATGGCAGGATTTCCTTCTTTATTAAGGCCTAATCATATTCCGTTGTATTTAACACCACACATTTTCTTTATCCAGTCATCTGTTTATGGACATTTAGGTTGTTTCCACATCTTAGCTATTACGGATAAAGTTGCAATGAACCTGAAGTATAGTATGCTAGGTAAAATAAGCTAGTCACAGAAGGGCAAATGCTGCATGACTCTCCTTACATGAGGAATCTAAAACAGTCAGACTCACAGAGTCAGAGAGCAGAATGGTGGCTGCCAGGGGGTGGAGGTAGGGAAATGGGGAGTTGCTGCTCAATGGGTATAAACTTTCAGTTATACGAGATGAGTAAGCTCTAGAGACCAGATGCACCACACCACACCACGCCTATAGTTAACAATACTGAATTGTGCCCTTAAGTTGTAAAGAGAGTAGATCCTGTGCTAAGAATTCTGATCACAATTTAAAAAGCTAATTTTAAAAAAACACATGGGACAGTATCCTACCAATGAAGTATAACTGGCACAATGTTAGACCATATTTATGTCACTAGAAAGACCATATGTTATGATAGTTACGACAACAAATTTACCAGTTGTATAAAGATTGGTAGGTTGTTGAACCCCTCTGAGACTTCGTTTCATAAATTGAAAAATGGAGATTACAGCTCCATCACAGACTTATGTTATCAAATGCTATAATCATAAAGCCACCAAATATGCCTACAATGATAGTCATTAACAGTAATAAAAATAATGAAAAAATCATGGAGAGTAGTTATAAAAGGAGGGAAATGTGGCAGAATAACAAGGGCTAAAATGAGTATATCATTTCCATAAAAATTTCACAAAATCACCGTAAGCTGTAATACAGTAATGAAATTAAAATTAAAACATCATTTAAAAATCAGTTCCTGAGTACTATATATCTTATTTTTTTTCACTCAGTTGTTTTTTTATTTTTATTTTTTAAACAAAGTGTGTTTGAATGCATTCACATATGCATTACACAAAATAGCATTGTCTGCATTTACAAATGTGGAGAAACCATGTTTTAGTGATACAGTATGGTGAGAAATTCACATAACTTCGCATATCAGAGCCTAATGTTTTATGTACAACATAAATTCAGCTTATTTGTAGACTTAGGAGTAAAAAACGAGTGTGCATAAGTCACAATACACTACAAAACATGCTTACCTAACTACCATAAAAGAATTGAGAAACCATTTTTTCCCTGGGGAGTTTAAAGAGTATTATCAGCTCAGTTATTTTATCTAGTGGTTTATGAGATTTAGATGCTGTTTTGATTTCTTGTTACTTGTTATGAGAATTTTAAATATTACTCAGTATCTTTCACTCAGTATCAGTCCAGGTTATCATCATGTGACACTACTCATCCTATGCTATAATCTTGAAATAGATCGATCCCCTGCAAAACACATTTCCACCAAAAATATGTTTCAAAACCAGTCATAGCAATATTAGTAGTTTTTCCTAAAATCTTGTACAGCTCTTGATTAGCTTCCCCAAACCAAACTTGATCCTAATTTTCCAGCCTCCTTTTTTGAAAATCACTGAGCACTGTGCACACAGTGATACTTGTCATTTCCCCAGTGGCCTTTAATGTCTCTGTCTTTGTATTCTTCTTTCTGGTCTTAAAATAATGGATCTTCCACATCCATCAATACTTCACCCATTTTTCAAAATCTAGCTTATCATCTTGTTCAAACCAGATACACATTAAGAATTTTTGAAATAAAAAATAAACGCAGGACAAAATCCCTGACTTAATTCCTAAATCAGAATTCATGATTTCCCCCTTCTCTTCCCCTGCACGGGGCTGGCACTTCCTTTTAAAGGGGCAGGCTCTTGACTGAGACATAAACCACTAAACAGCATGACTGCCTCAGGTCCATTACAAAATACCATGGAAACCTTAATTTTCTCATCAATAAGATGAAGATAATGAAGAGTACCGAACTCATCAGATTCTGTGAAGACTGCGTGAGGTAATACATGTGAAGCTGCTATTACAGAGCATAATTATTGCTCAGTAACTACCAGTTATTGAGAGTATAGTTGTTACTATTACTGATGTTTTCACCTATGTTGAAGTTTATGTTTATGCATATGTTAGCCCTTTGAGGGCAGATATTTGTGTTTAAATTCCTCATCATTACTACTAGAACCTTGTTTAGGAAAAACATTTCCTGTGTTTTTATTGAAGTTTATTTTATCTCTACTGAATACAAATTTCTTCTAAAAACAAATTGCTTCCAAGATCACTTGGGCATTGACTGTAGCAGTTGAACAGAATTGCTGCTACAAATCTGAAGAAGCCTAGATATAAATGTTAAGCCTCCATTATCTCCTAGTAGTCCATCAAATCTGTTTTATAAATAAAACCTTGATTCTAGAAGTTCTGGTTTTTTCTATGTCTTTCGTTTTCACCTCAATGCTATTCTCATCACCTCATGCTGATTCTCAGCACCAACCT
The DNA here is from genome assembly GCF_048564905.1 of Vicugna pacos. Classification (NCBI taxonomy): domain Eukaryota; kingdom Metazoa; phylum Chordata; class Mammalia; order Artiodactyla; family Camelidae; genus Vicugna; species Vicugna pacos. The sequence goes on along the minus strand of NC_132993.1, from coordinate 69,069,585 downwards.
TTGCTATTTCTGTTTCTCCAGTTCACATTCTGTCCAAATTGACCACCTGTGCTAAGCCTGGAGCAGCTGAGAGCCATGAGGAACCTGGACCAGAGGCCATTATACAAGGTCAGGTGAGTGTCCTCAGATGTGAACACAGGGAAGAGGTGACACTATCTGCTTAAAAACTACCACAAGGTAGTATCTTCTTAGTGTGCCATCAGGTATCCTACATCATATATTTTCTAATAGTAGCTAAATTTATAAAATTATAAAGCCAAGTATAGGTTCTTCCTGTTTAAAGCTAAGTACCAACAAAACTAGAAAGCAAATGCAATTGAAATTAGCAACAGCAATGCAATGCAACACTACTATTTTTGTGTATCCTGAAAGTAAATACCTTCTTGCAATAGGGACATTGTTCTAGTGACCAGAAGCTACTGTCTGGGGTTAGCAAGTCTGCCCCCTCTGTGTTCTGGGGTAATTTAGTTCTCTAACTACTTTTCTCTGTTTGAACCACAGCAAGTTCTTCCTTCACACTGGCCCACTCTGACCTCACTTTGGCTTTTACTTGGCAGGAAGAGAATATTTACATACCAAGTAAACCTTTGTTTCCTTTTCAATAGCCCAAGAAAATTAAAGGTATATTCTTGGCACTCACATGATCTTAAGCCTTAAGCAAGCAAAAGCACTAAAATCTTAAGATTTTACATGATTATGAGGTAGTTATCCAAATAATTTAGAATGTACTTATATCGCTTTTTCAGGTTATCATCAGAGTGAACCATTATGATTTAAAACAAATTTACAAGATAATGTGCTGATGCTTATTTGAAACACACTATAAAAGGAATCAAATATATTCTGATTTGTGGAAATTTAGTCTAAGTTTATTCTGCTTCTTTCCAAAGTTTCAAATATATCAAACTAACACCTTCCTTCTCATCTGTATATGAAAGCTGTATTTCCAATACCTTAACCTTTGGTTCCAAATGAAGTAGTTTAGGCAGGATGACAAAGAGATAGAGAAGAAAAACAGAACTAGAGTTCAAAGGCAAAGAAAGGGTCATGACAGAAGGAGGAAAACAGAAGAGAAGATGAAAACAGCACAAACGTGAGCAGGCAATGGGGTTTACAACTACTCTTTGTGTTTTGTGTGAAATGTGATATTGATAATAAGCAAATTAAAGCTTTTATGGATAGAAACTTCTTCTTAAAAGAGATAATACAGGGAATCAGTGCAATCAATCAAAAAGTGCACAGTAGAAGACAGGTTGAGGAATACACAGCTCCAGTGATAGATTAGCTCCAGTAAATATAAGGTCTTTGATCCAAACCAACTATTAGTAGTTCACGAGGAAAAGAAAAAATAGATTGGTTAATGTATTGTTTGCAATATAGTTCTATGGATACTTCAGTATTTTAATAGGTAATTGACAATGCCACCACTGCACCAATACAGCCTTAGGAAAACTGTTTTCAATTTTGTCCAAATTTTTTTCTTGCACTAGGTGAACCAGACCTGACAAAACATGAAACTAAATACACTGAAAGTTAAGAACTCAGTGGTGACGTTTCCATTTTTTCCTGTCACTGTTCTTGGAAATAAAAAGTGGTTAAATACTATGAAGGGGAAAATGTTGTACAATTAAACCAAGTAAGTGTAGAAGGTAAAAGAGTATTAAAAGTTATCTCATAACTATGGTTTTCACAACAAATATTTAGAGCAAACAAGTCAAAATATAAAATACTGATTTAAAACATTTTAAATAAGGTACAGGTGATGCTGGTTTGGATTTTTGGTTCTCTTTCTTTCTTTCACCATTTGTGAATTTTTTTTCTAGACTTGTTTCTAATGACTTAGGTCCCCCAACTACCTCAGTTGGCTACTAGTTCTATTAATTTTGAGAAACAGTCTTATTGATAATATTTAAAGTTTAGAATGTGAATAGCTTATGGAAAATGTACTGGTGAGCTGTTAAGATCACTCAGAATTTATAAACTGATCCTTTTCCTCAAATACAAACAGCACAGCATTTTAAAATTTAATTTGCTATAAAAATGGTGGTATTGTTTATTCAGCATGATAACTTGTATGGTGTGCCTTCCAACATGATTCAAGTACTGACAGATTGGGAAAGAAGAACCTAGAAATCAATATAGTCTTGCTATAACCACATTTGGCTTAGGTTGGCAGTGCCAATGAGGGACACACTGCCTCTGGTGGAAATTAGGAGGCCAAGAAGAAATAACCAAGGAATCTTGACTTTTCCCACTTACATTAGTCTACTACAGAGTAAATCCAGACTCCAACATATGATCTAAGAAAGATGTAAAGATGGAACTCACCCAAAAGCAACTCCTCATTGTTTTACTAAGAAATCTAAACTCCTCAGCGTTACCATCTTCTCTTAGAAATAAACTTGGGCTTTATTGGACTAACGGACATAATACATTGAGCAAGATAATTCAATTAGAAGAGGTTAGGTTAGATGTATAAATTAGTCAACAGATCACTAGCTACCACTTAAGTAGCATTTTGGCCCTGGAGACTGTTACTAAGAGCATCTAATTCAAAGTTTTACATAAAAGTAAAACATATTCTCGGAGGAAGGGAAGAATCAGACAAAACATTTTATTTTATATCTTGATATATTAATTGTCATTGTAGAAATGACCTCAGAGATAGCCATTAAGCTTCACTGCATTTCTTAATGTCCCTCTGGTTCTATCATAAATTGAGATCATGACATTCTGAGAGTATTTACAGAGTTAATATTTTCCAGTTTTCATCTGGGTCCATCTTTCTTTAGATTTCTTTCCCAGTACCTAGAGGAGGCCCATTTGGAATTTGAGAAAATATCCAGACTTCTTCGAAAAGCTATACTCCTCCTAAATTCATTCATTTTTTTATTAACAGATGTAAATTGGAAGGGAAATACCATAAGTATAAGCCTTTTGGGAATATTCTGTCTCGTAAGGATGACTTACACTTTTCATTTCAATGGCATGGATGCTGAGAGCTTAAACTCAAAACTCATCTGTACTCTAGCTCTGAATCATTCCTTTCATGAACTCTGCGTGCATTTTTATGATAAACACACACATGTGTATGAAGTATGTGACCTCACTGGCAGTTATCTGCAGTGTCAAGTACTATTGGAGGATACCCAAGAATTGATTGACACACATCTTATAGAACTGGAATTAATTAATAGGTCTAGCAATTCCCAATTGTACTACAGGAAACAGAAAATCTGTTTAATACAGCAATCAATGACATACTGTGTGTGGTCATATGGCATTCACTCTACAGCAAGAGGAGGTTTTGGAATACAATATTCGGGAGTTTTAATATTGGTATTTAAAAGTTAAAAAAATAAAATAAGGTCTATTTTAACAACTAGAGACTAAACAAGGTTGTTGTTGTTGTTGTTGTTTTACAAACTGTTCATCATTTAAAAGGAACTGTTAATTTCCTCCTACAAGATCTAAAGCTATTAAATAATGAAAGGAGTACTGCTTTGTTTCAAAAGTGGTGTCTTTACTTCTGTGGCATCCAGCCACCTGGAATGATAAGTCCAAAAATTCTAACAATGGGTTTCAACAATCATGGGATCTCAATGTTAAGACAAAGTTATTTTAAAGGAAAAGCACTGCAAAGAAAAAACTGGATGCTAAAATGTCTGGGAAGTCATGATAAAAGCAAAAAACAAAATGTCTTTTTCTGCATGATAAAATTATTCATAATATGTAAAGGCTGAATAGAAATTTAAAAAGGAAACTATTTCATTATTGTATTCAGTGCGGGGCAGGAAACAGCAAAATATACAGGCTACTTCTAAAGCAGAATATAGGAGAAAGATTTGTCTTGGTTCTGTCTGAGAATCCATCCTTGTAAATGAAAGTTACTAAATTCAAACTTTGTGAGAACTTATCAACTCTAATCCAACAATCCTGGCCTCGGTCCTGATTACTATTTTATTTCTTACTCTTCCAATCTTTCCATTACTATCATTCTCTTCCTAACTGCATGAAGCACCTATTGTCTCTTTTCCTCAACTTAAAAAAACAGCATAACTGTTTAAATCAGAGTGTAGTTTTTTAAGTACCAATATAGATCAATTTAAAGCAGATTCTCTCTTAAGGCAGCTTAAGCATTGAATATTAAATTTTATATTGTCTAGACAAGCTATCTTGATAATATCTTTTCCAGGATTTCCTATATTGACTGTCTAGACTGTTCCAAATTTCCCCTGGTAACTACATAATCATCCCCACTCTGATCCCCAAAACAGCCTGGAACAGCATCTCCCCCATATACAGTCTCCACACAAATCAAAATCACTGAGCTTCTGAAGAAGGACTTCTCTCAAAGGTTGTAAGTTTCAGAGTTTCAGGAAAATACTTGTATGCCAATATCCCACCTTAAGGAGATTAGATGGGAAGCTTTACTTATTTATTTCAGTGGAGGAAATGGCCTCCATTTTCCTGGATAAATGGCCTGGCTCCACAACCTGTATCTCTGCCTTCCCCCCCCACCCACCCACAAAGCAGCAGTGAGGAGTTGGTGAGTTGAGAAGGAAAAATTCTGTGAACTCTGCTAAGGAGCAACTTCAAAAAGACAAAAAAAAAAAAAAAAAAAAAAAAAAAAAAAACTACTTTTGGGGAAAATGGTAAAAATACGGGAACAATATATGATATTTTAATTTAAATGGCCATCAAGATCATCTAAGCTTTGAATTTAAAAAGGGGGGGAATTAAGATAAGTACAGAATGACCTGCCAGCAATGAGAGCCCAGGGCATTAACTCACAACCTCTGATGAAGTAAGGTACATTTAACAGGCAAAGTGATAATTATTAACATCAAAGCTGCAACGGCTTCCAGCATGAAATACACATTTATATTTTAAAAATGCTAACCCACTTTTTTTTCCTACCTACTACCTACTAGACAATTTTAAACTCTCACAACAGCCACATGAGGTAGAGATCATCCTCATTATCACTTTCTAGGTTACAAAGACACAAAGAAAGAAAGTAGCCTGCTCTGGATCAAGCATCTAGTACTGAATTGAGGTCAGACAAAAGCCCTGCAGCTGAGGCCAGAGGACACACATTCAACAGTGATGGGGTTAGAACTCCTTGAGTTTCTATAGCAAAAAATGTCAGGGAGTTATGCCCTGCTGGAAAGGTTGGAAGGTAGTTGGAGGTAGTAAGTTCAATTTCTCATTTAAAATGTATGGACACTGAGGATCTAGAGATTTGTTTTTACGTATTATGAGACAGAGTCTCAGACAGGTTAAGTAATTTTCCCAGTCCACAGCTAGTAACTGGTAAAATATGATAAGAGGCCAGAGGTGACCCTAAAGCCCATGTCTTTTCCACTAACCTGTGCTTGGAGTTCAACTCTCCTGACACCACTGCCCTATACAGCACAATGCTTGGCAGATATGAAGAGTGGAATATGGTGTGGAGGGAGTTGTCTAGAACTGTCTCCAGTATACAGAAAAAATGGGACAATCACCAAGTCCAATGTTTAGGACGTCCAACTATAGGAAATAGTTGAGGGAGAGATTTATCCAGAAGGTGCTAAAAAGTGCTCAAAAGTGAAGTATACAAAGTCTCTAGGACTGTGTGCAGGGAATTACTCCAACTTTCATCAATACAAAGCAAGTAATTTGAGTAAGACTGCCTTTCCTTAAAGCTAGTTTTTTACTTAAAACTCTTGGGTATGTCAGTAGGCACGGTATGCATGCTTGTGAAAAAAGAGAGGAGGAAAGATGCTGTGGGGGAAGAGGCTGATGAGGGCAAATGCCTAAACTGGTGAGACCTTGGGAAAGTGTTTTGATTGTCTCAGGATCATGAGGAAGGTCATAATAACTGTGTTTAGTCTAGAAACCACGTACTCTCAAGGTGTCTTCTTAAAAGAAGGTACCACACAAACTGTTTTGATTTCTAAGCCTTTGGATTGAAAGAATATATTTGTATCACTTAGGGATAAATTAAAATAGAGAAGATCAATCAAGAGTTTAAGTTACCAAAAAAATGTTTAACATGTAAATTCTATTTTATCTTTAGGATTCCAGAAATATTCTGGGAACAAATCCTTTATCTGTTGAGTACTTCTAAATTCCAATTTGGAAGAAAATTTTGTCACCGATGATTTTCTCACCACATGAACACTTTTGTTCTTCTTAGGATTTTGTGCCAAAAATTATAAAAGGGCTTCTAATTGAAGGCTGTTGATAAGTCCAACTTATGAAACTGCTTTCCACACTAGTAACTTTTCCTATAAAGATATCCCCAATTTCAACTTTTACTTAAATTTACCTAACTTTAATTTCCTCACTAAATTTTCTCACTAAAACATCCTTTAGGAGCAGTAGCCACCAAACATTTTTTTTTCTTTTTCTTTTTCACACTGACAAAATAATAGCCAAAATTATAAAAGCAAAGCCTAGTTAAGTAAGAACACAAATGTGAATAACTTAGGTCAAATGTGAGATCACATCATTGTGCACATGTATGGCATCCTTTCTTAATCCCTGGGCAGAAGAAAACAACTGTGGTGGCAGACACTTCTGGCTGAGGGAGGAAATGGAGGGGAGAGCTGGCAATACACAAATGAAGGAGAAAACAGTACATATTCAGCCTGCCGACATCTGCTGCACATGCAAAATGGATTGGACTCTAATTCAGGGCAAAAGCAAATGCTTTCTTCCTTCCTTCCTCCTGTTCCATAGTTATTGTTGAGTGATGGTTTCATTCTCCTTGCATTCACAGATTAAAATTAATAACAGCATCTGAATTCCAAGTAGGTACCCTTGAATAGCAAGCCAGAAGCTAAATGAGCTGATGAAATCAGCAATGAAGCATTTGAAAAGGAAGGGGTCATGGGCAAACACCACTTTTTAAAAGCCAGCTTTACCTCAGGATGATGTCCAATTTCAATGTAGGTGCAAATTGGATGAAAAGCCCCCGTTCCACAGGCGTACAAGTGAGTCTGATTATAAGCCTTAAGCACCTTGATGAAATTAGCACATTCTTTCTGTAAGACAAAAGGAAAACCAGTGAGTTCTAGCAGTTAGTATGGCTGAAGTATCCTCTAGGGTGCTGGGCATGTTTGAACAGATTTCTTTTGTGTACTTTTCACAACATTTTTAGGGCTTATTATTCTATTGTTTGCTTACATTATTACATGAAATACAGAAGTTAAAGTTCTTATTTTTGGGGGGCTAAATGTAATACTCTCTTTAACTTTTTTACTAAAACTATTTATAATTTATTTATATTAAAGTTGAACACAGTTATAGATAACCAGTTATTTTAGGTGAACTTCCAGAAATGAGAGAAAAAGCAAATTACTGGGTTAATGAATTAGTTAAATTATAACAATGGTGAAAATTTCTTTGCAAAAGTCAGCTTTGAGCTTAACTGTGGAAAGATCAAAAATAAAAGAAACTACAACCTTCTATTAAACATGAATTTAAAACTTCATCAGTAACCCATCACTGAGTAATGCCACTTACTAGTAAGTGCTATAGACCCTAAAAGATAAAGCCACCTCCTCCTGAAAACGTTCCCCATGTCTCACAGACCACCTGAGCATGGAATGAGATAGAGAAGATGTACATTGTGGTATGTCTATAGGCTGAAGAGTCTTTAGTAGAGTGGCTATCATTAATAAATATTTTTGGGCAGTTCATGCACATCCTGAACCCATTCATGGACCCCCTGCCCAATGACTCATGGATCCCAGGTAAAGAACAGTTACTTATAAGACAGAATTATAGTCATATGTTGTTATTATTTATAGAAGTTTAGACATTCCTGCCATTTTATTACTCAAATAAATTATCACCTAAGAAACAGAATGAACAGAGCTATTTCTATTCTTTCTATATAATCTATCATATCTGTAGATCCTGTGAAAGAAAACGTATTTCTATGAATAAACAGGAATCTTAGCCCTTTGTCCCTGTTGAGGAAAGATTTAGGGGGAAAAATCAGTTAGTCAGAATATAAACTGGATACTTTTATTGCCAAAGAAATTCAGAGCAGAAAAGGCTCAGTTTTTTTGAAAAACATTTCTAAATAGATAAGTCTATGTTGATACATTGTAAAAAGAAAAAAATAAAAAGAGAAACTCAAACTCTCAAAATACCTTTAAATAAAATTGTATAGTCTATTAAACATATAAAAATCTTAAAAATTAAATACATGTAAGCAGAAAATATGAATTCATCATGGAATATACAATATTCATGTTTTAAATATCCAAACGAATATTCATATGCTAAATAATAATTATGTTAAAATTACTATGTCATTGATCATAGAGTTTCTTATACACATAGTTTTGTGTTTTTGCCTACAAACATTTGGAAATAAGAACCAAATATGTAACTAGAACTGCAGATAAAGATCAAAAGCAGAGTAGAGAGTAAGAAATTCGGCAAACATAACAGGACCTGGGTTCGTCCTGGCACCTCTAACACTCCCAAAGTCATTCTCCGTAACTCTTCAAGTGACAGCTCAGAATACATTTGGGTTTATGTACTCAGTTGGAGTTTATAACTTAAGTGTTATAATAATTTAAGTATATTTCCACTTGACATCTGTGTTCTGTGTTTGCAACTGATGATTTTGGTATTAACTCTATTAACTCCATGAAATAAGGAGCAGAACAAAGCTGAGCAGAATAATTGTTATTTAAATTCAGATAATTGCTTTTCATCTCACTGATTTTTCTAGGATGAAATCTGAGGATGTCCTATAAATATATTGTTCCAAATGTGAATTAGGCCTATTTAAGGGAAAATATGAAAACTTCCCAGTTATGACTCCTCATGTGTTCTTAACATATGCTGAGTAGTTTAGGTAAGAAACTGAAATAAGTATCTAATTCTTTCCACTGTTTTGCTGCTTAGATCCTCAATGTTTTTTTTGTCTGGCAAAGGATAACACAGAAAATTAAGCACTGAAACCAACTGATTTTGCAAGTTGGTATGAAGAAAACTTTCCTAGCTTACAGAATAGATGCATCTCATCCATGTACCACTTTGAACAGGGTACATCTTAGACATAATCTTAGATAAACTTAGATATAACCTAACTTCCAAGACTCTTAGTCACAAACTCTCCATTCTGTAGCAGTTTCTCCTCCTTCCCCAAGAGGATAGGGTACGAAAGTTTAGGCAGAGGAAAGAAGCTGTGGAGAGGGAAACAGCTGATAAACTCATTTACAAATGAGACATCCATGAGTCTTACCCAAAGGACTTACTTGCACTCTTAAGGAAATGCATTCATTTGCAAAGAAGTCACTTTCAGGAAAATGTTTTATGGTACCTCTTCCTTTGAAACATGTAGGTGGCCACATACTTTGCTTTTACATAAAGACAGCGACTCCTGATTATGAACTCAGTATTACAGCATTCAAGATTATAAATAACCAGTTACAACACCATATGTTGAAATTAAGAAACTGGCTATGTACATGCGTAGTGCTAAGCAAACAAATACTCTAATAAGTAGTAGCAGCAGCCCCAGAGAGATGTCTCGTTCACTTCATAAAAGAACGGGGTTTTAGTCTGCCTACCATGCCTATAAAAATAGGGATGCAATTTTAAGTACAAAAATCAAACTCTCTAATCCCATTAGTAACACCTAAGTGTATCCAAGAAACTTGAGAATAGACCCTAGTTCTCCACAATAAAGAAAACAAAAAAGGAAGGAAATATTTTATCAGCATGGATACTTGTGAACACAGATGAAAGCTATGTCACTTCTGCAACTGTTATGAATCGTAACATCACAGAATTTGTGGATTCTTATCTCTTACAGATCGGGTAACTGATTAGCAATAATTATTGACTGAAAAATCTCAAAGTTCTTGAGAACAATGGAATTGAGCCACACTGAATATCATAATTTTAATTTGTTCTCTATTAATTGTCAAAGAAGCACCACTATACTATGACAGCTATTCCTCTACAGAGCTGCTAGAAACAGTCAATCACAGGAATGGAGCTCTACCAAGAATGCTGATAATGGAGTCTATCTGTGTTACAAAGCAGCCAGGCCCACCCTACTGGCCTAAGGCCTGGAATGATCCATTCATTTCTCCAATGAACTCTCCCAGTTGGCTGCAGGTTATACTGTCACCATGCCCGGGGGCTACCTCAGTATTATTTTGAAGTGAAAGTTGATGCAAATAGAATGGAGAGAAATTTCTTGGGTTTATAGAGTACCTTAAGACACTTAAGACACTTGAATCGAAACAAAAACGTTTAATGAAATACTTTAAAAACTGGTTTAAAATAGCTGCGAGAAAACCCATCAACACCAATGTAGGAGGAAACAGTGAATTAAAAGAACTAGACAGAGAAGAACCAAAATCTTGAAAGAGACATTGTGAAGGAGAATTGTTCTTTAAACAGAAAACCTACATAAAAGAGTATCAATTCTGTCACTCATTTGCCTTCATTCTCTAGGTTTTGAGTGTTCCAAAATAGGATATTCATTTTATTTTGAAGCAGCCTGGACATTCCTCTAAAAAAGAAGGAAGCATGTCAGCAAAAGGAAACACACTTCACACATTTCTGCTCTAGGGAGACTGAAGAAGAGTATTTCTGACCTTTTCCTGAACCATGATGAAAACTCAGAATATAATGTACTTTTTGGCATTAAACTACTGCACTGCCTTGCTTAGCACTGGTGAATTTACAACATAATAAAGAGTGTAATCAGTTCAAAATGAATTCATTTTTCAAACCTGGATCCTTTTTGGAATTTAACTTGATACACACAGACAAGTTTAGCAACAAGTTGACTTCCTCAGCGTCAGGCAACCCTACTGACCTCTTATTTTGCTGAAATGTACTTCAGACCAACAGCATTATAAATTGTTAACTTAGCCTAGAAAAAGTAAAGGCAGTTATAAACCAGTAAACCCCAAGGCCACACCTGAGGAGCAATGATTCATCATCCTTAGTGACAAACCATTTACACTTATTTTTTAATTTAAGAGTTTCTAGTGCCTTCAGGACAAATGTAGAGAGGAAATACACACAGAGATATTAGCTTGGAAAAATAAATTAGAAAGAAAATGCCTATTCCTGAAAAAAGATATAGAAGCCAAATGCACAGTGATTCAAAAACAAACATTACAAATATGTAGCACTGATTAGACAGACTTTTCCCGGATGGTTACAAAAATAAAGTCCATCCATCTGTCAAAACAACTGCTCCATGCATGAAAATTGAAACAGCATAGAGGTGTTTTTAACTAACTTCTGATAATTACACTTTTTACAAAAGAATGTAATTTACCTCCAATTCCAATTACCTCTTTGTATGGTCTTAAATTATGGATGGAGCAGTGAAATTTTATTCTAAATGAAAGAAAAGAGGAGAGAAGGCTGTGAAGATGAAAGATCTATATTCAAATACATTCAGCTCGTGATTAAATCAAACAACGTGTTCTGGTTCAAATATAAATCAGCTCAACATGAATGGATATAGTACAACATTGCCTCAGGTCAGTGAACATTCATTTAATAAGAAAAAAAGTCTCTACGCCATCAGCAGTTTATGTGGAAACATTCTAAATGTATAATGTAGCAGCTGGGAAAGCAAAGGAAGCCTTTTCCTATCATGGTGGGTGGATACATTTCTGCATGAAAATCCATTAATAAGCTTAATTCCTGAAGTTAATCTGTTGACTTTCTTTTTCTCTGGTCAATTTATTTGGCAAGCTGACGGAATACTAGAATCTTCGTGCCAAAGCAGTAATCCGTGAGATTGTTCCTGTCACTCACTTCATCCCTCTCTCTACTTAAGCTGTTCCATACCTACCTAGCAATAATGTTGTGTCTTTTTTTCCTTGTAATACTGTGCTGTTACAGCTGTGATCAGATCATCCATAGTCATGTCTCCCTAATACCTCAGCATTCACTAAAGGATGTTAGAAATCTTCTTCAAAGAGGCACATCTAATAGAACTAACACTCAACTAGGATCTATTTATAATATTAGCTATCTAATGTTGAATTTGTGACTTGCAATTTTTTAACATTCCTGTGATGAAATGGTGAGTAGGCTGTTCAGTCCACTTTAGGAGACATTTTTACCTTCCCTATTAAGAATGATGGCACAATAAAATCAATGGACCTTTCCACTTCAATGCTTTTGTTTTGTTTTGACGTCAGAGAATTTTTAAAAGATACTGATTCAAATAGGACAACAAAGTTGGCATTATTTCATTAGTTATTTAAGTATGTGAGCCTATTCATATTAATTGAACTATATCATCTTTAAACTTATGATAATTAAAAAAGAAATTTTAACTTGGCTTGACTTATGTGATACATTAAATGAAGATTCCTGCCTCATGGATACCAAATCATTTTTATGTAAATACTCATTTCAATTAAGTGCCCCATTTGACTGGTTTTTCACCTCTGAATTAATTATTTGTTTTGAAGTTTTAGAGTTACTGATTAAGATTCTAGCAACATTTCATTTCAAACTACTTGAAACTTTCAAACTTGGTTGAAAGTATACACATAAGCACTATAGACCACAGTATTAGCAAAAGTTACCCAATATGATTCTCTTCTACTATTTAAAGGAGCTTTGAGTAATTTCACTTTGAAATGTCTTATGAACCAGAGAAGCTGGTAACATCTACTTTTAGTTTATATTTTATTTTATATTGTTCTATTAATCTAATTAATTATTACATTTGTATCATTCTTTGGAGTTATCTGATTGTGGGTATCCATAACATGTGCTTAGCATAACCTTTCTTCATCTCACATTCAAATGAGTGAACACAATAGTAAAATACTATGTGAAACCAACCTGAATATTTTTTCCTGCCAAACCAGGAGAACTATTAAGTAGCCAAATTCCTTACTCTAATTTCAATAATGATATTCTGTGGTTTCCAATTTTATGTACCATTGTTGAATACTTAATGCTCATGCCTTAAAGCAACTAAGTCAATGATTTACACCAAGTAGATAGAGTTACAATCTAAAGAGATTTATTGGGGATAAAATTAGTTGGCATATTTAATGGTAACATATATGCAGTTATCATGAATGAATTTAATATTCAAATAAGGGAGATGAGTTGCATCTTTAATCACATATGAGATGAAGACTTGAGGAAGGAGAAACAAAAGTGAAATCCAGATTTTAGAGGAATGCTTTTTGTAATTCATACAAATCTCGTTTCTACCCTATGCTTTCAATATCAAAAGTAAAAAAATCTCAGTTGGAGTCCTTAATGTCCAAAATGCTAAATGCTGTTATATAATTAATGTATAAAATATTCTCAACATACATTCTAATAAATGGAGACCCTTTATCTATTTATAATAATATATAATCCATAATTATAATATATACTAATTTTAGAAATAATTTCTGAATACTTTACAATTTAAAAATGTGTTTATATTTATTAATACTTAATAAAAATGTTACTTATTCAAAGGTAGGTATTTACATTTGGAAAGGTATTTCTGAAGAATTAAAGAAAAGCAGAGCCAAAAGTAATAAAATCAAAACGATAAAACAGGAAAAACATGGAAGTAGTTACTAGTACTAATCCAATACTTCAAATGTCAGTCAAACATGGGTTAAAATTATTCAAGCATCATTTTCTATTTGCTGTGTGACTATCAGAAAGTTATTCAGGATTTCTGAGCCTCAGTCTCCTAAACTAAAAATGGGATTAATGATTTATATGTGTAAAGTACATAGTATGATGCCTAGCACTTATTAATTGAGCAGTAACTTATCTTATTCTTAAAATAATCAATCATCCATTTATTGGTTAAAATACTTCCAAGTCTGCTTAACTCTCATATCATTCCATATGCTGTGCCATGACTTGAGCAAGAAGTCTATTATGAACTGTTCATTCCTTTAAGGATAGTTAAAAGAGGTTAAGCCCACAGTGTGCTGAGGAAAGGTGGATTTAATAAAATTGGTTTTGAGTATTAACCCATGACCATTTCTCTTTCCTTTTTTAAAATTTAAGTATAGTTGGTTTACAGTGTTAATTTCTGGTATACATCATAGTAATTCAGTCACACACACACACACATACATGTATCTCTTTTCGTATTCTTTTTCACTTGCTAACTAAAAATTGGCACTTGCCATCTGCCTTTCCAAGGATTGGATCACGTTGGCACTTGCCATCTAGCTCTGCTTGGATTAAATCATGAGCTGCTACAGCCACTGACCTCCAGCACACCCTGAAAGGAGTTCAGAATGGAGGTCAGGAATGAGGCACTCTGTGCTCTGGGAAAACTGGCTAAACAGGCCGTTAGATAGTTAGATATCTTCAGGAGAAGATCTTATGACCCCAATTCTTGCATCTCCAGTATCTAGAAAAGCACTAAAATCACTAATGGTGACATCCGCTCCCTGTGACTAGCAGCAAGCCTCTGCCTAGATGTGCACTTGACTGCACGTTCCTCCCCTCTCCCCTTTCAATGAAATCAAAATCACATACAATAACTGAGTTTGCCCCCTGCCTCTTTGGAACAGTTTCTCAGAGCTTTCTGGGATGCTATCTTCCAGGCTATAGTCCTCATTTTGCCCCAAATAAAACTTAATCCACAACTCTCAAGTTGTGTGATTTTATTTCAGTCGACACACTATAGGTCATTACTAGGTATTGAATATAGTTCCTGTGCTATAGAGTAGGTTCTTGCTCTTTATCTATTTTATATATATAGTAGTAAGTATCTATAACTCCCCAACTCCAATTTAAAGGCAAGTTACATTTTGCTCATTAGAATTTTCATGAAATTTCAGTCCTTCAAGAGTCAGGACTATAAATTATAAATTTATAATCACTCTTTTCATCAAAGTGGTAGATGACATGAATCACTGTCAAACAGCAAATACATCAACTTTTTCTCAATAGTTGTGGCAGAACTGTGCTGTCAACTTAGGTATAAGCTGGAACTACATCCCTTAGGTAAGTTGGAAATTTGCATGTATAACCAAATATGAATTACATAAACGAGTTAATGAAAGAAATGCATTTATAACAATATCTAGTATATATAATAAGCTTCAGTAGATGAATAAACTGACCACAGTCTTTCACTCGTGAGATCATCTAGGGTGCCCACAAAACATTACAATCAACACTGCCAGGAACTGTAAAAGGTCAATGATTCTGTTCTATTTATAGGATAACAAGTTACCCTGACAGAGTTTTGTGATTGCTGACAGAAGACATACAGCTCCTGAGTCAGAGATGAAGGACATTATAATTCACGGAAATAGTAGTAGTCAGAGTATCAGTATTTCTCATGCCCGTTCCACAAGCTTCAACACTCGGGGGGGAGGGGGGCAGTGAGAAGAGGGCCAAGTGACACCAGCACATGCAATTAAGTGCAAAGGAACCTGAAATTTTACAACAGGCATAAGCATGCTGGCCATTACATTGGAGACAGATGATCATTGTACTTGAAGGTAAGCATACCTATCCTTTGCTTTGAGGGAGACACTATCTCTACTTCTCAAGGCTGTTTGAAAATCAGCCTTTTGCTTAAGAGTGCCTCTGTTCATCAGATGTGCAGAAGTGCAACAAATCCATGAAAAATTATCTTCTAACAATTATCCATCAGGGTTTTGAGATTTTAAAAACACTTCAGGATTTTTGTAGAATTAGAAGGTAATTCTAACTATACACTTACAGTTTTAACATTCTTTGAAGTCCCTAAAATAAAATTCAAAAAAGTTAAGTCATCTTTAACCTTTAAAAAGTAAACAAAATTCAACACGCATTTTAGATTGCACTGCAGCTTAAGATGAATGCGTAGCTTTCTTCAAATTTCTTCAAATTCTCTGTTGCATTCACTTGGCAAAAAATTAGTGTTGTTGAGATCCTACAATCTGAATCATGTTAAATTTGATATGTATGTTATAATATATAATACATTAAAAATGAATAACAGCTAAGGACAAAAATATAAAAATAAATCTCTCAAGAATTACAAAAATGTCCCAAAATTCAGGTGCATGATACTGCACTTTGAAATGCATCCAACAATAGCAGTGTTATGAGAATTTGTTTTTTTGTTCATCTCAGATGGTTGAAATTTTGATTTCTAACGATGTTCAAAATATTTCTAATAGTCATACGGTTGCCATTTGGTTTTACTAAAACTTAGTACAAAGAGAAATGGTTTAGTAGGATAAACAAAGAAGATTCAGAGAGCTATTGATTTGAACCAGATTCTTTTACCAGCTTAGCATGTATTCAGTTTTCATTTGCAAAACAAGGTCAAGGAAGTTAATCCCTCAATAGAAAAGTTATTGTGAATACAAAATGGATTTTAAGGACCAGAAAACATCAAAAATAAAGTGAAGGCAGATAACAGCAGTTAGAATAAAGATATCTGGATTGAATTTATGTCCTTCTTGAGGGTCTCTGTCCAACAGTATTATATAACATGAGATTTTTTTTCAAATTACAACTTTCAAGTAACTAGTGGAAAAGTTTATGAGCATTTCATTCCTTTAATAGACAAGAAATACCATAACAAGGTAAATGCTTAGAATTTACAACACCAAGAATAAAAGGCATAGTAGTATATGTATCCTGCATATTCATTTGTACAAGACAAAAAATAAATTTACATTAATGTTGTTATCAAAAAATGACATTTTCAGCAACCTAAGACATTTACATTCTCTCTCTTTCTCGATCTATGCATATACGGAGAAAGAGAGAGAACATAAATGCTTTAGGCTGCAGATTCCCTTTTACTATAGAGGCTGATTTAATGTATATGTTTGATGGAAAATTGAGCTATAAGAAATGATGTATCTTCCCAGCTGCCTGGGAGAATGGGGAAAGAGTTCAACTTCCTGTATAATGCTACACTCTGACACAGGAACTATGTAGGTTCAATACAGGGGCATAGCCTGACTTCCCAGGTCAGGGAAGTCTTAACCATCTTAACAGGACTTAAGAATGACTCACCCTCAAGATACTTAAAATTAGCCAGTGTCTTCACCCTGCTTTTCTTATTGTATTCTTGCATCTGAATCTAATACCAAGAAGACAGCACTTCCTCCAGGAAGGTTTGTTTAAAGGAGCTTTATTTCCAGAGGGCTTTTAGAGAAAATATTAAAACCAGTAGGAAAAAGGTAAATTCAGGTTCTAGAAACCAAGGAAAGCACTTCAAGGAGGTGGTTAATTTACTTTTTTATAAATGTTCAGGTGGGCTCCTACTTTGGTTACAATTCTATCTTAGGAATCTTGATGGCTGCAAAAACCACTCAAGCCTCATTCTTGTGGTTTTCAGCATCACAAGAGGTCTTTGTAAGGAATTATTGTCCATCAGTCACAGCTTAAGACAGAGTGCAGAATTTCCATCAAACTGTCCGTGCATCACTTCACAAATATGGTGTTAAATAAAAATTAAAAAATAAAAATAAAAAAAACCTCTTTACCCTTAATCTTTCTAGATGGCTATTTAAGAAAGTTCTGGTAAAAAATACTAATGCTATTTTTAAATACTAGTGCTATTTTTTTGTTTGTTTATCAAGGAAGAAATGTCACAATTCCAAGAAGTCAACTAACTGCTATTTTCTAAAATCATATGTTAAGAAAGGAACGATAAAAAAGGTCTGTGAATTGAAGTCCAAAAATAATCAATAAATGCCATGTATCCTATTTAAATTAAATAAATTGTAAAGTAAACTGAGGTACATAAATGAGGTCACCTGAAAAGTAAAATAAATTTTAATAAAATGTATTCCAATTGCATAAAATATATTCTGAGTAATAGGTCAATGAAAAGCAATATTAAAAGAATGAGATGGGTTATCAGAAAAATAGTATAAAATATATTTTACTATTTAAATATGCTTTAGTGTTTGGTATTTACTGCTTAGAGCTAGAGGAAAAATTGATTTTTCCTTAAACTAAAATATATGAAAATTTTCATGTTGCCCTTTCATTAAATAATTGTTAACAAAGAAAAACAAAAATTCACAATGACTGAATTGATTTAATGCAGAATGTAGAGGAAAAACAAAAGCATGAGTAACTTATCAGGTTACATTAATTAGCTGACTTTTGAAAAGATTTGTATGGCTAATATTGCCATACCATTACATTTTCAAAAATTTACATCTCTCAATGCACACATAATTACCCATCTCTACCATAACATCTGAGACATAATTTATAAGTTTTCAGAATACTTATTACAAGGTGCTATGAAATAATCAGGTGTCATTAATACACTGTATCAAACTTAGCAAATGCCATATGATTTAGTTCCTTTTAATTTAGTTCTATAAAACCTATAAGCATTTTCAATAAGCCCGGAAAATATAATAAAGTTGCTTTTTTTAGAGAGGAAACCTCTGAGGTCATGATTAAGGTTACCCATGGGGCACTGTGGGGATCTTGACTTTATTGCAGTTGCTGAACTAAGTGTGTCTAGGCTAACACCAGAGTCCCTCAGTGTTCACTACTGATAGGAGGATTAGAAGTGGGAGGAGAGGGGAGATAGAGGATAGAGGGAGGAAGGGAGATGAGGAGGTAGAGGGGGGAGAGGAGGACAGCAGGGCAGGAAAAAGACAGGGTGGGGATAGAAGTGGGGAGGGGAGATGGGGAGGCATAAAAGATAAATGTACTGAGGTGAATTTTGGAAACCACAAACACAAAAGAATATCTGCTGTCTTAGCAACTGAAAGAGGTGATTTAATCATTAAATCAAATAGGCTCAGTACTTGGCTCAGGGCTTTTTATAAAATCCAGATAATTTATCAGATAAGTATGGTTATTATCTTCAATTTTCAAACTGAATTGAATTTAGAACAGTGCCACACTACAGTGGTCATGGTCATTAGAGAAGATCAAACTAACTTCATTAACAATGTTTTCACTTAGATATTATCCAAGCAACTCCATTACATATATTAGTAATAGTTAATATTTGTATCAGGCATTACAGTCAGTGTAATAATTTCATTTGTGACTGAGTCTTACAAGAATTTCATGAGCTGCTTATTATTAGGCCCACATCCTTAGAAAGAGCAAAATAGGTAAGGTACTTATTTGAGTATCTATTGCTTATTATCTGTATGTTAATAGGCAAGTTCAAATACATCTATGCCACACAACACCAAAAACTTCAGCAGAGGCACAAACATTTTGATACTGACTTCTAGCTTAGTACTCAAAATGTTCCAAAATTTTTGAATGAAAAGATTTTGAATGAATATTCTGAATCATTACACTTCTTGATTAAGAAAATAGTGGTAATGATACCCACTTAATAAAGTTATTGTTAAAACTTACATTTATAAAATACTATTTAAATTATCATAGTACTTGGCACACAATAGATTCTCAATTATTCTTAAGTTTCCATGTCTTCACCTGTTAAACTTCAGTAGAAAGAGAAAAATCTGTGTTTTTAAGTCATAGCCATATACAGGTAAAACTTCCTTTTGTCTCCATCCTTAGTTATTATACACTGAAAACTTTCAACATATTTTGTTAATGGTAAATACAGCATTTTGATGTTAATAAATTTTTGTGTATTCAGTCATATTTTTTCCTACACTTATACAATATTATCTACTTGCAATTTAATTGTCCTAAAACTATTAAGCTTCTTTCTCACAACTGTAGAATATGTAATGCCCCACTTAACGGGTAAGACACCAAAGCCTCCTCAAAGCTAAAGTACTTGCTCAAGTACAGTTAATGAGTCAGTTGGGAATCAACATAAAACTCTTGACTATTTTGGACTCCTACCTCATCGTTGTTTCTGTTCACTCTTTTTCAATCATCCCAACCTATGTATTAATTAGGAAAGTTTAAAATTTGGTAGGACAGAATTTTTTGGTCCATTTTCACATATGCAGAAAAATGTTTACTGTACTATGAAGGTATAATGTGACTTTCAATCACTATACTTAAAACGGAATTTTTAAGGATGACTTTCCCATGTTTGCAGATATGTATTAATCATGGGTGGGAGATATCTGTGCTTTGTGTTCCTTTATCTGCCTTCCTTCATCAGTAGCCAACATTGCTACCAGACTGAGGCATTCTTTCCCATGAACTCAGATTTCACTTCCAAATCATTCTAAACATATGCATCATCTTAGGCGGCTGCTACCAATTAATCAGATTGTTCCCTGAAAATACATATACATCTATACACATATATGCAAGTTGATTTATGTCTTTAGGCACATAGGATAAATTTCTCCTAAACGCTAATACACAGATAAAACATTTAAACTTATTTCCTTGTGTTTTGGATATCCAAAAATGTCTGATAAGACATAAAATAGTACAAATTATTTGTAAAATTCTGAATTCCTTTTAATTTATTGATTTAAATGATTATAACTGCCTTTCATGATCTGTACAGATACTTGGCTATACTTCAAACCCGTGGCACACTTAATTTTACTGACAGTTTACCTCAGGAAAAATGGCCTCTAACTATTTACGGTGGTAAAACCATTGTATGGATTGCTTACCATTCGTTCATCTTTTGTCCATAATACCCAAGACAATGTCCTCTATATAGTCATTTCTCAATCTGTATTTATTTAAAGAATGAGTGCATGAAATATAAGAACGAAGGACGGAAGGGAAGTGGGTAGTTGTAAGGAAGGGAGGGGAAAAGAAGTGCAAGAAGGAAAAAAGGAAGGAAGGAGAAAGGGAAAGAGAAAAGGAATAGAATAAAATGGAAAAGGGGAGGGGTAATTTAATCATGATAACTCAGAAGAAAAACTTCATGTAATTCAAAAGGAGTTCAAGAGGAATTAACATATGGGAACCAATCTGCAAATTAGTTGACTAACTGAATATAAGTATATATGCTAAAACATTGCATTTTGTTAGTTATTTTTTGCATTTATAAATCATCAAAAGGAACATGTTTTTGCTTTATTTAGGTCTATTGTTATTTTTACTCATTTGCTTCACATTAAGACTTTCAATGCTTTACATAAAAATATCAACATTCAAAATCACATATTATTTTGTTTCTAAAGAGTGATTAAGTCCACAAGTAAGCAGGGTGTTTAATGTAACACTGAACTAAAGTGACGATAGAATAGTAAATTCCTTATGCAATTACCAAAATAACTTAGTAGACTGATACTCACCAGGATATCTTTTCCAGCCCACTTGCATTCATCCCTCCTGGTGTAAGATACTGGCCACACAATCTAAGGGCAGAGAAGAAACATTATTTTCTGCCAATTAAGTTTTCTGAGATATAACGTTATCATCTATTAGACTAAGTGGAGCAACTGAGATAAAGGAAGTTCTATAAAGCATTATATGGCAGTAAACTTTTAGTTTAGACTTCGCAGTGGCATCAGTTAATTGGCATGGTCTTAAATCATTCACTTTCCCTCCACTCATTAGGCTTTGCTGTGTAAATGAAAGTTCAGCACACAGAAATTTGTGTAGTCAACACATCTAAGCAGTATCCTATAGACAAGAATTATAAGGCAGGTTGGGGGAAGGAGATCATCTTGAGACCAAGTGAGAATCCGGTAAAGAGGTAAAAATAGGCACAGAAAGTGGCTTGCATTCTTCTAAATGAATAGGTCTTTATCCTGAAATAGTTATTTTGAAATTTTAGCATCAGGTGCCCTAGATCCATTTCCGTAATTCAAATCTCAGCATGACATGCTAGAATGAGCAACTGATAGGGTTAGAAAAACCCATTTTAGGAAGGAATCTTTTTTTTTAAAAAAACAGGGAAAATAGGTAAGAATAGCATTGCTTAATTTCAGGAGATAAAGGAGGAAATGAAGAAGCAAATAGACAGCTGTATAAAAAAAAAAAATCACCCTCTCCACTATGAGCAAAACTTAGACTAAGTAATAACTGTATTTTCATCCCTAATATCTTCATCTTTCCAAAGGTTCTAGTATCGTTCAAATACAGTGGCAGTGGCAGATAAGCCAAGGTATTGTTCATGGCTTAGAGGACTGCAGATGCATTTCCCTCAACAGTAATATTTCAAACACCTTCATCTAAATTTTAGTATAAATGTTTCCAGTTCCCCTGAGCAATTCCAATGACTTCTATTTGTATTGGGACAGAACAATTTTAATTTTTTTATTCCTCTTTCTCTTCTGGTAACATTAGTTAATTTCAACGGTGGGGAAAGTCACATGTAAAAGAAAAATCCAGAAATGACAGCAGTTAAGCATTCATGTCTACCAGAAAGCTTTTAGTCTCAAAATGACTGCTTATCATTCATTTGGGGACCTCTAGATAATTCAATATAAACTGTCACAAACTTGGACAAAGGTTATGATATTCAATCTAGGAAATTAAAAAGCAAAATACAACACATGTATAAACAAAAATTTAGGACATATTGAAATAACCTATGATGACATGGCAAATGCATTTCAGGTCCGTGTCACAATAAAAAACCCTAAAATTTTTCAAATGCATATTTGTTTTTTACCATTTGAAGATCTTAATTCATTTATTCTTTTCTTTTTCATGTGCCTTTCATGTGTTTGTGTATGTAAAATCTTGTTTCATAAGTTTTTTACAAAGTAGTTGTACAATAAAAAACATCCAAGACTACAATCCTTACATTTATAATGAACAAACCTTATAGCCTTACAGTTAACATTACCCTTACTCCTGAACTACTAGAGCCAGGGCTGGGCACTGCCAATTCACAGGCTTCACAGCCCTGTCTTCTCACTGGCTGTGGAAAGGTCAAGTGAGCTATTCTTATTTAAAGTTTACAATGGAGGAGGATGAAACATAAAATTTCTCTAAGACACAAAAATGATATATAGCACAGTTAAAATTCATTGACTTTCCCATTCAGCTTTCCAGCTAGATTGTGCAAAAATCATAGATCATTAAAACAGATCATTTTTTAAATTCAGAAAGGCAGGCTGTTTTCTTATAGTTTCCTAGCTCCTGATTACTGGGATTAACACAATATGGGCTTCATTTTGTGATTTCTCTCAATGTCAAATATTAACAAAAAGTAATTTTGCTAACATTCATGCTAAATTATTTCATACTTAAAGGGGTGTATGCTTTCAACTTGTGACAGATCAGGGTAAAAAAATTAGTTTAAAGATCTGGCATGAGTAAAATAAATTCGAGTATAAAAATTGCTCCTTTGGAACACAAGTTAGTGAGAATAACTGCAAGTCAGTGGACCGAATATGTGGAGACATACATATATATATATATAGTTTAAATTGTTTTTCCAGTAACATCTGTTTCCATGAAGAATAATTCCTATATTTTGGTTAGGTTTAATAATTTGTTGATATTTTTTCTTCTGACTCAAAAATGTCTCAGTTAACTAACAAAATCCAAATTTCTTATCCTCATATTCAAAGTGCTTCATGTTTATTTTATACTTTCCCTTCTTTATGCTTCTATGCATCTACCCTTGGCAGCTCCTCTTACTCATTACTGATGAGACGCTTATGCCTTAAAGAGATTGAACCCTTTATCAAGGCCAAGAATCTTTTCATGGTCCTTCCAAACCTGAGACTGTGTTTTTTTCTCTAACAGGGATTGGCCTAGTATTTGCCTTTATGCTCATACATTTTGTCATTAGTACTATAAGTTCCTCAAGAATTATTTATGACATACCATAGTGCCCCCTATAGAGTTTATCACAACAGTAGATGCCTAGGAAAAAGTTGTTGCGTAACATTACACATAGGTTAAAATGAGCATTAATACACAAATATAGACAAACAGATGTAAATCCTTAAGTAAATTGTATTTACCCTTATAAACACTGTTACATAATTAAAATTAAACACTATGAAATGAATGTTTTAAAATCAGAAATGTCTTCTATTATTAGAATAATTATTTGAATCAAGAGCTGGAGCTGTAACAAGAACACTATTACACTGGGCGAATCACCTAACTTTTATTTAGTCCATTATTTCAGTATATATTTATTACAAGTCTAGTTGGTAGAAAATACTATTATATATCCTGGGCATACAAATGTCTCTAGAATTTTTCTCATCTATAAAACAGTAGGCTGTTTTAGATGACAATTTAGTTCTTTATAATTTTTGAACTAAATGAATATACAAACAAAATTAAGAATATTTATTCAGAAAAAAATGTTGAATAAATTAAACATATATTCTGAGGTGATCTGTATTCATAGCTTGTCTTAATATAGATACAAAGACATAGACATATATTTATATTCATATATATGGATTACGTAAAAATGATAAAAATTCTATAAATACTGAAAATTTGAGCTGGTATAATCTATTATTAAAATATCTACTTTTTCTAATCATTTTAGATTTTTCATTCATTCTATAAAGGATAGTTTTCTTTCACTAAAACAACAAAAACCTGCTTATATCTTTTTTATCATTTCAGAAAAACAAACAGATAACCGGTTTTCTTAGATAACAAGTTAACCTTAGGGATTCTGCTATATCTGAGGAGGCTTAAGAATCAAAAAGGTTGAAAAAAATCAGAAAAAGAAATATCCAAGATTTTTAAATACTGTATCTTAATTCCAAAATATATCAGTAGGACATTGCCATTTTATAAGACTATTTATTGTGAATCAGATCTCTTAATACATAGTCAAAATTTTAGTGTTTGGATAATAGATGAAAAGTCAAGTCTAAGGTTTAGTGGTTTACTCTATTAGAGATATGAATCGCCCTTGAAATTAAATCTTCATTTTACCCTAAAGCAACATTCTCTAACTAGAAAAAAAATTTTTCCATTCTGCTACTGTTAAAAATTACTCTCTGCTCTATTTACAGTTTATAAGAAGTTGAGGAACACCACTTCAAAATTCTCAGTGTTAAGAAGAAGCAAAACTAACATACATAAACACTGAAGTATATATACTCCAGAATACATGTTCTACTAGTACTCCTGTGAAAGTTGGTGCAGTAAAAATCTTTGTTCCTCAGAGAATTAAGACTGCTAATACTGACTGAAAAAAAAAAACTGACTTAGAATATAGCATATACACTCAGTAGCACAATTGCAACTAATTTGTCAATCCATCTTTATTTTCCAAACTGTACAGCTTATTAATTAAATGAGCCAGAAACACTATAAAGCGTAAAAATAAAACTGAAAGATGGCTAGTATCTAATGATCACATATATAAAAACCTGACACTGAAAATTGATCTTCTAGATTAGGGTTTGGCTAACTTTTTCTTTCAAAGGCCAGATAGTAAATATTTTGAGCTTTGTGATCCAGATAATTTGTATCACAACTACTCATCTCTGCCTTTGTAGAACGAAAGCAGACATGGACAATATGTAAATGAAGGAGAGTGCCTGTGTTCTAATAAACTTTACAAACACAGGTGACATATCAGATTAGGCATGTATATAATAATTGAAGAACTCTGACTTTGCTGGCAATATGGAGAGATGTATAAATTATATATACATATGTATACCTGGTACATGAAATCAATTATGACGTATTTCTATAATGGTTCAGGTATTTACTTTAATGCAGGAAAGAAAGTTATATCAACTACGGAAGAATAGGCTAAAGTTAGTAATTCTACTATTTCTTATGATAATCACTGAAAATACTACAGTTTCTTCCTTGAGGATTTTTGTGGTTTACTGAATCCACTGATTAGTGATAGTGAAATCAGTGCATTATTTTGACTTGCATCTCAAAAGATAAAATATTAATTTAAATAATTTTTTCAGTTATTGCACTTAAATAGCTAGAAAAGTCTATATTACTTGAACTGTTTCAAAAGAACTGTATTAGAATATAGATACCTTTTGAAAATCCTTGATATTAACCAGGTTGAAAGAAAATATGTGATCCTTTGCTCCAACATACAGCCTACTCCGTTCCTCATCCAAAAGGAAGGTATGATAGCTGGAGCTGTTGGCCAAGCCATTGAAAGTGATCACATTGTTGGATTCCAACATTTCTGCAAGGGAACAAAGCAAGATATTGGGTGTTAATCAGAGGTCCTACATGTACATTGACTATTGGTACTTGGTAATCTGACTACTGCCTGCTGCAGTTAACCAATCAGAGGTTATTCTTCGTGGTACTAAAAAAATATACAGGACTTTTTAACATTTCATTGAAATGGGAGTCATTTGCTTGCTTATTTTGTACTCAAGACCACACACTCCAGAAGAAGAAAGGGAGAGAAATACCTTGCCCACACAACTGGTCTGGTAGAATCTCTTTGCATGTAGTAATGGATTAGAATGGTCAAAAAATGTTTTTACTTTTACAAAGATTTGTTCAAGTGGTTTCATTTGCTGGGAGACAATAGCTGGAAGGATAAGCATAGAGGCCAACAGAGCAGAAGTAGTGTGGGGAAAACTTTATTTAACCTCCTAGGTTGTTAAGGCCTCTTTTTATTGCAGCATTTCAGTGCATCTTTTTAAGCATTAAACATTAACTCCACCATCTAAATCTTTTGTAGTATTTTGTAACTGATACACATAAATAAACTGAGTTAGGCTTTTATAAAAACATGAATTAATTTTACTATCTGACATCAGTTTTTCAGTTTCTTTTTGCTTCCCAAATTTTTTCCCGTGTGAACAGGAAAGTACTGAACTTTTACACCTACACCTTAAGTGAGAAAAATATTTTCAGATAGAAATATCAGTAAGTTCACTTTTGTACTAGAAAGGTAATTGTTGATAATCACCAAAGAGGTTTTCTTTATCTGCTTCAACTGAAATTAGTTATATATGTATACCACCACAATCCCCCTCTCATGGGATAGAAATGTTGAGGATTCTCCAGAAGTGTGTCCTGAATCAATGATTCAGATTTTTACAGGGAACACACAGTAGAACCCTTTCATCAGCATCCATAACAAATAGAAAATGCCTTCCAAGGAGGGAAGAAGTGAAGACGTAGACCCTTCCTCTGTCCCAGCCGTACTCCAGAACATCAGCCCCTTGATATTGCCTTGCTTTATCTCTCCTACTGCTTTTTTCACCTTAACAAAATATTATTTCAATAGAGAGTAAAGTTCAAACTCCCTAACTTAGCATTAAAGGTCAGATTAACACCATTTGAATTTAGACCCCACCTCAGTACTCCTCCTCATGTCCTCTACCCTGCAGGAAAACATGCTCTGTAGTCGTCCACTTTCTAGTCTTTCCTGCCATTGTTCCTGACACCTACAACTATATGCCACCTAGAGAAAACAGTATCACTCTCCCAAGCTAGTTCAAATGTAACCTCTAAGAAATTCTCATTGAATTAATTTCTTTGTAACATTTTGCTTAAATTACTCATAACCTGCATCACACTGTCAATTATTATAATCATTCATATAAATGACTTACCTACCAGAGTTAACATTCCCTCATGTAAGGAAATAAATAATAGCTCATCACCCACAACTCACATGGTTTCTTTTCCATATTATCAGATCAATAAATATTAAATTGAATGTCTAGTTATCTATCCATCTATCCATCCATCGACCTATCTCATGTACAAAATTAGAAAAATTGTTAATAAATTATTAAAATATGCTTTTCTAATTTATGAGAAAGAGCCCAATATTGGGCTGGTCTTATCTCACCCCCAATTTCCATCAAAAAAAAAAGGAAGAATAGAAGGAAGTAGGGAAGGAAGAAATAGAGAAACAGAAAGAGTTTTACTCATGTGAGTCATAACTGAAACAGATGAGAGCTATTAGTCTCCAGAAAGAAAGAACAGAGAATCCACAACATGATATATCGATTTAAATGCTATTCCTCTCACCAAATGATTGCCAAGGATCAATGCTACAGAGAGTCAATATACAACTGAAATTTTAGGCACTCTGAGCTGTGTAAGGATGGAAAGGGCTATTACCAGAGACAAGGGCTGTATCACTGGATATGTTCATGCACTGACTGAATGACTGTTTAAAGAGATCTGTTTATCAAACAGACTAGATGATTTTCACTCCTTTCCAATTCTACACTGCATAATTCTACCCTGATGCTAGGGAGACCAAACTATAGGTAGCTAGGCAAACAAACAACAAAAAAAACCTACGAGTTGAGTCTAAACTAAGACAATTACACATAGGTATTAATCAATGGGAGGGTCATTTAAGAGACACAAAGGTTGATTTTAGTTGGAAATACATAGAACTCATGTAAGAGAGCTCTAAGCACCAAGAAGAACAAGTTACAGGAAGACAACCACTACAGCTACAGGACATGAAGTCACAGTTACAGGTAAAACACAAGAACTACCACAGTACTTATAAGGTGTGCAAACGAGGACGCGTTGCTTAAGTACCTGGGCCTCAGTTTTTAGAAGATGAGGTTAATAAAAAATCTCCCAAGAGTTATTGTGAGGATGAAATTAAGATAATTCATAAAAATTACTAAGATAATAGTTTATATAGTAAACGCTCCATTAAAAATTACCTGCTTGTATAAGCAGAGGTTAAATATTAATATGTTTAATCTTAACCAGAAATAGGAAATTAGGGTCCAAAGGAAGCTGACTGAAAAAAGTACTTTTCTATCTAAGTTATCAGTGTGCTAACTTGTTAACATCAGTAATTTTGGATGATAAAGGGATAAATAAGAAGAGTAATATGCTCCTTGATTTACATTAGTGTTAAATGCAATGATCATTTTAAGAACAGTATTCTTATTGACATAACATTGTAAACTGACTATAACTCAAAATAAAATAAAAAAAGAACAGTATTCTTTTTTGTTAGCTAATTTATGTACTGAACTTAAATAACAGAAATAATGACTTTCTATATCATAATTTCAAACATAAAAATACTCATCCCATTGAAAAATATAATACAGGTTGACTTTTATAAATTAGTTCAGGGAGAATTATTGGTTCCTAGGTACCAATGACTTACAGAAAAGTCTTTGTCACTTATATATGAAATCACTCTGGAAACAAACTATGCTTTATAAAATGTTACTGCTGGATCATTTCATTAAACAAAAGGACAAAATTTTCCTGGAGTACAGGTTAGCAGCTGTTTTCCATCCTTTTCACACGTACTAAATTTTGCCTCATCATTCTCTTTGCTGCAATATCTTTAGGTATTCTTCTCTACCAGGGACTTTTTATATTGCTTTGTAACTGAGAGAAGCGTCTTTCTGAGACCTTCATGGCAGTGAGCCGGGGCAAATTCTGGATTGATTAGATTACCTTACCACTTTCAGAACGAGAAAAAAAGTTTTGTTTTTTTTCCAGAGAAAAATCAGACATTTTTTTCTCTAAATCTAAATTTCACACTTTAAAAATTCTATTTCCCTTTATGATTTTTAAATTAAATTTATGATTTTATTTTCCCTGTAGGCAGACATATTCAGCTGCAATTGATATTAAATAACATCGAATTTGACTCTATCCCTTTGGAGTCAAAGAATTTTAGATGTTTCTTTTCAGCTTCTGTTACATAAATCTTACCATTATATAAACTGGTATTGGAACTAAAATAAATATTCAGTTATGTGGGATGTTTAATATTCCACTACCTCTTACATCTTGCCTATGTTCACATTTAGTCAAACAACAATGATTATTATTTTAGAGCAACCTAGATTTCTACAGAATCAACTCGACTTTGGTGAATTCTACTGGACAAAAGCATATAAAGACACTAATTCTTTTTGGGTGCAATTCAGCTTTTCCCTCATTGAGACATTATTTCAACTTCTACAAGCTGCGCCAATCATAAAGGGAAGTAAATGTAGTACTACAATCAAAAGTGCCAACTCAAAAAAAAAAAGTGCCATCTCAGATAAGCACTCTTAATGAACTAGGTATTCTTAAATTTGAAAGGTAATTAAGCAAACATTCTGTTTATCCCAGATTCACCAAATGATTTAGAACTTCTATGATTTGCTTAATGACACAATGGAAGATAAACTGGTCATAAAGCCAAGCAAATAGTTCAGGCTCAGTAAGTGCTACCTAATATCACCATTGTTATTATGACATGCTATAAGACAGATGTTCCAGAAGGGAAAATAAATTCATATAATTTCAAGTAGCATTATTGTCAATTATAAATAGATTGTATTCTCTTGTGACGTAGTTCTAAAATATCTTAGGAATCTTATGAAATTCAAGACACATACATAAAGTACATTTGACAAGATTGTTTGAAATCTAATATCATGTAGCAAAAGGTGAAAATAAATTATTCTGTTCTTTAATCAGAATATCCTATCAAATAATCACGGGAGAAAAACCATGATCTTTTTTAATGAGTCTCTTCTAATTTTTACTCTACTTATTTATAAACTTGCAGATTTGCCTTTTCCCCCTGAATTCATCATGACCTCTAATGTAGCTCTATTAGAATAAAGAATAAAGGAAAAGACACTGTTAGCAATCACTATCAGTACATTATTTAAGATACTAAAAATTATTTGATAAGTTACTGTTCTTCTTGTATATTTACTTTCATATATAAAAAGAAAAAAAGATGAGAAAATTTCCATCAAAATCATACATGTCGTCAGCGCCACTGGTGTAGTGGTATCATGCAAAATTCCCAAAGTCATACATGTCAATTTAGCTCTACATAATAAAGTTGTATGTTTTCTGTGGTGTTCTGATTATCTTTAAGATAAGCACAGATTTGTACAGATGATTACATTACAATGACCGAGTCAGATTTCAAAAAGGCAACGAAATGAATACTGATTTCTAGACTGCAAGACCACCGAGAATAGACTTTTTACAGTTGGATAGAGAACTGCTGTACAATTGACCTTCAAATCCAAACAACAGCCACCCTGTTCTTTATATTTTCGACTTCTATGACATTTCTATTTCTTTCTCTCCTCCTTCCTTCCTCTCTCCCATCCCCTCCCTCCTTTTTCTAAGTTTTATAGCATGAAATGTAATAGGATCCCACCAGTTGCTGGACTCTAATGAATTGCCTGTATTCACTGATGGCTTTAGGCTTAAGTTCTTTTTCCATGACTTGAACTTTGTCCTTTTCACAAAACAAAGATCCTATTTAAAATAATAAAAATTTGGGTCAATATGATGCCAAAATATTTTGACTAAATGATGACCACATCCAGATATTTAAAAATTTTGTAAAGTTCATCAAGGTCCCCAATTTTCAGATCCTATATTTCAGTGCTTCCTAGATTACTTAAATTTCCAAAAGCAAAACAATGGCTGAAATAAAACTTGACGACTTTTTGTTGCATCATAAAAACAAAACAACAAAACAAGAGCTATTTACTATCATTATCATTTCACACAAATAGGAAGAGGAATTTTATTTAACTAACCAAAAAGGTTCAAAAGGACAAAAAAAGCACACACACACAAAGGATAATCTTAAGTGATTAATAAAGTTACACTGTGGAAAACTTCACCTTATTTTTTTGACTTTATTTTGTTTTACCAAGAACTAGTTTTTAAAACTTGTTACACAACAATGTCTGGGAAGTACTAAAATTAACTGTAGATGATGGTCTCTACTCCTAGCATTTCTGGTCAGTGCATCTTGTCATTAAGTTAACAGAGCCAATATTAGTCAGCTCTACATGGCTTTACTTATTTTGGTGGTGCTGAGTATATTCTCTCAGTTTATAAATCTTGGTAAGTATTGTTTGCCTATACTTAGAAAAATCTATCTTTTGTGGCAGGTAACACTCAAAATGGGCATCCAGTTTATACATCTTGGTCTGAAGGTCACTTTTACCCTTACTAATTTCCTACTTTCTCCAGCCTGCGCCAGAGGTCACAACACTTTATAAAACACAACCCTTTGCCTAGGATATTTCTCCAAGCTCTTCTCTCTACTTATTTCTTTGTGCTTGCCAACAGTCTGATCTCTAATGTCTCCATCACATTGAAATTAGGCCAGGACTCTCCTCTGCCAGATGTTTCTTATTTGTAGTGGAAGTGAATAATCAGCTTTTTTTTTTTGACTTGGGCAGACCCCTGATCAATGTATGGGGTGCTCACACTTGAGCTTTGGACAAGAAAAAGTCCAGTGTCAGCCCAAGCCCACTTTCCATTCTTCCAGACCCACACAATACACAAGCACCTGAACCACGCTGCCAGGGAGGGACAATATATTTTCCCTTAAATATCCTGTACAACATCCAGAGCAGGCCTATCTGTGATATTAGTCTATTTCTACTGTTTCTAATGTGAAAAATATGTGTGGAAAGTAAATTGTTCACTATCTAATCGGATGATTCAGATTTTTTATTATTTTATTGAGTCATTTAACTTCTAATTCAGCAAACACATATCCAGTCCTTCAACACACAAGCAGTGACTAAGAAGTATGTGGAGCATAAAGATGAACAAAAC
This sequence comes from Vicugna pacos, assembly GCF_048564905.1. Taxonomy (NCBI): domain Eukaryota; kingdom Metazoa; phylum Chordata; class Mammalia; order Artiodactyla; family Camelidae; genus Vicugna; species Vicugna pacos. Next base: position 69,037,233 of record NC_132993.1, on the reverse strand, counting down.
TTGATGGAAAGTTAGACAAATGCCCTCAGAGAAACAAAAACTAAATGAAGAACAACTACAAAGAGGATAGTAAGAGCTAAGGAAGTTGATGGCAAGGATAAATTAATGCCACAAGGAGAAGCGGAAAATCCCTGGAGAGAAGAGTCAGGCCATTAAGCCTGGCCTTAAAAAATGTATAGGACTTTCACCAGCAGAAAGAGGTGTGGCAGAGCATTCCGTACACAGGGCATAAAGAAAGACCGGGAGATAGGAAAAAGAGAAAATGGAAAGGAAATAAGTTTTCGGTGCCTACTATGTGCCAAAAATCTGCTGAGTGGTTTATTAGTATATTCATGTAAGCCTTACAACAACATTGTGAGGCGGGAATTTTCATTTCCATTCTTACTTATGATGAAATTGACTCAAACAGATATTAGGAATACCCTAGGTCATAGAGCGCATGAGATGTAGAGTCAAGAGACCCAATTCCACCTCCACCAGAGCCCAGGCTCTATCTCACTCTGTAATATCTCTAAGACAGTAGAATTTTTGAAAATACTAAAAACTGATCATTGAGAATAAAAGTAAGAAATGTAATACTCTTTGGCTAACACTAGGAAGAAGTTTGGTTACCACTTACTACCACATAACTCTCCTTGGTTAATGGCTTCTTAAATATTATTATTTTATTTGTTCTGTCCTTGGTCTTTTTACACACTAATGATTCTGTGTATAATCTTATCTACACTATGACTTTCTTCCCTAGCAGTATTTTGACATGTCTCAAATGTGTATCTCGCAAGGCAGATTTTCCCTCAAAGGCCAAATGAAGGCTTAGTAGCAAATCTATTTAGATGTTGCATATGCACCTCAGAGTCTGCATGACTTGCTTAGAACTCAGTTCCCCTTCTTTTTTCCATTGACACCATCACCTTTCTGTATATTTTTAAATTGGCTGCAAGTATCACTCATCCAAAGAATTGCACAAACCAGAGCCTCTTCATCATCCAAAGCCCCAATCTATCACTTCAGTTTTGTTCAACACTACAGTAATTTATCCTGTATCCCCACTGCCACTGCCATTTCACTTGTCATTTCTTCCCTTGATTACTGGAATTACCTTCTAACAGAACTTTCTTTTTAGCTTTATGCCAACAAACCATATTATGCACTGCCTCCAGAATAATCTTCCTACAAAACAAATATGAATTTCTTCTGGTAAAGTGGAGAAACAAGGCACTTTTATTTATTCCCTTCCCTTGAATCTAATGGTGGGGGAAAGGACAAGAAAATAGAGGGAAAATGTTAAATGAAGAAAGCAAACACCACCAATGGAATATCACAATACAAACTGTTAAGAGAATATATTCAGTATATGAAATATTTTGAGATAGGATGCTGAAATCTGGCACTATCTCCATATATCCGAAGTAGGGTGTAATCAGTAACCAAAGTTTTAACAAATCATAGAAGTTGCATCCATAAATACTTTATTACATAAACAAGCTCTAGGAGTCTACATGGCTTTAAAATTATTGGAAAATGTCCATAAAGAGTGGAAGTACAGCTGAAGTATGAAAGCATCATCATCATCACAACTAACACTTATATGCCAAGTACTGTTCTAACAACACACATGCATGTGGCATTTATTGTACATGCATTATCTTTCTACCAAAGGAGATCACTGTAGGTTGATGATAGATGGCAGGAGTAGAAAGTGTGAACATCAGACTACTCCACAGTGTCTCTGATGGCGTTTCACAAGAAACACACCGAATCATGGAAACACACCAAGATATGGAAAAATAAAGAATGTATTTTCTCAAAATATATTAAAATTTTGGAGCTTGTTTTAAAGTCAGGACAACTGTATACTGTGAACTTCTCCAGCTCCTTCCTTCACTGTCAGAAGAAGGAGATAAAAAGTTTATGAAAATTAAATGGAAAAGTGTAGGAAAAGAGGAACTGACATAGAAAAAAAGAGGATTAGTTCTCATCACCAAAGTTCCAAGTTTAGTAAAACAAAATCAAGTTTTCTTTAAAAGAGATGAAACTGATTAATGAGGTGATAACAGGAATGAAAGATAGGAAATAAAATCTAAAAACAGACATAACTGCAGACTGAAATGTCATCATCTTCCTGGAAAATCTAATCTTACAGAGGCTCAATTATGGAAATTACTAAGTAAAGGGCCTAATACATTTGGAATCCATGAAGTAAAACCCAGTCACCTAGTGAAGGAAAGTTATCAGGTGGGCTTTATCCTTTTCTTTTAATTTTATTTTATTGAGTTATAGTCAGTTTACAATGTTATGTCAATTTCCAGTGTAGAACACAATTTTTCAGTTATACATAAACATACACATATTCATTGCCAGATTCTTTTTCACTGTGAGCTACCATAAGATCTTGTATATATTTCCCTGTGCTATACGGTATAGTCCTGTTTATCTATTCTATATATACATGTCAGTATCTACAAATTTTGAACTCCCAGTCTGTCCCTTCCCACTCCCCTCTCCCCTGGCAACCACAAGTTTGTATTCATTGTCTATGAGTCTGTTTCTGTTTTGGATTTATATTCATTTTTCTTTTTCTTTTCTTTTTTTTTTTAGATTCCACATATGAGTGATCTCATATGGTATTTTTCTTTCTCTTTCTGGCTTACTTCACTTAGAATGACATTCTCCAGGAACATCCATGTTGCTACAAATGGTGTTATGTTATCATTTTATGGCTGAATAGTATTCCATTGCGTAAATAAACTACATCTTCTTTATTCAGTCATCTGTTGATGGACATTTAGGCTGTTTCCATGTCTTGGCTACTGTAAATAGTGCTGCTATGAACATTGGGGTGCAGGTGTCATCCTGAAGTAGGGTTCCTTCTGGATATGTGCCCAGGAGTGGGATTCCTGGGTCATATGGTAAGTCTATTCCTAGTTTTTTGAGGAATCTCCATACTGTTTTTCATAGTGGCTGCACCAAACTGCATTCCCACCAGCAGTGTAGGAGGGTTCACCTTCCTCCACAGCCTCTCCAGCATTTGTCATTTGTGGACTTTTGAATGATGGCCACTCTGGCTGGTGTGAGGTGACACCTCATTGTAGTTTTGGTTTGCATTTCTCTGATAATTAGTGATACTGAGCAGTTTTTCATGTGCCTGTTGATCATTTGTATTTCTTCCTAGGAGAATTGCTTGTTTAGATCTTCAGGTGGGCTTTATCCTTAGTCAAAGCAACATTATTTGTCAGAAAACAAAAAAAGGAATTTGTGCAAATACCGAAGCGTAAACACACGTGTCTCGTATTTTATGCTCAGCAAGAAACAGAGGCAGTATCGGACATTTTTAAACAAGCAAGGTTTAAGGATACAGGCCACCTACCCACTCAAGAAACTACAGCAATAACAGCTTCTTAATAATATATTCATCTAAACAAGTAATGAATCAAAATTAAAATCAAAGATACTATATCACTTGCCTTTTTAAAACCTGCCTAGAAATTTCCAACATGTATGTGTTTTGAGCCCTTTGTATTTTCCACAGTTTTGAGCTCATTCACGAACTCTGTGTGTGTGTGTGTACCTATATATAATGATATAGAAATACATATATTTACACATACATGCACATGCATCTGTAGGACTATTTCCAGTTACCTCAATGGCATGCTATCTGTACTTAGCAAGCTTAGAATGCTGTCTGTCTTCCAGTGCCTTCCATCTCCCACTCTCACTTACCTAGGGGAATCTACTCAGCTTTCAGGATCTACGTCAAGCCTCTCCTGTGAACTCTCTAACCTTCTTGGGGACAATGTATTATGCTTTCCTTTTGAAATACAGTACTGTGCAAAAATGTAGATTAATCACTACTTTATCTTTTTAGCTCCCTTTCTAGAGTGTAAATATGCTGCTTTTACTTACTTTGTATTCCTAGTCCTATAATATTTTCCTAATATATACCTAGTCTTGGCACACAAAAACAAGTGTCTCAATAAATAGTATTTGAAACACCTTAAAAAAGAAAACAGCAAAAACTCAGAAAAAGTAAATGCAATAACTTTTAGGAATAAGTAAATGTAGCAATATATATTGTATGTCAGATTACATACCAGCTTTTCTAATTAGGTATATATTACATTCAAATTACCAATAAAATCAAACCATCTAAACACAAAATTATTTATAATGTGGCTATAAAATGGCTAATTTTTAAAAATTGTATGTGCTAAGCCCTGCTATGGTCATTTTACATATAAGAATCATATGAATAAACTGTTTCCAAGTTTTGTTTAACTAGTAATGCTAAACACAAGCCCTACTGCAATAACAATAGTTTATTGCCATAGTTTATAGGAATATCTTTAATTCCTCTCAATTTTAATATATCCTTCAAGGCATCATTATAATAACTGCCCAGAACCTATTTCAAAAATGTAATGTTTCCATCTTTTAAAAAAGCATCTATACCCACTGCCTTAGCCCAGACTTCCTAATAGAAGTCACAGTCCCTAATCTTCCTTTGCTACCTTGTTTTATGCCTATTTCTGTAAGTTCCCACAATTCTATGAGAAATGGCTAATTCACTCCTGTGTAAGTCTAGCCTGGCCCTCCTGCTTCTAGTTTATTTTCCATGTTCTTGTGCTTCAAGGTACAGTTAGAAGCCATCTCTCCCATGAAAGCCCTGAGAATTAGCTCGTACCACTCTCTCTTCTGATGCCCCACAGACTCTGACCACAACACATACTAATTTACTAATTGCATGCTATTTATCTGCATGGGCATTAGGGTATGTATTCTTTTAGATACAGAGTTAGCACAGTGGCATATGGGTCTAATTATCTGTAAAGGAAATGGTTAACTAGATAATTAATTAATCATTGAATTTGAGATCTGGAAGGATCTTTAAATCATAAAGTCTGATTGCTTCCATTTACGAAAGAGCATAGTGACTTTATCATTAAGAACTGCAGAGGTCAGTTTTAAACTCAGGTTACCTAGCTCTCAGTTCAATGCTCTTTCTAAATAAATCTCTAGAAAAATTGTGACTTTAATTTTTTATCTTTATTTTTGCTACCCAATTCCAGATGTCAATGAGTTTTGGACACAAGTATATGCTCAAAAATAAAAGTTGCAAACAATTTACAAAATGATTAATGCATAAGAATAGCAATGAAAGTTTAAATGTCATTATTATATAAAGAAACTAAATGTTTTAATGTAAGCCAAAATTAATACAAATATACATTGCAATGATCACTCATTTCTGTGTAAGATGATTAGTCAGTAAAAATCTTTAATTGAAACGTAGGTACTTCTTTCACAATTCACATCAATTTAATTTGGTGCTTTGAGTGATAGGTTAATAACCCAGAGATTAAAACTTTGTTCTTGATTCTGTCTTTTGTATTATTTATAACGCTCCTCTACAGACAGGTTCTCATTATCAAACCAATTCACCAGCAGGTGTTCATTAAATGCCTATGATTGGTAAGCAATGCACCATTAGCAAAGTTTTTTTAAAAAAGGGCTTAAGTGAAAGTTTGATTTTTCAGGTGGTCTTGGTTATTTATTTACATATACCACAGGCTACATTTCAGTGTTTTCTCCAAATAACTAGCATTTCCCCACATGACTATATGAAAGCAAATGTATTCTGATACTTGAAAATTGAATACTGCATTTTTTCCAGTAACAAAATTCTGTAAAATATTCATATGGACACTAGTTATGAACTTTAGTTACCCATTATCTGTTGCATATGCTCACTATAAGAATTTTTAAAAAGCTGTTTAAAAATGATTTATTTGAATTGCCTTACTGCTGAGCAAATGAGCTTTTACTGAAGAAAGAAACTGAGAACTTCATCAGTATTTTTTCATTATTTTCACCCCAAAATACATTTATGGGAGGGAAAAGTCTTCCTTATTCATTGACAAAAACTAAATATATCCAAGCATAAATATACTGGAGAACACATGTATTTCAGTGTTTGTGGGTGCCCCTTTGTGACTGAGACAAGAATCTATGTAATTCTTAGAGTTGGGACAGAGAGAGCAGCTCACAAGGAAGTCCAAGATATTAGATGAATATTCTCAAGGATCAACCAAGTACGCAAATCAGAGGGCAGCTGTGTGTGGCTAGGTAGGTATCACCTAAACCCCAGATTTGGCTGACAGAAGGTGTTTACTATATACATATCGGATGAATGAACATGGATTTCTGATTAGGTAAGTAAAATGGGTATGTTTATGATGTGTAACAGTGCATGTGGGTTAGAGAATTCATAAATTATCCTGCTGCCCTTACTATCTCCTCATTCTTAAACTACGTAGTATCTGAGTGCCATAAACAAATGCAATTTAAGTTTGTTAGTTAAAAAATAGAAGTTGTACAGCTGAGATGTTTAATGGTCTTTTTTGGTGGGGGGGGTGGAGGGATAGCATTCACATGGTATGCCCACCTCTTTAACTAGGATAGATACATTTTGACTATGAAGGCTTCTGGCTTACTTACAAAAGGATATTGTTTGAGCCAGATTTCCCTGCAGATGGGTGGCAGGGAGATGGGAGAGGATGGTGTTGAAAACCAATGTACTCAAAGAATCTCTAGATGAAACCAAACAATGTTTTCTGGGTACATTCTAATCTTAGTGACAATAATAAACTATTTATAGTGAAACACTATAAATGTTTTCCCCCTAATAATATATTTAATTTTGGAGTAAATACATTTCAGAACTAATTAAGTAATGGAAGTCAGACAGCTTAGTGAGGTTGGTTCATAACAATTCATTGACATTTAGTAATTTTTTCTACATACACAAATAAAAAGGGGTAAACAGGATTATTATTTAGATAATTTGGGCAAAATTAAGTTTTCCCATATTCTGCTCTGCCCCAAGAATATTTTTTTGCAAAGTTATCTGATAGTACTACTTCTAAAATTACCTTTGTATTGAGACAAAATAAATTCTGTATTTTGCCTTATACAGAAAATGAGACAAGTTTAATTTTCTATTTTTTCCAAACACATTCTACTGTAAATATACTTTAAAATTAGGTCATGTTTAGAATTGTTCTGGTATTGAAGTTAAATGTAAGGTAAGCCACAACTGGTTTAGGAGCCCAAAGGACAACTAAGTGATTCCCTAGGATGAAGTAAAAATCCAGCGTGTTTGTGGAAAATCCTTGCTCTCCCAGGACCCATTAAATCAAGCATATCTCTGGGCTGGACAGGAGAGCAGACACTAAAGATTCTCTAGATCGATGTAGGACCCGCAGATATTTATCCCTGCAAGGACAAACTTCTAATTCAGAACTAAATTTACCTCTTTTTCAAGAGCAGGCAAAAGTAAATGAATAGTTTAAGTTCTTTTTAAACTTCCTTTCATAATTCTTCATCAAAAAACATGATTGTTTTCCTCTTTAAAAAACAACACCAAAAGAAAAACCAAACAAAACACTAATAACAATGTTAGAATGATAAGTAATAAACATTGTTTAGAGTGAAACATGATCTCCTTTTAATCCCCACTGGCCACACTACATATTCAAAATGAGACTCTCCCATTAGTCTAAGTGTGGAGAGTAACAGGTAAAATCTGCCTCTAGACCTGAAGGGAGAAAAAGTGTTAGTGCTATTTAGACCTAATGAAACCCCCAGAGCAGTTCCATGTGAGCAATGAGTCCTGCAACATTACCTAAGGTCACTGATTTCTTAACTCTAATTTTCATTTTCCTGATACTTGCTTATATTTTGCATGTAAATAGTTAAAAAAATATTATCTTCACTGATCACATCTTTATAATGTTATTTATTATTACTAAACTTTGGATTAAACAATTGAAAATAAAAGTTGAGGTTATGTATTTTGCTCCTAAACAGTAATGCATTTTAATAGGATTTCCAAGATTTTTAAAATTTATCTTAATTTTACATTTTCTTGTAAGGATGCTATTTAAAACTGGCATTTGTTTCTTATTAGGCTAAATGCCACTGCTGATAAAATTCAAAAAGAGGTAGAAACTAGTATAATTACAAAATTGAGAAAGAAATTTCTAGCTTCTCCCACTTGTAACTGTTGTTTTATCATTTCTAAGCACTCAATAAGGAGAAATTACTTCCACTTAAAAAAATCAAGAAATTAGTTTAAAAGTTCATAGCTGAGTTTGTTTGATGAATATAATGACTTCCACCTCATTTAGTAAATCAGAATCTAAAAAAATGCTACACTCAACTCTCTTGATAGGCTCTGGAGTTTATCAGCTTTGCTTTGCCACTTCATTAGCTGTCAAGAACCAGTAAGTGATATTGTTATGAAAGTCTTGATTCAGGTAGTTGAAAATGCTCTTATTGCAGAAGTAGCGATTATCAACAGACTTTATGTCAAAAGAGGGTCTATTAGGAAAGGCACATCATCCATATCAATGCAGTTGGTTATCATCTTTGTAGACATCAAAGAGAGAGAGCACATTTGAACTATATCAGTAGTTGACTTGTAACATTCAGGAAAAGTACACACATTGATTTAATATACATTGCAGCAGAATTATAGCAATCATAGGACTCCTGTGAGGACAAAATGGGGATCAAAAAATGCATATTTTCTTCGCAAAAGAAGCACCATAAAAAAATTAATCTCTGCTTAAATGAATTCTTATACTTGGCCTTACACTATCTTTGTGACCAAACGTTTTTTAATGTATTGTTAATTAAATCATTCTATCATGAACTTTCCTCTGAATGTAAATACTCTAGTCAAGGTTCAAAATGTTGCTTCAGTGAAATTTAATTTTAATCATTAAATCTTTTCTTTCTACCTTCTACTGTATTTCTTGTGGTTAGAAAACAGAAAACTAAACAGGAAAAGCATGGAGATGTAAAATCTTAAATATTCCAAACAAAAGTTAGAAAATATTTCCTGTGACATTTACTTGACATTATCTGTATACAAAGAACTGTTGACTCTGTCTCTTTGCCTAGTGAAAGCAAATATACATACTGATGAATGAATGAATGATCCTATACTGATTTATTTTATAAAACACTAGTTTCCTTTGCTGCTAATGGAAATTTAGGGAATAAAGGATCCCATGAGAAAATGAGTTTGAGAGAATACTGCATATTTTATTATTTTATACTTCAAATTAAGACATTAAAGACATTTGGAGGTCTAGGTGGAGGAAATTAGCTTAAGGAAATTTTTAAATCCAGTGTTTACCAACCTTGTATGACATAGACCCATTTTAAAAAAAATTAAAGCACTTCCATTTTCAAGGAATATTCAGGGAGATGCTATCATTTTAATGGCAGACCTTGATTATTAGAAATATAACATGAATAAATAATGGGATATTAAGATATTTGGGGAACACTGGTGATAGTTACTTTGAAATCACAAACATTATCTATGTAGGCTAATTATTCTGAAAAATAAATGCTGACCAATTCCTTTCTCTGTGCTCCAGTGCTACCTTCAATTTCTTTAATTATTGTAGGGTAACAATATTATAATAGCAATGCCCCATATTTTCAGCAGATTCCTTAGTATAATTTTAACTTAATTTTAAAAATATAAATTTCCTAATTAGAGAAAAATGACCTATTTAAGGTAAACTGAACACAGAAAAAGGTTATAAAATTAGTGAAAAGATATTTAATAACTGATTCAGCTAAAGCTGATTAATATCCATTGTTTGAATAAAAAATTTGGATGTTTCCTAGAATTTCATTATGCCGAGAATTAAAAAGTAAAACATAAGTTACGTTTTCTTCAAGTTTCAAGAGGCAGTTTTTTTGTTTTTGATTTTTGTTTCGTTTTTTGGTTTTAAGATGTATCTATATTGATACACTTTGGCCAACTCTTATTTGTAGATGGTACATTATGTATAACTATTGTCTATATTGTAATGTGTATCATTACTCCTTAGGGCCTTAGGGCAGGGAGGGTGTCCTCTGTCCTGGTGGGTGGGGGTGGGGAGCCTTCCCGGAGGTGGCTCAGCAGATGAGGGTACCTGCTCTCACGCACAGAGGCCAGCTGGGTTCTCAGGTGAATCCACAGGGCTGTGGCGTGTGGCCACCACCTGACATCTCTGTCTTGTGATGCTTTTCTGAGTGAGCACAATCTCTGGGGGAAAACCTTGATCAGGCTTTAGATGAGCGATGACAAATTCTAGAAACATACGCAGCCATTCCTGCCCCCGCGCCCACGGCAGACACGGCTAGCTGATCACTGACTGCATTCAGAATCCTCATGCCAGGCAGGTCTTTCTGAAGGAAGAGGGGTGTCCCTGCCAGCGGCGTGTGGAAGTGAGCGTCACGGGCAGCTCGGCTGATGATAGCCGGGCCCGCGAGCTAGGAGGGCAGTGCCTGGGTCTCAAAGCCAGGCCGAAAACTCACATCTACGGGCCTCTTCCTGGCCTAGCCCAAGGTCTGGGACCCCTCATCATCCCCCCAGGGTGCTGGCCGGCTTCCTTGACACGCTCTTTAAACAGAGTGTTGCCCCTGGCAGGGGAAGGACTTGCAGTACAAAAAAACCCTCCGGCGAGGCTTGCCGAGGGCGAAGTTTCCAAATCCCTAGGCACGTTCTGAGCACCTGCTGCTGCCGGTGCTGGGATCTCTACAACCACCTACCTGTTCCCATTCGTGGCCCTGCGAGTCACGTGTCTCCGCCAGGCCGTCCCCGGAGCCCGGAGCCCGGGGTGCAGGGAGACGGTCCCTGGGGCCCCGAAAAGGGTCCAGCTGGGGCAGGTGAATTATCCTCCAGGAAACGGCCTGGGGCTCTCCTCCTCTTGTCCCCAGGAAGAGACCCACACCGGTACGGCGACTAAGCTACTTTCTTTTCCACACCACAATCCCTCAGTCTACGCCCACAACTGTGATAGCTTAAAAGGCAAATGCCACAGAAACAAAACCGCCGACCCGCCGCGGCCGGAAAAGGCCAAGATGGCGACAGGCACCGCCCTGAACCGGTTCCAGCCTGACCACCGGCGCAGCGCCTGCGCAGACGAGACCCACAGTGCCTGAAAGCTGCCTTTGCCTCCTTACCATGCTGAGATCTCTGTCCAAACGGGATTTGCACAATTTGTGCCACGTGCAAAGGGGACCAGACGACCGCTCATGCTCCGGCTGGTTCTGGAATTCATCAATTCTGATGGTACCTCTTATCCTTTAAACGTTTCCTGCCTCCATCCCCTGAGTAGTAGAGGTCTTTCCAGCATGAGCTCTCCCTTCCCCATTCTTTGCCCAGTAAGTAACATTTCTCTTTTCTTTGCGGAACCTGATCTCGTTCAGTTGGTGCAAGCGGCACCAGGCAAGGAGAGTACCCAGCTGGGATCACTCAATCTGAGAAAGTCGAAAGGGTCGGTGTCTGGTCAGACCCCTCAAGATGGCTATTTTCTTGTTCTTTGCACAGTCCCTCTTGGCCACTCTCTGCTTCATTCACAGCCTACTCACATAAGTGGGTTTGCCCCATGCCCCTTAAGCCAGAAGGTCTCCAACTGCTAGTTCATTCACCCAGTAAGAAGAATTAAAAATACAAAAAGCAAAAACTGACAGAACTATACAGAATATATTTTATATTCAGAGAAGTCAGCAATCCTTTTCAAATAATTGATACAATATATATATGATTTATATAAATCAGTAATGATACAGAAAACGTAGACACACTATCAACCATCTAAACCTAGCTGACATTTGTAGAACCCTCTACCAAACAATACAATATACATACATTTCAAGTAAACATGACACAAAATAGCCCACATTCTGAGCCATAAAGCAAGTGTCAATAAATGTAAATAATTCAGGTCATAAAGTATATACTCTTACTGAAGTGTATTTTTTCTATTATTGATTGATTTCAAGGAAAATTATACTTTCATGCTGAAGCAGCAAATCTGAACTGCTTGAGTCCAAATGTCCACCTCTCTTTGAGAGTTGTGGAATCCTTAAAATGACAGTAGCTAGTTTAATTCCACTTGTGTGCAAGACATTACATTTTACAAAAGCAGCTGTTTTTCATGGAATATGTCCAGGTTTTCTCCTCAGGATATAAACCAGTGACCTCATACTTCCAACTCAAGACCTATCTATCAACACTCTACCCCATGCAAGATTTTCATTATGCAGGATTCTTCCTATGGCTGGATCAGCATATCCAAAACTACATAAAATAGTGTCTCTTTTAATTAGACTCAAATGTGCTCAATTCCCATTAGATTTTCATAGCTTTTTTTTTTTTTTTAGTTACTTCAAAGTCTCTGGGACTATTTCTGACTATATTTTAGCTTTCATCAACTCTGTGGCTTCCTAGTCCAGAGATTCTACATTTTAAGAAGTCAATGGGCTTTGAGCAGATGTGCCTTATTCTTCTCAAACAAAAACTCTGGACCTCAAGTAGGCTGTCTTTTCCACTTTGGGATTTCTCTTGGGTAAGAGATTAGAAATTGTGTCAACTTGTATCAAATATTGCCTTCAGGGGTTACCAAATGCAGTCTTCTTGGCTTTAATATGTGTTTCTTACTTACACTCATTAGCTTACTTTAATTATGTAGGGGAGAATGAGGAAAGTCAAAGTCAAAATGTTTTCAACATATTTCTACTCTAACATATCCAATAAAACAGCTTTTGAAGCATGTAACCTATCTGCTGATGAGATCTGCTGAGATTGTGTTAATATTGTACTAGTAATATTATTCTTATATTTAAGCAACAAAATATAATTTTCAATTATATCTAGATTAACTGTAGAGTTAAGAAATATTTGGAAAGCTTAGTTGTTTTTTTTTTCTGAATACCATATTTATTGCTCCATCTGATTTATGCTGGAACTCCTGGCAAGATTCTGTGTCTGTCTTTGTGTCTGTTAAACCACATGTAAAATTCTTGCCCCTAAATATTTCTCAGGCAAACTTTAGAAGGAAAAGAATGATGTAATATCTGAATATCTTTAAGATCTTTTCCTTCTGAAGATGTTATGGTGATTCTATTTTTTTAAGGTTTTTAGACAATTCTTTCCAAATGGAATTTTGTAGATTATAATGAAAAAATTTTATTGTGGTTTTTCTCTCTTTTTAATATCATCCTCTGGAATCAAGAGTTACCAATATTTACATGATACACCAGGGAAAAAAAAGAATGATGAGGTTCACCCCTTCTCATTTCCTAGGGTGATGAAAGTATGCCATTTTTCCTCATGCTATGACACCTACTTAATTATTTGGATTTAATTCATGTTTGAAGTCTCCACCTATAAACTTTATAGCAAAAAAGTAGTCTTTCCAAACTTTTCCTTATGACAGGTAATCATAAATCCCTGAAAATGTGACACTAAATAAAATATTATTGGGAGAACTGTGATAGCATTCTTGGGTCATTCTATGACTTGAAAGCATTTTCAAAATAATCTATTAGAAAAAAAGATTTAGATCAATGTTGCATAATTGAGTGAGCTACAGAAAAAAAAATAGTTTTATCACTTCACTTAGTATTTATTGCCTGGATTGTCTGTAAAGGAATTATTTGTAAAATACACATTCCAATTCTACGTATGTGGCATGTTTCTGTGGGAAAGTTTGCACGTGTATAAGTCTGTATACAGTGAAGATACACATGTCAAAAAGACAGGAAATGTATGTGGGAATATTATGTTTTTCACCAGCTGTGTGTTCTAGCCATAGGATTTTTTCCCTATATATTTATTTGAATGGAAGTCATAGTCCTCCATCCTGACTCATAAAATGTTAATCCTTTGAAGAATGTCTCTAATTCTTTTGTTAAAGGAACTCTGTATAACATTATCAAACCCAAATCTTTACTTGTTACTAAACTTTCCACCAAAAGGTGACTAGACAGACTTAAAATGTCTTAGTATGCATGCCAGCACTGATTTAAAACTCTTGTATTAAATCCTTTGTTTTTTTCTTTAAATTACCCCCAAAATAACAATCAGCATTGTAATTTTCAAGATCGGTACATTTTGAGCAAGTGATTGAATACTCTATATAATTTCAACATTACCTGGAACGCATACATGGACAAAAATGTATTCTTTTGAATGGCATTAGAAGGGATGCTGATCATTCACATTCCTTTAAGTATTAAAATATTTTACTTTTCCTTCACACTGGTATCTCTCCTTCTCCAAAATCCTTATAACAATATTTCACAACATATATGTTTACCTGCAAAAATGCAAGTATAAATATTAAGTATTAATAACTTTCCATACTATAAAATATCTGCATCTTTTGAAATAACATACTTCACAACTGAAAGATGAATAACATCTGTTGGGATCTCAAAAGTCTTGCTAAGTTTAGGGCCCGCTGAATGCTAGCTTGAGAATTCACATTCAAGGTTTTGTTGATGATCACATGCTGACTAATATCTAACAAGGTCAAGGGGTTTGTGGAGAGCTGATCTGCCAGGAAAAAAGTTAAAAGATGTGTTTCACATTCTTACCTACTTTAATAGAGTGTGTGTGTGTGTGTGTGTGTGTGTGTGTGTGTGTGTGTGTCTGTGTGTGAAAACAGCACCAGCAGTCTCTTCCAAAGATCTCAGGCTTATAGCTAGTTGAAGCAATTTTAATATTGTGACTGAGCTACCTTTGAGATTTTAACTACTAGGGAAATTGATAGAAAAGCGCATAGTTGTTGCAATTACCCAAATTTAGAAAGTCACAGTCACTTCTACCCTTAAATACATCTCCAACCCACACACTTCTTTCAGTTGCCACCACTACTGCCCTAGTTGAAGATGTTCTTCTCTCTTACCTGGACTAATGCAGGACAATTCTAAATAAATTCGCCTCCACCATTCAATGCACTGGAACAGAATAATCAGTAGGATCCTCCTAAAGTACGGATCATATCGTGCAACTCCTTTGTTCAAGTCCTTGCCATGACAGACCCAGTATCTTACTAACTCTTATTGACTCCTTCCTTCCTCACCACACTTAGAACTGCAGTGCTCTCCTGTCTTGGGTCTTGAGCAGGTGTTACAATGCATGTGGGATCTTCTCATCCCTCCTTCCCACCCCACCTGGCTAACTTGAATCTTGCATTTCAGTTTAAGTGCTACTACTTCAGTGATGTCTTTCTTGATATGAGAATCTGTAATAGGTCTCACTGTTAAATTTTTCATGATATTCTATTTGCTTCATAGCAGTTATCATAGGGTGAAACTCTATTTACTTTTGCTATAACTTTGTTTACTATCCCTCTCCCCAACTAGACAATGTGTCATTTGGGTAACAGCACGAATGTTTGTACCTCCTTGTGGCTCCTCTGCATAACACTGTGCATGTCCCAGAGCACGTGCTCAAAAAATATCAACTGAATAAATTACATAAAATCCCAGTGCTAGTAGTTCTTACATTGATTATTGCATATTGCTGTGATACTGTGAATTTTACTTGTTTTCCTACAACGTTTAACATGATGTTCTCTATAGAATATAATAATGCTACAAGATAACAGCAAGGAAGAAAATTGTACATATTAGTTTTGCTAGATGACAAATGATTCCAAAATTTGTATAGGTCACAGATCAATCCTAAACTAAATTTTATGGACTCATTTTTAAAGCTGGCCTCTGTAAGAGTTTGCAATTTTAAAAACAAGACTCATTTGACTTGCTGGACCCAATGACTTTTTTGTGTTATAACTAACAATATCTCACTTTTTCAGGTTTTTCTTTTCAAAGAAAGGGACTACATCTTTTGCCTGCCTTCGCTTCTTTACAGAAACTCAGAATAATCTGCCACTGAGCATGGTGAACAGCCGCTTCAAGTTGTTTACCAAGGTCTTAAAGGTACAATATTCATAAAATTCTAATTTATATTTTTGTGCTTGATACAGTTATGGTAATACTGAAGGATTGTTTCTACACCTACAGAAGGAGTAAGTCCATCCCAAACTGCCACAACTTACAAGAGAAACAAATTAAAAACTAACAAAACTCTTTTGCAGCACCTTTGTTATTTTACAGTAATTTAAAAGAAATAGGGTGATGTTTTTGGAAGCACTCATCTTTGCAAATGTATTTTTCCCTAGGAAGGAGTATTACACATAGATCCTCTTAAATAGTAAAACACTGGATGCAAAACTCCTCCATGAAGCTCTGTCAGTCTACCTTTGCTGTCTCTCCAAGGGAGCTGATATAGTAATTGTGGAGGAAATAAAATTAGAACACCACCTCTACACATCAGTAAGAGAAAAGCATTCCAACATTAAGGCAATTTGCAGTTTGGAAGTGCATTACTTAGTGATACTGTAATTCAATCACAGAACAAACTGTCAAAAAACACGGCTAAGCTCTTTTAGCTCTTGATGTAATCTAAGTATTACTGCTTCGAGTAATCTGAGGGCTGGAAAGATCCAGTCGTACCATTAACTGTAGGTAATGACCGAAGTGTAAGCTGGGTACGGGCAATTGTATTCTAATGGGGTTAATATTGTGAGTTTCATAATTTGGACGTTTTGCTATTCGAAAGCCTGAAAAGAAACAATGAAACCATGAGAACAAGAATCCCACAATAGAAAGCATCAATTTTCACAAACCAAAGAATAAAAAGAAGCATGAAAATTGTAAGTTGATCCTCAAAATCTGGTTGATTCATGATCTAACCCTATTCTGAAATAATTTCTGGCTTTTTAAACCTCAGGAGATAGCTACGAGGTCTTAATAAAATCTGAGTTACAGTAAACTGAGAGTAAAAATATATTCTTAAGGAGTGGATCCATCCCAAATTTATTCTCACAAACAAAATTGTACCCAATATTGGTACTGAAATATTTTAAACCATCAACCATTTTGTAGGGTAGAAAAAAAATTTTTTTAATTTAGTTATATCCTGCGTTAGCTGCTCTTTCACATCCTTTATATGCTTTATCCTTATAATAAATTCATGAGGTACACAGTGTTAGATCAGTTTTGCAGACAAGAATACTACTGTTCAAAGAAGCAAAGAGAGGCGGCAAAGACCTCCGAGCTAGCAAGCATCAAGGCTGTCTGAAGTCAGAGTTCCCAATGGCCCCTTGTCACAACTGCTCTTTCTGCTTGTTCCAACAGAATTATCTACCAGAATTGGGACCAAAAGTTGTTCTTTGGCATGAGTAGAAGAAGAGAATGCTTTTATTGAAGTATTTTTTAATTCAATCCAGAAATCACACTGCGAACACATGATCTTTACACTACAAGCACAGCCTGCAGCACAAATCACGCCAAGCACACCCCTGGGACGCCGAGGGTCCCAGCTCCACTGCACTCGGAGAACCAATCATAGAAGGCTTTTACTCTATGAAACTATAAAAGTAGTTGGCAAGCCCATGAAATAGGTGGCTTGAAGTGATGTGTGAAATGATTTCACTGAACAGTGTATATCTTTCCCTGCTTTGAAAGTTGTAGAAATACCTTGATTTATGGCGAGAACTGCTAGGTCTCTGTGGTCTAATTTTGGAACTGGCACAGCGCAGATGTAGGACAGGCATGCTCATTCACATGCAAAATACTTCTGCATATAGACTCTACTGAAGATCAAAAACAAAGAGATAATTAAAATGTTGACAAGCCAATCGGCAGGAAAGAATAAGAATAGGATATTCTATTTCTAAATACCCTAGAAGAATTAATATTTAAATCTATTTAATGCTACTAATGCTTCATTTTTCTAGCACATCAATATAAGCTTATCATTAAAAATAGCAACAATGTACCCTCAGACTGCTTGGCTCAGTACTAATTTTAATCCTGACCCTAATTATGGTCCTGAGAGTTTAGCCTGCTTAAGTACACAGCATTTAACATATGGTCTTACTGGATTTCCTTGGAATAAAATGTTTATATTTTGAGTTTTATGTTACTGAAAGAGCAAGATTATTTAGCTTCACGTAATGCATACTGGATACTATAAATATAATATTTTAATTATTTACTTCTGTATTACTGTGCAGAAGCTCCTGTATACATGGAGTTTGCTCCCAAATGTCATTTATTAAGTTCATTTTTCTCTAATAAGAAAGGGTCACTATAGGAAGAATTAGATGCTGTTAGTATCTGTGAGTCGCTTGTAGAGTGAAGGCCTTATGTATACTCTAGCAGGATTTTACAGATGCAGATGTGAGGAGGGTGGGAAGGCATGGGGGAAGCGTAGCCAGCACACCCAGTTGGAGCCAAACATGAGATCCAGACTTGGCTAAATTTCAGGAATTGGAGTTGAGGACCCCTCATGTTTTAAGATGTGGGAAGAGGGAGACAAGAGTGGAAAACTTCATAACAAATCTCAGGGATAAAAACTGAATATGATTCGAAGTACAGTAAGTGGTCATTCAATTTGTCTTTTGGCCCATATCCTTTGGAACTGGAATTGATTTTTTAGAAAAAGAAAGGTTTAAGAAAAAATTGAGATGTGTTTCATATAAAATGCTTTTCAAAATCCAGGTAGAAGCTTTACTCCTTCTATAGCAGAATGGTAGATTGGGAGGGAACCATTATTTTCAGCTTACCCACAACAAACCAAAGAGCTTGGGCACCTCAAGATCTTAGAGACAATACCTTGCTGAGGAGTGAGAAAGAGGTCTCAGTACTTGGTGGCTTAGCAAAGTTGTAGCCATGTCTGCCTAGTGACACAAAGGCCAAGGAGAATAGAAGTGCACAGCTGAGGACAGCATTTCCTGGTTGATAGGTCACGCTAGCTGGAGTACATTTGTTACTGAAATGCAGGGAGGCAGCCTCGGGGAACTCCTGTTAATACTTAGGCAGAGCTGCTACAGGGAGGCTGAGCTCTTGCATTAGAAGTTACACACCGAAGTCGAAGGACTGCAAGTGATTAATTAATGTAATTGATAGTAAGTCCTTTAGAAACTCAAGTTCTGAGTACTAAGCAAGATAAGGACCATTAAACTTTATTTTATAGGTAAGCAAAGAGAGGCTGTTAATGATAAAGTAACTTGTCACGAACCACACAAGTTGCTGGAGCTGTGTTTTAAGCCAAAGTTGTTGATTCCAAAATCCAAGCTCTTTTCAGTATTCATATGCTTTGTACAGGATTATGTTAAATCCTACAAATTACACTTAGAGGTATGAACTTATGACTTTAAGTCATGTTTACGTCTGTGTATGTTATATATGTATGTATATACATATACCTTTTAAAGCACACTGAAAGAAGGAATACAGTGAGTAGATGGTAAGAGCAGACACCAAAGCCCCCCAAATTAACTGTCTGTTTTTTATATGAGCATGTTTGATTAGCCTTATAATTCTCAGGTACAGAAAAGTTAAAATGCTGAATTCTGGCGACTCCAGATTCTGATAACAAAGATATATGGAAATAAATCAAACAAGTATTTTCATAAAATGATATCGGAAAACAGTATCATCCCTCAATTAATGTATTTTACATATAATTTTAAATTAGTGAAATTCAATAAAATTAATGATATAAGTATATATTTTCTACATCCTCAAATTTTATAAATTCCTATTGACCAGTGTTTGAGAGAAACCTTGTCTGTAAATTACTAATCACTTTCCAATTGAATGTTCTTTTCCAATGGCCTGTATTTATGCTTTTGAAAAAAATTATTTTATATCAAAAAATGGCAATTAATTTCATATAATGCTGTTTGAACACAGTTGTTAAATTAGAAAACCAAGAGTAAATAACTGTAAGAGATCCTGAATGAAGCCTGGGAACCGTTTCTTGTGATTCTGCTTATTGTAGCCTGCTTGACTGATAAATCCATTGTCATGATTTAATCTGAATTATTATTAAAATAGATTTTGCAACAAAATTACTAGAATATATTTGACATTTTATCTCCAAAAATGCTTATGCAATTGTGAAAATTAGAATTGTAGTTAGGTAATACTCAGCGGCTAAACAGACAGTCTTCTTTTGTGCTTTGGGCTTCTACCTATACCCAAGAAGGAATAATCTTGTACCTAGTAACTACAACGGCTTCGACTTGTGTCGTTTTTATACAGACCAGGTACTCTCATACTAGCACATGCAGTCCTAGCAATAGCCGTACGAGGTAGATTCTATTATGATTCCTAATGTTTAATGAGAAAACTAATAAATAACTTGTATGTAGTAAGTAACCTGAGAACAGAATATGGGCAGCTTGGCTTAAGAATCTCTTGTTATTACACTGCACTGCCTTTACGCTTTGAAACAATAAATCAAGAGAATAGTTCTTAAGACATTCCTTGTTCTGTTTTAGGCCCAGGTGACATAGAATGTTCATTTAGTATATTTTAAATATATCTTCATATCAAGATGCTCCAGTTTAGTCTATATTTCTAATAAACCTGAGTATATGTGATATGTGATTATATAAAATATGGAAGATAAAATAGATAGGACATGAAAGATGAGATGGGTAGTAGCAATGTCAAGTTAATGACTGGACAATGTATTCTATGAATTTTTTGGTCTTTCTTGTTTATTACTATATCCCCAGTGCCTAGAACAGTGCCTATCACATAGGGAGTGCTCCATAGTTTTTCGCTGAGTGAACAAATACTGCAAAAGCAATTCAGATTTTCTGGATCACAGGTGTGACTGACAGAGCAGAATGATGTGATAATGAAAAAGCAGGCGGGTTTGAAAACGTAATGCATCTTGTGAGACATGGTAAGGAATAAAGAATTTATCTGGAGGATGAAGGGAATCATTGAAGAGAAAAAAAATAGAAGGGGACAGGACCTAATCAGGATTGAACCATGGAAAGGACACATGTGACACATATGGTCCTCAAGCTACCTATGGGATGTGTGGTTGGGGTGTCTAGGTGGAGCTAAACAGGGATTGAAGTCCTTTAAACTGAGTTTCCACCACACCCAAAGCCTCCCTTTGAATAACAGAATAGTAGTTTTCTGTCATGCTTTATATCACGCAACCACAATTTAATGGATTAGAAACTTCTGCGTGCACCAAAGTCTGCATTCTCTATGCTTCAGACATGGTTTGGCACAATAACTCTTTTCAGTAGGAATATTTTGTTATTGAATCCTAACTGAAAAGATTAAATCTACTCTCTTTGGGAGTTTGAATACTACTAGAGACACAGAGAACTGAGTATGGCAAACACCCAGACACATAGAGAGACGGCTGTAAGAAGAACTCATGACAATAAAAGTCATGAAACTATGAGGTGGAGAGTAGAGGAGAGACAATTTTGTAAGCAGTGTTAATAGAATAAGACAGAAAGAAATGACAGTCACCTGGTGCAGATTTTCCCGCCATGTACATATATAGTTTGACAATTCCCAGTGTCTCCATTTCTTATTCAGGCTTAACATCACTCCAAGACAGGGAAAATAAAAGTTACCAAAATATCTTTTCCCAAATACAGATGGAAGAAACAAACAAAAAAGAATGGACATATTGAGATTATTTGTTGAAATGGCTTAATTTTGCACTGCAGGGACGACTGCAATGTCTTGCCGCTGAATGAAATAGAGAAGTGGGCCACAGGCTAAATCAACAACTGGTGGCTGTGAGTTATTAGAGGAAATAGGTCACAGAGTTCAGTCATTTTTGTTTGCCTGTATTTACCATTTTCATTCCTGTAGATTATACAATCATATCTCACCCAATAAGTGAGTTGTTACCTAATAATAAATAAAGTCATCATGGTTTAAGGTCACAGATAATTCATACGTAAGTGGAATAAAATCCCGGAATTCCATGTTCCAGACTGATACTTGATTGGAAAACACTGCTTCAGAAAAAGGACAAGGAAGAATAAACCAAGAGGTAGCAAGACAAAATAGCTGTCCCCTGGGTTGCTTTTTCCTCCATTCAAATGACTTTTAAAAAATCAAACTGAGTTAATGTGCATATCCCCCACTTTTACTCATTTAGTGTATAGTGTATTTACAAACTCTTGTTCTGTTTGTCAGCCACATGCTGACATAGCAATCTATGTTCTATATTTTTAGTTTCTAACGTGAAACAGTTGAGGTTCTGTAATGTCATTGCTTTCATTAATAAAGATAACAATATCAAAAATATAAATGTGTATTAAAACAAAGAGACATTCTACAAACAACTGACAGAAGACATAAATGTATGCTTTAGATAAGTATCACATTGTTTTGAAACTAGAGGGAAATAAATGATGGCTAACTAATTATGGAAATTATGTCCTTTATTTATACCATTTCATAAGCAAATTAGATGATTGATAAAATGCAATTTTATTTCAGAATATGATGGGAACCAATTAGGATACCTAATGTAATGCCAACTAGTTCACAACATGTATGAGCCTTTCTGCCACTTGAGTTAATCTTTTAATATACATTTTAAAGACTATCTTCATTATCTAAGTTTATCAGACAATGGTATAAACTTCTTTTCTACTTGGCTATAATACATAACTTTAATTTCTTGAGGGTTCAAGTTTATGTTAAACTATATACAACTAGAGAAGTGATCTTAAACCTGACCATACATTAATATCACCTGACAAGCTTAAAAAATATTGAGACTAATATAATTGATCTCGTGTTGAGGTCAGGTGTCATTAGTTTATTTTTATCAACATCACCAGGTAATTCTAATGTATAGTCAGTGTTTCAAGCTCTACAGCGCCCTCAAATACTTTCAGTATTGTGATAAAAATAACAGCTATTATAAATCATAAATAATATTCCCATTTAATAAAGACATTTCTCAGTATGTAGAAGAAAATAGGGGCATTGAGTTCCTCAATTACGTACGTTAGCTATGAAAATAATGGAATATCATAAAACATTAAAAAAACTTGTATGTGGATACAAGCCCTGGGCCCTCTTCCTCTCTCTGCCACAACTCTTCAAGAGTAAAAGCCAATGAAATATCTTAGGCTTCAATTTTATAATTAATAAAATTAATAAGTTGGCCTACAGAATACTTCATATTGGATTACCACTGTAATGATACCACAGATAATGATTATCATTTATGTATCTATATAAATGCTCTTCATTGTAATCTTTGTTTACTGGGACAATATATAAGTGGTTGTGAAGTATTTTTAAATTAACTATAATTAGTTTACTGTTCTTTAATAGGAATTATTATAATTTCTAGTCTCCAGATATTGGAACTAAGATCCATAAATATTAAGTAATCAATCACAAAAAGAATGACACTTTCTTGGGAAATAAAATTAAATAGTACAATCACAAAACTTATGGTTACCAAGGGGTAAAGGGGGTGGGGACAGGATAAATTGGGAGCTGGAGATTTGCAGATACTAACTACTATATATAAAATAGACAAATGGCAAGTTCTACTGTATTGCACAGGGAACTAAATTCAATATATTGTAGTAACCTATAATGAAGAAGACTATGAAAAAGAATATATGTATGTATTTGTATGACTGAAACATTCTGCTCTACACTAGAAACTGACACATTGTAAACTGTACTTCAATAAAAATGATTTAAAAAAGGAAAAATAATGCAATCACAAAGTGCAGTGTTGTTAATAAAGCACATAATAAATATGAAATCAATTTTTAAAATGAGATATTATTCATTACAAATGACCATAATTGTTTCCTTTGTATGAATATTTAAAGCTTTTCAGTAGAGAAGATATCACTTGCCTCATTAAACAGCTTCATATTTAACAGTTATTAAGTCCTAAACTCTGCTTTTCTTGCAGGCTATTTTTATTTAAAAATAAAGTGCCTATAACTACTCAGAGTTACAGCAAGAAAAGTTAAAAAATAATTTAAGAGAAAAATGAAAAGAAAGAAAATGACAAATATAAGTGTCACCAAGCACACTGCAATTTCAGCGTTCAGGCTGAAAAGATGGATGAGACATCAGGTGAAAACAGCTTTGTTAGCACAGCCCTGACGTAAGTTATGGAGGGCGAACACATCTTGGTACTCTCAGAAACAATGACTCACTGCCTTCTAATGATAAAACATTTTTATATATGCATTGTTTTACATCCTACCCACCTTCATATTTATAAAAGCATTTCATTTAAAATTTAAAATGACTTTTATAGTATATAAAGTACACAAAATGTAGAGAGCAACTTCTGCAATTTCTCAAGGTGCTTAACATTGCAGTGACTTTCAAAATGGAGTTTGACTCTTTTGCTGTAGTGGTTTTTATGCTAATAAGCTGCACAATAGCAAATGTTGTGACAATTTTGGATTATTAGAAAATGTCATCAGATCTTTTTTTCTGCTATTTGCTGTATTTATATCTGTGACAATCTTATGAGATGAATTTGATATGTGTGCAAAAAACTTATATATAGATCTTTCAAATGGAATAGAGCAGCTGAAAATTATTCTAGGATTTTGTGAATATTGTGATAGACTTGTCTTCAGCTACATATATATGTATATGTATATGTATTTATATATATATATGTATATATGTTTAAATCTCTGATAATAGTTCCAGACTTCCTTGCATTTAAAAATTTAAGTATCTAATCTGTTTGGATGCGTACAATTGATCCTCATGGAAAGCTCCTGCTGCATGGATTTCTGAGCTGGAAGCAGACAGTGTGTGGCTTTATGTTTGCCAAGTGTTGCCAACTTAAAATCTTGACTGTTGAAACAATAACATTTTGGCTGCTTTTATAACACTCATTTAATGTTTACAGTTTAGTAAATGTGCATTTTTATAAACAGAGGGCTTACCTAATTAAACTGGACCAGTGTAAGAACTAGGTCAATGTATTGTGAACAAAATAATCCCAATATGGTTGGGTTATGGAACAGCTCAATTTTGCTCATTGAGTTCTATCGATTTTTGGCAGAGAGGAAAGAAAGAAAGAACAGATGGTGAAAGAAAGAAACTGAGCTGCCGGGTGATGGAATACACTATCACACTGAATTATAAAGAATGGTGCTCCGATCTCCTGAATAGTTATTTCAATGAGAATACAAAATCAACACATACTGCTTATTTCTGAAGCAAGAAAAAATTTTCAAGGAAAATGAACATAGAGTTCAGTTTCAAGTTATGACGATCCAGTATTAAAATATGACATCACATGAAAAGGGAAAGGTTTTTTTCTGCAGTGGGCTTAATGAGACAGATAAATTGTATTTTCCTGTTTGGGCTGGAGAGTGGGAAGAGATTTGCAGTTACTCATTGACAATTTGTGCAGATCTGAGGGATGTATATTACTTTGAAATAGGCGAAACTTTTAAATTATGTAAATTGCATATGAATATGTAAATTAACACCTTTGGCAAAGATTAGAAAGTGTTCTACCTTTAAATACACAAAATCACTAGAAGATTTCATTCGTTACAAAATAATAACATAAAGATAGCAATTTAGGCAATTAATATGGCCAATTAATTTAATGTCAGTAATTGGTACCCTCTTTAATTGTTTTCCTTTGTTTTATCACATAAATCTAGATAAATAATATCTTAAGTAGCTGAACAGTAACTACATATAAGATTTGTAGAAAACAAAATGAAACAGAAAATAAACAAAAATTTAATGAAGAAAATATAATTTTTATACTTTGTTTTGATACGAAAATGTATCATATTAAGAGAGGATCAAATTAGTTTAATACTAAACATTTAAAATGTTTTTAACCAAACATCATATTTTATTCTGCTTACCTGGGAACATGATTAGGCTGCTTCAAACAAAAATCAAAACCAAAAAGAGCACCTAATAACTTCCATGGTGCAGGAAGGAAGCTAAATGATCAAAAGTAAGATTTCACTGCATTTCTTTCAAGTATCAAACACACCCTTTTATATTTTGAATCGGAATTTGTCTATATTTTGTGAGTTGACCAACCATTATGCTTATTTTGTACGCTTCCATATCATCAGTTAGGGTATTTGGCCTACTTTTGTCATATCATCTTTTAAGGGATCATTACCAATCATAGAAAAGTCAGAGCCTTCCATTCAACCATTTGAAATACCTTTTAAAATTGTTACAAAATTTCTATTTATTTATTGGAACTCTGTAATCAAATCCATTTTATATAATGGAGAAACCCAGCATGACCCAAGTTCCCAACTCAGCTGCATGGATGATGGTGCCTTACACTGAGGGCGGAGGATAAGAGGAGTCAGAGAGAAGGTGACCTGACAAAACGCAAGTTGATACGAATTCAGGCTGGCACATCCAGGGGGAGGGTATAGCTCAAGTGGTAGAGCGCATGCTTAGCATGCACGAGGTCCTGGGTTCAATCCCCAGGAACTTCTCTAAGAATAAATAAATAAATAAATCTAATTATCTTACCCCCTGCAAAAAAGTTGGTACATCCAGAAGAACAGACCCAGAATACAAAAAGATATTTGTATCTGAAGTCCACCAGCAGAAATATGAAACAGAAATCAAATCCTGACGTATAGGAATACTGAGATATGCATAATAATCCTTCATAAATTTCCAGGTGTGCAATAGTCAAGGCAAGTGCTTTAAGGTTTATAATTAATTATTCCAATTCTTCATCTGGACACCACTGGAAACCTTTTTTTAAGTGAAAGAGCTAACTTAAAAACCAAAACATCATCTGCGGTATTCACAGTTGTCACTTCTTTGTTATTTCTAAACAGAAGAACTCATCATTTACTGGTAAACTAGAGCAGTCACATTACGTATGCACCGTTTTTCCTTTCTTCCTGAAAGACTGATGAACCTCTTAACATTTCATAAGAAGTGCCCATTTCATTAATTCTGAGAAGTAATGCCTACAATAAAGCATTAGCAATAGAATGTGACAATTGACTCTAGCCTCTGATTTCATTCACTTGTCAAAAAGTTTGCCAAAACTTAGAAACTTTTATATGAACCAGGTTGAACGTGCCAGTTCTAGGATAATATTTGGATGTTAGGAAGGGATTTATGGTTTAGAGAGTAAATCCTGTGGAACACAGAGGTTTTGCAGTATTTCAACCTTAACCAGGCATCATATTATAGAAGTTTCACTTGTGTTTTGCCTAAAATTTTCTTGTAATCTGTAATAATGGTTTGTATGCTGAAACATCTTAAGCATCAACAAAAAAGAGGCTAGAACTGTTTCCTATTGCAAAAATTCCTTTTTATATACTGCTTTTTTACTTCAGTAAACTTAATTACTTAATGGTATATGATTAGCTATGCATTACTGGAAAAATATGCAGTAGGATTCACTTCAAAAAAATGAAAGATTTTATGGAAATCCGTATCATTTTCTAAATAAATATATAGAATGAATGAATATCTAAGATTGGAATAGATCTTTTTATAGGACAAAGTGTTCATTTTTCTAAGTAGCCCATATGCTTAGAGAAAAAGATTTCATTTTTCCTAAAGATTATGGGTATTAGTGTGTATTTTAAATCTCTGGTTAACTTCTTGGAAATGCAATAGTCTCTGAAATGTTTAGCCCCTCAAACCCAGTAGCAATAATTTATGTCAAGAATTTTAGGACTGTGCTTTTGAAATTATTATTTTACGTTATTTTTCCATACCATAATGATTATGTCCAACTGCACAGTTGCAGCCTTTGAATAGTGGTTTCTTCCAATCACCTGAATCAGATCTTCTTCAACAAAGAGCCAGTGATTAAAAATAATGATCCACTTATATGAGGTATCTAAAATAGGCAGATTCATAGAATCAGAGAGTGGAATGATGGTTACCAGAGGTCGGGGGAGGGGAAAACGGGAGGTTATCAATCAATGAACACAAAGTTTCAATTAAGCAAGATAAATAAGCTCTGGTGACCTGCTGTACAACATTATACCTGTAACGAACAACTGTCCACTTAAACACTCACTAACTTTTAACAAAAAGTTAAAAAAAAAAAAAGTGAAGGCTTTGGTGTCAGACATGAAAATTCTATCTTTTTTTCCCCTACTACTTCTTGTACTTTGGGCCTTGGTTTCTTCATCCATAAAAAGATGGAAAACGTCTACTGACTAGAATGGTTGTAATGGTTTGTAATGTAATGAGATGGTTTACACAAAAATCTTAGTGCGGTCTCTGGCTAATGATAGATATTCATTAAGTAGTGATTGTTGACATTGCTTTTATCATCACCATTATTTATTTCTAACAGAAAGAGTTACTTACTTTAAGTAACTTTAAAAACAGTTGTTCTAGAGCTAACTGTATTTCAGACATCAAGATACATCAATGTTGCGGAATGCCAATCCTCCTCAGTAAAAAGGAGCAGGAAGGGCAATCTCACATCGCCGCCTCACGTACCACCTGTGCCCGTTGAGCATCCATGTGTCAGCTCTCCCTTGCTTTAGAAGCGTGAGGGTCCACCCCTTGGAGGTACATGGGAAAGTCTATTAATCAGCAGTCTGTGTTATTTGGGACCCTGGTGAAAACCAGAATTCTCTTGAGAGCAAATTCCATTGACTTAAGGGCAGAGCATAAAGCAAACAGATGAATGGTTCTGGTAATCTAAATGATAGCTAACAAATGTTTTGATTGGAAACCTACATCAGTCTTTTTACTTTTTCTCTATATTATTATATCTGTTGTTTAGAATAAAACAATCTGATAAACATCTCATCAAGTGGATGCACATACGATTAAAAGTTTGATATGTGACTCCTAAATGTCTGGAAGTAGGCATAGGAGCAGACTCTATATGAACCCTGCCTGCCCCACAAAAGAATGCTCTGAAGTTTTATAGCAGTTTTTATTTATGGTCACAGTGATTCACCAACACTAACAAGCATTAAATTTTCACAGCATTCCTATTATTTCATTTGGCATGGGAAATGGTAAATCTGTGACAGCCTAAATATGCAATTCTAAATTAAAACTTTCAATATTTTTCAAGAATAATTCTGTTGTGTTGCTCCCTTTTCAATACATGCAGTATCTTGTTTCACTGAATTTATAAATTATTTAGGATGCAGTTCTTATATTTCAGTAGATACACATCTTGGTACTGAATACATGTTAAGAGGTTATTCTGTGGTGTGCCGTAAATTGCTGAAGCCATTTAAATCAAGGTCCCAATTAGTATGAATAGTAAGAACTTTGATAAAAGGAGCAGCCAAATAAAAAAATTGTTATCCAGACTGGAATAAAGATCAGAGGGGTGTAAATATGTTTTCTATTGGAACTTCTACCACAAATGGTTCTCTCTTCCTGCATTTAATGGAAAACATACCATGCGTTTGATGCATACCTATCAAAAAGGGAAAAAATCATCTATTATCTTCTAAGATGTATAAGCTTATTTATTCATGAAAGATGGCATGGCAAACCACTAGGGTATCAGATTAATACCGAGAAGGGCCGGGAATGGTGGCTTAACATGAACTCTTTTTCTGCAAAGATAACAGTAGAAAAATCAGTATTTGTAGACCAAGCAAACAGGTCTTCCTATGCTTAATCTAAGACTGAAAAGCAGTGTTTAAGGATGCTTAAGCATTTCTTTAAGCATTTAAGAGAGCTTTTAGATTTGACAGAGAGCAATACCCAGTATTCCCTATTCACTTGCATTTCCTAGCCACTCTGACAATGTTAGTTTCTGAAATGAAAGCTATGGCTTTGCTTTACCTTAGCAAATAATTCAGTTAATTCAGTCTGGAGTCATCTTTCCTAGGAGTATACATTAGGTTTAGAGTGTGCAACATTCGATTTCAGCAGTGAAGATAACTGGCTCTGGATATTGGAAAAAAACGGCATCCTCTAAGCCTGCTTTCATGATAATGTCTCGCCTTGAGCCATGATATTGGACAACTTCAGTAGCACTATCACATTTCTTGAAAATGTTTTTGGAATAGTCTTCTGTTATTAGAAATACCCAGGGAAAAGGTTAAGAAAATGCTACTTCAAAAAGTTAAAAGAACGCAATGAGACATGTTCATTCAAAAGAAGCTCATTCTCCTGCAAGTGATATTTAAGAGAAAAGAGTTGAAAGAACAGAGCTATAATCCAGTGGCATGCCTTCAGAATTGTGATATCAGGAGAACTAAAGGGCACACAGCACAGCCTTTACTGTGTGTAGCTGTTATACTTCATAAAGTGTATTTTGATCCGTAACATACCAGAAGACACATTACAAAGAACAAGCTACATGTAGACTACCTGTCTTTGCTTCTCCTTGAGAAGCCATGCATTTTATTCTTCTAAATGATTATAATATAATATAGCTTAGTTATTCAGCTATAGCATCTACCTATTATTGCCACATAAGGTAGAACTCTCTTTCTGCTCTTTTCCTGAGCTAAAAGAAAACCACATATTGTAAAGCACAAGTTCAACAGCAAGTGAAATGCAATGAGATTATGGAAACAAGCTACTGTTTAGTAATAACCATCTGTACAGTTTTGTTCTATGTATGATGTATATTATGCTCACTTTTGATAAATTACATTCAGAAAGGACTCTATTTAGTTATTATGGTGAAGCAATCCAAAATCATTTATAAAAGTTCAAATGATTTTGTATGTTAGAGTTGTTTCCTGTCTCAAATGCATGAGACATGTAAGAAAAAAAAAAAGCATAAACCAATACAATTTTGAGTAAAGTTCCTGTTCCCCAATCCCACCTCACAGCATGTATTTCATCCCCTGGATTCCATTCTTCTGATTTGATTTACTTCCACCTCTTTAACTGTCTTGATAAACTTCTGGACAGATCATCAGACAACTCTATTCTCAGCTGCAATTGTTGGGATATCTGGTCACCTTGCTCTCTCAAGTCTTCCCTATTTTAAACATCTTGACCTAGTCACTCCTTATCAATCTTCTCAGAAGACCAAAAGAATAATAGAAAATCAATCACAATAATTAGCATCTACATCACCAAAGAGCTTAGTCACATTGACTGAAATGATTTATTTAAACCCATGTTTAATACAATTGAGGGAAAAGGCAATCAAACAAATTGCCTTTCTCCCTCTAAATATAGCATATGTATTTACCTAATTGCTCACACCACTATCTAAAACTTTTGACTTATCCTCCTTGTACACTTCCTTGACTCCTCAGCCCTTATCTCACTCCTTTGTTAAGAATGCCTCCTTGGCTTCTCCATTATACTTATTACCTTTTCTGCACTTTATCACTTGGCCTGATACCTCACATTGTGAGCCATTCCTGTATTTTATGTTAAAATGCAATACTACTGGGCACTCACCATGCCAATTACTTTGCCAGTGCTCCATGTGTATCATCCATGATGCATTTTTAAAAGGCACCATCTAAGCCTCATGTAATGTAGACAAGCACCCCAAAGGGTAGATCCTTTATTATTCCCATCTCTTAAATAAACACTGAGTTTTGGTGGGGCACACTGTCCAAGATCACACAGTCAAGTGTCAGATTTGAGCCGCAGTTTCCTGATTACTAGCACCATGTTCTTAATTACTGTGTTCTACTAACTCTAACTGGATGATGGTTCTGGACTTGGTACCATGCACCTAAAATGTACTTAGATACAGCGATTAAAAATAATGCTGATGACAGTTTCTACAAGATATTTAAACATTTCTATTGGAAACTGAAGGTAAAAAGACTGAACAGTTACTGAATACCTCTTTTGTGTCATGTACTGTGTGCTTGGAGAAATCAAGTCAGCCGCCTCTGGTTAGTCAATTAGTATCTTTACTTACCTCATATGATTTTCTTAAATACGCTTAGGCAAACTAAAACAGTAAACATTTCATGACTTTTTCTTAACACTCTCCCCTGCTTATTGCTTCTTTACCTCCATGGCCTGGAATATTTTCTGTACTTCCTCTCGCCTCCACGCCTGCCAAAAGGCTCTTTGAGGCCCACCTCAAATGCTGCTTCTCACATGAGGGGCTTTTCTGATCCCATGCCTCTGTAATAGCTTACTTTTCTGAATTTTCACAATTCTTTGCCAGGATGTATTATTCTTTGCACATTTGCCTTGTTATGTGTGTTTTGACAAATTTGCCTGCCTTCCCCACTGAATGGGAGCTCCTTGGGGCAGAAGACACATCATCTTCATCTGTGCCTATCCCACTAGTATAGTGTATTTCATGACATACCGTATTAGTATGTACTAGAGGAATGGTCAAAGATTATAAAGAATCAATGATCACCTACATACTCAGATTTTCAAATTGGCTCCCACTGCCTCACTCTTGGCTACTACATTCCATGTAAGATTAATTTTGCAGCTTCTTAGATAAGCTATACACATTAACGCCTCATGTCTCCACACTGTGCTTCTACCAGAAAGGCCTTCCCCATTCTTCCTTGCAAAATTTTCTTCATCCTTATGGGCCCAGATTAATTTTCACTCCTTGATAAACTTATTTTCTTTAGCTCAATAGCAATCCTACCATAATTAACAACCCATTGTCACCTCTCAACTTCAGAGCATTTGCTTTCTATCTAAATGATGGCCCAATCTGCCTTATCATTAGGTGGTATACTTTCTTGAGCACTATGTTAAGGTTCCTGAGAACAGGGATTAACCCTACAGGTTTTCCTATTCCTAGCAGTCATTATAGTGACTGGTGGAGAGTAATACTTAGTACATTTCTGTCCATTTGAAATGAGTTTATACGTTTTAAAAGAACGTTTTCTAGATGAGAAAGAGAATAGTATTTAAAGAAGTAAGGGCATAATAACATGTATCAAGTAATCAGAGTTACAGTAAAACCTTAGACCAAACTGCAACAATAGCAGTAACACCACACACACATGCACGCACGCACGCACGCACACGCACACACATGCATCCGAGTTGAAGAATCTGTCTCCCTTTTAGCACTTTCACATCCAGCAGCCGAGTCAACGCTTCTCTGCTTAACTCCTCCACTCCCAGTCATTCATCCTCTCCTCACACTCCTCCACTATTGCTCTAGGAAATAAACTCCAAATGGTAACCAGCATTTGTCTAATAGACTGTGGAATTAATTCTACTTTTTAAAACTTCCATATTTTTTAAAATAGCTTAATGATATACTAAACCCTAATCAATCTGGGTTGACACTGGAGGGAAGGGTCCTTACATGCAGGGACTGTGTCTTTTATCCCTGTCCCAGGTTGTCAGAGACCCTGGCCCAGAACGTGCCTATTAAATGAAGGATGGCTTGTAGAGCCATGGTTTGGGGACTATTTCTCTCTTTTCTATATCGGTGCATTTTA
This sequence comes from Vicugna pacos, assembly GCF_048564905.1. Classification (NCBI taxonomy): domain Eukaryota; kingdom Metazoa; phylum Chordata; class Mammalia; order Artiodactyla; family Camelidae; genus Vicugna; species Vicugna pacos. The sequence continues at coordinate 69,004,153 of NC_132993.1, read as the reverse complement.
CTTAGATACTTAGTATAATGATTGTTTCTTTGTTCCCTCAAGTAAATATGTTAGAATAAGTTTGGTTGGTTTTATTTTTTGTTTTATTATGATCAAATTAGAAGTATAACAGACCTGATTTCAGTCTAACAAAATATGGCGTTGTGCCTTTCTTCATTGAAAAGATGGTAAATTAATGCTTAAATAGTCATCTTTGATTTATTTTATTTTGCTTCATTTCTTTCCCTTCTCTAGTTACGTGTGTGTGTGTGTGTGTGTGTGTAGTAATACCACTTTGAATTCCTGTTATTTTACTATCCAGCTTTACATATAGCAGATGGTAAAAATATTATAAGAGAGGCACAGAACCATCATATTGAGACTAAGAGTTTCATTGTTTTGAATTTAAAGAAAGGAAAACATTTATTTTTATTATATCTATTTCCTTTTCACGGAGATTTGATTCAGGTTTATATATTCAAAATTCATGAAATGTTATGAAGCATATGAATACATATATACACATATATATGTATAAAAAGTATATTATAGGCAAAAACCAAATTGATACCATATTAACAGAAAAAAGGAGGGGGCATTTATATTCATAAAGGATAACTGGAGTTAATCTAAAATGCAACCCTTGGTAAAGTAGTTTTTCAGAGCTAGACTGACGTAATCATGTCTAACTACAGCTACTTACATTTTAACAATTACTTAAGGTAAAAAATATTTGCCTTTAAATGTTGTGTCTTAAAAAAATATGTAACAGCACAGAGTAGCACTCTGTTTCACGTTTATTGTGCTTTACTAAGAAAACACAAGCAGTTTTAAGAATTTATCGCTGATTATTTTTACATTTAAGTTACTATTAAAAGGCGAGTAGCTCTCTGTGATGTGGTTATAATTTATAACCACAGACAGTCTAAGTTTTTAAGCTAAAACTATACCTCACCTTCACATATCATTTACATATACTGATTGCTTCCACATGTCTGGCATAAGGGAAAATAGTTTATGAACATTGTAATATGGCTAAAGCCACAATGAAATAAAATTTGTCTTTGTCTAGAGTATCTCAGAAATGTATTCATGCTGGTGCATAAAGTGTTTTCCAAAGGAATTCTGCCTTCCAGAAAAATCTTTTAAAAGCCAACTGTGGTTACTGTCACCTCCCTTTCTAACAACATCTAGATTTCCCCAGTCTGGCTTCCAAGTGTCTTCTGTTAGACAAAAGCCCCTTTAAGTTACTCTCAACATGTTCTTCATTCTATTTACTAGCTTTAGATGGCAAGTTTATTTTCTCGAGTGACTACATATCCTCTTTCCTGCAAGTGGGTTATTTGCCATCACAGGTGGTTCCTAGACTTGGTCAGAGAGACTCAGACTTTATTTCTACAATGTCTCATGCAGACTCAGGGACAAATTAAATAGGAAAATTGGGTTAATTCCTCTGTGGATTCCAAACTTTTTAAGTTGTCATGAAGGATGTTGTGTCTTCATGGACCAAGTCATAACAAAATAATATTCAAGGCAACCATTACACCATTTGAGAGGATATGCTGTAAGTACAGGAGCTAATAAAACTAGTCATTTCCTGGTTATTTTTACTTAATATTAAATGACTGATGTTGGTTCATGTTGAAAACACCAACTGGAACTTACAGTCTGTGAGATGCAGGCAATTCTTTCCTTAAGAAACAGGTGCTTCCTTGCTCAGCCTGGCTCACTAAGTGTTTGAGCCAGAAGATCTAAAAATCATGTCTGTTTTCAACTCCATCATTAGGGTTACGTGTACCCTAATACAGATGCCACACTTAGAACTGTGACTAGCAACAGGTCAACATCAAGACATGCAGCTTCGCTTATGAAGGACTGAAAGGCCTAACCTTAGACTCAATTTTTTAAAAATTTTTTTACAATTGTTTATTTGCAACACTAGCTTTTTACAAAGCATCCTCCTATAGTCACTGACCAGCTGACATTGACAAACTTCACGTGGTCAGAAATTCACACTGTTGTGCTACACGACTTTGAAAGAAGCACATTAGAAATATAACAACTGTGATTTTCTTTGTATTATTATTATTACTCTTGTTCACAACATACGCAATAGCTAGAGAATACAGGCATGCATACCCACTCTGGATGAGCAGAACACTGGAATCTAGAACCTATGTAATTATTAATCTGCCTCGAGGAATTAACAGTCAATGAATATGTTCTGTGTACCAAGCACTGACTGAACACCTTACACGTGTATTGTCAATATCCCCATGACAGCTACTGCAAAGTTACTATTCTCCCCACTTTAAAGAAGAGCAAACTGAGGCTAAGAACTATGCCACAGCCCTTACACTAGAAAATGCCATAGTCAATTCACTGTTTTCTTCACTATGCTTAGATTCCTCTTGTACTCATGAAATTTTTGTTCTGGGAGCTAAATTCGATAGGCCCACAAATAGGTACTTGAACTCTGTAAACAGCTTGACTTCCTATTCAGTAATAGTAAATAATGACCAGCATATATAATCAAATATATATTATTTTAAATTGAATATCTGCTATCATTTTGTACTTTCCAAGGATGTGAAATTTTATTCTTTAGGAAACATGCAAAGGCAATAAATCTGGCTGCTTAGGTGGGGCACACTAGGTACATTCAAGCATCACCTCCACAAAGAAAACTAAGCTGTATGGAAAAGATGGTGTGATATGCATAATGGAGAATCCATTTGGGGGACTATGGGAGACCATGGCCCTTAGGGTGTGTCACCTGTGGTACAGTTCAACATTATAGACTGAGATCTGTATTAAAGAAACAAATTGCTATAACATCGCCAATGTCACTTCCTTATACGGCAGCTACTTAGAATAGACTAAACAGATTCTTCAAGAATTAATGTGCAGATGTTTACATAGATGTGAACAGAAGTGCTGCCACTGAATAGAGTTTTCTCCAATTTGACAGCTAAAGAGCAAAGCTGACCAGATAAGTATTAATCTCGTTTCTGATGAAACAGTGGACACAGCAGACACTGACCCTGCCTTGCTGAGTGACTTCGCGAGTGCCAGAGAGAAACCATGGCTTCGAGTCACTGGGTCTCATTTTGTTGTTATGCCAGAAATCCTTGTCAAGAAGCTGCCTGGTTTAGGGGACTGCATGGTGGAGAGAGGATGCCTGCTCTGTTAGAGGGAGAAAAGGGCACCTTCGTTCTGTTCTGAACAGGCTCCTCAGGAAGCAAAGGAAGGCAGAGACTCTGCTGAACATGAAAGAAGCCACGTGAGAGTAAAAGAACTCCACGCACAGCTTCTGATTTTACCTCGTTAGGATCAAGTGCAAAGGAGTGAGTCTCTGCGTGCCGGCCCAGGAAAAAAACAGAAAAGAAATTATCGAACAAATGATGAACCCACGAACACAGTGACATCGTGACAGAGGAAAATGGACATACCCTTCCTCATCAGAAGTCCTAAACATACAGTCTGCCATAAACCTAAGAAAATCTGAATGAATTAGTGTATAACACAGAATATTTTTTAGGTAGAGCTGTATCCTAAATGACGCTCTATTGTTAGAATTTAAGTTTTACGTGAAAGCATAAATAGCCGCAGTTTTCCTTACATGTGACTTACATTTTCTGGACATGTGAAGGTGTATTGCTCTATGTAGATATGGTAAGCTGCTTGCCCGCATATAAAGTCTTTGTTCCCCAAGAATACAAGGCCATTACTTGCAGCGCAATCTGAACTATAGGCATGGTTCAGAGTCTTGCCTCAGCATCTCAGATGCTAACGCAGCAACTCAGAACTGAAGGCCGACTCTGAGGTTCCTGTCTCCCTAAAGCATTGCTTCACACATGCCACTCATCTATCAACTTCAGAAAAAGTTTCGTCATCCACTGTGAAATATTTCTAAAGTTTAAATCCTGTGAACTGTTTCAAAAGTCTCCACCATTTATCAATAGCTAAACTGCTTCTGCATCCTTCAATGATTTTTCATCCAATCAAATATTTCATGACTCTATTTTACAAACCTTTAAGTGAAACTGGGCTGTGTTTTGTACTCAAACACATCTTTTGTATGGTCACACCTCTGCTCCTGAGCCCTCTCACCTGGAATGAATACTAGCCACCTCCTCAGCCTCCTCAGTTACTCCTTCAACCACTTCGTTCAGTGAGTATTTACTAAGGCTCGGTCATGCACAAGACTCTGTACCTGACGGAGAATATAAGATGGATAAAGAGCAGGCGTGATCACAGAAGGTTGACAACCTGTGGCTTCTCCCCTTTCAAATGCTAAGTTCCATCAGGACAGGTGCCAGCTTATGGTTCATACCTCTCTGCCTCTTCCAAAGCCTTGCCAAAGGTGATGCTCAAGTCTATGTTCGTTGGTGAGGAGGGTGTCAGTAAACAACTGACAGAGTGGGAGGACGTGCACCAGAAAGCAAAGTCCACAGGTGTGAGGTGGAGAAAGGAGTCCTGTACTGGGGCATGGCTGGGCTGCCAGGTGAGGAGAGCTTCATTTTCCAGTTACTGTCAATTGTTGTATCACACTCCGGGTTGCAGAAATTCAAAGCCTTATTGTTCTCGAATTCTGCAGATCCTCCCTACACACGGTCATTCACCATACATAATTTTTCTCTACTTCAGTGTGTCTCATCTCCAGCCTTTCTTTCTCATTTCCATGACCATGATCCTTATTCAGGTATTAACTTCCTCATGTCTGAACGATGGCGGGACCTCCAAATAGCTCCCTCTGTGCCCTCGACTCCTTTAGGTGAATCATTCTTATAGGTCAATCTAAGGAGTTTGGGCTTTAATCAGCCGGAATTTAAAATAAAAGAAAGGTACAATTAGACTTAAATTTCAGAAGGAACTGCAGCTGGTACTAACAGAAAGAAGAGACACTTACAGGGGCTATGGCCATAATCGGGCAAATAATGATAAGGGAATGACTTTACCTGGGCGAGCAAGTAAGACGGATTTGGAAGATGGACTCAGGAGCAGCATTCGTCGGACATTGGGACTGGCTAGATATGGGGCGGGTCAGGAAGGGAAAGGCAAAGATGCTAGAGGACTCGAAAACTGGGACAAAACAACACTTCTGAAACTGAGAACAAGGAGGAGAAATCAGTCTGTAGAGAGCACAGTGAATACAGTTTTAATAAGCCAAGTTGGAGTTCCCTGTGAGAGATCCAAATGGAGATACTCTGTGGCCTTTGATAGATATGTGGAAGAGATGCATGCAAAAGCCCCAGCTGACTCAGCAGCTGGTTCCCAGAACTTGTAGCATCAGGCAAAGTAATTTTCCCAGGCAAGGGCACGGACAGCCTGGGAAGAGCTCCCTGGGTGACAGTGGCCACATGCTTTCCAGTTGTGTCCGCTTTCTGCCGCCCCTGCCTTTCCAGTCCTCACACGGGGGACACCTCTGCATCTCAAAGGTCAAGGTGACTACTTTGTTTGCCCTTTAACCAGCGTATTTTATAGATGGAAAGCAGAGACGTTGAGACTGAAGTGTAGCAGAACCACACTCCCTGTTCTAGGCACAATGTCCAGGTTGTGGCATGTGTGTGTGCACAAGAGCGTGAAAACTGAAAGCGGCAAGTTTATCTAATTAAGAAACTGCCATTTTTGCCTTGCAAGAAACATTTAAAAAAGCTCTTTAGAGAGGAGGAAAATAATGCAAGCCGTAAATACATACATACATACATACATAAACAAAAACAACAAAATAACAATGCAAGTCAGAAACTTGGGTCTACCTAAAGAAAGGAATAAATGAAGGTAAAACAAAAACTTTTTTTCTCATTCTTCATTGATATAACAAACAATGCTTTGTTCAAAATAATAAAAGAGACAATGTCTTTGGGGAAAAAACTCCAAGAAATTGTCATTTTATTCGCTCTTCTGTAGACTAATCTGCTAAAAATGAAAGGTCCCCAATCTCTTCCCAAGAGAGATATAAAGGCTTTTAGTGTTTGAGGCCAAAACTTTTCTACGCCCCAGGGGAGAATGAACAGATTTTGTTTTCAAAATGATATACTTAGAAGAGATTTATTTGGCTAGGATAAGAAGATATGGGTTGGAGACTTTGTACTTGCAGGGAAAAGGGGTGGAAAAGGACAGCCAGAATCAGTTAAAAAGATAATTTATTTCAAATCTGGGAAGATGAAAGGCTATTGCACTAGCAGGATCTGTGTCCTGCTCATGCGCTGCACTCTGGAGATGGAAGGACTTGAGAGTGGAAACATGGTGTGCCTGCTTTTAGAGGACAAATACTACGTGACCTGGAGCCAAGATACTGAGAAGGCTCAATGGCAGGGCCATTAAAAGAGGCAACGTCTTGGCAACTTGTCGGAACTATGCCTAAGAGAGAGCAGAGAACCTGGCGAGGCAGCGGCACCAGACAGCAGAAGATGCACTGGGAAGGCCAACCATAAAGGATGGAAGGTCACGGCCAATGCCATGGAGCACAGAGAGAGAGAATCTGCCCCTGCCCTTTCTCCTCTGCCCATGCTCTAGTGAGTGGGATTCCACTTTTCATAATTTTCAATTAAAAGTGATGGGATTTAGGAAAACTAAACTTGGATGTAACTTTTCTTGTATTTGTTATGGATACACATACATGGAGTACATATAAGCACACTCATTACTATAGTTCTTCATCAATATTTAATTCTGCAAGTACCAGGGATTATACTATTATGACCAAAATTCCAGAAGTGACTTTTGCAGCTTGTGGGGGCAAAATACCAGGAACCTACAACTCTGTCTAACGTATGATGAAATGTTCTAAGATTTCACTAGCCTACTGAAACTAATTTTTTTCTGAAGTGAGACATCCTGAATGATAACAAATTGCTAAGAAAATTAAAATATATGCACTGTATGACTCTGCACTTAAAGAGAGGTGGCACAGAACAGGAACACACTCTTAAGAGGGCATTTTAATACTTGGTATTCATCATATAGATGGCAGGGGTGTCTTCATGTTAAACACAAATATAATTAAGACAATAGTAATTATTCTTCACACTTGTTGGCGGATTGGTTACAGAAATGATAGAGTAAAGTAGGAAAAAAAAGGAATTAACTAGGAGAACAAGAAGAAACCTGCAATCTAAACCAGTATATTTGTAATTTCAAGGAACTACAGTCACAGTGTTTTCTCTATAGGATAAGCAAACTCAGCTTTCCCTTCTTTTATTCCATTGGTTAGAAAGAAGCTTGTCTCATGTGCTTCTATAGACACATCTCAAAGGAGAGATGGATAAGCCTGAATGAGCACTGTAACCACCGTGGAAAAGTCTTACAAATGTGTACCACTTGTCCTCTTGCTCTCATTTTCAGTCAAACCTTGACAACCACCTGTTAACTCTATGACCTTCCTAGCCTGATATGCTGCAGCTTTAAGTCTCCCTTGTTAAAGGACAGATTTGTTTCAATATCACATTTGATGCAGAAAAAATATATAACTATCTTAGTACTCTCTATATAAAATATATTGCTTCCCTAAAAACATCCCAAAGAAATATTTTTTTTATAATGGTAATAACCACTGTTTTCTACTTCTCCATTCTCACATACTTCTTGGATTTCAAGGCCCCCCTTCCTCGTGTTTTATTTCACAAAATTCCCTGAAGTCTTTAGGTACAATTGATACCACCTTCCCCAGAAGTTCCAATGCATTCAATTTATTTATCCAAGAATCTACTTATTTTTGAAGAAATCTGTCACATGACTTATGTGAGTTTATGTGTCTTATATATAAAATACAGGTAAGAAATACTTATTAATTATAATTGCTTATTTTTGTAAATAATTAAAATTTGCACAGCTGATGAAAACCTAGGTTCATTTAAACTAACTCTTACAGGAGGATCATAAAAGAGCAGAGTTTATTCTCTTGAAATTTCAAATTTGAAGATAAAAATTAAAATTTCAGACCAGGGGGGTGGAGGCTGGGAAGGGATAGACTGGGATTTCAAAATTGTAGAATAGATAAACAAGATTACACTGTATAGCACAGGGAAATATACACAAAATGTTATGATAACTCACAGAGAAAAAAATGTGACAATGAGTGTGTATATGTCCATGAATGACTGAAAAATTGTGCTGAACACTGGAATTTGACACAACATTGTAAAATGCTTATAAATCAATAAAAAATGTTAAAAAAAAATTAAAATTTCAGATACATAAAAATTCACAAGTTTTGATTTGACCTCAGGTAAAAACAGCAGTTTTTTTTTTTAATTTAATTTTTCAACTGAAGTATAGTCAGTTTCCAATGTTGTGTCAAATTCTGGTGTACAGCATAATGTTTCAGTCATACATATACATATGTTTGTTCGTTTTCATATTCTTTTTCATTATAGGTTATTGTTTTGGCTTTCCCCAAATATATCCCTTAAGAGTTGGACTAGGATGTAATCATTTTTAAAATACCACCAAATAACTATGATTCATTGTACCACTGTCCTTTCCTACTGGTATTTCTACTTTGTCAGAAGACTAACATATATATTTTATAAGAATGTAACATCAAGCATTGTGCATTAATTTATATTCTAAACATCAATTATAGACCTGTAAGTGGACTAAGGAAAGTAGCTTATTTTTCTCTCTCACCCTCTCAATTATATAAGATAAGGATCTTAAACAAAACTCAACATATATTTTGGATTCACACTTCAACAAAGATTCCTGTGTCTAGTTCCTCTCACATCTAGTCTCCTGGCAAGTGGGGGCTTGGGAGCAAGGGCTGACGGAAGCAGGGAGTGGTGCTGGGCCACGGAGCACAAATCCACGGAAAGACAGAGGCCGACTTGGAGATGAGAAGCGAGGGCCCATCAGCGACCGCTGCTCTCCATAAGTGGAATCAAGGATAAGAGAAGCGAGGCAGGCTCTGCCACGCTCACCTTAGCAAGTTGTCAGAGAGCAAAGCCAGGATCCTCCCCAAAGTGTGGACAATGAAATAGGGTCAATTAAAACTTTTAAACGGTTTTGTTTTCCACCTAATTTGGTAGGGCCGATTTGTTCTCTACGAAGGTTCAGATACAGTGAGAGTGATCATGAGACGTTTTCTCTTCAGTTACTATTTGGCTTTAGAATAATGTCACTCACTTTCTTTTCTAGCTGTGTGTACTGAGATCCAATAGCAAGGAAAATCATGGTATTTGTTCAAAGGAATGAAATAATTCCTCTCCGAGAGTCTTCTAAGATGCATATATTGATATATATTCTCCATCTCCTACTTGCGGGCAAACAGAGATGTTCCAGACACTTTTTGATTTAGTGGTGGCATAGGCTTGGCTCAGGAGACCCTGTCTGTGGACATACCACTGCTCTCAAACCTTTGTGAGCTCCTAGATACCTCCTTTCCTAGTGTCTCGCACTGCGTTTACTCTCCCTGCCACATTATAGCGCATAGTTCACTTTTAATGAATTGATTGACTAGACATTTGCACCATTTTTGCGTTTAAAAGACAAGGTGCATCAATTTAAACCCAAGTTCATTCAACAAGTGACTGTGCTAGCCTTTGAGACAGTAATGACAAAAAATAATACAAATTTGGCCTGAGAACCTCACAATGTGGCACCATGAAGATGATCCACATAAGGAGTTTTCCAGACTAAAGGCAACTTTGACATGCTCAGCAGAACTAAGCTTCCCTTAGTTTGCTGACGAAGGCTCAAGTGGGTGCTGTTATAGTTCATGTAAAGCCGTGTTAATGGCTGCAACAACAAATTCAGTTACCCTCAGGTTTGGTCAACACTGTTTCCCATGCCACATCTCTCCAAGCAAAGGAAACCTGGAAATGTAGGTTTAATGACTCATTCAGGAGATGACAAGACTCCCTAAATTTGTGGTCCCTTTCTGTTTTACTCTAAGCTTGTAGAAAACACTGAGACCAATTCGTTCTTCATATTTATCAACAGAATTTTATTTTTGCTTATCTTCACCCCCTAATTCAAGTATAAATTGTATATTCTCTCATCCAGGGTTTGACAGAGTCCAGCTTTGTTACTGTTTGGAAATAGTGTGCAAATTCCCTATTTATACTGATGTTTATGTCTTGGCAATAGGAGGAGATAGTAACTGGAGACATTTAGACTTATCTGTGTCAGACAGAATTTATTGAATCTTCGATATGTTTAATTATGATGACAATTTAAAACAACCTATAAACTGAAAGGAGTTGTTACTTTAAAAATATACCAACTGTAATTTTCTAAACATGATTTTATCTCCTAAAATAGTCACTCTCCAATTATAAATGATGGCAATAACGTGCCACAGGCAGCCTGCCTTATTCCTGCTAAGTACACTTTATCATTCATATGTACCTGTGAAACTGCCCTTCCATCATTCTGACTGTTTGGTACTACTGCTTCTCTCCTGATTTTGTTTTACATTTTACAGATCACTTACACATGTAAAGTCTTCTTTAAGTTAAAGTACATTTATTTATTTTTTGGTTGCAAGAGTTTACTTTTTGAGGGTCAAAATGCACCAATAAATGTATGCAAAGAGCACATCAAACTCTTTAGCAAGTTTGATTTTAATTAATGCTTCTGTTTTGTGCATGTTACGTCTCCTGACTCTTATGCCAGTTTTTCCAAGCTTGGCCTTCACATGTTACTCTGTGTGTATTTATCCTAGCAGCCTGCCCATTTCCAAGCTAATGAAAGAGCTGTCACAAATTGCTAGTGCCACCTATTAGTGGAAGCATAGAACTGCAAATCACGGTAATTCCTTTAAACAGTACCTTAGCAGTCATGAGGGGTAAAATCCAGCCCAAGACTCACACTGGTTCTACTTTGTGTTTACAGCTGCTGGTTTTTTTTAAAACAAGCTTTCACTACATGAACGAAACTTAGTGTCATGAGCTTTGGAGATTTTACTTACAGCTTTGCGTTAATGGGTCATTTTATCATCGGATTCTTTTGACGCAGGTTTGATAAGTGCAGTGACTTCATCAATTCATATGTAACTCTCTATGACATAATGTCATGACTTTGTAAATGAATGTTGTTAGATAATGATCAATTAAAAAGCTATTTAAATACTGGAAAAATTTTAAAACTCACGTATAAATTCTACTTAAAATTGTCCTGACTTTAGATTTTACAGTTCTCTAAAAGATGTAAAGGTGTGTGTGATATATTGGTCTTGGGAACTGTGATAGGTAGCTATGCTCCTGGAATTTAAATGAGAAAATCAGGGTAAGACGTTAAACCACACAACTTCTGACAGCTAACTTTCTTAAGGTCTTGATAACTTTAGAAGTTTTAACTAAAGTGACTCTTTATCTAAGTGTAAATAGATTATGTTCTGCAACCAACAGCTTAAATTTTATTTTGTTACCAGAAACATATGCAATCATATTAATCGAGTCTGATTAATTTCATTCTTAAATGATTCTTCAATTGCATTAATTCTTAAATATATAATTTAAATATAATTGAAAATCAGAACATGTATTTAAATTACATTGATCGATGTGTGATAACTAAAAATAAGAAAACAAAGAAAACTTAGCTATCTTAGATCTACACCTCTATTAAGTTGCCTGAATATTCAGATATTTCATATCACTGACAATACTGGGCTCTTGGAAGAATTTTATACAAAGAGAAGCAACAGCATTAAAAAGTTAGAATTGGAAAATTTTTCTTCTCAGTAATCAGGTTTCCTTAAGCTATTAAAGACTGACTACCATTATCAAAAGTTGGTGGGTTAGAAGTGTCCATGGGATGGTTTTGTGGTCTCAGTCATTTTCCTACTTGCTAAAGCCTACATTGATAAGTTGTTATTTCAAAAGCCAATCTGTTTGGCAGCTTCAAAGAGGGAAGCCACAAACGGGAGACTTTCACTAGTTCTCATTTGATCTGACCAGCATTGAATCATAAGATGTGAGTTTGAGCATTTTGTTTTATTTCTTATGATTTTGCCTGGATATACTTGATGAGTAGATAAATAAAAAGTTCTAAATTTCAGTGTGCTTAAATTGAAGACTACAGAATCAAAACATGATTTTTAAAGTTAATGGAATTTGGAAGGAAAAGGCCATGCTAAGTAAGGATCAGCAAGTAGGAGACAGAAGCCAAATAAGCAGTGACTACTGGAGAAAAGGTATTGCAAAGAATTTATAACATCTTTGCCCTGTGAAAATATATATGTATTCCTCCTAACTTTCCTAGACACATTCCATTTTAGCTATGAGGAGATTTTCAGTGTAAGACAAATTCCATCTGATCCTATTATGTGAATACTTTAAATACTGACGAAAACTCTTCATGAGGCTCAAACTCTCATGCCCACTATAATACGTATGTAATTTAAAATGACTGTCTTTTAAACCAATAGCAATATTACTTGTAAAGCATTCTATTGCAATTCACAATCTGTAGACTGCCAAAATTGTTTTCTCAATTATAAAATATTGAGATAAATTTTGTCCTTCACATATATTCATCTATTCATACACACACACACACACACACACACACACATCTATGTATGAATATGTGAATATGTGCTTGTGCTTTGGAGGAACTAATGAAAATCTCCAAAAAGTCAAGAAGTTTAATTCATAAATAATTCTTCATACTAATTAACTTTTGAAGTCATCATAATGTATTGGGTAATGGCAAGTGAAAAAGCTTTTACAAATTTTACTTCATAATTTGTAATTAAATATTATCTTCTAGTATCAGAAAGATATGTTTGAGAATTTTGATTTAACTGATAATGTAATTCTTAAAATAATTAAACAACTTGACTCTGGGAAACAAAGCTTTACAAAATATGAAAAGAAAGCCTCTAAAATGTCTACCATTTATTTAAGTGCTATTTACTAAGTCTTCCTGTGAATGTCAAGTTGAGGGCACTGATTTAATCTTTGGAGTCACATGATCACCATCACATTCAGACTTGCATGTGTCTTTGATTCCTATCAAAACTGAAGCACAGAGTGTCCTGGAAAAGCTCATTACATTGAGTGATGGAACATTTGTCATTTGTTTAAAACCCCAAACCTAATTTATTTCCTTGTGATCTCCATAGGTTTTTCTGAAGTCTTCAAAGTACCACACATTCCAAAGGAAGATTACATGATTATCTGGTATTTCATGAGAAAAGTGAAATTTGACTAGTTTTGTAGGAGAAATGAACAGTTACGCACCAATTTTAAAAAGGAGCATTATAACATTTAGCGATGTTGCATGTATTTAAGGAAGGGGAAAGTATCTCTGAGTGACTGTTTCTTGAGGATAATTTGCATGTGACTGCTGAGATTTACAGAGTTCTCACATTTGCTTCCCCCACAAGGATTCTAAATCAGATTGGTTCAGAGGAAAAGCCAGCATACCCCCATTTTTCTAATATTATCACTTATCCAGATGGTCCTGAAAAACAATTCCCTCTTCCTAGAAAGTAAAGAGGCACCTTGTTAGAGATGTATGTACATCCTCTACAAAGGCTGCCTTCTTGTTCTTCCTCCTTTTCTTTCTCATTTAACGTATCAAATCTCCTTTATCTCCCACCAGGCAAGATGACACGTAGAAAGTAAGCACAGTGATTGACTGAAACTTTGCCTTGGCAACCTGAGCAATGAGAGAGTTAATGGTGGATCTTTGAAAACAAGTGACCATGGGAAATTAGGGTTGGCAGGGATTTAACTCTTCATGAATCATGCTAGAATATTTTTAAGGGCAAAGCAGTGGATGTTTTAACCGTGTTTGACATCTAATTAAGGAGGGAAAAGAAGTAGCTAAAAAAAAAAAACTCTATTATAGTTTAGAAGCAAAGTTCTGACAATTTGCTACCAGGCGTTTGTTTTGGCAAAACAAGTTTCTGTGTTGAGACAAAAAGGTAATGACAGACCAATAAAACGACAGAAGAAAAACTGCTTGGGCCATCCCTTTTACTCTTTCTGCTGTTATTCATTTCACAGTTTGTTTCACCAACTTGCCAAGCTCTAGGTGTATCAATAGAATTGTTATGTAGCTGTAGGGCAGTTTGTGATTTAAAGGGAAGCAGACTAATTCTAATGGATGCCATTGCTAAAAAGAGCTTGTAAAGAAACAGTGTCAAATATATACATCTTGTCAATATACATAGCTTACTCCATTACGCAAGTTTAAAGCATGTGTATATAACAAAGGGCTATTCTAATTAAATGCTATCTTTTAATATAGAGAAAGCACTGCTGCCTCTTCTATTAATGGAGAGCAAATCCATTACCACGAAAATAAAATTTTAGCAAAATAAACAAGCACAATTCTGGATTCCTACTGATTTTACAATGTATTAGCACTTAGACATGTGTACCAAAATATAGTAGATTTTTAAAATCTTCTTCATGTTTCAAACTTTTTCTAAAATTATAGCACATAGCTGTTCACATCTTCAGGAATTATACTTGCATATAAAACTTACTCATAAGGGACATAAACTTGTAGAAAGTGGACCATCAACCTAAGAATTATTGGCTAAAATACTCTCAAAGAGTAAGAAATAGAAAGCCAACACTGATGAAAACACAGATACCATAATGTTATATACCATGAAAGTAATTTAAAGATAGTTACTATACAAAGGAATAATTAGGATTTAATGAAATATTTAGTGGATGCTATATGATTATCTTTAAAAAAATCTTGCATAAGTACAATTGCAGTTCTCTTTGCTAATATTTAAAATTCACTCCCATTTCAGGAACCAAAAAATTATACCAAAAATAAATACATTTCCAATTCAATGTATTTTGTCTAAGTATTAAATCCAAATAAACACATTTAGTAGGTGTTCAATTTTCTAATTCAAACTGTGAAAATTACATCTGTCTTTCCTATTTGTGGTCCTCATTCACACTAGAGTATTCAGGAAGAGGTGTTTCCCATCACGTGAAAATTAAATACGTTTTCTGGCATAAGAGCACTGTACAGTAGACAGACATCTCTACGACAGACAGATTCAGTAATTTTCTCTTCCATTATAAGCTAAGAACGGAATATAACTGAAGCTCTCGCTGCCCCACCCCCAATTCTAGAAATCTGAGAACCATAAGCAAGCAACACCTTAGGGAGTAAGACGACTTGAGTTAAAAACAATTTAATCTTCAACTCCATTTTCATAATACCTCAGTTATATAAATACTCTTCCATTAAAAGTTGTATCTGTCACGTTAGAATCTACATTAGCATTATTTTATCCATCTATCTACAAAATCTATCTAAACAAATATGTATAGAACAAACATTTTCTTTAAAATCCTCATTAAAAAAACAAGCATACACATTAAACTGTAACCAGATAAAGCACTAGCAACCATGTGATGAGGCTTTTTTTTGTCTTTCTTAAATTTACACTTTTTTAAAAAAAAAAGTTCTCACAACTAGCTGTACAACTAGAAAGTAATACCTCTCCAGTTCTCACTGAAGTACATATGGAATCAAATAACATCGTATTTCAAAGGCATCAGCTTTACACCAATTAGCCAAATGCCCAGTCTTTTGTACAGTCATAACACACTGTGGAAAAACTAGTCTGTTCTCTCCAGTTTATATTCCCTTGGCAAACCGTGATCTACTGCTTATGTTAAGCATCTGATTGTCAGATTTGAACAAACTGAATATTCATGACGACAATTAACCATTTAGTGTCTAAAACTAAGAAAACACAATTTATCATAACAATTATTATAGGTGAGGCATTCACAGCTACAAAGAGACCATTTCTGCAACAGTGATTTTTAAAAATAGTTTAATAGAAGTCGAGTCAGAAAAATTACCAGAATATATGATCATATATAGTGATCAGCATTTCCCAGGCATTCAGCTCTTCTCTGCAAATGTGATTAAATGTTCTTTGTTTGCATTTAAATTGTCATATATCAAACAGGAGGCATGCTTTTATAAAAGAGTGTTTAAATCATCTCCAAAAGACACACACAATCGCATAGGTTTCCCAGGTTAAACTGAAGGTTTTATGGTGTAGGTTGGGAGGGAGTTCAAGGAATGAAAAGGCAGGGGGCAGGGGGGGCATTACAAAGCTAGCCAAATAAAAGGAAAAGACAAACTCACCTTTGTAGGATAATTTCAGCCTTGGCACATTGTTCTTCCCATTTTGATAGTTTGCTCTCGCTGTAAGTAACACTCCCCAGAAAAGACAGACAATCCTAGCGAACCAGCCCATGCTGCAGACGCTGTGGGTCCTCTGCTGCTTCAGCCTTCCCTCCTGTATTGTGCGGCCGGAGAAGTTCAAACAATCTGGAAACTGGAGGTAACAGGTGATTTAGGTCAGTTTCATTCATAAATGTGGACAATCAAGACCTCTGGGCAACACTAACACCTCTTCTTCTGTAACAGTCACTGAAGCACAGAAACTTCAAACCCTCCAAAAAAAAAAAAAAAATCGAGCCAGGCACCGGATAATGAGGCACAACTGTTGTGTGGAAAGAAAAAAAATTAACAAGGACTGCTGCAGTGGTGCTTAAGAAGCAGTGCCTTTTATCTAGGCTCTTCTGATAGCCGGCAGACTCTAATCCTGCTCCCTGCTTCATTCGGCTCCGGGGAAGCAGAATGAAAGGGAAACAGAGAAAGAAAGAGAGAGAGAGAGAGAGTGAGAGAGAGAGAGAGAGAGAGAGAGAGGAACCGTGAGCAGCGCGGACTTTTCCTGTACACATGTAGGGAGAGATGACACAAGATCCCACAGACAGGTTTTCCCAACACTCACTAGACTGGCTGACAATGGGAGAACAGGCGAGCTCAACCCACTCCCCTTCCCTCCTGTCACACAACACATGCAAAAAACATCTCGTAGAGATTAGAGCCGGGAGCAAAACCCTCCAGCGTGCCTGTGAAAGGCATGTAGCTATAAATTTACTTCCCAAGGCAAGCGTTGTTTTATAGCCATTTTTAGGTGCAATTTTGATGAAAAAAATCTGAATTCTGCTACCTACATGATTTACAACTCATGCTTGTTATATAATTCTACTTGAACTTGTGTGTTGTGTGTGTATGTATATGCCTGTATACATACACGAATATGCATATACATTATGTCCTTTTCATCAGTATAACTTTAACCACTGAAGGTTTTAAAGCCTTGTTGGAGATCACTCCCCTCCTCCCAACAAACCCCCGTGGATCTACCACCCCCTTCCCCCGCCCCACTGCAATTTCAGCGGAGAAATTCCTAGTAAAGCCCATTTCAACAATCGGTTCAAGACAAATATAGGTCCACTGAGAATTATAAATTACAACAGGGGATTCTCAAAAGGATACTCAGACTTTAAAAACATCTATGGTTTTCCAGCTTCTGGAATGCTCTGGCTAACATTTTTAATGCATCACATCTCATTAATTACAGCCACTTCCCTAGTTTTGGTTTAAAGGGCAGAGGAAGATGACAAAGTTCACAAAAGTCCCTGCTGAGTGTCAAGGACCAACATAAAGAGAATATCTCTGTGTCTTCATGAGCTGGTGAAGGGTTGTTAAATTTTCTGTGGATACATATGCATGTATTCAGGCAGTCACGCAAACACCATTAGTTCTTTCCTAAATAGGCAAGTTGTCTGAGGTGCTTAGATTTCCTTTTCTACTTTTCTTTCAATTTTTCTCAAAGCTAGTATACTTATAGAATTTTTTTTTTTGAAGAAGGGTGTATAAAGTCAACAGGACAGAACTTTCCCTTTTTCCCTCTAACTCTCTCTACTCTGTACCCTCTCCACACCCCACTTACAACAAACACATTAGAAATACAGAGGAGAGAGCTCTATTTCAATAATATGGAAATTCCTCAGGTGAATGGAGAGGGTGAGTGTTACAATTAAAAACACAAACACTTATTGAAAGTGGCTTGGTATTCTTATAAAAAATGATCTAAGCATCGTCACTACAGCTTTCATTACTTAATGTCTACAGACCAATAGAGAAAGAGCAACACTCTCTCTCTCTCTCTCTCTTTGTGTGTGTGTGTGTGTGTGTGTGTGTGAGTTTGTGTGTGTTTGAGTGTAGGTGGAGGAGGAGGAAGAGAATGAAGAGGATTTAAAGGGGGAGAGTGGGGGAAGGGGAGGAGGAATTCTCTCTCTACTTCGCTAGATTGACTCATCAAACAGACCGTATTGTATTTGTCAGTTTCCGCAAGCCTATTGATCAGTTAGTATTGTTAAGAAAATAAAATCCAAAAATAATGTTGGTTTTACTGATTCCCACACTTGTTATCCTGAGCACTTTTCACGCTTCAGGCAATGGATTAAGGCTGCAAATGACAAGAGGCTTGTCTGTCTTCCATGGATTACTCTCTATAGACATTCATTCTGCAGAGGAATTCATGTCATTCTGGGATTATTTAGAAGATTGGACTAATGAATTATCACATTGAAATATCACATATGATTAGTTTAAATACTTTAAATAGTTGTGCCATTTTCATTAACATATATTTTTAATGTCTTAAAATGTTTATTTTTCTCTAGCTCTTGTTACCAAGAGGAGAGCAAGTTTATATTTGTCAAAACTAAACAGGATAAGCAAATTTAGAAATGTATCCATTTCTCTTGCATAATGTCTAATCCTGAAACACTCTGATGTCTTCCAGGAAAAATAAAAGGTTGTAGGTACAGTTCAGATAAAAGAGGGTCAGAATTGACTCCATAGAGAGGAAAGACATTCAATCTGGATGTTGAACCACAAAATCAGGACAGAATTATTTCCTTTTTCTAAAATAAATAACTTAAAGTTGAAGCCTGGAATTTGGTAGCACAGACATCCCCATGTTTATACACACACAATTTTTTAAAAAAAACCTTGATATATTTATTTACATTTGATATTTTTCTTACCGTCCAAAATTTTTATCTTTTGGGTCTTTTCAAATATTTGAAAGGTTAATGAATTCACATCTACATTTACTTATCTGTAGACCTCTTAAACTTAAAAAATATGAGAATAGGAAATTCTGTAGGTAAGCGTAACTGTTCTAGACTGATTCAATTATAAAATAAAAAAATGCAACCACATATAGATTTTTTAAAATTCTCGGTAAGAAAGGAAAAAAGAGGGAGGAAGGAAGGAAGGAAGAAACCACATGCTTGGAAAATACTTACCAAAGTATTTGGAATATTATATTTCTACTGTTCTATCAACAGAAATAGAATATTGACCTTTTAAAGTTGCATTTTATTTAAGGTACCAGTGACAAATCTTATTTTGTTTCTTCTTAAAGCAGCATCTCCATTTTCAATTATTTTGTAACCCACAATCTACATCATACGCTATAATTAACTCTACTTGCAACTGAGTTCCTAATATCTTCTTAAATTTCAAGTTTTCAGATGTGATTAAGTCCTACTACAGAGTCAGATTTGAGCAGGTATTTAATACGATGGATGATCATGCTGTTGTATGCATTTCCGTCAAATAAATCAGCAGAATTTAATCTCACCCCACTCCATGTGGAGATGGATTACAATGACTTCCAAGCACAAAACTCTGAGAGGCAGTGTTCCGGGTAGTGTGCTTGATTTTCTAGGGAGACAACTCTTCCAACTTCACGACAGGTTGGTTAACTCTTGTTTTTCAGTAAAGACCCAGATGGTCATAGAAGATACATTTCCAGTGGAGAACTGCTTTAACATGTATTTTTGATCTTTTCACATACTGGATAAAACCAATGTGTATATTTTTGAATGTCCACTTTCTATACTTTGTTATTTATCATGAAACAAACTGGGATGGCAATAAACATTGCAATTTAAAAGCAGACGTTTTTCTAGTATGTGGGATCCCCAGGTTATAGATACCCTTAGACCTTCTGGGAGTGGCAGGTGAACGCTCTCGCTATATTTGTGCATTAAAGGACATAAGGAGAAATACAGTCTCAAGGTATTTAAAAGACTTAGTGGATTAAAGGTAACTGACGTTATGGTGCACTTTATTAAACACACTTGACTCTCCCCGCAATCCCATTCCAGCCCCATTTTATTGTGGTCAGACACTTCCAAAGTGTGTGCCACCAACAGAAGCAGATGACCTCTTTAAGAGACATTACTGAGTTAACAATTTCAAAATGAGTTGGTTAACCAGTTCTCCTGAGAAACAACACCAAGAAGGAAACTAATACTAAAAACAAACACAAATTTCCATACCCTTCCCAAGGTGTTATTCAACTACGTCATGTTAAAAAAGAAAAAACCTATATTACATCTGCTATGTCCTATCTTTTTTCCTTCAAGGGAATGCTTCATTAGTATATGAGGAAGACGTATGATTAACAGAATTACAGCAAATATCAGAGTAGAACATTTGCCCTTTCTCTGACATCTCATGATGGAGATGCATTTTTAATGAGGGTTTTTCTGGTACAGGGAATTTGAACCTTTTATTTTTTTCTAAAAAAGAATTGTGTGGGTGAAAACATGCTTTAGAAGATCAGAAGACATCCTATTAATTGGGAAAACTGAGTAGTTGAGTTATTATTCATTCTAGTCAAAAAAAATGATAGTTATTTAAGAACTACTGTGGTTGTCGCTGAGAACTGGGGGTGGCAGGTTAAAAGCAATGTTTAAGAAATTAAGTTAAACTTTTATAATCTGACCCTTGTGAATGCTTTTAGTGTAAGCAACATGTGAAAGCATGAGTTGAGGGGAGGGACTGGTAAAAGGCAAAGGGAGTTCCATCTCTAGGGAGGCATTAACTCCTCCCTTCCCCTCCCGCCCACCATGAATAGAAATGTCAGTAAAATAAGCTAGTCCCTCCTCAGAACTGAATGTCTAACAGTTTGAAAAAAATAGTTTTATGTTCTCTCTTGTGGCATCAGTGTTCATGATATTTAAGGTAAATAGAGACTCAAGATAAACCACTCCTTGTTTTTCAAATGAATTAACATGAGAGATGTTAAATCAATGCAGAAGGAGTCCAGAAACTGGCCAGTCACATCATTTGTGGCTTTAGATTTTAAGAAAAACTTAAACAACTTAAGGGTATTGGAAATTACAGGGGAAGTTCTTTAGTGGTTATGTGAGGTGGTAGCTTCCCTTTTCCTTAAGAATTTGATTTGAAGGGTAAGCAGGTGAGTTTTATTAATTTGTGTGGGGAAGGAAAGAGACTGACGAAAAAGGGATGCATAAAATTTTGTTTTTGTTTAGGGTCTATGTAGCCAAAATTGGCTAAAATCCAGTTATAGGAACAAGATTCATCATTTCCACAGTCTCTTTTCTTTCGACATCCTGAATCCATCATATTTGCCCACATTTCTAAATGTTTTAAACATGAGATACTTCCTTTTCCATCTACTTAAGGGGCATGCAATCACGACAGCTTCTTTATCAGATTATCTGATAAATGAATGCAGTCTTCCTGAATATTAATATATTGAAATAATAAAACATTGAAGATGTCAAAATGCCTGTTTGGGTTTTGTTGTTGTTTTGTTTTGTCTTGTTTTTAAGTGAGAGTGTCTCCACCTCAACTCAAATGAAACAAGAAAGTTTTCAAGTGAGACAAAAATCCCATTGTTAATACTGATCAGTACAGGCTAGGCAGTGAGGAGGAAAAAATGAGGCGTCCGTGGAATACAAATGAAATGAGCAGGTTGGCTGTTGAGTGTTTCAGGATATGAAGTTATTAGTTATTTGCTTTCAGCAAAGCTATCGCACACACCTTCTCACTGAATAAATAAATAAGCAGATCTATACTAAACAAACAAAGTGAAGAAATGAGGCACTATCAGTTAAAGGATTACTTTACATCTGACTCAGGCAAAGCAGAAGCATATAGTTTCCCTTTGTTACCACTGAAAAGAATGCTGCAGCTCAGATGCAAGTTTACTAAAATCTCTGTGTTCTAAGCAGCAGCCTTTTTTCTTTTCTTTTTTCTTAAACAAATGTTTTTTAAAGAATTTGAAACTGATAACGATAGGGAACAGAAGTGCTGCAGGCTAGAATTAAAGCTCCTTAAAAGGGTTTATTACAATGGCAAAATCAACTGTTTGGCGGATGGTGACTCAAAAACTCCACCACATTCTGCTTTTCATGGGCACAGATTTCTCCAAGTTGCAAGAGTTAGGAAGGAAAGACTTTATTTTCTTCCCTGTTCTTTATTGTCTCAAGTGTTAAATATCATTTGGTTAGTCTACGCACCCCCATGTTTTTCTGTTGTGGTGTCAGAATTGTATGCAATGTTCCATTTCACTGCCTTGCGTACAGGAGCAGCTGTCACCTTACGGGAGAGATTAGGAAATGCCCTGTTGATTAGTTAACAGTTATTATTTACATGTGATTTATGAAGAAAATTCAAGTCTTCCCCATTTTTCCTCAGGGCATATCCAAAGAATAAATCTCTTTGAAAATCAGTCAACATAAATTCATTTTCTCATGCCTATAGAAGAAATAGAAGAAAGTAACATTCAATATGTCCAGCCTTGAATATTCTTAGATCCAAACTGCAAATGGTTGGACTTGAAGACTTAAGTAGCAATGTGGTTAGTCTCTTCATTGTTTTTTCAAAGTTGACGTATAACTTTGGTAACTCAAAGCATTTGAAAGGCCCCCAGATATCTAACAGACAGAATCTTATAAAACACCCTTTGAGGCATAAAAATAATTAATGTCCACTATAACAAATCATGTTCTCACACAGTTTTTAACTCTATTATTTCAAAGTTTAGCAATTAACTGTAATGATGTATTGATGATACGTAGGAAAAAGCCCACCAGTTAATTTTTTGAACTTAAAATTTTAAGCGAGTGTATTCCTCACTGTGGAACTTTGAAGAAATAACATTTGATTTTTTGATGGAATCAGATAGTTTGGTGGTCTTGTTTTGACATATTAAATAATTACTGCAGGTTTAATAATGCTGTGAAGCCCATTTCAATTCTGTTAAGCCAAAATAAAAACAATTAGAGAAAGAACTATATTTGAGTGAATCAAGCTAAATGTGGTCATCTATTTTGGGGGCCATCAACATGAGTTTGTAGGTGTTGGCCACTGTGTATAGCCCAACATGCCTAATTTGATTCCAGAGATGCAATTTTAGATATGCATACACTTTCTTTATTCTCAAATCCAGTCAGCTTTGAAAGCATTTTACTTATCCTATTTCTCGCATTGCTTCTTTTCTATTTACCCATTTATTCAAAAGATTTTGAGAATTGCCTAGGTGTCAATCCTTGTGACTTGTAAAACAAATTATAAGTTTTTTTGAGAATTAGTGACATATATTCCTGATAACCAATGCCAATGCACCTCTTTCTTAAATTTTCTACCACAACATAAAAAGCATCTACAAAGCTTTCTGTATCTATTTTGGCCTAGAGAGGTGGATGTATTTATTTATTTATTTATTTATTTATTTATTTATTTATTTATTTATTTATTTATATCTCTACTGCTATTTTTTTCCAGCAAATCCTGTATCTGTTTTCATTCCTGCTGGTAATATCTTCTCTGCTATTGTGGAAGACCTTACCTGATGACAGATTGTCTACATATTTTGTTGGATTACGCATGATTATAGGCTATTGTATTTCCCTAAAGCTAATCTTCCTATATCAAGATTTTGCATTAGGGACTCCGGATATGAGGTTGCTTAAAAACAGAAAGAATTGCACAATTATTCACCATGTTTTGTGAGTGTTCTGGGAGCTCTCTTCCCCATGACTCTATGGTGCTAGGTGTATGTATCTATTTTAGCTCTCATTACTTTATATTATAGTAAGTTTCCTCAATAGACCCTAATCTCAAAGAGAACAGAAACTTTTTCTCATTATTTTATTTTCAGTGCTCAACATAACCTCTGGCACAGGGTAAAGTTTAACTTATTACTTAATGGATTAATTAATTAATTAAAGAGTCAGGGGAAATATATGTTAGATAGCCCCTGAAGTCTCACAATTTTAATAAATAGTTTGGTAGATACGATTTCTCTGCAGATAAAATTATCCTAGTTTTTCATTCTCTTATATTAAACATGTATCGACAGAGTTCTAATTTGTTCATTTAAAATACTGCTAACGCAACCATATTATAGTCCATAAGATAATATATGTTTGGTCTCTTCTTTAAAGCATGGAAAATTTTATTGTTTGGTTATTATTATTTTTTATTCAATTATATATTTCTTTTCAGATTAAAGACCTCTCTTCAGATTTCCCATAACCTGCAAACTATGATAGTATGTTGCTAATACAGACATTAATCAAAATGAGCATTCTACCGTGTTTTCAAATGGCAATAACTTCTCATTTTTATATTTTAAAAATTGAATGGTGCTTATAAAACTTCCAGGAAGAAAGCTACCACAATTGTGAAAATGTGAATATTATAGGAGACAGGACACTTGGGCCTAAATTACAAGATCACAATTTGTAGCAATATAATTGAAATTGTAGTTTCTTTGGCTAGAAATGAAATTGATCATCCCCCTATTTCCCAACAGTTGTTAGGCTCAAATCACTTATCATATCTGACATTGTGCAATACAAGGATGTCCTGGGAGGCAGTGTTCCTAGGCAGAGTCTCCACCTCCACACAGCATGGAGTAAGACTCGGCAGTCCCAGAGTTTGATCAAATCTGTGGTATCAGAACTGAATATGGGGCACCAGGGTATCATGGAGCTATTGCTGAGAAAAAACCCCAGTGATTCTAAAATGCCCTCTTGGAGACAGAACAGACAACCCTTTGAGAATCACTGCAAATATCAGATGAAAAAGAAGGAAGGAGAACACAGGCTGCCCGTACTTTTGTATGTTGAAAAGTTGTCCTTTAAGTGTTACATGTTAGACTTTTAAATGCCCCAAATTTACACATCCAGTGCAGCAGGTCCGGCCACGAAGAATGAGCTACTCAAATTCAAATATGAAGAGCAGAGAAGGCAGCAGCAAGCAGAGAAACCCTGCTTTCAACGAATAAGCATGAGGATGCCTTCGCTCATCAGCCCTGCGACTGCAGGCAGCTGCAAATTGAAGGAGAGCACTTCACCTCTTAACAAACGGCTGCTGACTCACTTGGCCAGATGGGGATTTGAGATCCTCCACCTTTCACAGCTTACACAGTATAAAAGAACTGAATCTTTTACGGTAAATCAAGCCTTAAATTACTAGAGGACCCATTACTAGCACTAAATCCTCAACATGCAAGTGGTTTTTAATAACCTCAGTTGCAAGCGTCGTCAATCAGTATTTACGTTTCAGAGCAAATTATTTTCCCAGAGAAGTGTCATACTTAACTTTAGGAAGCAGAGAAGTTTAGGTCAACAGGTGAAACACCTGTACAACTATTACGGGAATATCTCCTGCTACTATTTATATTCCAAGTCATTACGTCTCCTAGGTCAGCAGCACTCTTTAGTATTTTAACTGTCCAAGTCCTGTTTCATGCTGTTTTCAGAACACGAGGGAATCTTGATTGGCTGGTAAATAAGTTAATTTTCCATTCTAGTGGAATGTTTTACTATAATAGTTTCAACAGGAACATTTTCCCTTTACCTTCTGTGTTAAAACATACCCACAAAAACAGGACAATGATTAATATTCAGCTATCTTTGAACAGTTTCTCAACTCTACAAATAGATACCCACAAACTTATCTTTTAGATTCACCAAACTGTTATGGATATGCTAAATTACAAAAAGAAGTCCATTTTCATATTTATTTTTCATTATAACTGCCAGAAGTTAAAACATTACAAAGTATGAAAATACAATTGCCACAACCTAAGTAGAATTACATTTCTATTTCTGTGTAAGTATCAATCCACGGCAAAACTTTCTAGATTTATTGGCTGTAAGTAGTGGGATATGTTAAGCAGATTTTAAAGAAGGACTCGAATTTTATAAACCTATATGGAATTTTAAAAATCTGTCCAGTTGTACTCCCTCAAAAAAATGCTGTATCTCAAATGTATTTTACAGCATTTTCAAATGTGTATTCAGTAAGTGTAGAAAGCCACTTAGACTCCCACTAAATTGAGTCTATCAGAAAGTGGTTCAA
This sequence comes from Vicugna pacos, assembly GCF_048564905.1. NCBI lineage: Eukaryota > Metazoa > Chordata > Mammalia > Artiodactyla > Camelidae > Vicugna > Vicugna pacos. The sequence goes on along the minus strand of NC_132993.1, from coordinate 68,978,167 downwards.
ATGTCACTAATTGTTTTATAGTAATAATCATATTGTAGCTTTAAACAAACTGAAGCTTTAGTCTGTTTTAAGACTGGAGTGCCAGGATGAAAATAAAGACCCTTCTGCTGAAATAGAGACTATTGAGTTACATTTAACAAGATGCAGGATGTGGCACTTCAGCTATCTTAACAGTGGCAGGCTGTTTGCCACCCCAGCAGCTAGATCATGTTTCCTTTGCCTCTTACAACTGCAGAATAATTTCATAAAAATTACATGATTGACACTGTAGCCTTCCTCCAATTCGGATTTATTTAAATGTTAACATTTCCACAATACATTTATATTTTCAAAAGAAAAGAAAGAGAAATAAACCAGCAATTTTACTTGGGTGAATTTCATTATGCAAACTAAGATGACTTTAAAGGTTTTCCCTAAGTGTTGTCACTTTTCTATTTTTGAGTGTGTGTTTTCATTATATGGGCTTTGAGATACTTTCCACAGTCCTTTCTCTCCACTGTGAAAATGAGTGGCTGGTTACTGAGAAAATTATGAGTAAGGCATCTTTTCCTACATGATGCAAAATAATAATAGAGTACGTGCCTCCTTCCTTAGTTCATTGTACCTCTAATTTGGTTATTACCCTCTTTGTATTCAATTCACTACAAAGTCTTGCAAAATAAATTATTTTCACTGTAGTCATCCCAACACTCCTTATGCATTATGAGCTAAATCTCTATACATATGTATTTTGTTTTGGGCATATTTATATGTATTCATTCTGTCAGGAAAGTGCACATACCATGAATATATTTGTCTTCAATAGCGCTTTAATGACAGGGCATCTTCAATGGTGAGGGTCCTATGGACTACTTCCTGTGAAGTTCCTAGTGCAATTCCTTTCCCACAATGGCTCCTCAATAAATGTAAGCCAATGACTTCCTGACGATTGTCACGGTTCCTGGGAGATGCAGGATGGGGTTGGCAGCACAAGACAAAGCTGGCTGCCCAAACTGTTATTTCCAGATGAACAGCAAAAACAGGAGTTGAAAGGAATCTAAGTTTTCAGAAGGACTCTGCCCATTCTGTCAAAAACTGACCCCCAAAATTGTATGTATTCCTGATGTCATGAAGATTGTTTGAAAAACAAACCCTAGAATTCAAGAAACTAGTCAATGACTTATTTGCTTATTTTAAAAAGAAAAAAAGAGTAAAGAAAAATACAGTGGTTTAAACATTATTTTTAACTATAGACTATGGTCTAGTTTGGGGTACACAGAAAAGTATTTTGCAGTAGGGTGATGAAATATCCTGAAATAATATAATTTCATTAGGTATAGTTTTGACATAAATGGCTTTCGTCTTGCCCAGTTCTTTGACCCATAAGCTAAATATCAGGTGTTACAACATTTAAAGAGGTAAGTCTTCTTCCTGTGTAAGTAGGTGTGGGGAAAATGTGTCACCCTTTTCCCAGGAGGCTGGTGGGGCCGACGGTGGGGGAGGGAGGTTTCCCTTTAACTGCTCTGCACTGAAGAAGTACTCCTGTGAGAGAGTAAGACTGTATGTACGGGGGGCCCTAAAACCGTGTGACAGTGAGGAGTTTGAAGTTACGTGAACCCCCTTTCTCCCAAGATTTAATGCATTTTAGTCTTATGCATTTTATATATCCATGCATGTATGTACATATGCACACCTGTGTATACACGTTTATGTATATTTACACCCATATGCACACATATATAACCTGATTGCAATTCAACAAAGATTAATTAAACTTCTGTGTCAGGCCCTCTGTGCTAAAATTGAAAAAAATCACAGACAAATGAACACATTCCCTGCCATGAAGGATTTGCATTTGAGTTGGGGAGGCAATGTAAGACTAGCCTTTTAGAAATACGCACCAACGATCTCCTAGATGCCATTCTATTATAAACTTTAAACCATAGACAAAAGATAATTATTCCCATTTAAAAAATCATTCACCTCGGCTGAGGTAGTTTTCAATCATGTGTAATAAAATATTTTCCTTCTTTCTCGAATGATACAAACTCATGTGTGATTTCTGGCATCTCAAGTACAAGTGGGACAGTTGGCTTCGACCCACATCCTTATTCTGAAGCATTACTACTCTCGGATTTCAGTCTTGGAAAAAGTGATAAAGGCTATTTCAGAAATCAGACTCGTAGGGTATAGAAAACTGCAGGTTTCTGATGAGTGCCTTTTAAATGAGTCTAAAGGTAAATACTATCACCTGAGTCTCATTACAAGCAATGGATACTATGTATACTTAATGCTCTAAAAATAATGTTCAACCTCTAAATAGTGTGTTGTTTTACAACTAATGGGCTAGTGGTCTACACACCTTGATTCAGTTTTAAATATAAGACATTATTTTCTTTGTGACTAATATTTGCATTTTAAATTTATTTTACCTCTGAGTGTTTTATGTCATGTTTACTGGAGATGAAAGACCACTTTTCAGAACTTCATTGTATTACATATACCTAGAAAGAATGTAGAATGAAACTGCAAAGCAGAGATGAATGCTCTGTAACACTTCCTTACTGATTCTTTTAAATTTAGAGATGAGCCTTGCACATTCCTCAGTAGGTCCAAGCAGGAAGGACAACAACAAAAAGATTCCATTATTTAACCATTCCTTATAGTGAAGGGAGTGCGTGTGAGGGGGAAACTGTGTGCAGGTTCAAGTTTGACCCAAATACAGCAGTTACGTTTTTAATCACCATGTAAGAAGGCAGAACAGCGTGATGAGAAAAACCCAACCTGAGTCCTGTTTCCAGCTTGGGCACTAACCACTTAGGCGTTACTAGATGATCAATTTCTTGGGGCCTCAATATCCTCCTCAATAAATGAGTTAGCTGGATGAGATATATTCCACCTTTGGTTCCTTGTCGTGCTGAAAATACTGTATTCTAAAGTGTATTTCCAAGGCATAGTGTGAAATTTATCACTTAAATATTAGCGATATTTAATTATTTTAGTTAGGAATAAAAATGTAATGATTCATACTGCTCCATGTAAAACTATAATTTCAGCTAAAAAAAGATTATATAATATCGTCATTAAAAGATTTGAAAATATCTATGATAGTCCTACTGTCAAATTATTACTTCATTAAATAAAAGATAGTCATATCCCTCCCATGCTAGTTTTTGAAGTAGGTGTCTGGGATAAAAGTCAATTATATGGTTCCGATGTTGAATGCAGTTGGCATGAGGCAGAAGAATCTGGTTGAAGTTAAGGTTTCTGGAGAGTGTTTACTGTTCCTATCATCTGGGGAAGAAAAATCAAATTTCTTCTTCAGAGACAGTTAATAGAGACTAAAATGCACGTGTCCAACTTACACTCCTCTCATTTGGTTACATTGAGGTGCGTATTTAATGGAAGGGAAAACAATACTATTGATGATAATCTTAATTCAACTTATTTCCATGGGTATTTATCAGTCATTTCCAGATACTGAACTCGTTGCTATGGGTAAGAAAAGAGATGAATCAGATGTGATCCCTGCCCTTGAGGAGGTCCCAGTCTAGCGAAGGAAAGTGACAGCAGAAGAAAATACAGACATGCACGCTAATGGCTCAGGCAGCACAGGTGATAGGCATTGCGCCCCAATGGGCTTGTACAGGAGCTTCCTGTGGGAGAGGGTGCCTGAGCCGGGGCCTAAATGACGAGTAAGAGCAGGTGAGGAAAGAAGAGGAGTTCCTGCCAGGGCTTCAAGCAAAGCACAAAGCCACAAAATAGGAGAGCATGTGTGAGTGTAGGAAATGGGAGCAATTCTGCCATTAACGGGGTGTAAACTGCAAAGGGGAGAGGAAGGAGCAATCAGCAGGGGCCAGATCATAAAGTGTCTCTGTAGTCACGCTTATAATTCTGATATGGGTGATGAGAAGACACAGGGGACTCTAAAGAGGAGGAAGCCACAGATAAAAGATTTGCTTTTTCTATCAATGAGCCTGGTTGCAGTGTGAGGGATGTAATGACTATCAAAAAGCCTGAAGGTAGGAAGGCCAGGTAGGTATCTACTGTAGCTAGACCAGAGGTGACAAGTCACTAAATCATGGCAGTAGACTACAAAAAGGAGAGAGAAATCACACAAGGGAAACACAAAGGAGGCATGCTAGTCCTGATGAAAGGTTTGATCAAGAGAAGGGTGGAGAAGTGGAATTTTACAATTCTCATGCTGTTATTACAGTATCGTAAATGTTGCTTACGGCACAGATGAATAGAGCTATTAACTGAAACTGTCAAGGGAAGAAGAGAAGCAGATATTCTTGAGGAAAGAGAAGGGAGTTCAACTGCAAACTTGTTGGTTTTGAGAAGATTACTAAGTATATATTTTAGGTGCACATAACTAGTTTGTAAATTAGTTTAAAGCTCAAATGTCAGAGATAAAGATTGGGGTTTATCTAGGCTAACGTTAGGGTCGATATAAGGAGAAGAGTGGGCCAAGGACAGAACTCTGGATGGCAGTAAGGAACAGGCAAAAGAGGAGAACTCCAAACAGCAGAATGTGACCAGTAACAGAGAAGGACCGGAAAAGCAATGCCACAGACCTCCAGAGACAACCTGGTAAGGAGGAGAGCCAAATGTGGGAGAGCGATGTGACCAATGCCAGTTCTATTTGAAGGAGTGGGATGAAAACCATTCTTAGACGGAACTGAGTACAAGAACTGAGTCGGAGGTGGGCACAGAGGCCAGACCGCAGTGGGTTTTGGGAAGACCAACTACAAGAGAAATAATGAAGTAATAATTAGCTAATTTAGGCTAAACAGCTTTCTCCTTTTCTCAGATATGAAGTAAGATATAAAAATTCTTTACTTTTCTAGAATTTTGAATTCACATTAATAATTGAAACATTTACTTGGAAAATGGAAACTATTTAGAACACATACAGTTTTATCATCTATCATCATCGCACTGGGGAATTTAATTCTTTTTCTACCAAATGGCTTGGTTTAAGTTTTTCTTTATTTTTCCCTAAGTATTATTGCAGGCTCCTCACAGAATCTGCTTCCCTGATCACGGTGTAGTATTGTGGTCTTAGCTTTTACTGTGGGTGACATAACAAATGATCTCAGGAGGAATACTCTTCATGTCTGCAAAACCACTATTCATTATACTAGTCAATGTCTCAAATAATGACACGCATGATAAATTCCTCCCCGAATTTAGTGCCAGGAAAAGTTTTTCTCTGATGAAGAACTGACATACTCCTTTTTAATCAGTCAATAGAAACTTATTTCTTTTTAACCTTGGTTGATGGGAAGTTTAAAATGAAGTTTAATGCTCACGTGTGGAAACCAGCTTTTCCTTGTTTCCTAGTTGGTTCTGGGAACACATTTTCCTTTCTTTTTTTTTTCTTGTTTTGTGCCATTTTAATCATGTGTGTATGCCCATGTCAGTTTACTAAAGTCCTTTTCAAATGCTATTAAAATAAATTCAATTAGCAACAACAATAAAAATAGTAGTAATAAAAATGTGGTCAGCATTTTATTTCATTTTCTCTTCCTTCCTTTTGAAGGTTCCTCCTCCCTCCCACACAAACACATATTAGGAGAAAAACATATTATTTGGCATTTTATTAATTAAAGATAACATTTTCTATAAGTTTTTAAAACTAATCATTTTTACTTTTTTCATATAGTTAATTTCAAGGAAAGCAAAAGAGAATTTAATTCTGGCTTGAAAAGCAGTACCTATTAATTCAGTCTGCTTATCTTATTTTAAATTATATAATCCTGAGCCGAGTACAAGTACCTCTGGTGATTTTTCTTACAGGAGATTTAGTTGCATTTAGAACCACTTGAGACTCCTAATAGCATACTTTTTGTGTGTGCTGCCCTTATGCCTCATTTTCCTCCAAACAGAATTTCCTAAGAACAGTGTGAAGAGTGGCAAGTGCAAATAAAGGGATATAAATGAGGAGACAAGGAATACCAGGTATGGAATGTTTGCAGTTTGCATACAGGCATGAGGACTGTAGGAAGGATCTGATACAAGAACTAGCAAAACCAATTTTTTTTTTTACAGGAAATCCCATGATACTCTTACTTGATAAATCCCTTCCCATCATTTATGACCCATCTCAAATGTCACCTTATCTTTGAAACCTTCCCTAAAGCTGCAGACAGTTATCAGTGCCCACTCCTGGATTCCTGACACCGTCTGCTTTTAACGATTATAGTGGATTCTCAAAATACATTGTCATGATTTGTTTAAAGTTCAGTTTCCTTCCTCTCCACAGAGCGGAATTATACCTTCTTTGCCTTATAACCCCAGCAGCGAGCACTTGGCAGTCAATAAAGGCTGTTTTTGAAAGCTAAAATGTATGAAGGAAGGAAGAACGAGGCAGACATATGGGTGCAAACTGCAGAATAATGAGGTATTGCTCTGGAATTTAAGTATCTCACTTTCTGGATAGTCAAGATGAATATAGACTTGGTGATAACATTGCTACTGACAGCATGAGGTAGCAAGAATAAGAGTCCAAGTGAGAATTTGAAAAGTTGGGAAAATAAAACTCTCTCTTACGAAGCCAGCACTAAATCAACACAGTGCCCTGGAATTGTGATGCAAAATCACCTCTAAAATATAACATAACTCCCAGAACAAAAAAGCTTGAACTGAATCTTCCTGACAGTATTAGCACGGTGAGCATGAAAAAGTGCACATTGCAAGGGGGGAGAACAGCCACGAAGGCACCAAGAGAAAAGACCTCAAGCCAACTTGTGGCGGCACACAGCATTTACATTTCTCCTGGGCTTTCTTTCCCGGAAAAGGGGAGGCTGTCCCAACCCCACGATGAAAACAGATGCATCCATCTATGCCCTCAACGCGACATGCTTCCACAATAACCCACCTTGCCTTTTTCTGGCTCCTAGAAGTATGCTGAGGGAGAGAATGTGACTGTCACAAAAATGGGAACATCATGGGTTCTGTGACACTGAAGTTTCTCATTGTACCTTAATAATAGGTACCCTGATGACACGGTAATAACATGCATCAGTTTTTGATTGCCCACAATAACCCAGACGCCCTTGTCACCAGCTGACATATTACGTATTAGAATTATGTGGACACTGGTTGTCTGCCCCCTTTTAGAAAATATTCCCCATGCCTAGTGTGTTTTCCTCTGTATCCCCAGCACCTAGGATAGCAGTTGATACATGGGAGGTGTTACTGATTGTTTATTGAATGAATGAATTCAGAACACATCCAGGAGTATAGCTGTGAAAAACTAATGGACTCATTTTTTCATTCACTCTGAAACAAATACATGTTTTTATGTCATAGAGAAAGTACACAATATTTTATAAGAGGGCTGACAAGACTCTAGTGTTATTTTTAATATATTATTATTACTACTTTTAACCTACAGATGAACTATGAAACACTAATATTAACTGAGCAAATACTGATGATGATACTTTTTGTCCTTTATTTAAAAGTGACTCTGGGAGTACAACATAATTTTACAGGTTCTTGTAGTTATAACAGGAGTTGGAAAAGTAGCCCTTTGTATTAAGGATTTAATTTTTCAAAATCTGACCCCTTCTCAAGTTTAAATTATAATGACATTTTTTGGTCAGATTTAAACAGCACAATAGACGACTAAACTCAAGTTACGCCACTGAGAATAAAAAAGAAGTTGTGTAATAGTCATTGCCTCTGAGTCATGTTAGGCAGAATGACAAATGGACGATAATACACACAATGACATGGCAGTCTTTGGCTTTGCACAGAGGTCCATAAATATTTTGCACATGCTTGGAATACATGGACATCCAGTTGACAGACTCTCCAAGAAAATTCTAAAATTAGATACCACATCTAAATTGGTATCAGGAATTTAATAAAAAGGGATGTCCTCAGAGGCTTTGAGGTCATCACACAAAACGGTCTTCATTGTGTTTTATTTGGCACTGACATTTTTGGAATAAAAGAGTACAAAGAACTCAAACTTAAGGCAAGGATTCTCTTTCCCCCATATTGCAATCAGTTTGAATAGCAGCGGATATGCCATTCGTGTTAATTGTGCCAAACAGCAGCAGCATGAATGCTAAATTATTCCCCATGTTCACAAACTGTCAAGTGGGGCAAATAGCCAACTATTCCAAATAATTGCAAAAAGGATTGGCACAGCTGTAACGTGTTTTCAGTATGTATTCCGTATCCTCCTGAAACCAATATTCAATATAGTGAAACAAATCCTTCACTCTGATGGACCAGAGAATTTAAATTTCATTCATAAATATTTCAAGCAAAAATTAATTTGTTTGTACTATAATTTCCTCCTCTCTAATAATTAAAAAATGCTAAAATATATACAGAGTAGGACCAATTAGCAATAAAATGTGAACCTTCAAATGTATGTTTGATGTGTCGAGAACGTGCTTTGTCTCCTATCATTAAAAGAGAACAAAGTTATCGTTTCTAAATTGCAGGCCTATTTTTATGGTTAATGAACACTCTTGTAAAAAATTCAAATGTGTAAAAAATTAAGCTGCCATTCTAAATTTTATTTATAATAATATTGCTTGCTTGCTGTACCATGTGCTACAGTGTTTAAATGAAGTGCTTAAATACTTTTTAAAAAGATGGGGGAGGGGACAAGTAAGGAAGTGGGGGAGGGGACAAGCAAGGAAGTTGGGGAGGGGAGGAGAGAGTGAATAAGGAAGAAATCAAACAAGGCAAGGTTTAAAATCTCTTTTTTAAAAAAATATCTTCCTCTGGGAGCTTAGATCTGTCCTTTATCTTTTTTAAGTACTTATTCTTCTTGCAAGTAAGGATAGATTTATGAATAAATTCACACCTAATTTTACGATTTTGAACTGAGCTTCTAATGACCATACCTAATAGTCAGTTACTATTATTTCATAGAAATAACTTGAATATAATTCCCATTCATATGGGCTATGCAGATAGCCTAAATTTTAAAATACTAAAATATTTTTGAATTATTTTTATGAAGAACTTTTGAAATTAGATTAAAATTTTATAGAAAGCCCTATACTGATTAATAAATAACAAAGGCATAGTTGAATGATGATAAAAATTTATCTATCAATGATGGAAAATGAAGAAAAAAGGATCTTTGTACAGTGCATTTTCATGATAGAGAGATAGCAAAAGGGAATTTAACTCTAATTTTAGAGAAATGCTAATAATGAAAAATATGATTTTCTATAAACCAATGTGATAAGATTTTAGTTTTATCTCTAAAAGACAAAAGTGAGGTTTACAGGCAAATTTTCCCTAATCCCAAGCCTGAGATTTAAATAAATAAAATACTTACATATTTTAATTAAAGTTGTTTCCATTTATGCATCTTTTATTATTATCACTAAGGATATTTGTGCCATGCTATAGTAATCATTGTATATTTCAGAAGAGCAATATATCAGAATTCTGCTTTAGCTCCGAGTGTTAAAAAATTGAGATAAAGGTAGTTTATTAAATAAGCTCAGATAATTATACATGTAATCTATGAAATAGCAAAATATACCATAGCTTTTTCCTACATCAGATTAGGAAAAAAAAATTTTCTCACACAATGTTAATTTACTTAATTTATCTTTTCATCAGAGTGTTCAGGTGTCACTCAATGTATAATATAATATAATTTTTACTTAAGAAAATATTTTTCTTAAATGTATTTTTATGACAGATGTAGATAACCTGTGCACTTCAGAATACCATCAGGAAAAAATATTTTCAAAACGTAAACTGAAATATGGTTTCCAATTATTTGCAGCCTCTTCCTTTGGGAGGATTACAATTGATCTTAAGCTTAGACATATTATTTGCATGAACTTTTCTGAATGGATGTTGAAGATGTACAGAAAAAACATGAAAGTTCTAAGCACAACAGCCACAGTTCCCACAAAAGCGCTCACAGAGCTAGTCACGGCACTTCCTAAGGAAGCTCGGCTTCATCATGGAGGTCAGTACCATGAAGCTCCACCAGGGTGATACGGTTCTCTACAGTATTACTTACTAACACAATCTAGTCATTTCTGTCATCATTCATTTTTATATTTCTGAGAAACATCTCAAGATTGTAAGATATATGTCAAGAAAAAAAGAACTGTTAAATGATTGATTCTGATACCTCAGTTCTATATTATTAAATGATAAAATGATCAAATAAAACTCAAATGAGATACGTAAAGGGAGTTAGATTCCAATTTTTATACCTGTGACACTAAGTATAACTCTAAACTATGAATATCACATTTTATTTCCATATCTTCTTATACTTAGATAACTTAGAAGAACATATCACCCATAATAAATACTTAGATGCAAACCAGGTTACCAAGACATTTCTTACACACATCAAAATAAAACATGGAGGTCCAGAAACATAAGAATAGATCCAAGTAGGACAATGCCTCAGTTGTAATATAATGTGCAGACAAGATAGGATGGCAGGAAAAAAAATTAAAATCTCGTATTGCCTTTGGCAATTTGGCATAATTGAAAGAGTTGGAAATGACAGTTGCTGACAAAGCAACCTAAAAGTAGTTAGTTTTATTTTCATTTCAAAATTTAATATCAACTATGAGCATAGAATAGATTTTTCCAAAGAATAATGTAAAACTTTGATATAAGCAACAGTTATTTTTAATGAATGCATTATATTTAGCTTCAGTATAGAAAGGTTTATTAGTTCTAAATTAATATTTTCAGCCTTATTCATTTACCCTTTAAATCATTCTTTAAGCACTTAATACCTACCATGTGTAACACCTGAGCAATGCTTTTCAAAACTGGCTGTGTGCACTGGTATCACTGGGGAAAATACATTCAACATACAAATATGTAGAAATCACTCCAAACTTTCTGATTCAGGATCCAAAGGTGTGGGGCATAATCATCTAAGTTTTCAATAAATTTTTCAGATAATTTTTATGTTGGAAACATACATCACATCTTGTAACAGAATTTTCACACATTATTCAACTAATGTATAGCAGACTCCTTCAGCATGGCAACCAAGGAAGCAAGTGTATGGTGGTGAGAGATCTGCACTTTCATTAACGTCAAGAATTAAAGACAGGAAAAGGAAGATGGGATGCTAACAATAAGAAAACTCAGTCATAGCAAACTCACTGTTTTCAGAAGTGGGGTAGGAACAAAAATCACTGGAGTATAAAAGAAAACTGGTTTGTCACTTATATATATATAGGGGTGTGTATGTGTCCATGTGTGTGTCAACTTGTCCAGTTAACATTAATATATAAACTGTTTCCTTTGTTGATTAACATAGAGGATCACCCACTGATGAAGTCCAAATCTTATTACCATTCTGTTTCCAAAGACCATAGTTCTTTCATATTTTAAAGGAAAACAAACTCATTTGATGGGATTACATATAATTACATCACAAAACAAAAACTTAAGTTGCTTATGCTTCAAAATTCAACTCTGTGTTTCCATATGTAAGAGTTAGCCAATTACAAAGAATATGGGTTTTAAAAGCCTCATAACACAGGCTTTGAAGGGGAATGCTTTATGTCTATGTGAAAAGCTAAGGCTTAGCCATATGAAACCAATACGGGGGATAGAGATAATAAAATTAAAATGATATCTAGGGAATTTCAGATATCATGAACTTTAGGCAAGATAAGATGATTCAGAGTTTAGAAGTACAAGTGAAAATTTAGCTTAACTGGACCCAGTTAAGGTTGTAAGGTTCACCAGAAGAAAGCTCTGGGACTTGTATTACATACTTCTCTTGAAATAAATATCCAGGTATACATAAGGCTAATCACAAGAAGGAAATCTTGCCAAAAGAAGAATCAATATGTGAATAAAAGTACATAGCCAAGAAATGTCTTAAAAGGCTTCTATGGAAATACATAAAAATTAAAAGCAGCTAATAGAATAATTTACCCCAACTGTACAATGTTCAGATGTTAACTATAAACAACATGGATTATAATTTTCTCCTGCACTTTTCCCCATCTTTGACTCAATCACTCATTTGAACATAACATTTACCTTCTGCTCTTGTTGTTCTATTTAACATTAATTTAAAGGTGACTAATTAATACCAAAGGATTGAGGAGAGCATAAAAGTGACCTATGGAAGAGGTGATGTCCTTAAATCTATTATTCTTGTTTTCTATCTGAAGGGTTAACTCAAATTTCATGGATTCTGTGTAATACTGTTTTGCTACTTCAGAAATCGTAGAAAAATTTTAAAATTTCAAGTATTGCAGTATTAATTGCATTCCCTTTATGAAAGAAAGGAATTTTAAGTGATTTTTACAACCCCTCAAATTCTCAAGATTTAATTATTTATAAAAAATTGTCTGGTAAATATACCAAAGGGCAAAAGGTCACTTAATCTTTTGCTCTATTTAGATTTCAAAAAACAAACAACATCATGATGAATGAGCTTTGACACAGAGCTAAAACATTCCCATGAAAATATACATTATGAACTCCACACAATCCATTAAACAAGACAAAGTCCATTCCATTCTAGTCCCCTCTTAGGCAGTTGCGAGTATTGTGAAAAAGAGATTCAGGACACCTTGAGCACCCTTTCAAGTCCCACTAATGAAATAAATAATATTTGTTGTCACATCACTCACTGGGAGGTGGATGTGACTTCATGCTTATTCATTTGTCACTCTCCAATTGAATAATGCCTCCCTTGGTACACAGACCTTTTCCCAACAGCTGGTAACTACTCAAGTTGAAGTTAATTGACTCATTGCTTTCCCCTTGAATCTGTGAATGTTCGGGGATTGTGAGCCATCAATACTGCATGTAATAAGGTAATAGTCCAATTCCTATTATGAAAATAGGAGGAGCCTGCTTTATATTCTACTCAGGTACACGTCCTGGAACTCCAAGGCTTTAGAAAGAAGAAAGTTGGGGAAGAGAAGAATCAGGAAGTACAGAATGAGAACAAATTTCTTGTAGACCTGAAAGGAAATATTTACAAATAGTGCTTCATGGAAAATTTCAAATTAATTTTTCAGATTTACAGTCACTGATTTATAATCAACAACTTCTAATTTTATATCTCATCGTTCTCAGTTTCAGATGTAATGTAATTCTTGAAAAGCATCATGTATACTGTAAACAGAGATGATCTGAGCTTGTGGTCATAGCTCAGTACAATATGAATAGCCCATAATTAAATAACCAAACATTTTATCATATTTCACACATTGTGCTTCACTCAATATGCCACAGGTTTTTCTTCTGGGAAATAAGAATAATACATTGACAGTGGTAGTAAGATATTAAAAATCTCTAAATAACTTTATCTATTTGGAAAGAGCTTTTATGCCTTTTGAGTGACCCATAAGAAAGTAATGGAACAGGTCTCTCAGGTACGTTGTTCTGCTGTTAACACAATGTCCCTTTCACAACCAGCAAAGAATGGATGCAGAAGAGGTGTCAGGGCTTCCTTCAAGGGAAGAGGGGCTCTGTTAGTAAAATAGAGAGATCATTGTCAATGACTCAGCAATCATGCAATATATTCAGTGTGTTTGCCTGCACCAGTCATGTGCCTCATCCTCTAAACAGAGCCCCGAGGGCCTGGTGTGAACTTCCTGGATCATCTCACAGAAGGGAGGACACAGACACTCACGCCATGAGTGCTTTACTCTGCAGAGAAGCACACAGGGAACCTGCATGTAACGACACAAGCACGACAGTGCAGAATTCTAGGTAGCTGAGTGGGATAACGCAGGAAAGTGGGAAGAAGAAGATACCTTACTGTCTACTTTACAAGCAGCCACATGAAGATTAATGGGCTAATTTCTGAGAAGCACTTAAACAGTCATGGATGCCAAGTTTAAACAATATTATTTATTAGTTGGCTATGTGGCAAATTTCCCCTGAGAGCACAACTGAAAGCCATATAAAATGTATCTTCTTATTCAATTTCAATATCCATATTGTATATAAGGTAGATTTTGGTTGCTCAAGACCATTTAGAAAGATAGTAAATCACCTTAAAGTCAAACGGTGAAATGATATCTCTCCAAATATTTAAGAATGTTCTCTTTTGAAGGGGTAGCAAATTAGAAATTGACCATTAAATGAGACATTCTGTTGTCTCCATCCCTAGAGAACAGGATTCAGGACAGAGAACATAAATTCAGAAAGGTGCTGTTGGGAACAGGAAAGGTGTCAGAAATCACACATTTTGCCATGGACTCCCCTATAAGAAAGCCTTTAAGGAAAATGTCTTTAAATGTACAAGCTGAGCCCATAAAGCTTTACAGAAAACAGGGACTGGGAGAACCCAGACTTGCAAACGTTCCATAGAATTTTTGAAGCACCTTAAAGATTTGTCTGCAATAAAGTTCCAAGGCAGAGCTTACAAGAATAAGTATTCATGCAGTAAAAATCACATCTATAACTTTTCCAGTGTAGCTTGTTACCCACTAGAGTAACCAAGATTTTTTCATACATTATTATTATTATTATTATTTAAAATGTGTGATTTTTAAAGTGCCACTCAATAGTTGAACTAAGATTTATAATCAATATCATAGTGGTGATATCATATTCCAATTAAAAGGCAAAGGCTCTAACACTTAATATCATTCCATATGGTGTATTTATAGCTATGTTCTATAATAAATATCTGTCTGATATCCACTCCCAAAAACCAATATTTGAAACTAAAAGAAAGCAGGGTGATTTTGGCATAAGGTTCTTAAAAACATCTAGTACAAATTATGTATAATTCTATTCCTAATGGCTATGGCATTTGGGAAATGAAGATTTATAGTCAGTTATCAATGTCTGTAATTATAGAGATGTCATTAAAAATCCTCTTTGCATTAAATATGCCTCACAGACTCAACTCTCATTATTTGTTTAATGCTCGAAGTTTATTCTCCCTAGGACAGAAAGGCAGTGGAAATGAGAGTGGCTATCCCTTACAAGGTTAATTTGTGAATGATAAATGAGTGCTTTAAAATGGACTATGTAGGTTACAATTGAGACAGTTTTGGCAGAAAACCAGTTTTTGTTCAGTTGGGGTTTTTATTTTTTTCTAAAGTAGGAGAAGATTCAACAGCACAGAAGAAACTACAAGTGATTGCTTACAAAGTCTTTCTCAAGAGAGATTAAAGAGTTCATCAGAGTATTTTCAATCTCAAAGCAGGCAAGACTTGTGATTCTAACTTGGACACATCAATCATTTATTTGCTACCTCCTTTCTTGAAACCACAACAAAATTAAGAAGATATTTTTGCTTTAAATAAGTGTGCTTTATTTGATAGTTGAAGAAACAAAATGCGTTTTAATGGAATAGCTGAATGCGAAAGTCATTCTCTCAAAAAAGACTCTCAATTTATTCAATTAAACTCTAGTAAATCAAAGCGATTTTATTAAGTTAATTTTACTGTTGAAAACAGGACTCCTACAGTTATGAGTATTTTCCCAATAACCCTGAATAAGCACCCTCACATGCATTCTGTTTAAAGGTATAAAGCCTTGATGCCTAGCAGAAGGAGTTATTTCTTTAATGAGTTGGACCACCAGTGTGGTAAGATTTGAAAGGAATGGAAAGACCCTGCTTCTGCAAAGTAATTCTACCACCAGCCTGCAACAGAAACTTGCCCTTCTTCCTGGCTTGAAATTCTCATCACTGAGTGATTTCCTCTTTCTTGGCTACTTTCTGGGCTAGCAGGTGATGTGTGTGTGTCTAGGAGAGGTGGTGGCTGAAAGATCACATTGAGTTGGTATAAAAAGGAAACAGATACTGAGACACAGGGGAAAAAAAAACTCAACTAAATGTCACTTTAATACTTTGAGAAGACCTTCTTCTCTCCTAGTATGGAGGGCAGCACCTGGCTGGGGTTGGTGGGATGCAGAGATATGGCAACATAGATGTGTCCCCTAACAGGGTGATGAAGACACCACAGTACAATAGGCTAGCATGAGCTGGTTGCGCTGGGAATAGAGGCCCAAGTCATGGGTGGATTGGGAACTATAAAGTGAATATCTCACTAGTCAGTGAATGGAAATGATTTTAACTGATGCTGGACCAAGATTTGGGGACCTTAAGCAGACTACAAGTATCATACCCCACCGATTCGACTTGGGTGGATTGGGAACTATAAAGTGAATGTCTCACTAGTGAGTGAATGGAAATGATTTTAACTGATGCTGGACCAAGATTTGGGGACCTTAAGCAGACTACAAGTATCATACCCCTCCGATTCGATAGTCTTTATTTATTTAGCATTTATTGATTGGGATTAATAAGAAACTTCCGATTTTCTTTTAATAAAATTCTACATCATTCTCATTATATATAAACTATAAAAGTGCTAAATAACTATTTTCCCCTCCAAATCCTCTTTCCGTTTATCCTCTCTTCTTTGTGTCTAGGGAGCTTAACAGTATAGGTAGAACTCAATCAAATGGCTCTCGTGTCCTCTGGCTTCTATTTCGGGTTTACAAATAGGAATTACCAGCATGAGAACAGAATGGGTAAGAAACGGGATTAAAGAAACGGAAGTCCCACGTTTATTTCCCTGGATTTCTCCCTGAAGGATTTCACTAGCTGGCTGCATATGTCCTGCCTCTTTTTCCAAGTTCTGTGAGTACTTCCCCCTTCCTCCCTCCCTTCAGTCCTTTGGTTGGTGATGGAATCTTCTGTCAAAAGCCTGCAATAATAGCACCATCCTTGGTGGTTTCCTTACACCCTGCCCACACTTCTGCAAACTGTCCCCTTATTAAACTTTCTTCAAATTATCCAACTGGGACTTCTCTAATCTCACCCTCACCCATTCCTCAGTTCTCTGCAGTGAACAGAATGCTCTAAGTAAATCACTAACAGTCTCCTAATTATCCAGCTATCATCTTATTTTAAATCTCTGGCATTTCATACTCTTGATTAATTGAAATTCCTACTTGAGAACTCCCCTCCTTTGTTTTCCATCATAGAGCCCTCACTGGATGCTCCTACCTCACGGGTATATTACCAACCCCTCACTGACCTCTGTTGACTGAGTCACCTCTTCATACCTTCATTCTTTATCAAAGTTTTATCCCTGTCTCTCTTCTCTTTTTAGCCTAACCATTTTTAAAATGACATTTCACCTCATCACCATAGCTTCAACTATTATGTATATTCTGATAATTTCCAAATCAGTATCTCTGAACTCAAACTCTCCTTCAGCTTCCAAAACTTATATTTCTATCTGCTTTGGAGACAAAGCCACATAGATATTCTCTACAGAGTTCAACTTCAACAGGGGACAAAGTTAAATTAATTTTTATCCCAAATAAATCACTCTTCTTTCATTTATACTTTTCTCCAAAGCATATAATAGTTTCGATACCCCGAAGTCAACCATGTTTTTTAAGTTATCTGAGCTCTTCTATCTCCCAGTATTTTTTAAAAATCTAATCAATCGCCATATTCTTCTGATTTCACTGTCAACCCTTGCCTTGTCTGGTTCTGCTCCTATCCCTGCTACCATCAGCTTGGTTTGGTACCTCAATGTCTCTTGATGATGCCTTTACAGTAACCTCAGAACTTGCTATATAGTTACCTAATTAAAAAGAATACTCAATATTATTCTCTTATACAAAGTCTTTCAATGCTTTCTCTTTTCTTGGCATTGTAAAAAATGGCTTTTAATAGTCCAGTTCCTTGTCAGTATTTCTAATTATATCTTCTAACATCTCTCTGTTAGTAGCCTGTCCCAGTTATTCTGATGTATTTACAATTTATGCAAAATCTTAGCTTATCACAGTGAAATATACATGTACAATCTGATCATTTGACTGGATGCTCTTGTTCTGACTGGGAAGAAGCCCTAATTATACTCTAAAAACCTCTTCACTTGATAGTTCTTCTCTGAGGCCATTCCTGAATCTCACAGACATAGTGAATCACACCAACCTTGGTACATACAACACATTTATTTGCACGTATCTCACTCTACTGAAATGGCTCATTTACACACACTATTTTCCAGATTATCCTTTGGCCTTGGTGACCACAGGAAATGTGTCTCAGTTGCTCAGTTCCAAGCACAGTGTTTAAATCATAGTAAGTAGCCAATAAATATGTGTCTACCCACAGGGTATGAATATAGGAGAAAGGGGATAGATGACAGTTGTGTAATAGTATATAATGTAGGCCAGGAATAAGAATCCATGAAGTTAGACAGAGAGAGACCATGAGTCACCACAAAAGGGAAGATGATCAGAAGGAAGAGAAGCTTTTAGATGATAATTTTGGGGGGACTGGAAACAAGGTGGTTACAGCATCTTAAAACTCTATTTAGGATCAAGATTGCATCTTCTCAATTTCATTTTTAAAAAGAGCCTTGTTATACTATTTAAATGCTAATTGACATGACATACCAGATAGCTACAGGAAAGTTTCCAGTGCTACTAAGCTCAAAAAAAAAAGTCCTGGGAAGAATGAGAAAACTTCAGAGCCCAGAAAGGACTGGAAAGTCTGGAGCCGGTGAGATAAATTAGCACACTGAGGACATCAGCTTACCTTGCTAAGCAGGAACATGCATTTTAAAGGGAAAGTGTAGGGGTCAAGAGACAAAGCCAAGGCCAAGCTGGGTAAGAAATAATCTCAGAGCCTGAAAAGTGACCCTCTCACTTTGGAAAATAGAATAACACCCTTCTCACAGGGGATATAATGGAATTCTTAGCCTTGGTTCTTATAGAGAAGAAAAAAAGAAAGAGGGTAAAGTGTTGACAACAAAAGGAGGTAAATATACACATATATGTATGTGTGTATGTGTATATATATTATATATATAATTAAATTAAATGCTATTTGAAAGAAAACTGGTATAGCTTTATTAATATCTGACAAAACGATAAATAAAAAGCATCACTTAAAATAAAGAGGTACCCCAATATGAGAAAATAATTGAATAAATATAATATTTAAAAATCTGCCTGCAACTAAAAGCAGGTTTCAAAATATAAAAAGCAAAAATATCCAGTTTTCCAAATAGTAACATAAAAATCCATGGCCAGCATAACAGATGTGAACACATCTGTCAGTGATATATTGCTCATTCAAACACAGACACACACACACACACACACATACACACACACACATATAAATCAGTGGAGACATAGAAGCTTTTAACAACAAAATTAACAAGCTTGTACAGACCAACTATCCTTTGTAAAGAAGAGCATTGCTCTCTATCCCTTCTTTCTTAACTGTACTTCTTTTGACATATTCTTCTCTTCATTTTAACCCCAGCACCTAGGAAAATATGACATTCAATTGCACGGAACATGTTGGAGAGACACGTTTTCCTTCTAATTTTCTTTCAAAACTCACTTGATGTTTGTATTTTCATCCATTTTCTTGAAAGGCCTCCAACTTCTGTTTAAATGCAAAAGAATGCTTTACACAAACACAGATTCATATTTCACAAACATTTAGTCATCTTTGCTGTTCTAGGTGCTTTCCGTCTCAGCACCACCTCAGATTCTTTCCAGGAGCCTGAACTGAGGGTCAGATTTTTCCTTAGGACAGCCTCGGTGGCTCCTGACATTATCAAGTTCCTCCCTAGTATGCACTGAGTAACAAGCAATCAGCTGAATGAGGAACATAGTTTTAGACTTAGGAAAATAAGAAGTGATGGAGGAAGAACTGCATCTGTAGTTGTTCTACTCTTCTTTTTAGGTTATTTCAGTAACTCTGTAGACTTTCCATAACTCGTGTGCTGACCTAAAGACTTGGTCTGATGGAAGACAAAAGTCAAGGCAACATGGAACTTCTCAATCATACAATATTGTCTTCAGAGTAATTAATCTTTTTTTTTTACTGTTGATTACATTCATTGTTCAAGAACAAAAGTTTTCTTGCATACATTTATTCTCTTGTGTAAAAATTATGTTTCTGGCAAATACTCTTACAAAGCAGAAATGCTTTTATAAAATATATTTTAACCCCCAAATCCACATGCTTACTGGGTTTTTGATTTTTGCTACTTATTTAACCTGTCTGTTTTTAATTTTCCCATTAAAAAAAACAAGGAAAACAGTATTTACTTCATAGGGTTGTTGTCAGGATAAAATGAATACAGACTGTCTACCATAGCATATTCTGTGTAGTAGAATTTCATGGACAAATTCTCAAGTGTGAAATTTTTGCATATGACAAAAAATAAAAATTGCCTTTCTGTTAATGAATACAATTTAAATTAATGGGTAATTTTCACTTAAGTGCTAATTAAAAAGTAGCCAAGAATACCTAAAAGCCTTGAGAAATATTTCAATCATGGAATGAAATATTCAATAATACTGTAATGTGGTCTCATTCCTTGAACACTTAGAGCAAGCAGTGTAGATTTTTCTTTCTATTTTCATCTTGGCTTTCTCATCAGTTTAACAGGTATTGCCTGCTTAACTCTGGGGAAGGATAAGGAAGCATCATTTTCCTCTTCGATGTAAAAATAGGAAGTCTGTAATAATGTGATTCATATTGGAAACTATGTAATACTGGACCATGAACTACTTCACCTGTAAGGTTTGATAAAAGTTAGAGTAAACATGTAGTGAAGTGAATTTTTTAGTGGAGCAATTACTGAGTTGAAAATAACCCTAATAGAGAGATTAGCCAAGACGGCAGAGTAGAAAGAGCCTGAGCTCATGTCCTCTCATGGGCACACCCGAATTACAACTATTTACAGAACACTGATGGCTGAAAAAGAACAGAACGTACCAGAAAAGATCTTGTGTAACTAAAGATATAAAGAAGGAACCACAGTGAGACAGGTAGGAGGGGCAGAGTCGCGGCACAGTCGGGACCCATACCAGAGACGAGTGACCAATAGGGATAATTTTACAATCACAGGGGTTCTCCACGAGGAGAGAGGCGTCTGAGACCCCTTGGGACCCCAGCCCAGGGGTCCTGCTCCAGGAAGATGAATCCCTGGAACACCTGGCTCTGAAGGCCAGCAGGGCTTACTTTCAGGAGGCTCAGAGGACTGTGGGAAATAGAAACTCCACTCCTAAAGGGCACACACAAAATGTCACACGCTCTGGTACCCAGATCAGAAGCCATAATTTGAAAGGAGCCTGGGTCAGATCTACTCCTGATCTCGGAAAGTCTCCCAGATAAGCAGGAAGCAATGAGAGCTCACTCTTGGGGACATGGGACATGGGACATTGGTGGCAGTCATTTTTCTCAGCTCATTTTACCACTTGGACTCTGGTGCAGGTAAGAGCCATTTTGGAATCCTCCCTCTAACTTACTAGCCTCAGGACTCAGCCCTGCCCATGCCCATGCCCACCATTCCATATTAAGACTTTTCACACCAAGCAACTAACTGGGTGGGGACACAGCCCCGCCCACCAGCAGACTGGCTGCCTTAAGATCCCTTGCTCTCCTCCAGCCTCTAGCCACCGGCAAGCCTGGTCCGGCCTTGCCTACAGGTAAGTGGACACCGGCCACAGGAAAGCTGCAGCCTCGCAGCCTGTGGGACTAGCTCGCCCACCAGCAGGCCAGCGGCAGCCCCAGTCCTCCACTCAGCTCGGGCAGCCAGTCCCCGGCCACCCCCACAGGCTTGCGTCTAGGGTTGGGGGTTGCAGGGACCCTTTGTGACCATTTCATTTAGTTTTGTCAGCTAAGGGCTTCTCTGCACAGGTCCGAGCCTTGAGCCTCAGGGGTCCCCCCTCCATCCCTGCTGACCTCTCCACTGGAGAGGGGGAGTCCCAGCGTAAGAGCGCTATTTCTCCTTTGCTGCTCCCTCCCAGCGGGACAGGTCCCACACTAATTTCCTTTTTCTTCTTCTTTTTTTTTTTTTCCTCTTACCAGATTTGTGAGGAATCTTGTCTTTTGAAAAAATCCATGTTCTGTCAAAGTTCAGCAGATATTCTGAGTGAATGGGTGGGTCTGCGGATGTCTCTCTCGGTATATTCGTGGGAGAAGGTGAGCTAAGAGCATCCTTCTACTCTGCCATCTTGGCCACTCCCCCAGAAATTATTTTTCAATTTATGAAACGTCAGACATTTTATCTAAAAAAAATTTTTTTGCAAATAAACTGATTCCTTTGTCCATAGGCAACTGCACCCACTAAACCCTTTGTGAGTGATCTATTTTATGTAGCCGTGTGGCATATTCATTTTACACTCAAATATCAAAGAAAAATCAAAGACATGAGTAATAAATATTTTAAAATATCAGAACAGTTATTTGATGAAATAATCACTCAGAACAAGTTTTGAGAATCTTGTATAATGAATTCTTTTTGTTTTTAAAGCATCTGGTTATCTTTCTGACTAAAAATGCAATGCCAATTATATTTTATAGGTAGTAATTTCTTTTTATAGTCTAAAAATTGGATCATAAAAGAAAAACAACTGTGGTCAGAATATTTTTTACTTATTTTGAGGAATATAATGAGATCTGAAACACTAAATCCGGCGAGTTCAAATTAAAGACAAAATCACATTACTGACTTTAATCTCTTTGTAAGCCATCTTTGGGTGAAGTTACTTTTACAAAGGATAGCGTTTCATACACAATCACTAATTCTATCATTATGAGTCTAGGTAAAGACCATTGTGATTTAAAAAAAAAAAGATTATAAAAAACTACCTCCTCCAAGTAAATTTTAAGGTTTGATACAATGCAGTAGAATAGTTTTTTTCTATAATTTTATAGGCAGAAAGCATTATTTTCTTTCAGTATTATGTCTGAACAATGAGTGTTTTAATCAAAAGTAGGATATATAAACTATAATTTTAAAATATCGTGGTGATTCTCAAGTGCTTTAAATCACCTATTTCCACCTAAATGATAGCTAGATATTCAGGATCCTAAAATAAAGAGTAATGTTTGCTGTAAACATTATCAGACAAACACAGAAGTTAGTCTTGATACATCAGATTCAAATGCAGAGTAAGAGACAGAGAATTATTAAGAGGACTGAAAAAATACAGAAGTGAACATTTAACTTATCATAAATGGCTTTTAAAAGAGGTAGTAGGCTAAATAATGGCCATCAAAAGATATCAGGTCCTAATCTCTGAAACCTGTATATGTTGCCTCAAGTGTAAAGCTTTTGAGATGTGATTAGGCTAAGGCCCTTGAAATGAGATTTCCTGAGTTATCCCAGGTGGGCCCTACATGCCATCCCAAGTGTCCTTACAAGAGAGAGGTAGTGGGAGTTAGACACACACTCAGACGGTGAAGATGGAACCAGAAAGAAAGATTTGAAGTTGTTCCATTGCTGGCGTTGAAGATGGAAGAAAGGGCCTTGAGCCAAGGAAGACAGCTCCAGAAACTGGAAAAAGCAAGGAATGGATTCTCTCCGAGAGCCTGTGGAAGAAGCATGGCCCTTCCCACCTTGATTGCAGCCCAGTGATGCAGATGTTGGACTTCTGGCCTCCAGAATTGTGAGAGAATAAATTTTTGCTAACTTAAGACATCAAGTTTGTGGTAATCAACCACTGCAATTCTAGGAAATTAATACAGGGATTTTCCTAGCACAAAGGCAATGGAAAAAATGGTAACAAACAACAGAACGACTACATAAAATCTAATTTATACAAACCCCCCCCAAAACCCCCAAACTCTGTTACTATTGTCATGTTACAAATATAACATAGGATTCATTTATATATATATATATATATATACTTACTAACACCCTAGATCACAGCAAGGTTGTCTCTAAAATGAGAAATTCATGGCACTGTGTAATTTACACACATATTTAATGTTCTATTTGATTGAGATAATATTTTTTGCCCCTAAATTAACAAAAATCCAAAACCTTATTTATTTTTCTCAGTGTAGAGGAGGGTTTAATCAATTAAGCACTAGCATACTTTTCTCACAGGAGAAACTAGACCATCCTAGGAAACAGCTTGATATGTATACCATGTATAAGAATTATAAATGTGTGTTGCATTTGACCCTGTAACTTAACTACTAAAAAACAGTCCTAAGGAATTTATCAGAATGACTTATTTATGACAGTGACATTTTCAGCAGAAAATAACTGAAAAAAATGCGAACATTTAATAAAAGGAGAGTAGATCTATAATTGCAAAATGATATGCTGCAGTATGATGATATAATTACATGTCATGATTTTTAAGTATAATGATATCAGAAATGCTTTCAGTGGCAAAACTTGGTGAAATATGAATACTAAAGACAAAATGCTAAAATATCTAATTGTACAGTGTATGAAAAAATTGTGGAAATTTAAGAAGCCAACAAAAATTTATGAGAATGTATATTTAAAAAGTAAACTTAGAAAGACCTATTCTCACATTCTAAAGTAATTAATTCTGAGTGTAGCTACATGAATGAATGAATTTTCTTATTTTTAATCTCTAGTGGTTCCACAATGAGGATGTTGAGCTTTTAAAAAAACATGAAATATAAGTATTTTAACTTTACAGAAAACAGTTGTATAGGCATTCACTCAGATATCCACCATCAACATTAAACCAACATTAACACATTCACATATTTGTTCCTAATCACTACATCATATTTTAGCTTTTAGAGAATTGAAAAAGGTAATAAAAAAGCAGCAAGTCTCTCTCTCTGTTTCTAGAGCTAACAGATATCACAAAGTTGGTGTGTATAACATTTGCATTTGGAAAAAAGTTAGGAATTTTAAGCAAAATAAATTTCAATAACAAAACCCTTAGGTTAAGAAAAGATAAGTCAATACAGAGTGATAAATACTTTCAACATAAAACAAAACCTTGTGACTGGCCGGTAAACAGATGAAGAAGAGAAAGTAATTATCTGAAAGAAGTTGAGTAAATAACTATTTTGCCTCCAAAACTCTGAATAAACTCAGTGAGCCACCAACGTCATAACCAGTGCATTTGCCACCACCGCTGCTCCCACCAGGCAGCTGTCCAGAGGGAGTGCTGCTGCTCAGACAGCATGAAGCTTAGAACTTAAAAGCTACAGATGTTGATCAACTCAGTGTTTAGAAGGTAACATATATGTTGAGTTTAAATTATTTCTTCAAGTTCCTTGAGGCATGATTTATCTTCTGGACTACACCAGAACAAACTGACTACATTCTCCCCTTTATAGTTGAGAAAAAATGATACATTGAACTACTTTCTGCTTTCTGTTGGGCAGTATAAAGTGATCATTTCATTGTCACCATCCAATCAATCAATCAATCTTTCTCCAAACATCCTATCTGCCTTTATTACTTCAAGATAGAAACTGGAATTTGTAGTCTCTTTTCTGTACTACTACTAGTAATATACTGTACTAGTACTGACAGACATAACTAGTACCTAAATACAATTACTCCCAGTTTTCTCATGTGCATTTTCCTCCACCAATTCTCTGCTTTCTCATCAAATATTTTCTAGCCTGTCCTTTAAAAAGGCTGTCAATATTTTATCAGAGAGAAAATTTTTGAAAGAAAATTTAACAGTACTTCAAGTTCTTAACCACACCATTCTGACAAATCAAGAATTATGAATAGTTTCTGCATCACTCATGCATGAGTGTGATGCATGCTTCAGCAAGCAAACACTTCACAACAAGTGGGGACCATGAGCATTCTAACCTTTTGCTGGGAGGCTGTGGCATGTGGTCAAGAAAGTATCTTACCATAAACTGAATACTTGTCTTTTCTTGAGCGTCAGCAGATATATGTTTAGTTTCCTCTAGAATTTGTCTCTACTTTTTCTACCCATAGATAAAAACCACATTCTTTTGCCCAGTCATCTATGAGACGTAACATATTTTTTCAGACACTTGTTTCAATAAACATCATGCCAATGACTGTTTAGAGTGCTAAAAGATTTTCTTTACGCATGCCACCTAAAAATTCCACTCTTTGGTCAGACTTCTCTTTTTTTCTAAATTACACATTGTGTGCTGGGAGGGTCTTCATCTAGGAGACACAACAAAAAGTTTCTTTAAAGCCTTTAATAGCCCAATGTTCCCACTGCAAGGGAGTGTACGGCTTCAAGGAACAACAACAAAAAAACCCTGCTCCTCAGAGTGACTAGTCCTTCTCTAGTGGCACGATCTGGGTCAGAGCAAGGCCACATTTGGCTGGACATCTGTGATCCAAGCTCTAACCTCATGTAGAACAGGAAACCTGGGTGTGTCTATACTCAGCAAACCAGTGCAACATTTTGTGCAGCTCAGTTTCTTCCCTTCCCTGTTTCAGAGGAATAAAGTTCTTCTCTAGACCTTGGTGATTACGAGGCCTCCGGTTCCTTATGGGAGTCATGTTCCCTGCACCCCCCCCACAACCTTTCAGCCTCTGTACCTGAAGATTACCCAGGATCCAGAGAATCTCTGAAAGGGCTGTTCTTCAAGTCCACCCTTCCTCTTTTATTGACTCCTCTAGTGAAACTCTTTTAGATTAACCTAAGGCAGGGGAGTATTTCTTATTAGAACAGCAATTCAGACAAAACTTGAAAAGAAATTTAGTAAGAAGAGGACTTGAATTGGTCACAATCCAAATATTTTTCAACTTCTTTTTGCTGACATATGCAGACACAATCAATACATCCAAGTATCCTATTCCCCATGGCGGGGGTTCAGGCTTTTTTTTTTTTTGGACATAAGGACTCAGTAAATAGTATATCAACTATTGTTTATAGTGCTATAAAGTTGTTCTTTAAGAATACCACCAATTTTTAAAATTAGAGATAAAATGAAATACTCCATGATACTGAAATGATTCTAGGTGTGGCACTATATAATATATGGAATTAGCGGTAAATTAGAGCCTGGCTCCAACTCTTACTAAATGTGTGGGCAAGTCACATAATCTGAGTTCTTTTTTTCATTTGTCAACTGCCCCTCTACCTTATAAAACTATTTCAGAAGTCGAGTGAGACAATAAACGTAGAAATGGCTTGCATAAAATAAAGTAGGTTATGGTTGCATAATCCTTTCAGGGAGGAAAAACAGCTACATCCAGGTCTTTTGACTCTGTGACTGGTTTTCTTTCTAATTGACCATACTCAAACAAACATAAATATTATTATCCCATTTCAAGAAGCTTGATTTTTTTTTCCTGCCTAATCAAAAAGTATTGAGTTCAGAAGTCCTTACACATCCTCTTGCAAAGACAGAAATCCTATAATCAGTTACTGGCTGGATATATACATACTATTCTCTTGTAATTTTTAGTGAAAAAATGGTGTGTAGAAGCATATAATTAAGCATAAAAGGCAATTTCTTGTGTATCATTTTTGTTACTAAACAATATATAAGAATTTACATTTTTATACTTTTTTGGGTCTCTTGGTTAAAAAAACAAAGAAAATAAAGCAACATAATTTAACTGTTTAATTGCTTTCATTTTGTTTGGGAAACTTAACCTCAATTTAACCTTTGTGGCTACTGTGCAAGTCAAAATCAAATGACTTTGATGATCTCAGTCCCAGAATAATAAACTCTTTGGGGGCTCTAAGCCCCCTTACCTTTAACAGGGGGGACTGAGCAGTGTTCAACTTGTTTGTGTTCGTTGATTGATAATGAGCAGTTTCTCTGTCCACATCTGTGTGGGGCTGAGTGAGGTCTGCTTTAGCCTGCTGGGAGTTGAGAGGAGGGAGAAGCAGTCACAGTGGGTTTTAAAAGTCGTTCTAAAGATGACATTTGGGAGCCAAATATTTTGGCCATATGCCAATATGTTTTTTTTTTTCCTAACTCTAAAACAAGCTTGGCACTTTACATTTTCATTTTAATCTGCTTTCACTATTCAATATAAGTTGACAGTCCACTATTTCTTAAGTCATGGAAACTTTCTTCAAGTGGCTACCTTTATTAATAGGTTATCTAAGATAAAAAAAAATACACAATGAAGTAAACATTCCAGAGTTACAGTATTTATTCTGATTTTATCACTTGCTACAAAATCTATTAGGAATCAACTCTTGTCAATTACAGAGTATTTAATTCTTACTTTTGTTTTCTGTTCAGTTTGGCAAAAATGCCCAGGTCCTGCATGTAGATAATTTCCTAAAGAGTTAAATGGAAATGGGATGTAGTGATGAAATTCATAGAGCTTCCTCTTCCTATAGGGTTTTTCCTACCATAAGAATTTTGCAGTATAAATAGGTTTAAATGTAACCCACAACTTTTAAAGCATTTATGCAACAAGAGAAATGTTTGTCAAAATTCAACAAAGTATAGCTTTAATAACACTGTTGATTTCTTTATTTTGTGCATTTGGGTATCTTTAATTTTATCAATGTTATGACGCTTTGGGTTTTCAAGGGTATTGGTTAAAATGAAAAGTATCATTTGCTGATCCAAGGTACTATACTTTGGTAAGTGATCAGGAGAGCAGCTGGGTTGAAATTTCAGACTAAGAAACAGCAGTTTAGAAGCCAGGAGGACTGATTTACATGACTGGGAGCCAAGCGTCTGTTTCCAAGTGGACAGGAGGACTTGAAGACGGTACACATGGTCACAAGAACCAACTCCAGGATAAGCAGTGTGTTCCCATTTATCCTTAAGTGAGGACATCTATGCTTAAGTGAAGACTGGGAGACTATTTTCTAGCCAGAAGGCTGACTCAAATAAACTATATTTCCTTACAGCTTGAAAGTTTGTCGGTGGAGCAGTTCCTGCAGAAACCATGCTGCATGTCTAGTGACCACCCCAGTGCCCTTTACACAAAACTTACTATTACAGGAGTCAACCAGCCTCACCACATACTGGCTTCCCCTGAGCAACAAAAGCAGTTTTATTCTTAAATCAACTGGTAGGATTTCCTGGGTCACTGAAGCTACAGTGTTCTCGCAAGAATTAGGAACTCTCTTCTGACTAACCTAGAATGATAGGAGGACCCGGACCTTTTTCTCCCATGCCAAGTAGCCGCACTACTTAGATAAGAGGGTTAATAGAACCAAAAATGTGATTCAAGGTCCTCAAAACAAAAGAAACCAACTGTGGACAAGATATCCTATGCTTATTCCTGGTACTGAGACTGGAGAAATTTATTCTTAGGGTCCTGAGAAATTTAATATCACATATTCTTACAATAAATAAAACCATAAGAATAATATGGCTTTAAAAATAAGATTCTATTATTCAAGTTATTCTATTAGCGATCAAAATGATATGCAACTGCTTGAAGATTCAGATCAGTCCAAGATTAGACTACTCCTTAGCATGTGCTAGAATGGATGGAAAGAAAATGCTGCAAGCAATCCTCTTCCCTGAACGGCACTGTTCTCTGGAGAGATGCTGCTAAGTATTGAGCAAGAATAAGATCAGCATTAGACCACCTGTCACCTGGTGGGCAGTGATTCTGTGGTGCTGCTAGAATATAGTAACACATAATTTAATAGTCAGCCAGGCAGGATGGGGTTGATAATCATTTGTGAAAGATGAAAGACGGAAAAGCCATTCATACTCAAATAGAAGAATTTTGATCTCTATAGAAAGGCAAACCACAGGATAACACAGGAGGACTGAGACTTCTTTCCAGATGTAATATTGAGTCCACTGCAGCATATACAACAAAATGGGCTATATGTAAAAGACCTTTTGGTGAAAGTCTCCTTCATAAGTTATGAACCTGTCAGAAATACCACTGCTTACTAAGACATTTCCCCAATTCTTGCAGAATATTTATCATTTGTGAAACCCAAATTTTCCCATACATAAAAGTTGGAGCAAGTTCTCACCTACAGAGTAATTCAGGATGACATACAAGTATTAAGAGTCTCTGTCATACAGTGAAGAATCAAGATATACTGGATGATGTAATATAAAATACATTATTCTACTCTTCTGTCCATTTACAGAAAATGCGTTATATAAACCCATCGATTAAAAATGCTAAAAGTGTGAACTTAAAGTTGAATAACAGAGCTTTACACTGAAAGCTTTAGTAAATATTTCCTTTGTGCTTAAGTAACAAAATCATTCTTTCTACAGAGATCAATGTTTTTCTAAATGCAAGTTCTGATAAAGAGTATTATATGACTTCTACAATATTAACTAAATCCCATAGTAAATATTTACTGAGAACTTACTATGAAGGGTTTAGAGATACAAGCACAGCACACCAGGATTTGACACAACATTGTAAAATGACTATAACTCAATAAAAAAAAGTTTAAAAAAATTAAATCCCTATTGCCAGATTAAAAAAACAAAACAAAACAAAAAACCAACCAAACAAAAATAAATAAAATGTTTTGCCTATAAAAACAAACAAACAAACAAAAAACAAGTGTAGGAAGACATGTAGTCCCAGCCCTCACAGAGTTTCTAGGCTAGGGGTAAGAGAGTCCAAAAGACAAAAATCTATGACAATGGTTGCAAAGTGTCTATTAGATTAAGTGAAACAGTTATCACTTACTTTCAAATTTAATGAGATCAGTTTTGTAGAGATAAAAATTGTGCAGAAAGATACAGAGGTACAATCTATGTATTAGATATACATGTATGTATCTTACACATGATAGATACAGATGTGCAATATATTACACATGCATGTATATATGATACATGGTCATATGTTAATACATGTATGTATACATCTACATTTATGTAGATACTCATCTGTGACAGGAAGAAGAGAAAAAGGAGAGAAGTGGCAAGAGAGGGCTGGGAAGAGGGAAGACTTAGATGGAAGACATCTTGTAAAATCATATTAAGAACTATCTAGTATAGAAGTAAAAGCTGAAGCTACAGGAGTGAAGAATTAGAAGACAGAGTGAGAGCTTCAAGAAGGAAATAGAGAATGAGGTCGAGAACACAATTTGAACAGGAGGAAGAAAACATCTGCTGTACTAAGAGGGAATAAGAAGACCAGCAGTGATGAGACAGTTACAGTAACGAGACCGTCACATCAGGTGGCAGAAAGTTGGGACAGTTCTCATGTGATGGTTATTATTTTCTCCACTGCAGGTAGTGGCTTAAGTAATCTCTGAGAGGGTGGGCTGGAGGAAGGGAAAGGCTGTAAGTGGAAGAGATAAATATATTTTGAAAAGATTGCTGTGGAAAACTGTGGAGAGAGTTGATGAAGAAAACTAAAAATTAACGGGCAGCATCAGGGCCTGGTTAGTGTTCATGAATGTCATTGTTTTGTGATTTTTCTCTAGTAGTTCCGGCGGAAGCATGGAGATGACAGGTGGTTCCCATGATCAGAAGACTGGGGTTTGGGAGGAAGAGGCAAAGGATTTCAACTGCCTGGAGAAGTGAGGGATTATCCTGTTAGGGAATTATAAACTGAACAAGGGAGACTGTGAAGAAATGAAAAAATTGTAACAATTTAGAAAACAGAAACATCAGGCTACCGGATGTATGGATGAGACAAAGAAATGCTTTACTGGGAAGAGCTGGATGAGAGTGCCAAGGGAAGGAGGCTGTGATGGATTTAGTTGTCCCAGTCTTTTATTCCAAATCCTTCACGGTGATGACAAGGAGCAGATGTAGCCATCAGATTTAGTCACTCAGGGTGAGGCAAGTGGAGATGAGACCAAGGAAATGAGAGGGATGGTTGTCAGCTGAGCAAAAACAGAAACACTGATTTTGCATAAGATGGCAATAATATTTGGATGGAAAAAAGAAATGAATTGGGTGCTAAAGTTTTCATTAAATAACAAGAAATGATTTGAAGGTCAGCAAAACTAAGTAGGAGGAACAATGGAGGGAGATAGAGCTGAGCACGTGGCCTAAAATTAGGACTTTTACCTACGGCTTGACGTACAATGGCTTAGGGACTTCCCTGAGAACTGAAATCTGAGGATAATGAACCATAATACTTCCAATGTAAATTTGAAATACCATGCATTTCATGAAATCCTTACTTTTAGATATCTCTTCTTCAAACATATTTAAACATTTTAATTTTAGTCTGACAAATGTAAACTGCACACATTTTAAGTGCCAGGTGACAAGTCTTTATATACCATGTAACCACCATTCATCTAGACAGGTAATTACTAACCAGGCATTCATCATCATGGATTAGTTTGATCTATTCTGCACGCCACTATGAACAGTTTGGCCATGTCTGTGGGCCTACGTACACGGACCAAAGACATTTATAAGAGGTTCATGGCAACATTATTTCTAATAGCCTTCTTTAATTTTTAAGAAAGTCAGATTTTGCAAGAACTTCATCTATGAAGCATGTGTAGTTTTGGAGTCATATTTTTGACTCTTGGAGACCAAGCCCCAGTGAGAGGCAGACAGGATTAGGATGAGGTTGCAAAGCTCTAATTTGAAAGTAGATAACCATCGCAGAGTGAAGTACTCGGGAACATTAAGAACCTGGCATGAGTAGGCCTTGGCTCAAAATGAATAATAATATAACAAATAGAAATAATTAATATATTTGAACATTTAGCATAATAAAGA
This sequence comes from Vicugna pacos, assembly GCF_048564905.1. Classification (NCBI taxonomy): domain Eukaryota; kingdom Metazoa; phylum Chordata; class Mammalia; order Artiodactyla; family Camelidae; genus Vicugna; species Vicugna pacos. Next base: position 68,945,832 of record NC_132993.1, on the reverse strand, counting down.
TATTCTTCTAACAGCCGCATATATACTACCTCATCACAAACCATTCCATATGGTTGCTATTCTTTTACCCCTATGTTGTAAGTGACTAAACTAAAGCATAAAGAAGTGAGATCGTGGTAAATTTATTTCTGTCTCCACCTAGGATTTCCAATCAGGCTATCGGCGCTCACGGCAGTGCTCTCTCAAGGCCAGGCTCCTTCCACATTCAGCCTTGACTTTCTCACAAAGATTATAGAATTCCAACTAGAAATTCATAGGAACACATCTGCTACACCACAGCAACTCTGCTGAAATTTGAAACCTGAAGAATTATTCAAATTTATAGTCTTTGGTGAATATCTTTGGAGTCTATGGTTCGCCCTTTTCTTTGATCTAACCTAGAAAACTTCAGAGGATGATCTCCCCCTTGTCTTTTTTGTATTATTTCCATTGATTGCAAAACTCCTATGATTTTGTTCTGAGCTCAAACTCATCATCAGCCTCATTAGGTGAATTGATACTGCTAATGAGAAAAAAGGAAGACGGCATAGAGATTAGCAGCTATACCAAAATCACTTTCAAAGATAAAAACAGAATAATTTGGCAACACGGCACTGATGTCCAAACTGAAGTCTCCGTATGGTTAGTTTTGCACATTTGCAGTCCCTTTATTTGTATAAATATATATACAAAATGTAGGGAAAAAAACTACGAAATTGACTTCCTTTTATAGGAAACGACATGTTAAGGTTAGCTTGAAGAATACTGCTTTACCAGATTTAGGACAAGATAAATGGTATGTGAATTCATGAAAGGAAGTTATTTCATGCGGCTACCCTGTATGCCTTATAATACTAAAAGGTATATCATTATCTGAAAGTAATGATTTATCTTTTAACTCTTCAATTTTTGAATGATGGAACATATTCTTAAAATCCTGTTAACATTCACTGTAGCTGATCACTGCTCTGAGACCTAAGGATCTTTTGGACATTTTTTAAACTATGGTTTTCTTTCATGATTTTATCTGAAAATATTTTTTTTTATCTGAAAATTATTTTTTATATGGCAAATCAGGAAAACAAAAGCCTAGAGAAGGTAAGCCTCTGTTTGAAAGTACGCTAACTACAGTAAACAAAATGATGTGATGTACTGGGCTTGCTGAACAAAGGGAGCCTACCACACACTCCAGAGTGGCACTGAAGGGGTTACTGTTTAGCACATTGTACAATGGAATGGAAAAGGCACACTGGCTCTCAAGTTCAAAGGGCTGGAGGGAACTTTGGTAACTTTATCCCCTTTAGTCACAAACTGTGAGACGGCATATGGTTAACATCCTTTTTTGGTGTTATTTTTAAACTTGTTTATGAGACATAAATAAAGATACTCTGAACCCTATAATGACTCTTCTCCCTCAATGGAAATGCAGCAAGTTGTGATGGGCCAGGCAGCACCTCTTCCAGTTTGGCCTATTTGACAACTGTCCTCTTCACTGGTGAAGCAGGAATGGATGCTGGAGCAACTGAACTCTCAAAGGGGAATATATTGTCCTCTTGCTCTTCTCTTTCCCCCTCTGAGTTTTCCCATGGCACAGGTACACCAGACAGAGCGAGCTAAGATAGTCGAAAGGGGGATTTAGAAAACTGTCAAAAATCATTTGGAGAAAGAGAGTGTCTCCATAGTTTTCCATGAATCAAATGTAACAAGGGAATATCGTTTTCTGACTAACTTAATTTCTGACTCTGTAGCAGCTAGATGTTTGGTCCTCCTAAATCACACAAGACTTTTTTAAGGAAAAAAAAATGCCAAAGGAAGTAATAAATGTCAGGCACTCGTCAAAAACAGGCTGGGCACTTTAATTTTTCTTTTTTTTATTTTATTTTAGTCTCTACTGGAGTTCTTTGAACTTGTAACAAGTAACCCATCTGCAGTTCAAATCTACTGTAAAGCTGGTTTACCACGCTACCTGTTTTAAAACTTACATCCTTCCCCCAGGACATTAGGAAACTGGGGCCAGCCGTACTGCATTCTGAAATACAGACTTCTATTCGCTTTAATTTTCCTCAGGATATATTTAGAATTTCATACAATGTAATCAGGTAACATTTAAAGAATTAAGATGCATAAACATGTGGGTACTGGCATAACACTCAAGTCATTTGTTTTAGGACAAGAATGTATGCCTGCTCTGAAACAGTAATCCTCACCGGGGATGGCCAAGGCCTCCCAGCAGAAACTAAACAGGCCCTGCTGTGATTTTCCCTAATCTGATTCGTCAGCGGTGTGCACACTGGCTCTCCATAAATGAAACTGAAAAGCAATAAAGACCCAAAACAAAATTTTATAAAGACACTAATTTTTCTAGTGCTTAATAGTGGCAAGAATTGGTGTGTTTATATTCATAAACATAAAGATCATGGCTTGGATGGAATACATGTCATGACTCAAATAACTTAATAAATCAGTGAAAGAAAAACATGTGGACCAAAGTCAGGTAACACATGATAGTAAATTTCTTGTTCTATTTCAGACATTAAACAGAATGGTATTGAATTTTTTGTGCTCATACCTTTTCTGTGATAACTCAAAAGCCATTGCAAATACTCATTCTTTATCTGATATGAGAGAGAACCGCCTCTCACTTTAAAGCTCTAAGATCAAGTCTTCATGTTCAATGCTTCGTTCTCTACCTTTCTTCTGACAACACATTCTTATGCAGCATCGGAACATGACAGGTTCCACCTCCTTCATCATCTAGACTCACATCCAGCACTTCATTTACTTAGTTTGTTCCTTCTTGGAGGTCAGTGGGCAGATAAAACTTCAGGTTTCCGTAGGAACTAGCCTTCTGATTATAAGCTTCTATTTCCAAAGGTCAGATGCTGCCCTGGCTTAGTTGTGACTATTTTATTAAATTCACCTCACTTCCTGTGTACAATGGGGATTCACAGATGGATGGATGGATGTTTAGTAATGTGATGTTTCTATCGAACTCTTGAGGAATTTTTTCCCACTGTGTAAAAGTTCAGAGGAAAGAAAAAAATGTGACATGGAAATCCAAAGAAAGAGTTATATGCTGTATTTTGAGAAGATAATTCTACCCTTTCAATACAATTCTTTCAACCTTGTGGAAAAAAAGAAAAAAAAAACCAGACAATCCATTCTTGGTTTCTGTATGATTCTACATATTTTTAGACTGGTAGAAATAATCTCTCCTGTTTCATTTTTCTTGCCATCTGATATTTGAATAATAATATTTTAAATAGTTCTGGTGACAATGAATACTTGCCTCGTGTGCTTTTCATAGAGCCCTAGAAACAGTCTGTCAATATTTATTTATTAATCAGTGCTATTTTACTGATCCAAGAGACAATGCATGAATGGTGCAACCAAAATTACAACCTAGGATTCCTCACTTTTAGTCATAAATTCCAACCACAAAACCTCATTCTTCTTTTTAAGGTATTGCTATAGGAAACAAGTTCTATTTCAAAGGAAAGACTCTAGGGATTATCTAAACCAGAAGGGATGATTATTTTTTTTATTTTCTGAGCTGTGGCTTTGCCATCTGTTTTATTTCCCTTATTGCACAAGACTGGTTTCCATGACCAAGAAACTAAAGTTCTGGCAAAGAAATAAGATATCTTATGATGAGCTTACATTTTTGAGACCAGTATGTTTGAACAACTTCAACGTCGAGATACCTGTATTTTATGTACTTTCGTACGAATTCTTTTTCCAAGGAGATTAAAATAAAGCATTTGAACATTGAAAAACCACACTGTATTTTTAACTAATCAATGGTGATCGTCTACAACTTTTTTCACTCAGTTTATACCAAAGAGGATAGGTTATGCAGAATATTTTTTTCCTATGAATTCTATGTAAGTTGTATATTTTTTAGATAGTTTGTTTCTTATGTCGTTGATCTGAATGCCAGCACCAGGGTAAATTACCACCAAGGAGATGAGTAAATTTTCTAAATTTTCTAAATTTTCTACTTCACCCCACTGATTTTTGAGAACAGAAATTGGCTCCCTAAACCTATGCAAGACTGACTTCTCAGCTGAAAGATACAAAGATACATACATTTGTTTGCGTGTATTGGGGGGTGGGATGGGGAAGGTTCTGGGGAACGGTTTGGGGAAATTGTGCTCTGAATATGCTACTGAGAAAAAAAGGAGAACCTGAAAATGAACAACTATCATTTAATTTTGCTGTAATAAATCCTAGGTACTTTAGAAAAAAAACAGGAACATTTATGGTGCTGGGAAAGAGGTAGAATCTTCCCTTCCTACAATCAAATGGTACCCAGGAGGAGATGCAGATGCTATAAATTAGTTAGTTCAGTCAGGAGTAGACATTAGCTAGGAGAAGACATTAAATGAAGACGTAAGCGAAGAACTGGGAGATTAGCCCAGTAAAAAAGGAAGTGGGACACTTGGAAGTAAAATATGCCATAAAATTAGGGCAAGGCCACCTGCTGTTTCTGGTGAAAGGGAGAGGTCTAGATCAAGGGTCACTGAGGACACCAATATGTGGCAAGGGTTCCTAGTGCTCTATGTCTTCATCTGCCGAAATTTTTTCAAAGACATTTTCTATACTTCACTGTATCTACAGCAAATAGAATGGTGCCTCCCATTTAGTTGTTAGGCAGAAATACTTGTTAAGTGCACAAGTGAATGATAAATGAGAAAATAAAATGATATGAGAATGGCTGAAACTTTTAAGCCAAGCGTATCTTTAAGAGCTTTAAGGCAGAACAAAATGAAAAAAAATATAACTCGTAATAATAATCATCATCATCATCATCATCATAATCATAATCACATATGTTTAATAGTCTGTATCAGACACTATAATGGGTACAGCAATATACCACTAATACTATTTATAACTCTCACAATCATTCATTAAACTGAAAGTTGATATCTTCTTTTAACAGGGGAGATTTTCTTTTAACATATATACAGTTTCTTTTGGACTAAGAACATCTATAAAATCAAGGTTACATGTTTCTGACCTTGTCTGTGAGGTCTCTGTATACTTACATCTCTAAGTTTAATGCTACTTTGATCACATTACTGCTTTTTATCAATTAAGAAACCATAGTAAGTATACCTTATTTATAATAGCCATTTCAGGATTGCTGTATTTTCAATATATAATCATACTAATGTACATATTCAATAACGCACATTCAACATTTTTAGAAGACGGTAACTATTCTGCATTAAATTACTTCCCAGGAGAGAAAGAGCTAAGGAAATTTATATGTATATCCATAACTATAGCTATATGTATAAATTTACCTATAAATGTGTGGGTAATGAATCAATTTTTAAACAAATATAGCCAGTATAAACATTTAAATTTAAACCAAATTTTAATTCATCAATACTAGGTAGACTAGTCCAGTGTTTGGCAAACACGTAAATGATTATTCTTCCTGTTTAGTTTCCATCAGCCTTACAGGTCAGGTAAGTATTTCACAAAGTGTAGACTAAGAGCTTGTGGCAACTGCCAGGTTGATTCAGAGTGTTGAGGTCAAGCATACAGAAAGAATACGTCTCGTGGATGATCCACGGAAAGACAAAAACTTATGGTTATTTGTGGAGGAAGTGGAAAAGGTTGTCTTTAAAAAGCTATAATTTTGGGTATAAATTATCAATGTATAGGTCTTTCAAAATGTGGCATAACTAAAAAATAAATTATGGCAATTATACACTTTAGCAAATGGAACTTTTTCATTTACTTACGGTATCTTCCCTTTTTATTAGCCGTTGTGCAATATATTTTGCCACAGACCCAATTTTTAAAGCAATTCCCAAATACATTCTAAAATATATTACATTATATGGTCCTGTGATGGAATTTGTGCTCCTGTCTAATCTTGGGGACAACCACATGTGTGCAGCCAGGAACACTCAAGGTCTGAAAGTCCTAATCACTCTCATTTGGAAAATACTGAGGGAGTGCAAAGCACAAGGTCAGGAAAGCTTGCCTCAGAACTAGAAAATCCCCATCTTCTAAAGTGTCTATAATTTTAATCTTGGCAACAGGACATGCATCTTTTTCTTAACCTTGTCTTCGCATTACTTTTCAATTCCCTCATTGGGATACGTTATACAGTGTGTCCCTCTGTGTCTATGAAATGGGTTTAATAAGAGTATCTAGCACATAGTTTGTTATAGGATTCAGTTATTATTAAATTATATATATATTTACATATGAAGCATTTATAACAAGTCTGGCACAGAGTTGATGCTTTATAAGTGTTTGCTGTTACCATTCTCTCTCTCACACACATACATAGATACCACGCACTGCCTTTAATAGTTATCTCCAGAAATGATTTTTCATACACATTATTTCCTACATCAGTTTTGAAAGTATTTGAAAACAGGAGACCTATCATACATCTCTCCAGTGTTTACTAAAAGGAAAGTGCATATTAGATATATACAATAATCAGAACCATGACTCTTGGTCCTAAATGGAAATAATGCATCTCATTATGAACTACAATAATGATTAGTGAGCTTTTTTTTAGAGTGTTAGAACTGACAGATGAATAAAGGGAAAAACGTGTTCTGGCATACTGAAACTGTTAAATGTAAAATGTAACATAAACTAATTTCTTCTTAAATGAAATGTGTAAACAAATTATGAATGAGTCAGCATTGTCACTGCTGCCACCAAAGAGACATGGATGATTGATCCTCCATTACTGTTTATGACATTGTGTTATTTTTTTCTTTTTCTTGTATTAGTTCAGTCTTTGTTTTTGTTTAATCAATGAATATTTCACACGTTCATTAGTCTATCTTCTTGCCAATACAAGTTTACAGATACCTTCTCAGCTCTTCACATAGATGGAATACTTTAGACAATTCAACGTGATGATTCCAAAATGTGTTAGGAGAGAATGTAAATATTTGAGGAACGTAAACAGTAACCTGAAGCAGACTACGTGGGGGGCCTACAACAGCGGGGATAACTCTTTCCTCTGTTCTTTTTAATTTTCTTGAATACGCATTTGGCTTCTGGCTAAGGATGGCAGTTGAAGAGCCAAGTTCTATAAGAAAAATTACTCCCGTGGTTTCTTTTCTGGCTCCTGTAATAGCAATGAATTCAGGGATACCAGATATATTAAGATAGCATATTTTCATTAGACTTCCAACCAATTGTGGACCCTGTGGTTCAGATAAACTGCATTCATGTACACAGATCTGAGGTGCTCATTGTAACTAAACTGATCTCTGGTGCGCTGGAACATTATTCATCATGAGAATGAGCCACACCCATGCCTAAGAAACAAAATTTGTTTTTGAATTCGGAGGGGGAGGGCTTTGGAGCTCTTCTTTAGTCTGCTTAAGTCTGACTTGAGCCCGCACATTCTCCTCCTAAACAGATCTTTGCTTGGCTCTGCAGTAAAAATTGATACCAAGTCACTGTTTCTGGTAAGCTGTCCTGGGCCATCCTATCTTAATGTTGACTAGTTTGTTCCCAGATTCTTATAAGGGTTGAAGCTGTCCAAACTTCTTCCCCAGTTTTCTAAAGCAGGTTTCTTGTGTGGCTGCTATTTTGAGTTCTTATCCCAACCATCAACCCACTTGCCCCTTTCCCTAGCAACTCTCGGCTCTGCTGATGTCTGAACTCAATAGCACACATTTCCAAGCCCAGATTACCCTAATTCATAGTTCAAGGTTTCTACCTAAGTTTTGTTTTGAAGTTTTCAGAACTTTAACGAGGGCTCGGAAATCTAATAAACTTCCCCAGGAATGAGGGCTGAGATTTTAATCTAATCATAGTCCTTTGATTCCAAAGCGATTGCTTTTGCTTTAGCTTGTGTCTCCTTTTTTCTGTGACGACAAGGAGACAGTCTGCTGAACCTAATTCCAGAATGGAGTCTTGCAACCATGAACCACTGTCTAATGCCTCACTGAAGAAGCAGTACTTAATATGAATTCATTATAACTGTGTTCTGCTTTTTTCTTTTGGTAATCAGAGGGCTATACTATTCTGTTCGGAAATATTTGAATGAACCAGAACTAAATATTTACATTCTACTATGTCTACCATGCTTGCCGATTTGAAAATCTCCCTGCACGTACCTCTGTCTGTACTACTCAGTTCAGCCCTGTAGGCAAAACCTAAAAAGCAGGTCTCCTCCCTGCCGCCTTCCCAAGAACCTTCCCTCCCCAAACCCTGAGCACTCTGCCTCCTATCATCCAGCAGTCTTGCTTACATGAAGCCTACGATGTGTTTTAATGCACAAGTGATACAACTGATACATGGGCTATACATAATAAATAGTAAAAACACCGCTATAAAATTATTGGGATCACAGCATGAATGAGTTTTCTTGAACGCTAGACGAAGAATTTGAACATAATGTAATAAGAAATGAGAGTCCACTGACCATTGTCGGATCGGTCAAATTGATGTTTTAGAAAACTTTTCCTAATAGTATCACAACAGCAGGAAAAACAAAGGCCAGTTCAAAATTACAGAGTATTGGTGGGAACAGCTATGAGAAGGTGACTGAAAATTAAACAGCTTCGGTGTGAGTCTGAAACTGTAGAATATGAATTCATTACCCTTCGGCAAGTTTGGGGAATTGACATTTTTGAGTTAATAAAGAAAAAAGATGGCTTATGAGTCATCTAGTGAGAAAGAGGTACTACCTAAAATTGCAATGAAAGTGGAGGCCAAATACAACTCAAAAAAATTAAAAACATAATTGAAAAGAAGCTTGAAGTGCCAACTGGCATACAAATGGAAGGAAATTGCTCTAGCTGGTGAGTGAGAAAATGGGAATGATGAATTAGCTGAGGTTTGGTCACCACAGGACTTGTGAGAATGTTTCAAGAATGTTGTGAATATTCTACACAAGAGCTTATTAAGAATATTTACAACCTTATATATAAGCATTACCTAATCACTGATGTGTCTATCAAATCACAGTTACAGCTTGTTTATCATACACACAGAAATAACAGAGATTATAAGTGAAATACAGACAAATTTATGAAAGTCATTTCACAGTCCCTAATTTAATTTTCAACTATTGGGTAAAAATACCTGTCAAATGAATTTTACCAACTTTAGAAAAGTATGACAACATCTTTTTAAGTACTTAAACATTTTTAAGTATATTATTTAAAGAATATGTTCCAAACACCCTCTTATCTCTATCCTGCCTCCTTACAAATGTGCACGTGCACACACAGATACGCGATTACCAACTTCTCAATGGCAGGGATCAGTTACTTTAGTTTTAAATTCTAAGAACCAAGTGCTTTTGCCTAAAACTGGGGAAATTTTTCAGTAAATGGCAATAGACAACATCCTTTACCTAATCTCAACAAAGTGTAAGTCTAACTTGTAAGCAACAGTTCCTGGCTCTTTAAAAATGGAATTTTTTCCAAGTATCTCCACATAGGAAGACCTATACTTAATAATATATATATACTTTTACTTTCAAGTCTTTAATAAGAATGAAGATATTATAATGTCAAAAGTAACAAGATGACCTTTGCAGATTTATTTTTATTGAAGTAGAGTTGATTTACAATATTACATTAGTTTCTGGTGTACAGCATAGTGATGCCATATCTTTGCATACTGTAATCCATTATAGGTCATAATTCCCTACGCTGTACAGTGTATCCTTGTTGCTTAAACAAGATTGCCTTTAGCTTTGTGACTGTGTCTGCACAAAACAGTTGGAAAGTCAGAGCTATGACAAAAGTGATTCAGTGGTCATTTAAATGTCTAAAACATCTAAAGAAATCTCCAAGTATTCTTTAACACCCACACATACAAACACACACACAGACTAGTTAACCAAACTAAATCAACGTTTTTTTCAGTCATTGCTATGAAATGCAGGTTGTAGCTTTAAGGCAGAAACCCCCTTTTTTTTTTCCTTTATAAACCATATTACATACTTTAAAAAAATACTTTACACGGTTAAAAGCCTGACTGGTGTATTAATTTCATTTTTGTTTGTAAACTGCCTGAATCTTTTATAGCAATAAGGATGCAAACTACATTAGAACTGCATTGGGGCAGCTATTAAAATGGAAATGGTGACTAGGAAACTCTATTCCTTTATTTCCATTCTCTAAATGTTATTGAAGGGAATAACTGAATTAATTAGACATAAAAAATTCTATGCATTCAGCTCAGCAGAGAATTACTGTTTTTGGACACTCCTTCCTTATTAGTATCCTGTTTATTTTGGGGAGCTGTATGTCATTGTAACGTGATCCTCCAGGTACATCACCTTTTCTCTATAGACATGATGATTTGCCTACAAGGAGGAAGTGGTACCAAACTAGTAAACTGAGTGAAACAGAGTTTTTCCCTGAGAGATATGTCTTTATGTATGTACATGCTCAGTATACATATATGCTCAGTATGTGTGTGTGTGTGTGTGTGTGTGTGTGTGTGTACATATACACATACACGGAGACAGAGAACTCTGCTTTTCCGTTTAGAGTCCCAAGCTAGGATGAGGCTAACTGTAACATTTGCCGTCACACCTCCAGCTTACCGGACTACATGGTCTTCAGTAGAGAAGTGAAGCCAAGGTGGCACAGGTGAAAATGAGAGAGAAAGGCTCAATATTTGACTGCCTGCTTCAGTAAAGTCTAAGGCAATCCTCTATCCTCGTCTTTTCCAATAATTTACCTCTTTCCTTAGGCTAAATTGAATTCAGTTTATGTAACTTTCATCCAAAGAGTTTCCTTGAGTAGAGAGGCACTCACTATCAGAGTTATGAACAATTTACAGCCCTAGGTTACTCTACCCCTTTGCTCCTCTCTAGACAGAATGTCAGAATGGAAGCAAAGGGGTTATTATTATAGGCTTAACCTAAATGTGTTCTGATTTACTTTAAAGAAAATCATTTGCAAAGTTTGCTCCTTTAACAAATATCAAATTACTTGAAATTCACCTCCAACTAATCATGACCCATCAGTATATCCACACCACTCTTGAGAATTGCAACCCCAGCTCAAGGAAAACGAATGGTTCTAATTTGCTACTCACACATATGGCTGATCAATGAGCAATCTCACAGTGACTCCTCTTGCTAACAAAATAAACCTTCCTGCACAACTAGTAGAAGGCTTTTCTTGCTCTTACTACCTCTTCCTCCCTTCCTTCCTTTCTCCCTTCCTCCCTTCCTCTCTTTCTTTCGTTGGAAAATTTTTCTTCTTCTAGTATCCTGGATCAATAAATAGCCTGAAATTGTCAACCGGCGAAAAAAAAGTAAACACACACACACACACACACACAAACATATGTACTAGAATATTTAGCAATCCTTATTATCCTACAGAACAAGAACAGTGTTTCTAATATATCTCATATGGCCTAATTGTTGGAGTTAAAATGCTAATTATTTGATACATACATTTTAAAACATATTTTAAGAAAAAATAAGAAGTGAAACATAACTTTGAAGTAGTTTATCCCAGGACACAACACTCATGGCATTAGTTTATATGAACCCTGATGAAAACTGGGCCAGGAAGAGGCATGTAAACTGATGGAGGGGGAAATTATGTGATATTGGCCTTTTAGCATCAGAGATTTTAGAGCTTCCAGGGACCTAGGAGATAATATAGTCAAATTCTCCAATTTTAAGGATAATTGAATTTAACCAAGAGAGGTTAAGGGAATTATATAAAATAAAACAGCTAATTGATGGCAGAGCACAGACTAAAATCGGGGTCACCTATCTCGTAAGTCAAGCCTCTTGCTTCTGTAACATATTCTATGTTAATCTAAAACAATGTTAAAGAGATAAACATTATATTATTATTATTATTATTAATTGAAGTTTGCACAAACAACTATTCATGGAGCATTTTACTTTTTAAAAACAAGTTGGCCTTTGTTATTTTATTGCTGCTTAACTCTGTGGCAGAAATAACTTTTGGCTGAAATGTTTACTTTCTTGTCTTTGGAAATATTCATGCTTTTCTTTATAAGCTTCCAAAGAATATATAAACACGTGATAGTATTCATTTTATAATAAATTATAATAAAAACTAACTTCTAAAAAGAGGCATAATTTAACTTCTTAAAATAAGAACAAAGCACTTTCTTTATAATGAAATCATATTATTTCAAAACAGAACATTTTTCTCTCCTACAAAACTTGTTGAATAAGTGTGGTTTAAAGTAGAGATATTTAGATGGAGAATATGATTTGGTATCCCCCTGAGGTGAGATCAATTTTCAAAGGATTAAGGTTGGAAATCTTCTCAAATGATTTACCTGCTTGTCTGGTTGGCCGTGAGAGTCAAGGTGGCACTAAGTCTCGCTTTACTTTTCAGCCTGGGTGGGCTTAATCTGTGAACCAGGTAGAGAAATTTTTTAATGTTCTTTTAAAGTTTTGCTCTTGGCATGATGGAAAATAAAGACTGAAATAACTTTGTGCCAAATACAAAAGCCCGTGTGCCTTGCAGAATCTCTGCAGCATCCACCATGTATCAGACTTTCATTTGACCTGCTGTGCGAGAGGATACAAGTGATGGGGGTGTAAGGGAGGGTATAGCTCGTGCTTAGCATGCACGAGGTCCTGGGTTCAATTCCCAGTACCTCCATTTAAAAAAAGTTCAAAAAATAATTATTAATAAAAATTGTATTTTAAAAAAGCAAGTGAAGAGGATGAGCCAAGGAAAGATGACAAAATTGAGAAATAAACCCCATCCCCCTAGTTACTCGCAGCAAGTTTGAAGAGCTATGGTTGCTTTTAGGATCTATTTTACTGTTTGTTGGCCTGGTTGACAACCTTTCTTTTTTTCTATTCTTATATACATGCATCTTTTGCTATTTTTATTGTATCTATATGAGATGATGAATGCTAACCAAACCTATTACAGTAATCTTTTTTTTCTTATTGAAGTATAGTCAATTTACAATGTGTCAATTTCTGATGTACAGCATAACAATTTAGTCATACATATACACACATATATTCATTTTCATATTCTTTATCATTATAGGTTATTACAAGATACTGAATATAGTCCCATGTGCTATAAAGTATAAACTTGTTTATCTATTTTATATATAGTAGTTAGTATCTGCAAATCAACTCCAATCAGAACTGCCTCTCTCAAGTCAGAATTACAAGTTCTGGACATTCACTAAATCTTGAATAGAAACATAAATGTAAATAAAGGAAAAAAATCAGATCATCAGCCTTCGAGAACTATTTTATCTTGTTTCTGAGGATTATTATAAGCTCATTATGTCAAATGTCCAGGTAATTCTGATACCTGAGTGGATACTAACAAACACAGTCATAAGAAAACTTACAAGCCATTGATTGTTCTTTATTTTACAACCAGGGCCTACACCTTTAACCTTAACCATGAAAGATACAGGAAGGCCTGGTGGAGTTGGCACAAATCTGTCAACACTCTTCAAAGGTCATGGCCCACTGAAATCCAGTCAGAAAATCATCCTCAGAATCAGGAACGTATACTACTCAAAATGCAAACATTATGATTATAATAACATGCTCCTCATAATTCAACCTTAGTCCTTGATGTGAGATAATATGTTATACCTCACTGAACCCCTTTCAGTTACTAAATTCAATTACTTAGTCTGTTTAGTTGTCACTGTCTTTCTCACCAGTTTATAAGCTTCTTTAAGACAGGTACCATGTCTGTCCTGTTGATAGATATACCCAGAGTATCTCACACTTTAGCTGGCATATTTGGATACTTGACAGAATGACTGAACTAAACAGCTAGGAACTAAAACAAAATATTCAATTAGCTTGGTAAAAGTATATCATAAGATGAATAAACAACACAGTCATACTTTATAGCACAGGGAACTATATTCAATATTTTGCAATAACTTATAATGAAAAAGAATATGTAAAGGAATACATATACTCAGTTATATATATACAACTGAATCGCTATGCTGTATACCAGAAACTAACATAACATTGTAAACTGACTATATTTCAGTTAAAAAAATAACAACATAGTTTATGTCAGTAGAGCCATTACAATTAATTGGAGAACAAGACTGAAAACCAAAGAAAATATCAATCTTTGAAAAGAAAGGAAGAAATACTCAGAGGTAATTTCACATACACCTGCTGCAGATTTTACAGCATTTGAAATATATGGTATGTTTTTCGTTTTTGGTGACAAGAAAGGACATAATACTTCTAGATGCTTGCCTCTCTATTAGTTTGTTAATCCAGTTATTTTTGATTGTTTATGGTTAGATAATGGGCCATTTATATTCATTATTATCAGTAATTAATACTATACTCAGCTGAAAAAAAATAACAGTACTGAACTAAAAATATTTACTTTTTAGTCCAAATATATTAAAGAATTTTGGCTAAAAGAACTTGGTTCTGAGGAACTAGGCAACAAAATAAGATTGTATTGGTAACGACATCCTGGGACATTTAAAAATAACGTTTTCTTTCACCAATATTATTGGCTTTACTTTATTCTTCAAGCTGTTTCACTTATATTGATTGTAAATGAGACTAGATTACAAAGTCTAGTGCTGAAAGATATTTTCCCACACTTCTACCAAGTTAACCATTGTACCAGCTGGTCAGGTTACACCATTATCTTTGAGCATCTGGAAAACTTATACTATTTGGTCCCTAGGCACCAACAAGAACTTCTTTAGGGAATTCTCTGTTTTTCCAGTTCAGATTTTTTTCACCTTAAGAACTATATAATAATCATGAGCTGAAACTTAAACTCAATTATTTTCCAACAGTATATTATAAACAGTAACAATGATGATTTTCTACATTGTACTTCTGAGGGTAAGTCTATGTCATTTCAGAAATATGCAGTTTGGTTAAAATAAATAATTAAATACATGCACACATAACTTTTTTCATTATATGCATACATATAAATCCTAGCATTTATAGAATCACAGGTTTCACATTTGAGAATAGTCCACTATTATTTGTCAGGCTTGCTGTTAATGAGATCTTTTGCTGACACACTGATGTAGGAGTAAAAATAACACTGCTATTTCAGACACAGAAGAAGGCTCAAATAACTGAGCAATGGAAATCTCAATTCAACTAAATATTTCGAAATGCTTTTCCAATACTATCTTTGATTTTCTTTAAACTTAGAAATTCATACCAAGGCCAACAGCATGCTAGTAATAGTAGTGCATCAGCAACATTCCTTCATCCCAGCAATTCCTAAAATGTTTTCTATAGGACACTAGTTTCCTAGGATATTAATAGCTGTCACTCACAGTAAATTTTCTGAAATTCAAGATGCTTAGGTAATGGTGGAATGAACAAAGATGAACAACTAATTTGGCTACTGCAAAACCATTAAGACTGTTAACTCTAAGATCATTAAGTATATGAATGTGGAATGTGAACTTTAGGACAGCAATAGTGTGTGAAAGTTTTCCTACATTTATTTAAATGTTGAACCTTTTCCCCACGGCGTATTGGAAAAACAAGTGTTCCAAGGAACACACTTTGAGAAAAGTTGCTCCCAACTACACCGTCCTTACGTGAAAAATACCAAGATCTATTGTAGGCAGTTCTGGGAATGCTGAGAAATTAATTACATGTGGTTGGACATTCTCTAAGTAGAATATACACACCTGTGATTTAATTGTTTGATGGCATTCCCTGCCAAATGTCTGCTAAGTTTCGGCAGGCTCTGTGTCCTGTTCCACTTTCTTCCTTAACTATCAAGAGTCATGTTTAACAAGTAACCGTATGTTTCTTTGATTTCCATATTTCAGGAGCATTGAATTCATTTAATTGCTCGTTCAGTTGACCCCTCCCCAAAAGCCTTGCCCATTTCATTTTATAGGTCACACAAATACCATCCCTGATTCTGCAAGATTTGTTCATATATTTTCTTAAGTTTAAATTAAAAAAAAATTATATATTTACATGGAATGGAAAACTATATTTATGTAAGTTTTCTTTTCTTCATATAGACTCTAACAACTCCAAAAGACTTCCAGAGATTATACAAGCATCCATCTATTTAGGGTACTGGCCCATTTTTAACCATTTAAATTTTATGTTTTAATTTTAAATTTTCCATTTCCTGGGTGCCTTGAACTTATCCTAGGTGAACCACGAGTGGATGATCCAATTTACAGTTGGCAAATTTGCCTTCAAGGCTTCACAAGCCAGTCTCAGTCCACTTGGTTAGGTTGCTGCCTCCTGTGGATTCTGCCTTTCTTTGGGTCAGTAAACAACCCGCTATGCGGGAAGGAACTCTGAAATTCCTAACAATTATTTCTCCCTCTTCCCACAATTAGGGAGTAGAGAGAAGAAAGAGAGGAGAGAAAAGTACACAGTTCTGCTTAGACTGTCACTTTGCATCAGTCTGAGAGGGAGCACATATTCCCGGCCTGAAAGGGGCTGCCGAGAAGAATTAAGCACGGGGCTGAGAGTGAACCTGGGAACTATTCCAGCTCTTCCCACGTCAGGTTTTCACTGTGTGATCTCCAACATAACAGAAATCAATCAATAAACCTTTACACTAGGATATGTGGTCATTCATTTTAAAGCTGTGTACACGTGCTACGTACTGTACTCACACATTACATGCACCACAAGATGCTCAAAAGACAAATTTTAAGTGCATGTGATAAACAGGGTGATCAGGTGAGTTATTTTCTAAACACAGCCTCTTCTGAGAGCAGAAGGGGGCGCTATTTATAATTATATTGAGACAACTGTTGTGATTTGGAATTCTCCTAGGCAAAGACAGATGTAGAAAATACCTAACAAAGATTAAATCAAAATATTTCAAATGTCTTACTAATTATAATGGCTTTCTACTATTATTAGGTAATATTGCAAAGTACAGTATACACTGGGGGCTAAGTTCCCTATTAACTGTAGGGGTGTTCATCTATATTTCAAGTAGATATTTTGATAACTTTAGAGGTTTCACCTCAAAACTGAAGTGATTATATCATTTTTTTTACTTATAACTGAGACCAAAGAATTTCTATGAGAATAAAAACAGCTCTATCATTATTCTGTTCTGTTTTTTTCTTACATTTGCATCAAAAATGTATTTGCAAACATATTTTACAGTCTCCATTTTGTTAGTTTAATTAATACCAGGAAACATAATAGCCAATACAATTTATAAATTCATTTACCAAGCAAAGGTAACAGACACTATATATCTGTTCCCTTTGTGGAACTTCAATTCTTACATCAGGCTACCAGACATTAATGACATGAGACAGTCTGACATTTGGGCAAAATAAAGGCACCAATGTTAATACAATATTAAATATATGCGAAGCTTAATTTACTATTTACTTTTAAAACAACATTAACGTAAATAATAGATACATTCGTTTTGAACTCCAATCTTCCGTACTCCTCAGGATGTACACACCTAACCTTAGAGCTTTCATCCAGACCAGTGTTTCTCCAACTGTCATGTACATAACAACTAGCTAAAATTCTGGAGAAAATGCAGATTCCCATTTAGTTGGTCTGAAGTGCAGCTTGTGATTCTGCATTTCTACCAACTTTTTAAGAGTTGTTGATCTAAGGACCACACTTTAAGTAACAAGAACCCGAGACCAGTTCTATTTAGTATACTAACCATTGTCACGTGTGGCTATTGAGCATTTAAAGTATGGTTAACCTAAGCTGAGACTTACTGTAAATGTAAAATAAAGCCCAGATTCCAAAAGCAGTACAGGAAAAGTATGTAAAATATTTCATTAATTATTTTAATTTTTAAATAAATTTATTTTTATATTATTTGATTATTTTATTTTGGCATGGGGCAGGTAATTAGGTTTATTTACTTTTAGAGGAGGTACTGGGGATTGAACCCAGGACCTCGTGCATGCTAAGCATGTGCTCTACCACTTGAGCTATACCCTCTCCCCCAATAATTTTAATATTGATGAAATGTCCAAATAATCATTTTGACCTTTATGACATTTAAATTTTATTTAATGTAGAGTGGGGATGAATTAATACTTTTAACATGACTACTAGAAAATTTATAGTTATTTGTGTGGCTCACACTGTAATTCCATTAGATGCTGTTGCTCAAGGTCATAGAATACTGTCCTGATTATATAAAGTGGTAGTGGAAACATTCACTGTGTGCCTCAATTAATTTTTCCAGATTTGCCTTCTGCCATTCCCCATCCCGACATCTAACTTTCAGAAATATGATGTTACTTGAACTTCACTCAATATTTATTCTTTATTTGTTTATTCAGTAAATATTCATTGAATGTCTACACTACACCAGGTAACACTAGTAGGTAACGGCAGTGTAGCAGGGAAAAGGACAGATGTGGCTAAGCTTCCTGAAACGTATCTCTAACTCTTCTCATCTCATAAAAAGAAAAATTCCTTTTATTCCTTACACCCCTCTCTTTTCTGAAGGTACATGCTGGCTCCTTAATCTGCACTTCTGTACTGTTTTGTATGTATTTCACAAAAAGCATTTCCTTATATTATGCTTAATACGTGTTGTATTAACTATATGTTTTCCACATCTGTGTTATTCATTGACTCTTTGATAGTATGATTGAAACACCTTTAAAAGTAAAATTTCCAGCACATAGTAGGCACTTGCTAAACCAATTTTTGAGTGGACTAGTTCTTTCACAAATAGGATGGGAAAACAAATTTAAACAGCAGTCACTTCCACAATCTAACTTAATTTTAAAAATCAATGATTATTTTAATTTGATTGCCACTTGGCATGGTTCTTCCCAGCCCTGTTTCTGTTATTATAAATATCTTATGCAGTAATGTACTATCGAGCTCAGCAAATTTAGAACCAATTCAGCAAAATTTGAGCCATACTTGATGATCTTATTTGACTTTAAGCAATTCATTTAGTCTTCCACAATAAGGATCTCCTCATTAGTAAAATGGATTTTTAATTACCACTGCATGCTTTTGTTGAAAACATTGAAAGATTCAATTCATGAAACAGTGCCCAGTTTATAGCAGTCCCTCAAAAAATATTAGATCTGACTAGCTAAGTCTTAGTCATTTTATTTCCTTTTTAGTAACTAAATATAAAATAATGTTTGGTGGATAAAGCATTAGACCACTTACCCATTCTGAGTAAAATGTATGGTTTTATATTTACCTAAATGTGCTGCTTCAGCAAGTAGTTTCATTTCCCTCTATCTTCATTATTTTAAGAATAAAATGAGGGTTTTAGACAAAATGACATTTTTCATTGTCTCAATGTCAATGAGATGATGATGAAAAACAATCAGGAAAAACAATGGCTTTTTAATCCTTTCCTTTCTTTTTTTTCTTCCCTCTATCTGATTTCAGTCCAGAAGTCATTGCACAAGCATGACTAACAATAGATTAAAATTTAATCTATTTTATAGATCCTATGGACATTAAAAGGATAATAAAAAAAAAATACTATGAACAACTCTATGCCCATAAATTCTGTAATCTAGATGAAATGGACCAATTCCTTGACAGATACAATTTACCAAAACTCATACAAGAAGAAATAGACAATATGAATAGGCCCATATTAAAGAAATGAAATTAATAATTAATAACATTCAAAAGCAGAAAGAGCAGACACAGGTGGGTTCACTCGTGAATTCTACCAAACATATAGAGAAGAAATTATACCAATTCCCTATAATCTTTTTCAAAGTATAGAAGCAGAGGGAATACTTCCTAAGGCATATTCTATGAGGCCAGTATTTCCCTAATATCAAAATCAAAGACATTACAAGATAAGAAAACTACAGACCAATATTTCAAATAAATATAGATGCAAAAATCCTTAACAAAATATCCACAAATCAAATCCAATAAAGTATGAAATAAATTACACTCCACAATCAAGTGAAATTTATCCCAGGTATGCAAGGCTGGTTCAACATTTCAAAATCAGTTAATGCAATCAGCCATACCAACAGGCTAAAGAACTAAAAAATAGCCTGATCATGTCAATATATGTTGAAAAAGCATCTGACAAAATCCAACATCCATTCATGATAAAAACATTCATTAAATTAGGGGAAAAGGAGACCTGCCTCAACTTGATAAGGAATATCTACAAAAAGCCTACAGCTGACCTCATGCTTAATACTGAAAAATTCAAAGCCTTGTCTAGGTAAAAAATGCAAAGGAAAAACCAAAAAAAAAAAAAAAAAACACCTCCTGGAACTAATAAGTTATTATAGCAAGGCTGCAGGATACAAAATTAAGATACAAAAATCAGTTGCTTTCTTTTATAGCAATGAACAAATGGAATTTGAAATTAAACACAATACCATTTACATTAGCACCCCAAAATGAAATACTTAAATACGAGTCTAACAAAATATATATAAGATCTACATGAGGAAAATGACAGAAGTCTGATGAACAAAATCAAAGAAGTAAATAAATGGAGAAATATTCCATGTTTATAGAAAGGTAGACTCAATAGTGTCAAGATGTCAGTTGATAATATAAATTCAATGCAATCCCAATCAAAATCCTGGCAAGTTATTTTATTGATATTGGCAAGGTGATTCTAAAGTTTATGGAGAGAGGCCAATATAATATTAAAGGATAATAACAAAGTTGAAGGTCTGGGTCTGACCCCACCTGACCTCAAGATTGCAGTTTTAAAGCTACAGTAATCAGTACAGTGAGGTTTTAGTGAAAGAATAGACAAATAGATCAATGGAACAGAATATAAAGCCTTGAAATAGACCGCCCACCCCACAGATACAGTCAACCTATCTTTGACAAAGGAGGAAAGGCATACCATGGAGAAAAGATAGTCTTTTCAACAAATGCTGCTGGAACAACTGAACTGAACATAAATGTAAAAAAATGAACCTAGACAGAGATCTTGTACTCTTCACAAAAATTAACTCAAAATAGACTTACAGGGACTTAAATGTAAAATTCAAAGTATAAAACTCCTGAAAATTAACATAGGAGAAAACCTGGATGACCTTGAGTATAGTGATGACTTTTTAGATAAAACACTAAGTCAGGATCCATGTGAGTAAACTATGGACTCTGGGTGATTATAACATGTCAATACAGGCTCATCAATTATAACAGGCCCCACTCTGGTGGGGAAATGTCAACAATGGGGCAGGCTATGTATGTACCAGGTAGGTGGTACATTAGAAATCTCTGTATCTTACCCTCAATTTTGCTGTGAATCTAAAACATCTCTAAAAAAAGTCTTATTTTTGGATCTGTTAGTATTAAGTCATAGTTTAATATATAGATATAAATATAGTTACAGATATAGATGTAAATTTGTTTATGTGCATGCATATTTTGTGTATGTGTTCTAGCTCTGTTCACTGAGAAGGCCTGTGAGTAGCAAAACCACAACAACAAGAAGCACATCTAGTACTCACATCTTGGTTTCTATGAAGTATTTTACTCTGAAAGAAACCAGGGTTCCTTGAAGAAGTGACCAATTTCTGGGCTAGAGCAGAGAAACTCCAAGATGATTCTAGAACTCTGTGTCTTGCTGGATAGTAACAGAGTACCCAAAGAATGATTTAGACATGTCAAAATGACATGTCTGCCGACCAACTCTGGACAATTACAGTAATGATTAAAACACACTGAATAAAAATGGAATTCATTAGCTTGCACTGATATAAACAGATGAATAACTGAACTGGGAGAAGATAAATCTCCCCTTACCATAGAATGTCAACTAATAAATGCACTGGGATAAATGAAATTAGAAAATAATCAACAAAGTAATAATACAGGTAACAAATATCAACAGTTTCTAAAAATTAATGAAGTGGGAAGAGGAACAGGATGTTTACTTAGTCTCAAAATATTTCCTGACAAAATATTCACAATTTACAAAGAAAATAAAAAGAAAATGTAACTTTGTAGTAGAGAAACTGACAATGACCACCTTAATCAAGTTACTAAAGTTAACAGCACTGTAATGAGACACAAATACATGCAAACTGACAGGCTGCAGTGAGGACACAGCCCCACTCCTGTGCACTCCTGCCCAAAATGCAGAGCCTCGTAGGTGTATTCCTTTGACAGAACTTTGAAGAAACACTGGGAAATTCCACATTGAGGGACATTCTACAAAATAAATGCCTAGTAATCTTCAAAAATGCCAAGATTGTGAAAGTCAAGGAAAGACTGAAGAACCGCTCTTATTGAAGGAAAGGAGAGTGATACGACCACTGAGCTCAAGGGACCACGCTGGATTGGATTCTGTTGTGCTAACTGCCTGAGTAGCTGGCAAAACTGAATGGTGGTGAAGGACATGTGGGAGTTCTTTTTTCCATTCTTGAAATTTTTGGGTAAGCTTGAAAACTTTCCAAATACAATCAGTTTTAATAAAAAAGATGAAAGTAAAATAAAGCAGAACAAAGATTTTTTTTATACAAAACAATTGAAGACAAATAAAACCTTTTTTTGCAGTTAGTCAAACATATCATAATTTGAAGTCAGAGTGCTCACAGGGGATGTGTGATATTGGTCTGCCGCCTGTATGTTCTTTGTGGTTATATTTTCCTCATATAATCTGAAAATATATGTGTGTGTGTATATATATATACATAAATGTAGGTGAATTACTGAATCGCATTGCAAATCAATACACTTTAATAAAAAATAAAATTAAAAAAATAGGGACAGCCTGGGAAGACTGCTGAGCATGATCCATTGCTGGCCCAGGGAGTCACATGGCAGCTGTGTGGAAGGCAGTGGTCCCTAAAGGAAGAACACTTGCATTCCTATACAGTAACAGTTGTGCTCTCTCTCTCTCTTTTAAAAAAATAAATTAAAATAAACTACCACAATGAAATAAATTTTGAAAATAGAGAATTAAATTATATAAATAAAGTAATAAAATTATGTATTTTATTTAATAAATTAATATGGATTGTTAATCTTAAAAGATTTTGTGTGTGTGTGTGTGTGTGTGTGTGGGTGGGTGGGTGTGTATCATGGGCTATAATGGGTAGCTTGGCTCGCAAACCTACATAATCTTCCAAACCTTAAATCTTTGTTCTCAGAACACCCAAGAATATACCATTATAGAATCAGTATTTCAATATACACATGCTGATCATTTCCATGACACATGCAAATATAGATACATGCATGCATTAAGCTGTGTGCTGGTATTTCTAACTGAATGTATCAAGCTGAATCTGATTAGAACTAAGCTCATCTTTCTTACCAGTTTTTCTATTTTAACTATTAGTTTGCTTTTAATTGAAGTATAGTCAGTTACAATGTGCCAATTTCTGGCATACAGCATAATTATACATATACATCAATCCATATACTCGTTTTCATATTCTTTTTCATTAAAGGCTACTACAAGATACTGAATATGTCAACTACCACTTTTAATGTCATACACCATCTTTCCAGGCTTCAAATCCCAGAAAAGACTTAAAATAATCTGTTAATTCATTCCTAGTACTCTAATTTACTAAGTAAAAGGTAAAAAGGTCTGAAAGAAAGGCAATATCAATGAAAATATAATTATAGAAAAAATGTAATACTTTAGAGAAGAATGTAGAAAATTTGGCAACTCATTGGATATGGCTGAAAACTATCACTATTCTAGACTGGGAAAGAAAATTAATGCTAAAGTCCATACTAAATATTCAAATGAGAGTGTTATGATTAATATTGTTTCTGAAAATGAGCATTATTTTCCTTTTTAAAATCCAGATCGTTGCATTATAGAAGGAAGTCAGATAGCTGATTTATAGTAAAGTCTAAATTTAAGAGAATTGAGCACCTACATTCTCTTCTAAAGTAAATGCTAAGTGTACCTATCTCTGAGTAGGTGTCTATATTAAACTGCTGGCTGACACTGGTTAGTACAAACAGCAAAGGGATCATTTACTAAGGAAATATTCAGCCTGGTTCTCCTGATTGTCAGAGGCTAGCTTCTCATACCATTCTCTAAGTGCTGCATTCTTCTTTCTTTCAAATGTTATAATTCGGGAACTATCTGAAAGTTAGACTTTGAGATACTGAAACATAGAGCAGCAGATGCAGCCCTTAAATCTACCCTTGTTGACAATATCACCACCTAAGAGCATTAGACTTTACCTACAAAATTTCAGAGTGAGAGCAGACAAACTGAGGTAGACTGGCAACCTGAGGATGAAAAATGCTTCATTTCCTCACACACATCAAAACTAAAAGGACTCCTGACCTTCAACTCAAGCACCCTATTCTGCAAAGAGTATTGAGCAATTCAAAGAGAATGTTGGATCCTCTTTAATCATTGTGTCCCACGAATGGAATGACTTTTTCAAAGTTATTAATAACATAGGGCATGAGGAAGGAGAATGTGATTATTTTTTAATCTCACTATCAAAACACTTTCCCCATTTCCTAGATGATGTTCCTCTTTTGACTGATGGGCCTATTAAGTTTCTGAGACCAAAAGCCAAACAAACAGATCATACAGAGGTTTTCTTTAGGCACTCAAATTCAAGTCCTATTTGACACAGTGGGGTCACCCAACATCCAGTAAAGCTTTTGCCAGTGTTTGTGTTGTCTTGCAATTAGATGAAAATCAAAGCCATGTGGACACCCACAGGGAAAACAGCAGGTCTCAATGTGTGCTTGGTGGGGTATATTCTGCTATTTATTCTCTTATACTTTTTTATGTTTGACAATGTAACCACAACTTTATTTTATTATTTGAGTTGTAATTGTGGTCGTCCTAAAAATTTTTCTCGCATTTTACATATATTATCTACAGTTCCTAGGTGGTTTCAGAGAAGAAAATCAAACTTCCCTCTAATGAGTCTATGTCCTTTATTGTTTAAATACAGAAGACAAAGTAGGAGGTGTCTGAAAACCTGAGGGAAGATATTTTCAGAGAGGTAAATCTAAAGAATTTTGACTTCATGCTTTACTAAAAAGTTTTCTAGGAAATAAAAGCAATACAGGTATAACAAAGGCATCTAAGAAAAAATATGTGTGTTCATACACATGCACACAAACACTGGCACGCATAATGGAATAAAATACGTGGCCATAGTAAGAGGAAGTAATGAACCCAAATCATTTAGTAGTAAAGTTATATTTCTTTTTAACTAAAGATTAAGACAATTAGGCTGCTGACGCCAAAAATTTAACCAAATAATATAAAGGTGAGCATAAAAACCTTTATTATTACTTTTTTCTTTCTGAGAATTTCATTGAACATTTTGTTCATTTTGCCTCTAACTAGCAAGATGGTCCTCACAAAAGAAGCTGCATATAGGGATATTTTCTTTGATAACAGACAACATGTTGGGAGGAAAAAAAATAGCTATTTACATTAGCAAAAGCATAGTGCTCAGTAAATATGCATAAATTACAATAACCCAAATTCCGCTGAAGTCTTGGCATGTTAAATTTTGTTTAAAACATTTCAATTCACCTCCTCCCCCATCTCAGCTAAAACACTGCAGAGCAGCGGATTTTTTACTTTAAGGGAAGAAAAAGGAAATAAATATGAGGCACCTCGACATAGCAGAGGTTTGATACTCATCCAACTCAAGCTCTTTCATTCACGTCTTGAAGTCTCATTGAATTCAGTGCCAGACAGAGAAGAAACGTAGAACAGATAGAGAGTAAAGCAGATAAAGGAAGGAGTGGGCTTAGAATTTCATTTTACCTTGCTTTTAAACAATTATTCAAGGACTGCTGTAAGAGTTTTATCTAAAATAGGAGACTCTGGTTAAAGAATAAATAACAAATATGACTCTCTGGGAAAGAAAAAAGTGTTTAAATCTCTCCATTCACTATCTTTAGTTTGATAGGAATTCTTACACTTTTAGATAATGATAGCTAATATTTCTTGAGAAAACTGTCAATACTTCATCTCATTTCCACAGAGTAGCTCTGTGATACAGAAACTATTGTTTCTTCTTATTCTATAGAAACAGGCCTTAGAGAATTTGAGTGAGCTTATCAAAATAGCAGAGAGAAATGAAAGAAATAGCCAGCACTCAAAGGCAGGCAACTTTAGGAGCCCATCTCCACCCTCTCCCTGCCCCAAAGACTAATTCTTTAACACTCTGTTCTGCTGTTTTAGGATTCTGACTATGTTTTGTATGGGTCAACTTTTTAAATGCAAGGAACTACCTTTGCACCATTTAAGAAGGCGGTAATAATGTGTTTCCAAGGATCTTAATATTTGATGCCATTCATATCATTAATAATCTATATTTAATATTTAAAAGAAACAACTTACATGTTGTATCTATACTTACACAGCTTTAAAAAAATATTTATTTTCTATAAGACACACAAACACAAAGCAAAGAAGTTCATTAAATGTTTAACTCTGAGCCTGCTGAAATTAGTGGGATAATGCAGTTAAAAAATGACTGACCCTAACTACATTACAGGCACCAACTTAGGTTTTGCTCCACCTAAGTTACGCTAGAGTAAAGTGAGTAAAGTTACTTTTTATCTCTCAATGAATATAAAAATCTTTTAAAATTAAAAATAAATTAAAAAATTTTTAATTAAAAAAATTAAAAGATGTATGACTGAAACTTTATGCTGTACACCAGAAATTGACACATTGTAAACTGACTATACCTCAATTAAAAAAAAAAAAAACCTCAGTAAAGTTTGTATTATCTTACTTTGTGATAAATAAATGTTCTCTCAATTCTTTATGCCAAATCATCTAAAGTGTAGAATCATAGCATTTTTAAAGCTGAAAAGGATCCTCTATTTTGGTTTTCCAAAGTATCATCATTTCTCTTTTTCTGTTATCATTCCTTTAATCCAAACTCCACTCACAAGATGTATTTTTAAATTCATTCTGCCAAATCTATCACTAGAAAAGTATTCCTCGTCCACCAGACCTGATTCCAGCGTGTTCTTCATTACACTTTCTAAGCCTATTTGGTTTCTGAGAACCCATAACCTGCAATATCTATTATTATTATATCATTTGTTATTATTTTACTTTCTTTTAACATGATATTCCATTTGATTTAAACGTGAATAATTCCTTTTCCATTTTTCAATAATTTAAAAAAGAGCATGTCTTTGAGAAATCTTTCTAATTGGACTGTTTTACTAAGAACGGCTTGCAAGAAACTGTGAGTCCCAGTCAGCATTCTAACAGCAGCTCTTACTTCTCAAATAATGCAAATCTTCATCTTATTTACTAAATTTTTTGCAACAATTTCTTCAATGTGCTTATTTTAATCTTTCTCTGTGTATTCCTTTACTTTGAAAAGTAGGCCAGCAACATTTTTTTTCAGATTTATGGTCATGTGTATTAAAAAGAGGAAAGTCTGGAAAAACTAGTACGTCCAGAATTCTGTCCAGAGTGCTGTCCTGTAAACCAGCTACACCAAACATTTCAAATGTTCTTTGTTTGCAGCATATTTGCCACAACATCTGCAGGTCTCATATTGGGCCTTTACAGTATGCCTTGAATGGAAGGTTGTTACAGAACAGTGACAGTGAGTATTTAACTAGACTGATTTTATTACCCTCATGACAGTATACAAAAACAATAACAAGGATCAATGCTGGGTTTAGAAAAATAGGAATGAAAGAGAAATTTACCTTCTATATCGCAGTGTCTCTCTTTGAGAATCAGCCCTCCCTCCATATATACACACAATGTAGGGTCTCATTTTTCTATACTTCAGGCAATGGATACTTCCATATTGATCACTTCAAAAACGTGATATGCAAAATGTTTATCTATCTATGTATTGAGAGATAATCTTTAAATTTCAAGTAAATTTTACTCAGATAATTACTGAATATTTCAATAAATCAAAAATTAGGCCACCCAATACACCCAATAAGAGGCACCCATGAGTTAATTTCTATCATTTAAAAATAGGGCTAAACCATTTATTTTATGAATTAAAACAATAATATCACAAAAGATTAAACAACCTGCCTGTGTCCATGGCTAACTGAGAGTCCAAGGATCTCTTCTCTGGACTCAAAACCCCTGGAGAAGGATTACCTCTTGTAATAACTTCAAGATAACTTATTACATTCATTACATTTTTAGATTATTCTATATGCTAAAAAATTATTCTTCTTATTTATCTATTTGTGTCTAAGGAGTCACAGAGAATTCTGGGTATTACCTGGTAGATTCACACAGCTGAAGCTTCATCTTCCTTTCGTGCCTTCATATTGCTCTTTTCCCAAATCTCCCAGTGAGTTTTTTTTTCCCCCAGATAGTCCCCTCACCATGGCAACAGTTCTCTTTTGAATTAAGTCCTTTTTTAAAATTAATTATCCATTTGAAGTTTGAACATAATTCTTTGGAAGTATTAAATGGGACGGTATCAGCATTCTTGTTAAATGTATTATACTATTTCAAGTTAGTATGTTGTCTCTACTAGGAATATTTCATCTAGAGATTAGTATTTCACTGTGGAGTAAATGAAGGTCCTTTTCTGAAAGGATTTTGCATGAGCAGATTGAGAAATAATTTAGTACAGGAAACCCTTTTCTTTGCCCTCAAAATCTAAAAGAATATTGTTTGGTTATTCATTGTAGTTGTATTTCTTTTCCTTAGAATGGGTCAGGCAGCTGAATGAAATCTGATGTTGCTGATAAATTTGGTTATTAACTATAAACACATCATCTATCTTAAATAAAGGAAGAAAAAAAGACATCAAAGGGTTCAGATCAGATACTAGATATTGTACTGACTAATGCCAAGGAATAAATTATTCTCAATAAATTCCTTTCTGTGTGATTTCTGTGTGATGCATTGCCCTGGAATGTTGTTTATATCATCTCATTACATATCATATCAAATTTAAAGAGCTATGAAATGGAAAATTTCGGATAAATAATATGACTAATATTCCTTTGTGTAAATTGTTGCAAATTCATTTGACCGAATTTCGTTTCATTCTTCACTGCCAACTGCGTGGCCAAGAAGAAAAACTAAACAACTTAAATATTTGTTAATGCTACCCCTTACATTTTGATATGAAGCTGCGATCTTTAAAACATGGAACACTTCCAACTCGGAATTTGTATTGCCATGTTCTTTCAAGCTACAAAGGCAGGTAGTCTTACGTCATAAAATTTTAAACACAGGAGAGTGTCATCCAGACGTACAATAGAGGATGATTTCCTTCTCACAAGTCGTTTAGTCTTTATTTGTTACTGTGCTGACATTACTGACATCTGACACTGTTCATTCTTCAGTTTAAATGTGAAAAGCTTCTTAGGAAGAAAAGCCTCTCTTGTCCATTTTAATTCCCTAAAGAGTTGATTCCTTTGGGCAAAATAATCATGTGGAGCACCTGTGGTGCAGGCGCTAAAGAAATATCAAGCAAAGCCCGGCCACAGCTGTGCTGTAATCACTGAAGTGTGCCCGCTGCATAATGGCACATTAGGTAGGCATTGATCTCTGCCAGTTTATGAGGTCTCTTACAGAATTAGGCAGACTTTTTCACTGAAACCCATGGAGCAGAAATTGCTACTTCTAAACTAATCCATTTTCAAATTACCATCCCTTTGTGACTGATGACCTCACTACAAATCCGCTTATCTACCTCCAACCACTCAACAGGCAAACGAGAATCAATCGTTATTTTCCTTTATTTCCTACTCTTTACAAAAAACTCTTCTCGCCATTCTTAGTCACCTTTAGTGCCACTGCAGCTGTGATGATAAGCATGATAAATGCTAAATGCTGCCTAACTGTCAGCGCCCATTTGCAAGGTAAAATGGGAAAGCAAGATATGTGCTTAGGGTGACATAAGCTTGAACTAAGATTTGATATAGAAATTGCCAGTATAAATTATAATTTCATAAATGTATTTAAATAATTTATTCAGATTGCAGTATACTGATGCCTGATTTTAAAAAAAAAAGTCTATCACTACGATACGCAGTGTTTTTTGGTAAAAACCCTGGGTCCAGTTCAATCATTTGAGTAGAGAAAACATGTGCGAAGATCCTTTACTCTCAAAATGAAGACGATGCTCAATAGTTTATTTAATGGAAGGCAGTATCATATAAAAATGTGTAGGAAGCAGAAAACACACAAGTTAGAGTGGATCAAAGCCTATTCCTAATTCCTTCTCAGCAAGCTTTATCATAGAAAGTAGCATTAGTGACTTTATGATCCACAAAATATGGCAGTTGCAAAAATGCGTAAATAAAGAATGTAAAAAGTCACAAGATAGATGAAAGAGATTAAGACGTGCAAATGACTATGTATAAAATAAATAAGCTACAAGGATATATTGTAGAGCACAAGGAATACAGCCAATATTTTATAGTATCTATAAATGGAATATAACCTTTAAAAAATGTGAATCACCATGCTGTACACCTGAAACTTACATAAGTCAACTATACCTCAATAATAAATAAAGAAATTTTTTAAAATGTGTAAAACTGTTATGGACTTGCATCTCCTTTTACTAGAAAATTGTAGTTAACCATCACAATCAAAGGCCTCTGAGTGTATTTTAAAAGTCAAAAGTTTAATGTATGTTTTGTAGGTTATTTTATTGTGAAAAATTTCTTGCCTGGTTCTCTGAAAGTTTTTCATGTAGACCAGCTAGTAGAGGACTAACTGGTGAATATATTAATGTATGTATGGGGATATTCATTTACATATTTCTTAGAGCAAATTATATACAAGTAGTAATTTGAAACCAGTTCTAGCAAAACTGCAGAATGTCTGTTTACAAATGCACTGAACAAAGCAGTAGTTACAAAAATCTCAGTCTTGGCAGGGTGATGGATGAAGCAGAGAAATAATTATTTCCATGTCTGTAATTAAAGCACATATTTTTGAATGTTTCCATCTCAAACATAATCAAAATTCAAACATCTGGACCAATCACTGCTGTGAAGCGTCATCCTTGCGGTTTTATCCACACTGCCCTGTGCAGTGGACTGATGTAATTACCTATTCAGAGCCAGGTCAGAAGCACTTCAGTTTCCTGAAAGAATATCTTCTCAAAGGAGTTGGAGATGCTTTCTCACAACTGCATTTTGATTTATGTAGATACGTCAGGGCTTCTTTCTGAACATTAATCAATGGGGTTTCGTATATTTGGTGTATGGAATAGGGAAAGTCATTTGTAAAGTGTTACAATACAACCTGCTCCAACCTACCTACTAGTAGGTGAGATGAATGATAGAAAACTAATTCACAGATAATGCAAAGAAAACCCTAACAATTCTATTTCAGCTTAAAACATCTTAATTTTGAGAGTAATATGATTGTCTTGACTACCTGTACAAATGGACGGGAAAAAGCCACAGGTCTATAAATTACAAATCATTAATAATCCAAAAAATATTTCAAGTGCATTGATCTCACTATTTTCCAGAATATCTATGTTTTGTTATAATAAATATTTTCAAGCAAAATCAACATGTGAAGCTATGTCAGGGGAAAAATTAAAATTAAATTGCCTATATTAACTCCTTTCCTTGCACCTCAGGTTGCCAAGATCAATAGCAGCCTCTTCCACATCTTTCTTCACACTGATGAACACATATATGCCAACAGATAATAGAGATTGAGTTTTATGTAATCTGTTCAAAAACACAGCATCACAACATAAGCTTTGTTTGGCCAAAATGGCTTTTCATGAAACATACATCACGAATAGGCCTCCAGTCAAATGCGAAGATCTGATCCGTGCTGTTACTCAACGTGCAATATTCACTGGTATAGATTAGAGCCACATTATTTAACGCTTCCCCAATGGTGAACATTTGGATACTCCTGAGGGGTTTTACTTTTGCCCTTGTTTATTTGTCCTATTTGCTTGTTAGTTGTTATTTTATTAAAAATAGATGCATTTTCATTCCAGTAGATATTTCTTGATCAGTTTTCGTGAATTCATAATCATTTGGATTCTCTCCAGCCATGAGTGTGCCCACATCCTGGCACCCTAGAAAACATTAACTAGGTTTCCTCTTTTTAATTTTCACCAACCTGATGGAAGGAAAATGGCATCTCATCACTGCTGTAGCTAGCAGTTCCCCGTGGTGAGCGTTAGCACCCTTTCATATGTTTGCTGCACATTATAGCCTGGTCTGCTGTAATCTCCTGTTTATATGTTTCGGCCAGTTTTACAGAAGGTTATTTGTCTATATTTATCACCATAATTAAATAAATTAAATTCCTATATTCTTCTCATGGGAGTTAGATGAAGGCTAAAGGAGTACTGAGAAGTGGGCACTCTGCCATCTTAGCACTTATCATATTTTATTGAAAATTTTACTATATTGCTCCCATGATGACATTCCTCAGATTGTAGGCACTTACTTTTATTCCTCTTTTACCAATAATTTATCATAATACCTGGAATATTCTAAATATTCAGGAAATAAATGTTCGAAGTGGTAAAATGGTGAGAAAAGTACATCTTCAATTAAATTGCCAGATACTTGAGGGAAAGAATCATATCTTGCATTTATGTGTCCCCAGCAGAAAGCTATTCAGACAATACCTCTGAATTAATTATTCAGTCTTTCTTTTCCAGCTTTATTGAGATATAATTGACATAAAACACTGTGTAAGTTTGAGGTGTGCAACACGATGATTTGATATAGATACGCAGAGTGAAAGATGATCACAATAGGGACAGTTAACACAGCCCTCACCTCACATTAGCATTTGTATGTGTGTGTGTGTCTGTGTGTGTTAAGAACATTTAAAATTTACTCTCTTAGCAACTTTCAGGTGTACAATACAGTATGATTAACTATAGTCACCATGCTGTACATTAGATCTCCAGAACTTACTCATCTT
Source organism: Vicugna pacos (assembly GCF_048564905.1). NCBI lineage: Eukaryota > Metazoa > Chordata > Mammalia > Artiodactyla > Camelidae > Vicugna > Vicugna pacos. The sequence continues at coordinate 68,913,043 of NC_132993.1, read as the reverse complement.
AAAACTGGAAATTGGTATACTTTAAACAAATTCTCCTAATTTCCCCCACCCCCAACCCCTAGCAACCACCATTCGACTTTGTTCAGCTTTTTCCATTCCACATGTAAGAGAGATCATGCAGTGTGTGTCTTTCTCTGCCTGGCTTATTTCACTTTTGGTTGCTCAGTCTTGAAACTCTTTTCCCTACCTTCACAGCTCCTCCTTGGAGCTAAGAATAGTTCAGCTTCACGTTTAAATCTGTGAAAGGAGGCTGCTAGGGGCCCTCCTCACTGCTATTTGTGGGACCTTTGTATAATTGCATTTTTTAATGTCAATTTTTCTTAGTTTCCTTACTTTTAGTATTATGTTCATTCCATCCAAACTTGGCAACTGAGGATTGTGTGGAATTTCAACTAACACATCTCAGATGTGCATGATCTCAGCCTGTGGGATATGAAAGGATTTAATTTAGGAAGCACCTCCATCCAACCTCAGAGTCTAGACAGGCAACTGCTCTAGAATATATCTATAATGCAATGGTCTCTTGATTCCAAATAGACATTCATCAAAATGCTGACAGTATCATTTTGTTTTTAAATGAGTGGCATTAGGTTTCTTATTTTTGTTGGATATTCTTATATTAAGTGACCTGGCTGTAGAGGTAAAGATTTTACTTCATTCACAAAACATGAATGTTATCATTTATTTTTTGCTTGAGGCACAACTGTTCTAAAGAATACAATTTTTAAGGTGGTAAATAACTGAAATGAAGTCCACATGTTTGCAGTAGAAAAAAAGTGTCTTTATAGCTTTCCAAAATTTGACTTCTACATCTATGCTTTCTGTTGACTGTGCTTAGTTGGGAAAAATCATTTTGCTTTTCTCTCCTCACTCCTTTCATTCTTATATCTAGAAAAATTGTGCACAATGAGTTTTAAAAGTTCTTCCTGTTCTAACTTTGCTCGCTTTGGTAAGACGAGGCAACTAGTAAGTAAGAAAAAAAATTATAATTAGGCCGTCTGATATTTAAGCCAAAGTTTTAGACATTAGCTTTTTTTTTAACTGTACAGTGTACCACTTCTTGTTTACATTTACCTCTCAGTTATAATCAAAGATTTTTATTAAGGTTTTGAAAGTAAGTCAATAACACATTGAGGATAATCTGGCAAAAGCTTGTGATATAATAGCTGTTGCCATGGTTGGATTTGATAACTCAAACATGTTCATAGATGCACAAGTCCAAAGTCACTCTCACAGGTATTCTCATGCTTCATTGAAAGCATCAAGAAACTGTGATAATAATTAAGGAAAATATATAATATTTAAATGTAAGCTCAACTAGTCGAACAATAAATATCTTAACTGTGCAACTATTAGTGAATAAAACAGTAAACAGAGAATCACAATCTTCAACTTAATAGAAAATATAATGTATTGAGCAAGAAGTGGTAAGTGTGACAACACTGTAAAACATGAAGGCTTTCTTGTGGAAGTAATACTGAGCTGAGACATGAAATTTATGTAGAGTTAGCTGGACGATTGGATGAGACAGAGACTAGACATTTTGGCAGACTAGCTGATAAAGGTATTTCATGTGGTTTCTTCAAAATGGCTATCTCAACACGTGTATCCTCTTTTGAATTATGAATTGGAGCAACATGCTCATCTACCAGTTTAAAAACTGGATGAGATTTACGTAAGGGATGGATATGTTTTGCATATTATCTGATAATAACAACGTGTTTCAGTCCATCTGACCTCAGTGTTGACTTGCCAGTTGAATCTATGGCAGAACCATAGTCTACATAGCAAGTTACAGTTGTCATTGTGCATAGGGGCTTCCTGGCTGCTTAGCAGGGCAATTTCGGATGTTCCTTAAATGACTGTAGAACTGCAGTTGACTTTTCTATGGATGTGAACAAGTAGGTCTTAGATATACTGGGAATTCTCTATGATTAAACATGATTTTATTTTATTCAACTTTGAAATTCTCATACTCCTTTTGATAGCTTTTTAATCACTATCCAAAGAGAATTTAGTATTGTGAGTGTTGTTGGTTGAAAAATCTTTTAAATGCATTCATTTTAAACATGTATCTTTACTAAAATGCATCTTTAAATGTATTTTCACTAAAAATTCCCAACTCCCCCCAAGCCCCCTCCTCCAAAATCAGTTTGGCAGTTTGACGATGTACTTTCAGTTTTAATACCACTTCAAATCATGTCAGTTTTGTCTTATTATTCAGTAAGATATTCTGAGTACCATTTGATAAACTTTTTAGAGATTTTAAAATAATATTTAGAAAAGCACTACTTAAAATGCAGACTGTTAAATAATTTTATCTGAACTTCTATGCTCTTCTGATTAAAAAATAACTCTATGTTTTGGTCTGAATTTTTTTAACTTCACTTTTAGAAACAAAACATGATTGTCCTTAACGATGAAAGCTCAAAGGAACTTGCGACCATATACTTAGAACAATGTGGGATTAAATTTCTCAAAAACTTGAGGATTATGAGGCTTAATGTTTGTAATGTAGATTAAAATAAATTGTCTCAGAAACTCCATTCATAGTAACTTATTTACATGGTTCTATGCACAACAGTCTACATATCCAACTAATGCTAATACCTGCTTCTTTTTGCTTATTTCTTTGTATTATTTTTGTTATCGTTATTTTCAGTTCTGGCTTTTTTTTTGTTATTTTGTTATTTTCAGTTCCGGCTAACTGCTGTTGGTTACTGTTTCACTGAGAGTAGAGTGGGACAGTTTCCATAGCAACTGTCAGAGACCTCAGGCTAATCTCTGATGGCTATGGGTAGTGCTTCCAGACATAAGTTGTTTCAGAGTCCAGTTGTGTCCCAACGGGGATACCGTTTTGATGAAACCCAGATGATTTGCAACTGTATTTCAGTCCATACTCCCACTTAAACTATAGTCAATTATCTATGGTAACAGGAGAACAGAAATAACATGAGTAATGAAATCTGCAGATAATCTCAAAGCATCATTTTAGACAATAATTTCCAATCCCTCTTATATCAAACCTCTTAGTAAAACTTCTTGGCATGTGTCAGAATGGACAGATGTGAGTTTTCTCCTCTTCATATAGTAAAGGTGCCAAAGATATAAAATGATCCTCAAGATATGGCCACAAGAGAAGAAAGCCTGATTAATTATTGGGCTATATATTTGTTCTTGAAAAATTCAGAAAATTCTTTCTTCTGCCTATTAAACCTCTGGAAACACATCACCATTATCTACAATAATATTTAAGTGAACTAAATCTATTTAAGCAATATCCGATTATTTGTTAAGAATATAATGTTAATTCCAATTCAACCAGAAAGATTGTCATGCATAGCCATCTCTTCCTCCTCCCTTAGCTCCAGTAAAGGTATAACAAGAGAATTAAAACAAACAAATAAACAGAAATATATTCATCCACTAGGACCAGGAGAATGATAAAAATGATCACAGCAATAAAAGACTTGAAGGAAATTTGGGGTTAAGGAATTTATATGAACCTGGCAAAGGGGAGTTAGAGAACCTCTGAGGAAAAGCAAACTCACTTACTCTAAGAAAACTGGGAGATGACCAGCACCCAGTGGCATACCTTACCAGGAGAAAAGATAGGAGGTAAATATTTCCCCTGTTTTGCTCCCCAAATATCAGCAATCAATAGATATTTCCCTCTGCTAACCATGGGAGAAACTAAACAGCTCTGGAGAAATCACCTCACATATCACCACTTGGTGACCCACAGTGAACAGACTGATCTGCTTACGGGTCAGCATAACGTGCAATCTAATGATCCACAAAATGCCCTCTAATCTCTCCTACCCCAACTCTACCCACACAGTGTTTCCAAAAATGGTTTGGTATCTCACCCACAGATATCAATGGGCAGCCCAGAACTACCTGACTCAGGAGGAAAGCAGACAACGTGAATAAAAAAAAAAAAAACAAAAACCCAAAATACCAATGGAAAAACTTGGAGAAAACAAAGATCATGAATGACATGAAGAACATGTCAAAACAATAATGAACATTCTCCAGAAATAAGAAAAGATATTTAATCTATTAAAAAACAAGAAAACAAACAAGACTAGAAGAAAAAAAGAAACTGAGAACCAGAAAGAGCTCTAAGCAATTATAACTATGCAATTGAGTAAGAACTTCCCATAGAAGGGTTGGAAGACAAAGCCAAAAAAAATTCCCACAAAGTAAAACAGAAAGAACATGAAATGGAAGAGTATAAGTTAAAACAAAAACAGATTAAAGTAGTCAGATATCAGATTTTTGGAACTAAGAGAATGAGAAGACAGAAAACTCACGGAAGATATATAAATAAATACCTGTATATAAAATACATTATGTAATTTATTATATATATATGTATTTCACATATCTATATATATCCTGATAATTACATATCTGCATGTGTCTATCTCTATATATCTATATAGGGATATATAGGTATAAAGATCTTCATATATATCAAGAAAATTTCCCATAACTGAAAGTTATGAGTCTTCAGATTGAAAGGGTCTGCTTAGTGTTTGGTGCAATGATCACAAAATAAAAGAAACCCCAAAATGCATAACATAATGACATTTCAGAATATCAGGGATAAATATAAGATCTCAAAAGCTTTTCTTTCCTTGGTGAGAGGTTGAGGGGGATGCATGTTACAAAGAAATGAAAATCAGAATGCATTAAATGCTCAACTACAGCATTAAAACAGATGACTTGAAAATAAATAGATGCAAATATTAAGCATAAGAATGCTGGGGTAACTATGTTAATATCAGCTAAAATAGACATTGAGGCAATAGCATTACCAAAGATAAGAAGAAACAGTACCTAATGATAGAAGGGGCAATTCAGCAGGAAGACATCCTGAGAATAAATGTGTATGAGCCTATAAAGGAACCACAAAATACAAGAAGCAGTCACTGACAGAATCAAAGAAATAAAATTAAAATTGCATAATCCTAGTAAGAGATATTTTGGAACAACTGGACAAGAATAAATCAGTAATCACATGGTGAGTCTAAAGAACACCATGAAGCATGTGTGGTGGGTATCATCAACTCTCAGCAGATTTGAAATGATTGATATCAGAGTATGTTTTCTGGCTACAGTGGAATTAAATTTAACATGAATAATAATGAGATATTTAGAGAAACATAAACTGATTTATTGATCCAACAAAATCCTAATCAAAATTTCAGGATTTTTTTTTGATGAGGAGGGGAGTTTTATGAGAATGCAAACAATCTGAAAAAACAAAAAATGTTCTTTAAATTATAATATGGCCGAGTTGGTCATCTTATACAATTTAATTTCAAGACAGTATAAATCTACAAAAATTAAGACAGTGTCTTATTGGTGAAAGGGTAGACACATAGTCCAATGGAGAAAATTAAATAGAAATAGGCCACTGATATTTGGTGAGGTTCCAAAGATAAGTCAATGGGAAAAGACGTGTCTTTTCAACAAATGATGCTAAAATAACTAGACATTGACATGGAATAAAAGATTAATCTTGACACTTATCTCACATTCCATGTAAAAATTGACTCAAAATGGATCTTAGTGCTTCAAATAAATTCTCAGAAGAGTTGGAGAAAAAATTTAACCTTGGGATAAACAAGATTTCTTAGTATTCTACAGTATAAATCATAAAAGAAAAAAGTCCGATATATTGTATTTCATACCTATTAACAACTTTGCTATTTAAAAGAAACTTAAGAAAATTAAAAAAGAAAAATTTTCAGTGGGAGAAAATATTCATAAAACACCCATACCTACCAATGGACTTGTATCTAGAATATATAAAGTGCTCTCAAAACTGAAAATTAGTAAGACAAAAACCCAAATAAAATTTTAACAAAATATTTTGATAGATACATTAGAAGAGAAGTATACAGATGGCAAATAAATTAAAAGATGTTCAATACCATTAGTCATCAGAGAAATGCAAATTAAAGCCCCAATGAAATACCATCCTATATACATGAAAACAGCTACAAATAAAAAGACTGATAACAGAAGTTTTGCAAGGATGCAGAGCAGGGGTCAACAAACTTTTTGTTCAAAGAACCAGTAAACATTTTAAACTTTGAGGGCCATATGGTTTTTGTCACAATTACTTAATTCTGTTTTTGTAGCATGAAAGCAGCTCATTCATAAGCAAATGAGCACGGCTGTGTTCCAGTACAACTTTATTTACAAATGCAGCTAAATTTGGCACAAGAGCTATAGTCTGCAGACCCCTGATGCAGAGCAAAGGGAACTCTCATAAATTGCTCAGGTGAATGCCATATGGTACAACCACTTTGAAAAACTGTAATTTCTTCAAAAAAATTAAACATACACCTACCAGATTACCCTGATATTCCAATTCTCTGTATTTTTCCAGGAGAAATGAAAATACATGTCCACACAAAGATTTGCACACAAATTCACATAGAGAATTGATTCACAAAAGTCAAAAGATAGAAACAACTGAATACCCATCATCAAATGAATAAACAAATGTATATGCAGTCAACACAATACCATTCAGCAATAAAAAGAAATGAACTACTGATACACACAAATGAATCTCTAAGCCATCACATACAAACAAATGAATCTCTAAACCATTCCGCTAAGTGAAAGAAATACACACCAATATGTATACTTATATGATTTCATTTGCAAAAATAAGAGGTCATAAGGAATCTTGTCAGGGCGAAAAAATATTCTGTATATGTCTTTCTTGTGATGGTGGCTTCATGGGGGTATATCACTGTCAAAACTCATAGAATTAAGGCCTTTAAAATAATTTATATCCCCTAAATTATCCCCTCAATGAAATTGGTAAGGGAAAAAGAAACATAGAGTGGTTTCACCTAAAGAAGTTGTACACATTTCAAGGAGTTTAACAGAGACAAAGTATCTATGTAGTATTTTGCCTTTTATGTGTGTGTGCGTGTGTATGTATCAACAAACATTTAGCCAGCCATAAACTGTGATTCTCCAAAAACAGTTGTCTCTTATCACCCAATCTTTTTGCTCAATTATTTCTATCCAGTGACAGACTTTTCTTTGTGAAACGAGAGAATGCCACCTCTTTATTTTGTTCATACAAATATGAACTGCAGTTGAAGATGATGCTGATAAAATAATGGAAACTGTCAGCAGATAATCCTAAAATGAATAAGGAAGAAAATTCAGAAAAAGCAGTACCTTGGGAGCAAGATATTATGATATAAAGAAAAGAACTGCAGAATGAGAGTTTGGGGTGGAGGCTGGGAAGGGATAGACTGGGATTTCAAAATTGTAGAATAGATAAACAAGATTACACTGTATAGCACAGGGAAATATACACAAAATGTTATGATAACTCACGGAGAAAAAATGTGACAATGAGTGTGTATATGTCCATGAATGAAAAATTGTGCTGAACACTGGAATTTGACACATTGTAAAATGATTATAAATCAATAAAAAATGTTAAAAAAAAAAAGAATGAGAGTTTGGAGCTGGGTTCTTGGTCTCTGTACTTGTAGTTAATTCATCTTGGTCTTAGTTTCCTTATGTAAACAATGAAATGATCTCTTAAATCCTTTCTGGCTCAGAAATTCTGTGGACCTAAAATCACTTAGCACAGATTATTAAAGAGAGAAGGGAAAAAAATCACATTTTAGGGAAAGAAGGAACTATTTGCCAGAAAAATAAATAAACGACTCAGTCTGAATCTGAAATAGAATTTGTGCAAACATGGAGACAATGAAGTTTTCAAAGATGTAGGTAACATTCCTCTCCTACTCATGGCCATTCCAATCCCACCCTCCGCTGGGTGCAGAGGAAGGAAGGCATGTACTAGAATCTCTCAGGAGAAAAGCCATGCCTCTAAGATTCCTCCTGACCCTGTTGGCACTAATATCTGAGCCAAGGCGATGAGGTAAGAGCTTGCTAGTTGCCCAGGTCACCAAAGTTTCTTGTCACTACAGGTGAATGGAAGCTCAGTTCCAGCATGATTTTCTTAGCTCACCTTTTCTTTCATTCTTTAAAAAATGTCTAGGGGATTCTCTGGTAATGAAAAGATATTCTAATTTCTTAAAAAATCTTAGAAGTCGTTATTGAACATTGAAATATTAATATGCTATAAGCTGAGAGAATCTATTTAAAAATCAAAATTAAGTATCAGCTAAATTAATAGGTGAACATTTTGAGTCAAAAGGACTCTTCATTTAAAAAAAGCCTTTATCTCTTACATATTGACATCCCTTAGAGAATTTTTAATGTTTTAAATGGTTTTGTTTTAACTTAATTCACCAGCAGCATGTCTCTATAAAAAGATTCTGATTCTTTCCTTCAGCCACTCACTAAATGAGTATTGTCTGTTCCTTAAATGGGTGGGTGGAGGGAGGCATAGAGAAGAAAAAATATTTTTCACCTTAAAAAGCTCGCAATCTAGGGTAGAAAAATGACATCTGTAAACAACGATGAAAAAAGGAGAACTCTTTGGAAAGATAAGATAAATAAAAAGTAGTTTGTAAAGTATTCAAAGAAAGGGAAAACTACATTGTACATTCCAAAATTCAAGTTTAAAATAAATCATAAAATATTTCAAAATATATAAAAATTATAAACACATAAAATTAAGTATTGTTAGTCCCAATGTATATGTGAGAGAATTAGGCGAAAGCAGAGTAATTTTCTCAAGGTCACACAGTAATTCAGCTTGAAAACTCAAAACTGTGTGAGTCTGGAGTATAATTTCATTCTAGTGTATGAGGCCACCTCCCTCCAAAACAGACCAAAGTTATTCAACAGTCATAAGAGAATGAACTTCGAATAGAATAAATTGTGTAGGCTACTCTTGATCTTCTTAGCATTCTGATTTGTGTCTTTTCCTTCTCATCCACACATTTTCAATTTTCCTTTTTCATTCACATAAAATTTTATCTCATTTTCCTCTCTTTCAAAATCATACATCTTTTTCTCGGCTACAGTTTATTTTAATTGCCTTCTACATTTTTTATGAGTGCTTAAAATCTTTGCCATGAGCTTCCTAGTACGGTACTTGTATATATCCAATCTAGAATTTACTTAGAATGAAATATATACATAGCCATGTCTAGAAAACAGTCAACAACTGCAGAACTGTTCCCAGATTTAGGAGAGGGAGAAAAATGTCCTAGATCTTGGCATTCCCTAAGCAAACAAGCCATTAAATAATAGAATGAGCAAGGTGCAAAATATATTGATTGTCTACTCTTTAAAATAATTATTTGTATTAAATATTTTAATACATTTGAAATGAAATTAATTCTCCTCCAGGTTGCTTCTGTTAAAAAAAAAAAAAAGGAGAAGAAACTGAGGGATAGAGTAACCCTGTCACTGAAAGGGACATTGATAATAAACAGATCTCAAGGCTCCCAATTTGGGATGGCCAGATAGCATTTTCCAACACACTGATATTTATTTCCCACTGTTTGTATTTCATTCACTCAAAAGCGCAGAATCCTAAGTTCAATTCTGTGAATAGTTCTATTAGATGCACTATCTGGAAGTAAATTTCATCAGACTTGAGCTAAATTTACTACTCTAACTTCTATAAATATTCATGAGTTGATTGCTATGCATTGTCTCATTTCAATCCAATATGTACATTATTAATTGTATTCAATGATTTAAAGACTCATCCACATGGACTGCTGATATTTTTATAAATTAAGTTTTGAAAAACTGGCTTGATTTTCAAGGATACATTGAAAGACAGTGATACATTTGGAACAGATTTTAATTAGGACCCAGAAACTCACTTTGTGAACTGTGCCTTCTTTACTGGTGCCCTATGAGACAACTGTAATGGGAAAATTAGAAGGTTTTTGTTGAAAAAGAAAGCAAATGTTTACTGTTTGTGTACATGAAGCACTAATGAAAAATATCACCCAGGAAATTAGTATTGTGGAAGGCTAAAAATTAATCTAATCCAATAATGAGTCTATACACGTGCGTACACAGATGTTGATATGCACGTGCATACGTAAATGTACGGCTTAGAGAACTGGCAAAACGAAAGCCATATTTTGAAGTCTTTATTGCCCTACTAATACTAAAGATATGAGGTATATCTCCTATAAAAAATTAAAAATCTATATTAACTTTAACAATTTCAATGTACATCTCAAATCAGTGAATTTTTACCTTATGCGGTAAACATTTTGCATTTATAAGTGAAGCTTCCATATAGCAATTATAATATAAATAGTTTTCATAAAAATCTTATTTTTCTTGATACTAAATACGAAAAATCTAGAGAAAAAAACAGTTGTTCACATTAAACAGGAATAATCATCTAATTAAATCAAGGGACCCAATAAGATTGGAACATCTTTAGTTTTACTAAAATAAAAATTAAACTAAAATTGATAATTGAATTTTATTCTGCTTAAAGACCCATAAGGGGAAAAATACATATTTAATTTTTTTCCTTACCAATCCCACCCACTACTCATAGATCTTTAAGTATATGTTTTCACTCCTCTGTTCATTCCTTCTAATAGCAATAAAATAACACAGTGAAACAGTAAGCCAAATGCTGGTAAATTTTCTTCCTACTTCATACAAAAAAAGAGTCTTGAGCAACAATTTCAGTTAAAGAGGGTTTTAAAAAAGTAATATGTAAGCATTCAGATTTCCTAACGATATTTTATTTTAAAGGTAATATTTCAGTCTCACATCTTAGGTCAAAATTAAGATAGCATAACACATTAAAAACTGACTCCTCCCTCTGTGTTTGGCACTTAAACCTCTGAATGAATTTGAGTTGATGGTAACCATATGTGGTCCAGGAAATGTAGAAGGGGTAGGCTAGCCAAAGGATCTTTCTGGATGGCAGTCTGCCCACACACCACTGCTTCTGCTCTATGGCTCTTGGGGAACATGGCAAATCCAATCTAATTCCTAAGTATAAAGATTTAAAAAGAAGAAAGAAAGAAAGAAAGGAAAGCAAAATAGTAGCAAACCAGATTTTGACATTTTGAAGTAGCAATGTGACTTCCCTAAAAACTGCTTAAAAAAAAAATTGGTGGCCTCTCACAGATCCAAATCATTCCACAGAAAAGAAGACTGTACAAGTGAAAACGAAAGTGTCCTTAATTTTTAAAAATTATCTTCTAGATTATATGACAAAGAAGTATACTAGTAAATTTATGTTTTCATCAAAACCTGTTAACATAGAAACATGTGCATATTTTTAAAGCTCTTACCTCTTTCCAGGGAGAATTCTTAATTTCTGAGGTACATTTATTCAGCCCAACTGTTTATTTTAAGTATGTGGACACATTAAGTACCCTATAAAAAAAAATTATTCTTAGAATTCAATTTAAATCAAACAATTAGCTATTAATTTAGAGGTGCTTAAAAGTCAATATAAATTTCTTCTAACAATCTTAATTCTTTGCATTGGAAAGTGCCATCTAGGAAGAAAAAAGGTATTACAGGAGGTAGACATTGCACTTGAGGAGGTAACCATTTCACTCTGGCTCCTACAAACAATTACGATTTGTAATCACTAATTGGATTTGAGGTACTTTGAAATAATTCATTATTTAGGCTCTGACTATGCTAAAGAATAACTGATTTATTTGAGAATTAGTTGAAACTCTAACACACTCTATTGATTTGTCTGTAATGCTATGATGTCATTACCATTTTTCACTACTGATGATGAAAGGCTCACACTGACAACACAGCTAAGCAGTAATTTCACGGCGCTGCTAGCAAGTAACTGGATTTCACTTTAACAAAAGCTTTTTTTTTTCCTGAATAGAGAAAATATATTATATATGTAAAGTAAATAAAATTTTTAAATAAATAAATCTTTAAAAATATGAAATGTAAAATATACTTTGAATAGTTTTATTTTACTAAAATAGATGCTTTGTAACATTAACCAAATACTATTTCATATTTTAATAAACAACAAAAATAATTTAGAAAACAAAATAAAGACAATTCAAATCTGGGTCAACACTTAATTTCTCACTTTGTCAAAAACAAAAAGAATGCAATGGAGATTCATTAGCTAAGCATTAATCTTATGAAGTAATATTACTCTTGTCAATAAAACTACAGTAATACAGATTCTGAAGTAGTATTACTCTCACAGTTACTTCCAATCCTATTTCTTTTAATGAGATAGAAATAAAGACTATTTCTACAATACTATATTTTTGAGAAATATAGAACATATTATCCTACATGCTTTTGTTGGATCTCTTACTACAGGACAGTATTAGACAAAACTTAGAGTTGACTTAAGCATTTATGCTAGATGCATAGGTAGAAATTTACTACCCCAAATATACAGTCAAACACTGAAATTCAAATGTCAATACCATGTTAAATATTCCTCAGACACATACATCACAAGACGGTGAAATTATTTCATGGCGGTGATAGGGTAAAAACAAGATCTTTGCAGGAGAGGAGTCAAGTAACTGAGAGACTGGAGTTTTTGGAGACTCATCTTTGTGCATGTTGAAATTATCATATTATATGACAAGAATAGAGTTGGAGAGAGTGACAGTAAGCTAAAGCTAAAATCTTAAAAGAAGAAGGAAAGTGACCAGAGGTTGGTGGAAGACATCCACAAAGAGGAGTAGCAGTAGCGGGTGGTATTTACAAATGTCATGAGATCACAGCTGGAGAATTTAGGGAGGAGGAAGGACGCTGCTGGGGAAGTGACACTGAGGAGCAACAGAACATCACCCTGCCTCCAGTCCCAGTGATTTAAGTGGTGTGACAGGAAGATAGCCATCTCTTGAAAGCTGGCGTGAGAAGCAGGGTCCTCAGGGAAGAATCAGGCTTCATTTAGAGAGAAGAGAAGAGGAAAATCCGTATAAGTTCTTGAAAATGAAGAGGCCTGGTTGGTGAGTCCAGAGAGCATGGTAAAAGGACATTAGGAGACAGAGAGGATTCAAGGATGAGGATTAGAATCTTGAGAATCAGGAATGACTTAGAAGTTCTTGGTTCCTTTTGGTCAGTGGCATAAAAGGAGAAAACAGGCATAAGTCAAATCCTTCTTTTCCCAAGGCAGACCACGGTGATGAGGCTGCAGTGTTAGTGGAGGCAGAGGGATGGTTGTGAGGTCCTGTCAGGAGTGTTCAGGGCTTTAGAATGTCCATCTGAATCTTGATGATAGTGCTCTATCAACAAAGGATGTGTGAACCCCACTTGATTTCATGTAGATACTTTTAGACTCACACAGGGGCTGTCTTCCTTCCCTCACCATCAGCGATGGCATGTAGGCGAGTAATGTACACCACTTGTGTGCTTTCTTTTGACTTGTGCAGAAGAAATTCTAACGGCTAGTCTAGAGGTAGACTTACTTAGAGGGCATTGCCAATCTCTGGAACCCTGCTGATGGTGGTCTTATTCCTAGCATGTGGTTGAATCTTCTGTGTCTGAAGACTTAAAGGCCCACAGAGAGGGAGGTCAGAATATTTCAGCATTCTGATCTCTTTACTTTCGCTACTAGAAGCCTTAAGAGAGGGAATTTTTATTCCAAATATAAGGGCTTCTGTTTTTTGTATGTTTGAATTTTCTCTTATCCTGATGTTGTGAATGTTTTAACTATTTCATGAACAGCTTCATAAATTAAACTGGACTGATTGTTCATAACCCACATAGATATTTATTATTAGTTCAATGAGTATTTATTGAGTATTTTACTATGTGCCAGGTACTATTATAGGCAGTAGTGACTAATAATTAAAGTGCATGGCCTTAAGGCACTTATATTTTATACAAACAATAAACCAAATAACATACAAACATATAATACAATGTCAGGCAATGTTATGTGCTATGAAACAAGAGACTAGAAGGAGGTTGGGTATTAATTGCTTAGGATGGTCAGGGAGTCCTCTCTGAGTTGATGTCCTCTATGAGTTTGGTTGAAGTTTAAAGAAAGGAATCATGTGCATACATGAGTGTTCAAGACCAAAGGAGCAATAAATACAAAGGTTCTGAGGCAAGATTCTGCACTGACTGGTTCAAAAAGGCAATAAAGTCAGTGAGTGATGACTGAAGGAGGAGTGATGTTAGGGAAATGAAGAGGCAAAATGCAATATGGATATAACTGTGGATAAATTTGAATTGGTAAAAAAAGTTCTAAGTTGGTAAAATCTATGCCATGAGGACAATTTTCTTGTTAATAACAATACATTGGTCAAATAAAAATATTATAAAAGAAAACAAAGAGCCAAAGGAAAAAAAAACTTCAACTATGGATATATTAAAATTGATTACTTACACAGTGGAAGTTTTATTACTTCCTTTATCTATGTCAAATTGACCACAATGGGACCATCGTGTTGGTCAAGAAAAATTACTCTAACACATGAAATATTGTTTAAACTATGATTAAAACTATGTATAACTATGATTAAAATACACTTGTTTGACAGAAGGAAAATATGCCTCCTCTCTGATAAAGCAGAGAATGTGGCATAGATGAGTTTTTCCATCTATCTTTAGGAAGATTATATGGGCCAAGTAAGCACCTGCAGATACAAAATATCTGACCCAAACTGACAGTTCTTTTTTTCATTCATACCATGTAATTTTTCAGCAAAAAATCTGTCAGGAGAGGTTCCATTAGTGTCAGGTAGATTCCTAACCAGCATACTTTCAACTTGTTCTAAAATGAAAGTAACAAGTGAAACTCAAAAGGGGAAACTTCTAGTGCAAATAAATCGTAATTCTTTATCTTATCTATTTCTTTTCTTTGATCCTGGTGTTCTCCTGGAAACTCTAAAGAGTTGTGACATTGACAAATCTGATGTCTGCTGGATCCTACAGGGATGTACTGAGAACGAATGGAACATTCTACTTTCTGCTGTACTTGTTTTCATTAAGCAATGATTTACTAGGAGTTAGCTGAATTGAAACTTGCATTGGTCATTTTCTTAAAAAATAACATAGCAAATTTATTGGAAAGACTTTAAACTGTCTTTAATATTTCTAGAAAAGTTAATTTCAAATTTAATCTCTCTCTCTCTCTTTCAGTTTTTCTCCTATCCTTCCTCCATCTCTTCTTTTCTCTCTCGAGAGTGGGTGAAAAGATGAGGTAATTTGGGGACTAGATATGAAAACATTTAAAATTAATCAAGATTTAATTTCATTTATGATGTAGAATTCCAAGTTATTTTGATAGGAATTAGTAGATATACTATATTTCAAATAACTTAAAAAAAAACATGTGTTTGTTCTGAATACTTAAATTATTCTACAATGTGTAAATTTAAGTAACTTCAAAGATTACTATGTTTAATCATATAATTTCTATATCTTATATATTTATTAATACATCCAAAATACTTATTAAACATATCTAATGCGTCAGGTGATGTTTTAGGTACAAAATTAAATTAGGCATGCAGCGAAAATATAACCTCTGGTGAACAAACACTTGCTTTTTATACGCCACTGTATCTCCAGTGAATACAACAATGCCTAGTAGAGAGTAATATTCAATTATATATAAATGTATTTTAAGTGAATGTATATATTTGAAAGAATGTATATATTTGAGTCAATGAAAGATGTTCCTGTCTTCCTTCTTTTACTTTACTGAGGAAGTCAGATAACTAAATTAATGACTGCAGTACAATGTGATGATGTAATGATGATCATATGCACAGGAACACTTAGGAAGCACAGAGGTAAGAATTCAAATCAGACTATAGGGGTATTCAGGGCTCCAAGTCTATGAACAGAGGATTAAAAGTATGTAGTCAAGATTTACAGTATACACATCTGGGGGTGATATATCATTAGGAAATATAGCAAATTGCTCAGGGAAGACACAGACATACTTTTCAAGATCCCAGAAGAATATTTAAGTAGTGAAAAATTAAATGGCTTCTAGAATAAGAAAATGATACAAATCAAAGTTAGGAAATATTTAAATGCCTGTTAAATATAACCTCTCAAACTTATTGTTAAATTGAAAACTTTTTTATATTTAAGATTCTCTTAATCTGCAAGTATCCCTGAATATGCATAATAATTATTGGAAAAATTATAGAAAATGATAATTAAATGAAAGGGCACACTTACAAAGTCTTTTCAAATTTTTAAAAAAAAATGATTAATGTGAAACAATGGTAGAACTAAAATATTTGAAATGCTATGAAGTGAAGCCACTAAAACAAAGAAATGACACCTAGAGCTTCAAAACAGGCCCATATCATACAGTCGTCCACTGATTCTGACATAGGCTGAAAATAAATATAATTTGATCAAACCACTTGCCTGGTTCTACCTTTTACGCCATTTTTAAACCCCAAAGTATCATTGACTATCTCACGTTTAGAATAGAGAACTGAAGCTAAAAACTTTATCATTTTTATTTTTCAATGAGACCCAAATTAACAGAAAATTAGCACAATTGTCCTTAGTTTAATAGCCTTCAGAATAATTGTTGCCTTAAATAAACAAATTTCTTAGTGTTTTTTCAGGAAATTTTAAATCAGTCTGGACAAATTTCTTAGGACAGTTTTAGGTCATTAAAAGGTCAGGAAGATTCGAAAAGAAGAGGTAAAAGTGTCACTATATGCCAACGACATGTTACTATATATAGAAAACCCTAAAAGGTCCACACAAAAACTACTAGAGCTGATCGAAAAATTCAGCAAGGTAGCAGGTTACAAGATTAATGTTCAAAAATCAGTCACATTTCTTTACACTAACAATGAATCAACAGAAAAAGAAAGTAAAGAAACAATCCACTTTAAAATAGCACCCAAAGTAATAAAATACCTAGGAATAAATCTAACCAAGGAGGTGAGAGAATTATACACAGAAAACTATAAACCATTGATGAAGGAAATTAAAGAAGACTTTAAAAAATGGAAAGATAAACCATGCTCTTGGATTGGAAGAATCAATAGTGTTAAAATAGTCACACTGCCCAAGGCAATCCACAGATTTAATGCGATCCCTATCAAATTACCCAGGACATATTTCACAGAACTATAACAAATCATAATAAAATTTATATGGAACCATCAAAGATCTAGAATTGCCAAAGCATTACTGAAGAGAAAGAAAGAAGCTGGAGGAATAACTCTCCCAGACTTCAGACAATACTATAGAGCTACAGTCATCAAGACAGCATAGTATTGGTACAAAAACAGACATATAGACCAATGGAACAGAATAGAGAGCCCAGAAGTGAACCCACAAACTTTTGGTCAACTAATCTTCAACAAAGGAGGCAAGAATATACAATGGAATAAAGACAGTCTCTTCAGCAAATGGTGTTGGGAAACCTGGACAGCAGCATGTAAAGCAATGAAGCTAGAACTCTCCCTTACACCATATACAAAAACAAACTCAAAATGGATCAAAGACTTAAACATAAGACAAGATACAATAAACCTCCTAGAAGAAAATACAGGCAAAACATTATCTGACATACATCTCAAAAATGTTCTCCTAGAACAGTCTACTCAAGCAATAGAAATAAAAGCAAGAATAAATAAATGGGACCCAATGAAACTTCCAAGCTTCTGCACAGCAAAGGAAACCATAAGTAAAACAAAAAGACAACATACGGAATGGGAGAAAATTTTTGCAAATGAAACCGACAAAGGCTTGATCTCCAGAATATATAAGCAGCTCATACGACTTAATAAGAAACAACCAAACAACCCAATCCAAAAATGGGCAGAAGACCTAAACAAGCAATTCTCCAAGGAAGACATACGAATGATCAACAGGCACATGAAAAAATGCTCAATATCACTAATTATCAGAGAAATGCAAATCAAAACAACAATGAGGTATCACCTCACACCAGTCAGAATGGCCATCATTCAAAAATCCACAAATGACAAATGCTGGAGAGGCTGTGGAGAACAGGGAACCCTCCTACACTGCTGGTGGGAATGCAGTTTGGTGCAGCCACTGTGGAAAACAGTATGGAGATTCCTCAAAAGACTAGGAATAGACTTACCATATGACCCAGGAATCCCGCTCTTGGGCATATATCCAGAAGGAACCCTACTTCAGGATGCCACCTGCACCCCAGTGTTCATAGCATCACTATTTACAATAACCAAGACATGGAGACAGCCTAAATGTCCATCAGTGGATGACTGGATAAAGAAGAGGTGGTATATTTATACAATGGAATACTACTCAGCCATAAAAACCGACAACATAATGCCATTTGCAGCAACATGGATGCTCCTGGAGAATGTCATTCTAAGCGAAGTAAGCCAGAAAGAGAAAGAAAAATACCATATGAGATCACTCATATGTGGAATCTAAAAAAAAAGACAAAAACAAATAAACAAAGCATAAATACAAAACAGAAATAGACTCATAGACATAGAATACAAACTTGTGGTTGCCAAGGGGGTGGAGGGTGGGAAGGGATAGACGGAATTTCAAAATTGTAGAATAGATAAACAAGATTATACTGTATAGCACAGGGAAATATACACAAGATCTTATGGTAGCTCACAGAGAAAAAAATGTGACAATGAATATATATATATATTCATGTATAACTGAAAAATTGTGCTCTACACTGGAATTTGACATAACATTGTAAAATGATTATAAATCAATAAAAAATGTTTAAAAAAAATAAAATAAAAGGTCAGGAAGAAAGCCTCAATGGTAACAATTCCTAAAGGCTTTTGTAAAATTGTATTAAAAACAATTTTTTCTTAATAAAGTAAACAAATTTTATGAACCATTATAAAATTAATCACCTACAGCTTAAATACTTGCATTTACTCCTGTTAATAATTCTCTTGTAAACTTTCATTCATATGTATCTCCCAATACATACACACTATTTACATTACTATACACTATTATATATAACACATATGAACAACATAAATGCATAATATACAAGTATGTTTGTGTTTACTCACATACACACACATGCCCAGGCACATACATACACTCTCCTTGGAGAATTCTTAGTTGATTTATATATGGTTTGTTATGTTTTAATTAAACTTTAAAATTGAATCTCCCAAGTGCTTAGTACTACTAAAATTTCTCGACTCCCTATTTCCACCTGAATATATATGATCACCTATTTTAAATTGATATAATCCCTTATTCTGAATATATATGATTCCTTAAAAGACTTTGAATCTTTCTGTTATTTCCTAATCATAGTTATAAACATTATCGGTAAAAACATTTTTTGAAGCTTCCTAATGTTTGCAACATCTCCTATTGTAAAGTCAAGGCAGATTTATTATTTTTTTCTTTGAAACATGATGAATAAAATATCAGATCTCTTTAAGCACAGTGGCCACTTGATGCTAATTACATCATGCACTGTTATTTATCACTGTTTTTTGAGACTATGATCTCTGATACACTTAAATGCTTATTTTCTTTGAAGTTCTATTGCTGTACATATCAAAAGAATCAAATTTTGAGAGTAAAACAGTAGAAACTAGGAGAAGAATGAAACTGTAAGTCTATAAATCATTTTACTTAAGTTATTTATTTTGCAATTCTGTAAAAACAATAATACTGTTTCATAGTCATTTGGGAATAAATCAAATTAATTACTTACTGTCCTCTTCCGTGGACTCAAATATTTTAACAATAGGCCTTCATTCTTTAAATTAGGCTGTTAAGAATTTTTCTTTCCTCATAAGTTCACTGATACTATATTCAGTTTTACACTTAAATTAATAGGTAAAATTGAGCTTGTTGAGTGAGTTTGTGATAGAAAGGTCTAAAAGTGTACTCTGTGTCCCCAAATGTGCACTTATGATGAGTGAAGAGAGATAATCATTTTTGTAAATATAACACCCAACTTTTCACTCTTTTCAAGCTCATTCTAGACCTGGTCCTTATCCTAAAACTTTTTGTCTATAAAAACTCTTCAGAATTCATTCAGTGAATACATCTAGTTTTATAGTTAGATAAAGAGATAAAATTTTAATTAAGACAAAGATTGTTATAAATCTATGATCTAATTCCTCAGAAACATTAGTGAGATACAAGTTATAGACAAACATTAGTATCCTGTATACTGGATACTACAAAGCACTCCATTTACTTTTCTCAATGAGTATCTAATGTTATAAGCAGCATCAGCATTATTAGCTTCATTGGGGGAAAAAAAAGCAAGTATACAACAATGTCAAGCAACTAACTTATTAGTAGACTCAGTCACATAACTTAAGATAAATCTGTAAGACTGCATTATTGTCAAAATTTTACATCCCCTCTCCACTGTGTCCCTCCAAATGAGAAAGATTATACTTCCTAGTCCTTTGATGTAACTTGATTTGGCAAATAAAACGTGAGTGATAGCAGCATGGATCACATCTGAGCAGAAGCTTTAGCACCACAGCACGGTTCTGCCATCACTCTTTTTCCTGGGATACAAGCTAATTCTTAAGTCTAGGTACAAAATAATGGAGCAGAACGGAAACCAGCACACACACACACACACACAAAATATATGTATATATAATATGAGTGGTATAAAAAATCTTTGTTCTTATTGCAGGGTCATTTATTATGGCAGCATAGCTTAGCTTGGGCTAACTGACGTGGGATTTGGGGCTTACAAGTAAAGTTTTACTCTGAATTATATGCTATCAGCTTTGAGTGAGAACATTTTTTTGGAGGTTGGAAAGATGGTGACACATGTAAAACATTTGGTAAAGTTGTAAACTGCAATAAGTTAGGAAGCTTATAATGTTCTAAATTAGCTGTGGCTTCAAATTACTGCCATTATTCAGTTGTTACTGTACAATTTGTAAGCAGAATCAAAAGAAACAGAGAGAATCTAGAAATTTCAGGCCTTGCAGGACTGAAAAATGAAATTGTTTGTTTTTCCAATTAGTAAAAGAAAAATTGTGAAAAGTTTTGAGTCACAGAAGATGATTTCAACTTAGCCTCTTTGCAAAGCTGATCAAAAGCATAACTTTCCCTCCCTTTGTTAAAATCTCTGCTGATTAAAAAAAAAATCTCTGATTAAGGTAGCAGCCAGTATATAATTTCCTTTGGACAGACTGGCTCAGAGAAAATAGAACAAAAAAGGATCCAAGTCTTCTAGAAGCCCCATAAGCTCAAGGTACCAGAGTCTAGAGGGAATGTGGGTGTAATGATTGGTGCATGGCTGGCAATACAATAAACACTATAAATAAAAAGACTACTATGTTTTGAGAAAGTTACACTGCCAAATGAACCACCAACCTGGAATAAAAGAGACTGTGAGTGTTCAAAATTTAAAATAAACTTTAGGCCTCCCACATTTCTACAGACAATAAAATCGGACTGACAGAGCAGTTTAGCCTATGGGGGGGAACATCCCACAGTGCCCTCTTCAGATCAGGCCAAGGAGGGAGAGTAATGGGAAAGATCTGTCAGAGGGCAGAGCTAAGAGCCGTGGAGACAACAGGCTAGACAACTCCAGGCAAGCATCAAACCTGGGGCCCATCAGGGAACAACAAGAAAGGGCGTGCCCATTATAATTTCAGGTTTGCTATAATCTACGTGCCGACTGTATTGTGCCTCATTTCTTCCCCTTACTGTTGAAAAGTATCCTGCTGTTCCACCATAGTATATTAGAAATGTGGGGGGGGGGCGGTGATACAGGGCAAAAGGGAAGAGTAGTGTACATAAATGATCGTTTTTAGTTCCTAGCTCTCCAGATTAAGATCGTCATCTGAGCTATCATGAGGTTCTAGACTTTGAGTCTGACCCTGTATTAGATGGGTCTTCCATGTCTGTAAGAAACATACATGCACATACGTGACCAGACTTGGGTGGATTGTATTATTGTTAAGGTTGGGCTGCTGCTCTCTGCTGGGCCAGTCTCTGCAGCACCATCGACTTTACATGTAGTGGTCACATGACTTGCTTTGTATAGTGACATGTGACTACAAGTAACACATGCCACATCTGAACAGGAGCTTTAAAAGTCAGCTTATGGTTCTCCCCTTATGCCCTTTGCCTTCTGCTATGAGATGTGTATGTCTCAGAGAGGGCCTGCTTCTTCATTTTAGAACAATGAAGCAGAGCCTAAACTGTCCCATGATGGACATATAACATGTGTAATATATAAACTTTATGATGAAAAAGCCACCGAGATGTTGAGATCATTTGTTACCATAGTACAACTCAGCGTAGCCTCACTTACTGAACACAATAGAAAGTGCCCAGAAGCAAAAGGTGTAGAGAAAACAGCATGTCAGAGACAATAGTCACTTTTGCTCATTCAAGCAATGCCTGCTTCAGAAAAGATTCATTTTATGCCGTTTGCCTTAGTACAGCAGGAATTCCAGGGCATTGGCAGATAAGACTTGATCAGAGAGCCATTATTCTGAGCAAAAGCTGGTTTTCCCTGGGTATAGAAAGGAGAAAACAACGGTGCAACACTAATGGAGAAAGTAGCTACCAGAATAATACTGCAAAAGATTCTAAAGCATCATATCAAGTTGAAATTTTAAGATATACCACTTTAACCAATAAATTAATCAGTTCACAGATCAGGCAAAAATGCAAATATAGCCTGTTAGGCTGGAGAGGATGTGAACTATTCTCCAGGTGTTTTTAGCTTCTGAAGAACTTGGTATATTAATGACATCACCCTGAAGACACAGCCCCAGGGGAGAAAGATCCCCGAGAAATGAAAGTCTAGACACTTTCTGTTCTCCTTGGACGACTGGCACAATAATAGCAGATACAATTTTGAACTCTGTTTTTAAAATACCAGCTATAGTTATTAAACCATAAATTTATAGAATAGAAACAAATAATGAGAAATCACCTAAACTGCCTCTGTTAAAATCAGTCTTGTAGTAGTTTATCTCCTTCTTAAATAATTATGTAAGCAATCTTTGGTGACTAGAGTTTTCTCACATTGCATTCTTAACATGAAGCAGTTAATATATAAAAACAACGAGATGACACTGATAAAAGCAACCAACTACATATTCTTGTCATAAATAAGTGAAGTTAGCAATGTTCCAGGTTTATGGCTAAAAATTCCTTCAAAAAATTTATATAAAAACTTACTTTAACTACATTCAAATAGCTTACACTGATTTCTGTATCTTAAAATACTAGGATATTTTGAGGCTAATAATTTTAATCACAAATTTACCCAATAATCAATTCACATTTAATTATTCAATTTGAATCTATTCATTGGTTAAAATTATAGGGATTACTCCCTCTTAGTTATTTTTGTGTTACTCATTATTTTTTCTTTTTCTTTTTGTAATATTAGACTCTTTTCCTATAACTTTATAATTTTGCTTTTGTTACTTATTTTAAAATTGCTCTCTGTTTTCAAACAAAACATTTTAAACCATCTTCTTATATGTTTTTAATTTCCATTTGAAAGAAATTAACTGAGATAAAATTGCTTGAATTAGAAAGACTATTGCCTTAAGTTATATGTACCATTCTTAATTTTCGGTATCACTGTAACTAAATTAAAACCCAAATTACCACTGATATGAAGAACTTTTAGGAGCTAAATCAGTTAATAGTTTCAAATAATAGTAACTTAATTTCTTAAATTTAGAAAAATAAAAGGCTTATTTTTCAACATAAAGAAAGTAGGTACACAAACTAAAAATCCACAAACGTATTATCATACAAGAAACTCCTTGTTTTTGCATCATACACAGTACATGACTATTGTATCATCTCAGCCCTTAACAAGATAAAAGAGGTTCTAAGTCTGTATATAAAAAGTACACTCGGAAACACTGAGAGACAGAGAGAGAATGAGTTACCATTTCGGAGCGCCTGTGAGTCTTCTCTTCCTATTGTTTGCTGATGATTCTTGATAAAGCAGCTTTTTTTATTTTCTAGAATCACATTCTTTTACTTTCTTTTGATAAAATCCAGTGGCAGAAAATTTTCCCCCAACTGCCAGTGGCCAAACAAAATGAGGGGCAAGGAGAGGCGGTGCAGTGCCCACAATCAAGCTGATTAAACTCTGCAGGATCTGCAGTTTGTCAAAAACCTTTTTGCTGCCTCACATTTTCTAAAAATGGAAAAGGTGAAGCTTTCACAAGTAACGGGATCCAAATAAACCAATACGCCCAGCACAAAGCTCATGATACCAGCGCAAAAAAAATTTTTTTTCACACATTAGTAAGTTCTATTAGCAGGTATCCATCATTCTAATAGGACACTTCTCCATATTAATGTGAGATTCCGCTTTTGGACCCTAAAAACTCTTTCCATCCCTCAGGCTACATTTGTCCCAAAGAAGCTGTAGTCACATGTAGCCTTGAGGGACTTTTATACAAAACTTGTGGATGTAATGTACAGATTCTTTCCTCGGAAGGGAAAAAGACAAAACAAAACTGGGTCACTGGTGGTGATTGTTAAAACAGTAAACCTAAGAATGCACTATTAACTCTTTCTCTTCATTTAATTTCCTGAGTTTTACCTTGATTTTCTAGAAGTAAGAGCATACAGAAAAGTAAACACGGGCCACATGATAGCTACCCATGATGTTACGTACTCACTGACGGCATACTCTATCACAGTTCATTTATTTTGCCTCTCACACTATCTAGGTGTTAAAGGCTGATGCTTCTTCTTCTTTTTTGCATAGGGCTTTTTTTCTTTTTTTTGCTCTTTTACTTTTAACTCATATTGTAACAAAATTTCATTTTACTTAAATATCATTTCTTCACCTTAAATATGTTAAAATATATAATTGTATTATTTTACAGGTATTATTTTCATTTTTCCTGGCATATGCTCTTCCTATTCTAAAATTTGCAGTACATTTCACATTCACTATACTTGACTACTCCTTGTCTCAACATATTTCATCAGTTATTATGGTCGCTGAGTTGCCAATAAATTATTTAACTGAAATATCTGTACTCTGGTGGACAGCATTTCTTGGGACAAACTCCATGAAAATGCATCTACTCCAGGAAGTCCTGAAACGGTAAAACTGTATTAAAAATGCCTAGTTTCTAAATAAGCTTTGAAAAAATGTCATTGGAAAAGGTATATTTGATTCTTAAAAATCAGTTGATCTAGAGATATTCGCCACATCTTTATACAGTGAAAGACTCAAAGCATAAATGATGAAATAAGCAAAACAAAGAGCTGTAAGATCATATCTGAGCCTCCTTTCCCAATCCATTAGAATAAATAAGTGACAACTAATTATTGAGCATTCAGTATGAAATTGCTATGTTTTTAAACATTGGTAGCATTAAAAAATAGAAATATGGACTTCTATTATTTAGTCGCATTCTTTCTTTAGCTATTAAACGTTACTACTAAATTGATAACTACCAACTAATTCTTAATGAAAATGACGTTATCATAATTTTGAAACATAGTATAAATAAGGAAATTATTGAAAGCTCTGTCTTCAGCATTTATGCTGTGAATAAATGACTTCCTTCTTTTCGTAGCCAGTAAGATATGTAAAATATAAGAAATGCATCAGTTGTTATAAGACAATTTCTATGTACACTGCATTGCTCAATAACATCTTCTGTAGAGCCACATTTACCAGACCTATGTGTGAGTTACGGGATAGGACACAATATCACCAAACTTGCTTGAAATCTACCCACTTAGAAATTATTATACCCTTAGGTATGGTCTTGGGAATGCATTACTTAATACATTTATGGAAATGATTATCGTAGATGTTACACACTCACCAGATAATGCAAACAAACAAGGCTGAATAAAATATTAACCCTAATTTCAAGGGATTTCAAGTCTCCTTATCTACCACATCGATGCTGATTAGTATAGTAATTTATCATGCATCAGCCACCAAACCCCAGATGTCGGGATAACAGCAGCTACTATTACTGGGCATTTAGTATAATCCAAGTCCTGTTTAAAGCACTTTACACCACTTAGTTATATTAATTCTGTCAATATTTCAGTCAGGTATTTTTAATTCACTTTATAGGTTAAAAAAAAAACACAGAAAACTGAGAAAGAAGTAATTCAGTGAACATGTGTACTCAGTGACAGAATTGATACTAGAATATTCGACCTGATCACAATGATGCAGTTCTTAGGCTCTGTGCCTCTTAGCATCAATATGTTGACCAGGGACATTTAGGGAGAGAAGGGTAGCTGGAAGGGGAGGATGAACACAGAGTGCTCAGCTTGATGTTAGTCCCTGAGAAGTAGTGTTTGGCAATTTTTATAAAAAATACAAATGTAATACGTTTTTCTGAGGCACAATATGCTGGAAGAGGTCAGCAAGTAAAGAAAGCAGACTGTGTCAAAGACGTACTTCACTGACGTAATCATTTCCTTAACATCATGGAAAGAGGTTAAGAATCCCAAAGCCGTTTAACCAGGAGTTTTAGACCACCAAGAATCTGGCGTAAAATTCAGATGGTCAATAAAGCTGGGTTAGAAAAAAAATTTTTTACCAACTTTTAACTGTAATTTAGCATTTCTTTCATGTAAAAATGTAGATAACACAGCACAGTGCTATCAGCAATATCTGTAGCCTTATTACCAAAAGGAATCAAATATTTTCATGTCACATTATATTTCTTTCAGAAATCTTAGAATGGTATTTATACTCATCATCTCTTTCAAATTATGGTGTTATTAGATCTTCCACTAGATCTTCTTATTTAATGCTTTAATTTAAAAGGGCAGGTATCACTGAATCACAGATTTGTTCATTTCAATACTTATAATTTTTCAATATAATTATTTTTCCTTGTAATACTGTATCTTTTATTTTTTGCATTTAAGAACATCATTCCATGAAACAGTTCATGGATTCCAACAGACTGTCAAAGATATGAAAATAGAAAATCTCCTTAGTAGATGTACCCAAATAAAGAGCCCAGTTGGCGGCAAGGACCTCAACTGAACCACTTCTCTGTAACCATGTCTGACATCATTCCCACCTCTGTTCTCTTCCTGGGCCAGCACTATTATCGTGGTTATGGAATCACCGATGCCCCAACCCTCTATCAAGACTGCTTGGTAATAGATATTATAACTTTAGTCCTAATAGGGGACATACATTTAAATTTTCTTGCTTCCATCAGAAAATGATTCACAGTGTCTGTGTATTAAGATGTGTTACTGTTTTTGTCTGCTATATATAGGGCTTGAGCTTAGTCTGTCTGTATACAGTAAAAATGATATGCTCCTTCTGGTGCACTAAAAAATTTGCTAAGTTTTAGCAGGAATTTCTCCGAAGCGGAATTGCTAAAAGTATTTTAAACAAATCAAAGAAATTATTTCTAATTGCTTGCAAAATTTCATATGGGTAGCATCACTACTTATATTATTAAATGCATATACTTGGATATCTAGAATTATTTATAAAAAGTTAAAAGGAAATACAGTTCCCTTTGCAGACATAATCAGTTTAGGGATCTTTATTCAGTTATTTTCCTCATAAAAGTGAAGTCTATTAGAAATTAGAAGTAAATTAGGTATGATCTTTTGTATATGAATTATTACAGTATTTAAAAAAATTTTTTCCATGTCTTAGGATGTTTTGACATCTGTTAGGAGCCTTACACACGTAGGGAAAGACTGACCCTCCCAGGGCTAGCTAATTCCTGGAGGTGGTGGACAGCTTGCCTGTAAAGACACCTTTCTTATGCAGACCTGCAGATCCAAGGCCATACTCCACTTACCTTCTTATTTAACCCTCACACATCAAGCCAAATATTCCCCCTGAACTAACTGAACCCAAGGCCAGCCAGGTACCAGACAACTAGAAACTATCTCTATTGCCCAACATTAAACTTTCCTTTCAGTGGCACTGAATTTTCCTCATTGTCACTCAATCACTTTTATAAATTAATACCTGAGCAGAGAGCAGTTATCGTTCACAGTAAAAAGATAAAACTATGCATAATTATTTAATTGTAAGTGTTGGTATATGGGATGAAGTGCTGTAATAACAAAGTAGGAGATTTGAAATCAGGTGGACGTTTCCAATTTCCTTGCTGTGTTACCCCAGTGCAGGTTACCTCTATCTCTTTGTCTCCATTTTTGCCTTCTGCAAAATGAGTATGGATATGATTGCCATTCAGGATTCTTGTGAAGATAAAATGATAAGACATAAAAAAGTATCTGCACCACAGGCATGCTAAATACATAGTGGCCATTTACACTGGTGAACTACCTACCATTAGTCAAATAAGTACTTAGCTGGATTTTATTCTTTATTGTTGACTTTAGGAATTTAGAAATCTTATTTGCAATAACAATTGTGTCCTAAATTCCAGTTTACCTTGATAAAACCAGTGGTTTGGATGTAATCTATGGAGGAGAACAGTTTATAAAGCCAGTTCTAATTCTAATTGATAATACTGATTTCATCTCATAATCTTTATTTTTATATTATGTTTACTTAATCCTATTATTACATATTTAACTCAACAAATACTTACTTACTCATTAATAAAAGTGCTCTTTTGTATGTTTTTCCTACGTTTTTCCCTAAGTTACATTTACAAGATTTCTGAAACCAGATGGGCTATAATTACCTCTAAAATTAAAATGTCAAGATACTACTTTATAAAAGTGCTCCAGAACCTAAGTAAAGCACCATCTTTCTCCACAATACAAACCAGCAATAATGATAAGACAACCACTTTTGAGACACACGATCTAGCACTAGACTGTTCGAATCATTGCTCTATAACTAACTAGTTGTATGACCTTAGTTTAATCACGTCCTATCTACCTCATAGTGTTATTGTGATGATAAATGAGTTCATACTTGTAAAACAAATGCCCATGAAAAATAAACCCGCAATAAAAGACTGTTATTAATCACTATCATTTGTATTTTAATTATGTTCAAAGGAAATATACATACTTTAAGAAAGATACCCAAAAAACTGCTTGAGGATTTTTAAAAATGGGAAATCATGTCAGTCACATTTAAACTCACCAGAGGCTTCCTGACAGAGATGACACTTGATAAAAGGGGTTCCATCCTAACCCTCAGGGCGAGTGGCAGAGCAGTTATGAGCATGAACCGGAGGTTCGCACTGCCTAGAGCAGAAACAAGCCCACCATGCTACTTGCTGCGCATCCCTAGGCAAACGATGACAACTCTAGCCTCAGTTTTCTAATCTGTAGTATGAAGGAAATAATAGTATGCTCCTTGTCAGGTTGTAATAAAGATTAAATGAATCTCTAAACAAATGTCTTCAAATACTGAATATAACTTAATGCATAAGAAATACCTAGTAAGTATTAACAGCAAGGCTAAGACTAGATGATTTCTGAAGATTAGCTGCTAACAGATTGACAGTAAATGAATTGTGCATTTTTCTTGATCCTGTAGTATTTACGTCAGTCAAAGGCATGAATTCTCAAGAAATCTTGATTCCCTCTTCTGAAGATAGAATACACTGTGGTGTGGTTGGTAAAGTTTGCTAACACTCATTTCAGCAAGGCTCTTAATCTACATGTTCTTTTGGCACTAATCACTACATAATCAAACATGCCAAGTATGACAGACAGACCACCTTCAGCTAAAGCAGAACATAAGTGCTATCTGCGTCTTAAAAAGAAAACATTTCTCTGATGAGAAGAAATCACGTCATTTCCTGAGTAGAAGTTCACAAGGGGGTACTTGCAGCATGTAATGGGTAAAAAAGAGTATATTTGGGAGAAAATATGGAAAGAACCATGCAGAAATAATATAAATGAAAAATACTTCCATGTTACCATGCTAAACATAATCCTTTCTTACAATGAACTACAGTTCTTTAAAAAATGAAGAGCTTATTTTCTGACTATATTCTGTCATAAATCATATAGACAGATGTGTGCCTTAGTCATGCATCACGGTTGATTACCATCATTCAAAGTTTATGCAACACAGGCTAAGAATTTTATTCTCTAATTCAACATTTAATTTCTTTGGTATTACAACAGACAAAAAAGTAATGTCCTATGAATTTTTCTTTGTTATAGCACATCTGCACAATAAAAATATTTATGTCAAATATTTTTATTTTACATGGGACTTTAAAATCATGCATAAATCTGTTTATTCTCTTCCAGAGAGTAGTACATTTTAGCTCTTTAAAAATGTGGTTTAAAATAAATTGTTTAAAATTTTTAGATTATGTATTAACTTTCCTAACTACTTTGAAAATGGGTGCATCAACACAATGTCAAAATGTGTAAATAAGAAAAATTTTCTGAAGAACTAGTATTCACCAGTGTGGCGGCTGAACCCACTTACATTCCTGGCACCATGAGTCAAGGATTTCTTTAATTACAGGGTGTATGAAGACTTTTCAAATATGGTTGAGCCACAGCAGCCTGACTTATATGGGTGGGATGAAGCCATAGGGGTGGTTTCTTACAAAAGTAAACTCTATAGGACGATAGTAATCTACTGGGGTTTCCAATCAAACTTCGTTCATTAGTGCTAGTCAGAGCTAGAACACAGAGAAGATTAACATGAGATTACTCAATATTTCTATTAGCTAGAGTTCAGATTTGACATTGGTCATGGATATAAAGTTAATGCTGAATTGACTTTGGAATTCAAACCCTTATAGCTATCTGCCAGCTCCAATGAATGAACAAAACAAGATTGTTTTAGAGCGAAAAGAAAAGAACATATGGTTGAAACAAAGCAAATGCTGTTTTTGGCTGATAAATAGCAAAATGATGATTATTAATCCATTGGCCATTTTACCAAATTAGAATTCTAGATAACAAAATATGTAATTTAAAAATCTTTAACAAAAAATTTCAAAATAATTTCTGAATCCATTTTTTCAAAGAGACAAATTTATTATAAAGTGTGTGGTCTTAAAATCCTCCTCTATTCTTACGAAAAGTGAAGTACAGTAGTTCCCGCCTGTTTTGAGAGGATATGGTCTGAGATCCCCAGTGGATGCCTGAGACAGTGGATAGTGGTAAAACCTATGCACAATATTTTTTTAGTACATATATATGATAAGGTTTAACTTATAAATTAGGCACAGTAAGAGATTAACAACTATAACTAATAAAAAAATACAATAATTATAACAATACATTGAAATAAAAACTATTTGAATCTTTTCTTTTTTCCCTCTCTCTCTCTCAAAATATTTTATTGCACACATTTAATTCTTTTTCCATCTCAACTAAGCACTTATCATGCACCGTGGCCATTACTTTTGCAGTCTGAGGTGCACTAGCAAAATTAGCACAAATTTCTTTTTCCTTCTTAACAATTCCACAAATAGACAATTCGTTCTTACTGTAGATCTTAGCAATCTAAGCATATGATTTTACTTCTTTCCTTATTAAGTAAAGAACTTTCACCTTTTTCACTTAAAGGAAGCACTTCACTGCTTCTCTTCAGCACATCTGAGCTGCCAGCATCACGACTCTTGCGCTCTGGGGCCGTTTTGAAGTAAAGTAAGGGTCCTTAACCATAAGCACTGCGGTATCTCACCTGTGATGACCAAAATGACTACTACGTGACTAAGGGACAGGGATATGATGAACACAGGGACGGAGCAGGACAGCGTGAGATTTTATCACGCTACTCAGAACAGCAGGCAATTTAAAACTAATGAATTGTATATTTTTGAAAATTCTCATTTAATATTTTTGAACAGTAGTTGACCATGAGTACTGAAAACACAGAAAGGGAAACCACAGATAAGGGGGTACAACTACATATGAAAGTGTGTCTGGCTAAATAGACTGCAATATCAGTGAAAATGGTGAAACAATTCATAATATCCCTGATTATGCTGTATTTATCAATCACAAAAATAATTCAAAAAATAATGTGTTTTCATCATTAAATAGGTACATATTGTCTGATAAAAGGTGTAAATCATGTACTGAGTGTTGTAGGTAACACTAACATTAAGTAGATGTAACCAGCCCCTTCCTACAAACAGCTTATATTTGAGTGGAAAGAAAAAAGACATTCACTGCATAACAAAGAGTATGAAAAGAAGCAGCATAGAGAATAAATGTTTTTGGTTTTTGCAGCAAAAAAAAAAGAATAAATGTTTTATATGCAATAATTTATATTTTTATAGTAGGCCTACATATCTATACAAAGGAGTATATACATGTGTGTACATATAATGTATATATATTTTTAAACAAATATTTAGTTTGTGTCAACTATGGGGCAGGCACAGCTCTAGACTTTGGAGTCAGGGAAATAGACAGGGAAAGTCCTTGCTTTTAAGAAACTTACATTCTGGGGAGAGGAGACAGACAATTAATTAATTAATTAAATCATATTTTAAAAACCACAAACTACCAAAGTGGGGCAAAAGAGAGAAAGGTGGTAAAGACTGCTATTTTAGACTGGAAGTTCAGATAGAATTTCTCTAATGAGGTCACATTTCCATAGAGACCTGAATTAAGAGAGAAAGCCAGCCACAGGATATCTATGAGAAGAGCCTGTGGCAGCAGTCTCTCCAAGTGTACAGGTGGAAGTATTTCATAAACAGCAAGGACACCTGCGTAGCTGCAGTGGCCTGAGAGAGGGACGTGGTGAGAGAGGAAATCAGAGAGGTATGAGAGGGCTGGAACATGGAGAGCCCTGTGAACTCTGAAGGACTCAGCAGGCCACGGGAGCCTTGTCAGTAATCCTGAGCAAAGGAGTGATATGATCTGGCATATTTTAGAAGGACCACTCTGGCAACTTAGCAGAGTAGAGGCAGTTGGAGCTGCCTGTGCAAGCATGGCGATCATTTTAGACAGCTTTCCAGTAGTTCAGAGGAAAGATGTTGGTTGCTTAAGCAAAGGCATTCATAATGGTAATGGTTAAATAAGGGCTTGGGCTTCTGACTAAATTCTAAATCAGCCAATTCTACAATTCAAAAAAAAATATTATAAACTAAATTTAAGGTTTTTTAAATCATTAAATAAAAAAGATTTTCTTGAATTATTTGCTTTTGATTTATTTCAGGTTGGGATATATAAGTAAAATCCATGGGTAAACCATTCACTCTATACAGTTAAAGGGAAAATACAGAGTAATTCTTTTTTAGTTTAAAATTTTTGTGAAAAAATGAGATTTACTAATGGTATATGTCTATTAAATGCTTTATGTCTATGTGTCTAATTCTTTTTTATTCCATTTTGTAAACACTTACATGACATAAACATTTTATCTTTGTGTTTAAAATAATTTTGGAGGCTGTGATTGACCCACTTAGGAAAGGTAGCTAGTGTGAAATGTGCAAAATCTGTCAATGAGTTGACCTCTGCCTTCAATAGACTTACATTATCTCCACGGAGGTGAACACTTACATACAAGAGAACTCCAAAAGATCTTTCAAGATAAAATTGATAACATAACTTAATTCTAGGTCATCAGGTATGTTTAATGGCAGTTAGGAAGCAAGTGGTCAGTTTGAACTGGGACAATCAGGGAAGACTTCATTCAAATGTAATAGTTGTGATGGTCAGAGGGAGAGAAGGAGAGAGAAAGGGAGAAAGCGAGAAAGAAAAGCAGGCAGGCAAAGGAAGTCAGGAGGTACTGAGCTCTTGACGTATGCCAAGAATTACACCAGGATCGTTCACATTTAGTCAAGGCAGTGTCAAACAGCATGCATAATTCCTAACAGAGACAGCATTAGAGTCTGTAAAAATATTCTTGAGTTCTGTAAGATCTATTAGGATAATTCTATATGAGACCTTGTAAAAATCTATAAAATCACTATTTGTGTACTGTAATTGTCATTTCATAGATATGAGTTTATTTTTTCAAGGCAGCATTGTTTTGAACTAGCCCCAGTTTCATAATTTTCACCCTGCTAGCTAATGTAAGAATGTAGCATTTAATCACGGATTTCAAGCCTAAAAGCACGCAAACGGAGCAAACTTCAATACAGAAAAGCAGCTATGGTACATGGTCTTTTTGATGGATGGATCGCCCTCAAGGCTGTTTTCCTTTTTGCAAGGTCTTTGAGCCTGTGATAAAATTCAGAATTGGATTAATGGCAACAACATAATATTTGCATGCATTTACCACAAAATAAATAGAACACAGAGATAATTTATAGCATTTTCTAATTTGCTGGGATGATGGTTGATAGATTACAATTTTGAGTTTTATGAATTAAATCTTTAATTTATGTGTGGTTCCATTTATTTTTAAATAGCCTGTTTTTATTGGATTGCATATAATTCCCATACATGTTTTTGTAAATTGTAAAGAAATAAAAGGGCCAGTATAATCTTTAGAAACATTACTCAGAGAACCAGAAATGAGTCAACTGAATAAGGATTGGAAATAATAGAAGCCAGTTATTTTTTATGGCATCCTATGTGGAAAAAATATTTTAGTGTCCCCATCTTTACACTTCAAAAACTCATTTGCACTGTCACAAGAGAGTTGGGTAACCATAAATAAACATTAATGACCTCTTTAACACCATGTCCTAGAGACATTTCTGGTATATAATAAATGCTTAGTTCTTAGAAGAATGAGAAAGGAGAAAGCAAAGGGGGAAAGAGGGAGAGAAAGAGGAATTAGATGGCAATTTTCAGAATAAGAAGCTTTTATATATGAAACGCTTCTACCTTTGTGAAAAATGAAATATTACTTGCTATATATAAAATCTTTGAAGGTTTCTTTTCTAATGAGATAGACCTCCATTCACATAGAATCAGTTAATTGTAGCTGACCTATTTAAACAAACTATGGCAAGTTTGCAGAGAGCAAAAATACCCTTTATTGTACTGACTTTTATTCATTTTGACCCATTCATTTCTATTGTTATTGTTCATCCGACAAATATTTACTAAGCATGTAGGCACTCTACTAGACACAGGAAACACAGCTGTAAAAGGCATGTGGTTCCAGCCCTAAAGGAACTCAAAACCCATAGGAGGAAAGAAATGTAAATTTATTAGGGAAAGATATAGGAAAATAAATATAACTAAACTAAAGATACAGACATTGTATGGGGTGAATAATTTCAACTCAGGTTCATAGATTCCTGGAAGAAGTAATTTTAACCCGGGTTTTTTTTTTTTTTTTAATCAGATTGTGCCAGGCACATGGGGATACAGGAAAGCAGGGTTAGACAAATCAATACAGTCATTCCAAGCAGAGGTAACAGTACGTACATAGGCAAAGAGGCAGGTTTTAGTTTTGTGTCTCCAAAGATATTTTAATGAAATAAGTAGGCAAAAGATAAAGTGTGAAAGGCTTTTATGGCAAAAGATTTGAGGAAGATTTTAATCAGAGAAGAAACATAAACAGAAGAATTTTAGGAAGAACATTCTCCCAGAAACCTAGACGAGAAACTGACTTCAGAGCAGCTGACTGTTGTAACAGTCCAAGTGAACAACAATGAGAGTCTGAAAAAAGATGGGGGTACGATTTTCTACCAAACCCCTTACAGGTATTTTATAAATACACTGTTACCATATATTTCTCTAAACAACAATCTCTAAAGTCAACGGTATCGAATACACTTTTGTGAAAAATAAGAGAGAATACAGTGTATAATTCCAAAAGTGATGTTATTTTACATATTTGCATTTTCCTTTGTGCCTTCACATGGGTTCTTTCCGGCCCTTAAATGAATTACTATCCCACCCTACAATAACGTTATGGTATTATTTTTCTGTCATATTTAGGGTTTGTATATGCTAGTTTAATTGATGGGCCCCAATACATGATTTATTCAATTACAGAGATTTGGAACCAATCATGATGATTAATATCAGATGCCCCACATTTTTACCTAATAACCAAGGATAAAGGTATGAAATAGAAAACAAAGATTCTCATAAGAAGTAACTCAAGTTAAAAAAACACAAGGTCAGTTATATTCAATTTATTTTCTGGCA
This sequence comes from Vicugna pacos, assembly GCF_048564905.1. NCBI lineage: Eukaryota > Metazoa > Chordata > Mammalia > Artiodactyla > Camelidae > Vicugna > Vicugna pacos. The sequence goes on along the minus strand of NC_132993.1, from coordinate 68,877,193 downwards.
TCAGTGGCTCATATTAAGCAGAAATAAATATTTTAGGCCCTGGATATATGTTATTGTTCACCTTTGTGTTTGATATTAAAATACAGTTAATTAGGAATTCAAAATGAGCCTGAAAAGAATCTTTCATGATGTGAATGATTTAGGTCATATTCTGAAATACTTTACAGCATAATTCACAAAATGAGGATGACAACAAACTCTATCTCAAAAATAAAGAAAATGGATGAGTAAATGACTTTTTAAAGGTACCTACTGAACAATGAGGGAATCTGAAATCAAAATTTTGAAAGAATTAAAAAATAACTAATGAAGGCAGTATGTAACAAAACACTGTATACATTAGGTAATAAGATCTACTGATTTTTCAATGTTTCCAATGAATATTATCTGCATTAAAGTACCATAAGTAAACATTTTGAGGACAGTGACAGAGCTTGTGAGGAGGTAAAATGAGAAAAGTATATACCCTTTCATACATTTTATCTTTGAAAGGATATTACCTAATTTATTTCCCCTTTACCACCCAAAATAGTCATCTGCCATTTATTGTACTACTTATTTTCCGCAACTTTTTTCCCCCATGTACATGGAGCATGGTAAGGGTAATTCTATGTATTTATTGCACACTAAAATGACTGGCTATTTTAGAATTTTACAAGCACAGTTTTTCATCCAACTCTACCATGAGCTCATGCTAACAACTATAATAGTGCTTCTTTTATACTCTGAGATTAGAATGGTTTGGATTTCTATTAAATCAAAGAGGATGTATAAGTATAGGAATGGACTAGCTCTTTGATATTCATATCTGAGGTAGTAATTTAGCCAAGACATTTAAAATATAAACTGATGAGTCCATGCCACTGAAAGAGAGATCAGCATCATACACTGCTAGGTTTTGTAGATCAAATTCTGTAACCCAAGTTTTGTATTTGAACGCCGTGATCTACGTAGAGCGGAGTGTAAAGCAGTCATTGCCTATGATAGACTTGGTTTTCTGTTTGGTACTACTAATTGCTTTTTTGAATAATCTCCAAATCCCACTTTGCAGTCACTCAGTTTGGAGTTCAAAAAGACATCAGGAACTTACAGGTATCAAAAAAGAGAAAGCATCTAAGTTGATTGAAAAATTTTGCCAGGGGTATTTGGAAGAATTTTTTATCTTCCTTTCCAAGTTCATTTAGCTTAAAAATCAAGGCTTGATATTTTACGACAAGAGCCTCCCCCTGTTAAATAAAAGGTGCATTTCTACTATTAATCTCAGGCAACAATTTTATAATAAAGTTTAAAAATAAAAGATTCAGGTGACTCTAGTTTTCATTAACTATTTTAAATTCACTTAATTTTTAAGTGAAGTTTTCATTGCCCCTTATCTACCATGCATTGAACTTACTCTTTATTACTAGCAGTTTGTGGTTTTGTACGCTTCTAACTAATCATTGTTCATTATACCAAGAGAATCAGATTTCCAACTATGGTTTGATGTCATTGTGTATGTACAGGACGTCCACAGGTGTCTGGAAGGCCAAAAAGGAAAAGAAGGAAACCAGCCAAGATTAAAGTTGCATAGATCCAGATGTTGCTGCTGCTGCTGTTCGAAAAAACACATTTTAGAGCTTGGCATTTCAGTCGTACAGCTGGCAAGTAATAAGAGAGAATGAAGTCTGTGTGCGTGCATGCATGCTCCTTTAGTGGCAGAAAAAGGAAAAAATGGAAGGAAAGGGAAGTCCAATCTGTTGAAATAAAATAGGAATGTGGATAAGAGCCCATTCAACCCCACTGGCAATGTGGCATTTCCTCGTTATTAACAAAATGGTCTGGCACGTTAGGAAGAATATAATTTGCCTGAAGGAAGTACAGAACCAAAAAAGTGAATAAATAAAATCTCTGATGCCTACTAATGTCTTTACAGCTCATTCACAGAATTATCATAAGCAGGGTTCATCTGTCTTCCTTTTTCACTGAGTAACTTGTTTCTAGCATTACTCATTTCTCCTTTACCAGTACTCTTTCAGAGAGAGTTCGACAAAGGATCCAAAGGCAACATAGGTTTTTGAATCATGCAGTATGCTAAGTATTGGTGTGGTATTATGAGTTTTACAAGTGTCTCATACCAGATGTTTTTATCAGGATATTACAAATAAACCCAACATTCTAAATCTGAATGATTCATTTCCCCAAAAAAAACGTTATATCCGCTGCACATTAAAATGTTATCAGTGTGATTGCAAATAATTACAAGTTCTTATTCATGGAAATGTAATCTGCCTCCGTTTATTTCTTCATCGTACCCATCAATATTAGATGCACTACCAATAAACAGATGTAGTGAATTCTAGTCTAGGATGTCCTGGACAGTAGTCTGTAGAAGTGTAAATATCCAAATAAGTAAAGGTCTATTAATTCCTAAATCCAGTATGTTAGATCCTGGGCCAAACTGGAAGTCAGCATTCAAAGTAAGGGCTATAATTAAGAAGAGATCAATTTAAATTATCTTAATCTAAAGAAACGAATCTTTTTTTGGTTTTTCAGTGGCAATTCAGAAGAATATAAACTTAACACATGGTTGTATACATAATACATCTAAGGCACTGATAAACTGAAGTATTTGTCTATTTTCATATGTTCTACTAATAAAATAGGTGCCAGTATGCTTTGAGATGTAGATAGGTAGGTAGGCAGATAGACAGGTAGCTAGATAGAGCTGTGCTTCACAGAAAAAAAAAAAAAAACTGTAGAAGAAAAAATATTTAAAGTGACCACCATATATTAGCTCTTACTTCAGAATAAATATTCATGGTTCTTGAGTATATTTAAAGATTGAGTAACTTAATAAGTTTGCTATACCCAAATAAATTATTTTCAAATGTCTTTACTCACTACAGACATGTTATCAATACAATGATTTAACATCATAGGGTTATGAATTACTGTATTAGAAAGAAGTAATACAATCTCATTTTTTTAAAGTTACGATTTGAAGACTGCTGCCTTGAACTTAACACTATTTTTGAAGCGAAAATCCAGCCTTGATGGAGCATTTCTTATGCAAAATGAGAAACAACAATCGTGCCTACATACTGCATGTGTCAGTTTAGAAGTTCGTGGTAAAATCACAATCTTCCAAACTTTTCAGTTGAAGCTACTAACAAGGCTTTCATCATAAGCACATTTACAGCCTCCCTTGTTTGCCCCTACTTCGGTGTTTACACTCCACCAGATCCTAAAGCTGCACCACAGAAGAAACTGACTCTCCATTGGCGGTACTCAACCCAGCTGTACCTTTGAAAGGATGACGTTTCAGATTTCCCACAACACTAACTGTATTCTTAAACTCCTCATTTGCCTCTTTATCGGAATCCTCAGAACTCACAGAAGAAACTAAAACAAGCAAATGGGGTAGTTGCCTCTAATTAATAGAAAGCTGCAAAAAAAAATGCTCATTACTATTTCAAAATTTCGAACTCTTCCTGCTTGCCATTGAAAAAAACCACCTTTCAAAGAAAAATTCAGATGAAAAAAATATAGTTCCAAGGCTGGAAGTCAGAAGATAGTTTGGTAAGTGTGCGCATTTGAAATGTTTTAGAGAAAGGAAATTTTCAAAGGCATAACACCTATGAATAGTGACATTTTTCTCTTTTGTTTTTGGTTTGCGACTTTTATCCAAGACATATGCTATACATACAGAGACTAAGTATCTGTTAGAATTTAAATGAATTCTAAGCCTTGGGGCATCAAGGAAGTTATTTTTAAAACTTAAGGTGAAATAACTTTCAAATTTCCCATATTACTTTGTGTTCCATTGCCAGAAATTTAAACTGCTCCTGTATTTAATAAATTTTAGTATATACCTAAAGTCTATCATGTGTACTGAAAAAAATGTAGTCATGCTTGTCTTTCCTTACAATTGACTAAATGCCAAAAACAATACTTTTTCCTTAAAAGTTAATTAACTAAAAGGCAGCAAGTAATCAAATACTAAACCTAAACCACTGCTACTTTAAGTTCTGTCTACGTGATCCCAAATGCCTGGATTAGTCTTTTCTAAGAGTAAATATTTTGGAAATGAATATTTGTTTGCCATTTTTACATTTATTATTCACAAATTTTTATTTTTATAAATTTATTAATGTATGTGAAATAGGTTTCAGAGTAATGTCAGAAGTATTTTACAATTAATCCTAGAGAAAATTTAACCTTGTTTTTATCTGAGATGTTTTATGAGTGAAAAAAATTTCCAGAAAGCTACAGTTTACTTATAATTTGTAATAAAAATAAAAAACAAAATTAAATAAGACAAACAATTAAATGTGGTTTATAACAGCATGAAATTTATTGTATTTTGCCCCTTTTTTGTTGGGGGGGTGAAAATCTTTCTAAGATGTATTACCAATTCCTAATATTTAAAACAAAAATTTATATGGAGGTAATGGGGATTGAATCCAGGACCTCGTGCATGCTAAGCGTGTGCTCTACCACTGAGCTATACCCACCCCTTCAGATTACAAGTCCTTTAAAATGTCCTTACTGACTCAAATTCACTGGAATAAACTTCAATTTGAAAGAATATGGATCTATACTACTAGATGGGGAGGAGACATTCCCTGAATTCCTAGGATCTCCTAGCAATTCTTTCTTTTCTCCCCATTATAAACCTATTATTAGTGTTATTTGAATTTAGAATCTAAGCTAATGGGTTTATAAAATGTATATAATTACATTTTTATATATTTTCAATTATTTTTGGTATGATGTTGGGCCATACCCGTTTCATAATAAAATACGTGAGTTTTATGTCTTTATTCCTCAGACTTTTTGCAAGTATATTTTGATTATGGAGGTTTACTCTTTGCTAAAAAAATTTTTACATTGGCAAATATAAGTTATAGTTGTAAAATATAATAATTCATTAACTCAATTGAGAAATTGTGTATCTATACATAATTCTATCTATCTATCTATCTATCTATCTATCTATCTATCTATCTAGCTCTCTCTCTCTCTCTCTCTCTCTCTCTATCTACTTATCTATCTACCTATATCATTCATACACACACACTGTTTAGACCTTGCTGGAAAGTAAAGATTATGTGATTCACATTTGCTTAGGAAACTCAAACATTTTACCTTTAAATAACAGACATTTGTGAACTATGGAGACATACATTTAAGCAACGAAATTATTATAGCTTGCAATAAGAATTCAAACATGACCCAAAATAATGAATACTCATTGTTATTTGTTTGTTTATGGACACTATCTCAGCTCTCGGAAGTGGTTTAAGCAGCAAAATTTATATGAAATACAATGTGAGCTACAAATTTAATTTTAAATTTCTTAGCAGTCACATTTAAAAAGTTAAAAAAACAAAAATTAATTTAATGATGTATTCTACTACCTATTACAACAAAAATATTATTTCATGCATTCAATATGTAATCAATATGAAATGATTGAGATATTTTACATTCTTTCTTTCCTATTAGGTCTTCAAAATCTGCACAACTCAACTCAGACTAGCACAATTCAAGAACTCGGTTGCCAAACAAGGCTACTGGCTATCTGTCCTGTTGAATAGCACGGGTCCATGTGTGGCTAAAATCTACTAGCAAACGAACAGCATGATCTTCAAGAAATATCAGAGCTTTCACTTCCTAGATACCATATTTAGAAGAATATAAGTAGGCAACTGTCACATTTAAATATCACAATGACTATAGAAACAAATCCTATATGAGTGCAATTAAGGGGAAACTTTTCAAAACAGTGGGAGTAATTAAGTAGAAAATGTGTAGCTAAATCCACACAAAAAAAGTTGGATGGAAAGATCCTTTTCCAAACAGAAGAACACCAAACATAAAAGGAAAGGGGAGGGGAGGGAACTTAGCATAGGCAAAATTACCATATTTACTGAATAGAAGGCCAGTTTGGCTCTGGAAAACTTTTTCTTTTTTCCTCCCAAACAGAATGGCCACACGCCAATAGATACAGGCCTAAAATAGAGTATATACCATGGTAACCATAGTAATGAGTAGATGGACCTAAAAAAAGCTGGTCTTGGGTGAGCAGATGTTCAGTCAAAGCAAGAATGAAAACATAAACTGCATTTCACAACCTCCATTTTATCTACATACAGTAGGACAGTGTTCTGCGAGCCCGCGGGGGAAACCTGCCTGAGGAGGAGGAACCAGACGCCCAGACGCCTTGCTGTCTACACAGGCACGATCACTGGGTTCCAGGAGGAGAATGCATTAGGGAGAAACGTCCCCAAGTAGGCCTATGAAGGATGAGGAATGTTACCATCATGTACACACACACACACACACACACACACACACACACACACACACACACACACTTACTAAGTAGTGTGTCTTACAGTCGTTCAAAATAATCTGCCCATGTAGAAGTGTAAAAAAATTATCTACCATCTCAGCTTCCTTTAGGAAGCCTAAAGGAAGAATAGCATGGTTGTCATCTTTATTATGCCAACACCTTCTCTAGACTTTAGAGCTATCTTTGCTTTGGAAGTGGACCAGTGCTGTTGTTAGGAACAAGACGGGCTATGCATACTGCCTGGGATTGAAATTCTGGTTCACCAGGTGACTTGGGACAAGTGACTTAACACTTCCTAAGCCTCAGTGAACTCACTTTTGAAAAGGGGTAAGAGTGTGCCACTTCTTAGACTGATATATGGGTTAAAATATTAAAACTGACTGGCACGTAGTCAGCATGAATACATTTTAGTTATTTGGTTGTTGTCCAAGTCAATGAATTATTTTTATGCCACATGTGATTTCATTTCAAAATAGCTGTCAAGAAAAACACTGAAACTATGTTTTATTGTTTAACACATTTTTGTTGATACATGCTTGCACAAAAACAAAACAAAAATACACAGACCTTTGCCTGCATCTATATATATTTCATCCCTTAAAATAAACGAAGAAATTATACTCAAAGAAGACAGGTAGCTCTCATCTTGTTTCCCAAAATGCCACTTGGCCAATACTCCATTGTGTACCATACTTTGCTGCATTTAGCTGGCAGTGTTTCAAAGCCACATCCTAAGCCACAGAAGACCACTGAGGCTGAGGAGCATTGAGTCATAATTAGCTCAAGATTAAAGTTCAGTGAGGAATGGATTCGAATTCAATTTAATATAAAAGGGCTTTAGAGGGAGGGATCATTGTGCAGGGATCTGAATGAAGCAAGCTTGCATTCTTGATCACTGGAAACCCCTTGATAAAGAATCTCCCTAGATCCTTAAATGCCTTGTGCAGCTGGGGTTTGATGTCATACTTCTCAGTACAGTTAGTGTGGGAAAAGAGGGTTGGCACATATTCCTCCTGATCCACATGTAGCACCCAAAGCAGTCACAAAGAAGGAAAAATAACTGGTACTGCCTAGCAGGTTTCCCAACAACGAATTTCAGGAAGCAGTGAGTTCTCTGGGAGGAGGATGTTTCAAGCAGAAGTTGAAGATGAATCTCATTGTATCAAGCATATGGAATCTTATCAAAAGTCTAACAAGAACTTTATGCTAACCAAGGTTAAACCAAAGCTTCATTTACAGAGATGTTCATCACAATATTTTATGCATACACATACATTATCTAAAATATATGTATAAATATGCATTTATATATAGATCTATATATATAAAATAGTGAATTATCAATTAATTATTAAATGCTTGTAAAATACAACAGAGTAAAAGACATCCATTAAAGTATAGTAGCACAGATCTATTTATTTAAACTGTAAGTAAAGTTTAGGTGGAAGAGGATATTAAAACGTAAATTAAATAATTGTTTAGATTTATGTCCCCCTCCCAAATTTTAACATTGTGCCTGTCTTGAATTAGAGTAGACAATAAGAGTTGATCACTACGATGTTGATGTCTTTTGTATTTTATTTATAAATTTTATAATTGAAACTTTGTATTTTATACATTGAAAAGGTGATGCCCAAGAGTTTAAACGCACTTTAGCCTCAGCTCACATATAAGTTATTCTTAGACTTCACTTATTTCTAACTCCAGGATTATCCCTTTGCCTCTGAGGATGAATATTTGAATGGGGGTTTGGACATAAACTAATGTAAGGGCACTAAAATGGCAGAGATGGAGATTCAGCTTGCCCATGTCCACAAGAAAAAATTCTTTAAATGCCGGATTCTATCTTCACATAGACCTGCCTAATAGTGTTCATTCAACTCAGTAAAGACAGAGGCTGAAAGAATAGAAGAACACTTCACAAATGTTCAGTTTTCTAACATTTTTGAAAAGAAAGGGAAAAAATTAGGTATTAACTGAACTTATTTTGATGTTTTCTAGGAACAAGAGGATTTCAGGGCAAATCTAGTTTTTAAAAATTGAAAGAAAATGTTTTAATTTATTTCCATCATATGTGGGGCTTTATTTGAATTTGCTCTGTGTTTTTATATGGTATAGCTCAGATGTCTGTGGTAGGTTCCGTTCTCCACGTTCATATATATCTCACATATATTGGGTCCCTGGTAATTATTTGGTGCCAGGGCATTTCTTCAGACTTTTCAAGAATTAACTGTTCAAATGGCGCTCCCTTGGAAAACTGCAAATCAGAGATCAGGCACTAACTGAACCAATGTAATTGCACTCTTTTTGGCATGGGTTTGTATGTTGAAAAAAATATATATAATCCTAACCAAAGTAGATGATTTGGGGACTAAAGGAGGCACAATGAGGGAGATCAGACTCTCCCTGCAAAGTCAATTAGAGACTGCTTGTGCAATTTCCCTCTTGTCTAATGGCCTTAATATAACCACATATTCTTATTACTCCTTTAAAGTTATTGAACATATGTAATCTGTGTATCTGACTTTGTGGGTCCTTTCAATAGTCCTACTCAAGGCAGCTGCACTTGAAGCTTAAGGGTTTGCAGCTGTTAGAAGCTATATGAGGAACGTGAGGGTTTGGCATTCATTTTCATAGTTCCTACTGTGTAGAAGTTTGGCAAGAACTGTGGAAAGGGTATGGTGACTTAAAGAATGTTTGTAAAACTTTTCCCCATAATTGTGGTTCTGAGCACATGAGGTATGGAGTCAAAGAATATAAGGATGGTTTTTATTTTGATTGGGGTATTTGGCAACTCATATGACAATGAGGGCAAAGTAGTCTGAGATACTGTTTAAATTTTCTTTCATAAGTACAGCAAAGAGAAAAATGTTATGAAGTTGGTTTGAACAGTGTTCCATTTTCTCAATTTCAACGGCAATTTTTGAACCCTTAACATGATAATTTACACCAACAGAATCTTTAAAGAACATATTAATGGTAGTTATTACTGAAAAAAGTTTCAATGTTCATAGACAAACTGCTTTACCCACATGCACTAATTTTTGGTAAAAAATAATTTTAGTACTCAAATCATCTCTGAAGATACATATTCAAAATCATTATAGAGAGGGAAAAAAAGAGGGCGAATTAAAATTCAATGGATTTTAACTTTGTCTAGGAAACATATTTTCAAAAATGACCATGATGTGATATAATGATATTTCCAGATTATTGAAATTTTATATAAAATAAATATTCACTTAATATCTTTCTATAATTCCTAGACATGAGATTAATAAAGTGAATCACTTAAATTTCTATTTAATTGAATATTTACATGAATGTAATTTAAAGCTATGAATTCTCAATGTCTGTAAGAAGCAATATGAGAAAGTGACATTTTCCTAGGTAAATTTAAAACATTATTTTTAAATATATTAAATATATTAAAAAATCTATTCCTTGATTGAGAATAACATTTGTGATTGAAGAATATTTTTTAAGTCTACCAATTTTACATCCTAGTTAGGACATTTAGTTTAGCCATGGGACTAAACTAAATTCAAGGTGAATTTATCTAGATGTATTTAAAAATATATACCTATATTAGAAATATTTGTGTCGGGTCAACTATAATATTACTAAAATTATAAATGCCACAAATTTCTGGTGAAAATGTATCAGAATTTTATTCTTTTTTGAGGGAAAATGTTTAACTTCTTTTTTTACTGACTGTTGAATGATGTGTAAAAACAAAATAGTAAAATTGTTTTTATAAACATTTTTCATGAAAAAATTGAAAAGTAAAAGGGAAATTAGAATTCTGATAGTCAAAGTTTCTTAGCTTAACCTTTGTGAGGGTTATATCTCCATGTACAAATTAAAATAGAGAAGTGAGGCAAATTCAAAAGAATAAAAGGATCACTTAAAAAAATTTGAACCTAATTTTTGGAAAAATCTGATGAGTAAAGTCTTCATTTCACTTCATGTAGACATGAATTACCACAATATCAACCATGACAAGCACCTGCTCTCTGCCCTCCCTGCAGTTAACATGAGTGTGTATCTAACTGCGATATATTTATCTAGCACCCACTGATTAAGCAGTTTCTAAGTGTGCAATATAAAGATTTGAATATTGCTTTCAAATAGCGGTCTGTAAGTTTGTTGTTTGTTATATCAATCTTCAGAGACTATTTCAAGGCAAGATTAGATCTATTTTTTTAGAAAACACCATTTAGATTCTAAATCATCCAAGATAATTTCTTCTAAATTAAAAGTCTAAGTCACAATCATGTTGCCAACCTGCTTATAATTCTTGCACCAGTTCATGAATCTCGGAGTCATTCTTTACTCTTTCTCCCCCCACATTCATTCCATCAACAGGTCCTGCAGATAATGCCTTCTGAATATGTCTTTATTCTCTGTATTTCTTTCCATCTCCATGACAGCATCCATCTAAGCCCCCATTATCTCAAACTTGGATGACTAAAATAACCTCCTTGTTCTCCCAATAACTCTGGGTGTTCTTCAGTGTAGTCTCCGCAGGGCTTGCCACTAACATGATTTTTAAAATTAGAATTCTGAGTACTCTGCCTACACACTCCAGCTCCTCTCCCCTTTGAGAAGCGTATTTGTAAGTAGCAGTATAATTCCAGATACCACTCTTTAAACAAAAAGCTTCTATTGCCATTATGGAAGTTTATGATCCCTTACACCATAGAATCTTTGCCAACAATGCATTTTCTGCTTTCCCACTCCCAAAACAAGTTAACTTCTACTCATTCTTTACATGTCATCTCATGATTCACCACCTCAAGGAAGTCCTTCCTAAACTCTCAAATCAGATTCATTTGGTCTTTCCTGCTATAGAAACTTTTTTTTAACTTTTCTTTGGAATTCTTATCAAAGTTTGTAAACGCATTTTTGTGATAACTTATTTAACATCTACACTAGGAATGTTATGAGCAAAAGAATATTGTCTCTTTGAATAAATAAGTGGAAAACTGAGAACATTTTTAAAAATTCAGAAAGAGTATAGGTCTTCAAATTCTATTTTTCAACTACATAAACATTCCAGGGACATTAAGGGATCTTTAAATGCAGGGATAAAGATACACACACACACACACACACACACACACACACACACACACACAATTTAATATTTATCAACAAACATCTCAATTGTCAATTTTCCACATCTCTTGAATGAACACACAATCTGGTGAGACTGGTAGAAATGGTTATAAATAGTCACTTATATAATTCTTATTGTGAATAAATAATAAAAATAACAACTACTTGGTGGGCACTTCCCAAGTGCCAGACAACGTTATGTGTTTTGAAAGGTATGCTCTCATTTAATTTTCACAAGCATGTGATGTAGGCACTATTATTACTACCTAAAGTCATTTACATACGTACCCTCAATTGAGGATTAGAGCATTTTGGTAAATTTTGCATGAATTTATTGATAAGGAATTAAAACATATGAGCTCTGGAACCCACAGATTTAACCACCAGACTATACTACTCTTAAGGAGTGAGGCGCTGAGAGAGATGAAGCTGGAATTGCAAACTTTAGTCACATGTGTGAAGGATTTTGGATACCACGTTAAGAGTTTCAGCTTCGTCCTCCAGGCAATGGAAAACACTGGAAAGTCTTTAAGCAGGGGAATTACATGATCCAAGGTAATTTTTGGAAAGACTTCTATGGTGGAACATATGGAAAATTAATGAAGGTGGATTGATTAAATTGCCTATGACTGCATTAAATTGCCTATAACTGAGCTAGGCAGCTAGGATACTTAAAGGTAATTTAATTCAGTCTTACTCAAACTAAATCCTCAAGAGTGATTATTGAATCCTACCTCATCCTCTGCCAAATACTGATTCTCTAAGGAAATACTTGTCTATTGAGGATAATCTGGCATTGAGAGGTAGCTGATGTGCTTATGAGACAGCCAAGTGGAGATGTCAGTAAAATGGTAACAACATGAATCAGGAAAGGAGGAGTCAGTCAAGATACAAATAGAATATTAAAAGTCTAAACATAAAATTGTTTAAAAGAAACAATCTGACTTTATGATTTTAACACTTTTGCAAAGAATTCACTAGAATCTATTTGAATACGGATATTCCTGACATTAAAATTTGCTTAAATGGAAATGTGTTCAACCTACTCAATATGGATTTTTTTTTTTACAATACTTCTAATATCATGGAAGATAAAGACTAAAGTTTCTGGCCAATGTAGAATAACAGGGACTAGATTTACCCTTTGGCCTTAAGCAGCTAGAAAAAGAAAACACAAAATACATAGAACAATGGTTTGAAGACACTGGAATAGGTGGTGCAGGACTGGGCTCCCTCAGAGAAGGGAAATTAAGAAAATGAGCTCAACAACTGCATCAACTTATTGCTTGGAAGCAGTCTCCTGACTTCAGTGCAGAGGGAAGCAGAAGACTCAAGCACAGAACAAAACACGTACTGAGTTGAGGATATAGAGAACCAAGTTCTGAAAGGCCAAGTCAGTTAGACTTTGCTGACCAGGGTCCCTGAGAGGAGAATGCTACACAGAGAAAGAGAGAGAGATCTTTGCGTATTTGCAAAGGGGCCTCGCCAGTCTTTGGGGAACTATTGATCTCCTAGGTGTGAGAATAGACTACCCAAGGAAGGAGAAAGAACCATTTTAGAAACAGGCAGAAAAATATCTAGATTATATAGTTCACGCTTCCACCATCCACCATGGAAAGACCAAGCATCAAGTAATATTCTTAGACTTATTCAAAATTGAAAACTTTTGTTCTTTGAACAACACTGTTAAGAAAATTAAAAGGCACCGTGAAAGAAAAACACTGGGAGAAAGTATTTTCAAAACACATGCCTGAAAAAGAACTTGCATCCTGAATACATAAGGAACTACCACAATTTAATAATATTAAGACAAACAACTCTGTGTAAATAATGAGCACAATACGTGCATAGACATTTTACCAAATGATAAATACAAATAGAAAACAAGCACAAGAAAAGAGGCTTAGCACCACTAGTCACTAGGAAAAAGCAAAATATCAACACAACAGGCTATCACGACATACTCTTTTGTATGGCTACCGCTAGAAATGCTGATAACACCAAGTGTTGATGAGGATGGGGGATTCGACTGTGTTGTTTGTGAGAGTGCAACATTGCACAGCTACTCTGTATACATTGTATACATATACATACAAACAGATCGGCAGTTTCTTATAAAGTTAAATATATCACTTACCAGACAATGCAGCAGTCTAGGTATCTACCCCAAAGAAATGAAAACACACATTTACCCAAAGATATGTATTCCAAACTCATAGAAGCTTTATTCTTAATAGTCAAAACTAAAAACAAAACAAATGTACATCAACTAGTGACTAGATACACTAGATTACAGTGTATTCACCCAGTGGAAAACTACTTAAACTTAACAATCAAATGGAGCAGACTACACGCAACAAGAAAGATTCTTAAAAGAACTCATAAGTAAAGGAAGTCAGCCACAATAGAATATATTCTCTATGATACCATTTTTTATGAAACTCTAGAAAATGTAAAGCTTTAGTTTCGTAAAGCAGATACGGACTGCCAGGAGGCAGAGGTGAAAATTAGAGAATTTAATGCCAAGGGGCAAAAAGAAGTTTTGAGTATGATGGCAATGTTCATATCATGATGATTGTATACAATTGCCAAAATATCAAATTTACACTTAAAGTTGGTAAATTTAATATGTACATTATAATTCAGTAAAGCTGCTTAAAAATTAATGTGGATATTGACAACAGGGGAGACTCAACATGGGAAGGGCAAATACGGGAACTCTGCACTTTCCACTTTATTCTGCTTTGAACCTAAAATGGCTCTAAAAAAATAAAATCCTTTTTTTAAAATCAACAAAAAATACTGATGAAAGGTATATTTCATCATAAGAATTTAGGATTTGCTGAAGTCTTAACTAATGCTCTAGTATTATAAAAGAAGTAGATAAATAAAATGTACAGGATTTTTAATTAATTATTTTTGTGGGACTATTATATATGAGAGAAAATCCTAAATAGGTTACAAAATGTATTTTCACTCAAAACTAGCTGGGATTTCTGTTGTGTTCTTTGGCTAAGGAAATTATACCTGTAAAAATAATAATTTCAAATTTCTAAAGCTATGTTTGAGATATTAATTGATTTCTTTCTACAAAAAAGTAATCATCAAAATGAATCTCACAGCTATAATCTTGAGTAAAAGCCAGACTCCAAAAATAAATACTGTATGTCCCCATTTATGCAAATTTCAATAAAAGGGAAAACTAATCTATAATGACACAAGTCAGAATGTTGGTTTTACTTGAGGACTATTGTCTGGCAACTGACATGAAGGAATCCTGTATGTTTATCTCAGTGGTAGCTACAGGGGTGTGTGTTTACCAACTTGTATAATTCATCAAGTTGTGTGGCTGAATTGTTGACTTGATCCATGTGGTTCGTACTTAAATTTTAAGGTAGTTTTTTTTTTTTCTCCCCTGCATTGGAGTTAAATAATCTACTTAATATTTTCTAAAAGTCTAGTAATTCCTCTTGGCTTCTTGCCCTTCATTTATTCCCTTAGTGAATAAAACTTCATAGTTTTAACTCTTTCTTTTTTCCTTCCTTCAGCACTTTCATCTTTCCTTCCCATATCCTCTCTTTCTCTCAACAAATATTTTTAAACCCTTAGAATATCCCAGAATGGTTTGGGTGCTGGGGATAAAAATGAACTATAAAAATAGGTAGGGTCTTACTCTCATGAAGATGCAACACTTAAAAGGAACACTCTGATAAATGGGAGAATGATAAATAGTTCTGTGAAAGCCTATAATATAAAGATTTGAACTAGGCAGTAAGTTCAGAAAAGGTTCTCCTGAATAAGTAAGCTTAGGAACATGAAGAGGGGAGGAAGATATTGGCTGCAGAATGTACAACATCTGGATGAACACGGTGGCTGGAGGGAAATTGTCAGTAGGAGAGAATTAGCTGCCCTCTACTTCTGTCTGGATCCACCAAAATGGGAGGGTCTTTGTTTACCTGTGGCCTCCATGTTAATAATCCCAACAGTATATTTTCAAACCCGATCTTACTTGATATTTTAACAACATCAGACTTTGATATTTTCTCCTAGAATTTGTTCCAGATTCTCCTTTCTTTTTTCCACTATAATCTTTAGATTTTCTTATATGCATCTATGACTTCAGTGAGTTACTATTTAAAGATTTTTTAACAATGTGATCTCCAGGCCAGACTGCTTCTCTCAACTCCAGATTTATAGCTCTGTCTGCCTTCTTGACATCTCTAGGGTATATCAATATATCCTAATTGGAAATAACATTCTTGCTGCCCCAAGTCACCCCAAATTGGCTGAACTATCAGTGTTCCCTGTTTCAGTGTCAACACCTGCTCTGTCACAAAAGCCAGAAACAGAACCTTGACATCTCTTTCTTCCTTATGTTCAGCAATGTATTTCCATGATCTTTCAGTTCATCTCTTACCATCTCTATTGCATTGCTCACTAAAATGTCCCTCATGTCGATCTATACTTCCTTTTTTTCACTCCCCTAATCCTTGCTCACATTACAACACCTCTTCATTGTGCTCAAACATCCTTGTCAATAACGTCTCATCGCTGATGTATTTATAGAGCCTGATCAAGTCCTTTGCAGGGGGTGGGGAGTGAGGCAGTATTTTCCTTTTAATCATACACGAAACAGTAAATTTTCACTGAAAACAACGAATACATTTATATTTTTAATAAAACAAATGTTTTACATGGTAGCAACTTCACTTTTTTAAAACAGGGAAAAATAGTTTCTTTGTGATTGGACATGCACCCTGTGAAAGTCATAAACCAGTGGTCCAAATTGTACTTATATAGATACTGCTATTAGGGACCTTGAATTCTGTATTTCCCCATATTGAAGACCTGTCTACAGGTAACAATGCATATATTCACCTTATATTTCATTTATCTTATTTAAAAATACAGAATCTTCTTTATCATAGTAAAGTCTAAATTTAGAATTATTAGGAAGCATCATTAATAGTGCTGCTTGGTAACCAAAGAATGATTCAGAGCACAATTGAGCCAACAACACCTAAATCCTTAATTGCCATGGCTGTTATTTTATGTTCATCCTTTGTATTTCCCAGTTGGCCTTATCTCTTGCTTACTGCTTCCAAAAAAATCCAAGTAACCTTTGAAATGTAGTCAACATAATCTGTCATGACACTTGGTATTCTTGAGGAATTGTTAGTGATTGAACAGAGAGTGAAGATAGGATGAGTTGTGTACATTTTGTGATCCCTTCTGGAAACTAGAGAGGCATTTGTACTATAAATACAAAGTTATAAGAAAGCATGTGTGTAAGCATATGTACACACACACACACATAAACACACACCTTAAAGTAGCACATTAGAAAGTATTTTTAGATAGGTATTAGAAGCTTGTATAGGGTAAATATTTATTCACAGTACTTCTATAAAGTCTATGTCAACATTCTTAATGATTTAAATGGCCTTCAAAACTGCTCCCCATCCTTCCCATAAATAATACCCATTTCTCCATTTACACATGGACTTTGAGTCTTGCTTGGTCTCTTCTAGTAATATCACATCTTGGATAAGCCTCTGAAAGATAGCTCCCCAAATTCATTACAATTCTTTTTTCCAAGTATTACATTAGCAATTGAGGATTTTCTGCTCTTTAATATAACCCAGCATGTTGCCTTTTGCCTCTCTATTTCTGAAGATACAAACAGAACTTTAAAAATTCAACTTGATTTTTAAGATAGACCCTTTCCTTCCGTAAGGCAAGAACCTGGTTGGTCATATTGACAGTATACTAAGGACCAACACTGAGCATGGATTGTGGAATTAAGTTGCCAGCACTTTGGGTAGAGTTTCTTTTCAGAGATTTTTCTCAGGGACATGGTTATGTAACATGACTATAGTAAGGGAAGAAAAGGAGGATACATTTCTGTACCAGTATGCGATTGCATCCTGAAACACAACTGAGACTACTAGAAAGAAAGCAGATGAAAGTCAAACTGACACATCATTTTTTTACACGCATTATTTCCACAAATACTTATTGAAATCAACTAATGGGAGACATATTTCAACTATGGGAAGCTAGTGAGTAAGAAACTTTAGATTGGTAAAGACAAATTAAACTGTAGGAACTATATACTACACATAATTTATATTATATATATATATATACATGCACATACACACACATAAACATATGTCCTCTTTTCTTCTTTAATAAAATAGAGATGTTTTGAAAATTTGGTCATCAATTTACCAGTTCTCAGAATATCCTGAAACAAAAAAAGAAAAGTGATCCAGAAATAACAAGTTTCAACACAAAAGATTCTTCTCTATGAGATAAATTATTTCTCTGTATATCTTCCAGATGCCTAATATATTTCTGTGACCTACATAACATATATTATATAGTGGACATAAAGATACAGATGGGTAAAGCATCATTCAACAGAGATGAGTGAATTGAGTGAATTAATATGAAATATGGAGGAAAAGTGTTTCATTTTCTTTGTCATATTAGAATAGAAACTGACATGCTATGCTATTTATAGAATTGAAATAAAATTCTGAAGTGTTGCTGTTATCTGTAGTGTATTTTTCAGAGAGAATAAGAAAGCCTCGATGATCACAACATTAAAATGTCATAAAACATAGAATCTAACCTAAGAGATTGTTCTGTCTGTGAGCTTTTAGATTCACATTGCTTATTGATTTTATCCTCTTTTCAAACCATATGTTAAGTTACAAATACTGAAATTGCTTCATTAAATCACATTTTTCTTCTTTTATGTGTCAGTTACCTATTAATAACATATGTTATCTCGACACACGAATGCTTACTCTCAAGTCATACACTATAAGCTTAATGCTCTGAAAAAATAGAGAAATAAAAACATCACCATGTTCTAGATGAAAATAAAATTTCATCAAAATGATATTATAAACATTTAAAATCTAAAGGAAAAGTTATAATGATGTAATAACAAACCCACAGAGTTCTTGGACATAATGAGGTATACCAAAGAGCACTGGCAATGGGCTTCCCTCCACATGAAGTCATCTCTTACTCTTTACTCTCTCTACACAGCTAAGAAAGCTTAAACCAAAGATTTGTGTTCACTGCAACTAATGTTAGTTCCTTAAGTGGTAAGATGGCTCTGAACTTGGTCTTTGAATAAACAAACCATATCGTACTTCCTTTTTCATATAAGAGAAATAGAGCATTTTAAAATAGATTTTACTGTTAACCATAAGAAGGTATGAATCTGTATCATTATCCTATTTATTTAAATTCTACTTCCCTCCTCTTTATATTTCTTTTCCTATATCCCCCATAAGTTGCCAGCACTGTGGGTAGAGTTTCTTTACAGAGATTTTTCTAACACACACACACACAAATATATATATATATATATATAGCGAAGCAATAACGAATGTTCAGTCATACTCACAATACGTTTTATCCTGCAAAACAGTGATAGAGACTAAACAGATCTGTTGGAATTTTTCTGCCTCTGGGAGCATGGGGTAGGGGGGGACAAACTACTCTTTAAATTGTATCACTTTTTTCTTTTATTCTTGTCTAAAAAGGAAGAATTTGATGCTAGTCCTTTTAGATGTGATTCTTTACAAATGTCATTTTTCTGAGTCCATGTGTCATGTATGCACCACCATGAGAAACAAATTGATGCATAGTTGGTATTTGGTAGGGAAATAGAGAAGATAAAAATAACTTAGAGTCACTAAATTCAGATCATTCCTCCAAAAGTGACATGAAAATATGGTCTTATTATTCTTTATATCATAGCAAATTTTCATCCTCCCACCAAGTCACGAAATCAATTTATCTACCACTGTAACTTCATTAGAATGAAATATAGCATCTGCACACCAGACCTTCATGACTGGCTGAGGACAACACAGATCATTTCCAGCTAAGATTCTCAGGGAAATTAGGTATACAGAATGGAATTCCCTAAATTAGAATGTCCATATTATGAGAACAGAAACAACTGTTTTGACCAGAAACCAAGTCACCAGTGTTTCACAAATTTAGTATAACAAAAACAAAGCTGCTTTTGAAGTCTTTGGTTCTGCTCAATTTCTCAGCCATTTTATAGAATATAATGATTTCATTCACTCAATAAGTTAAAATTTAACCTATATTTAAGTTATAAATATATACCATACTTATATAAATCTATATACTGTACAGGTTGATTCTGTAATAATTAAATAATTAGAACATACATAAATGTTTTCTAAAATGTCTTTATTTACTAAGTCAACAACTAACTTTTAAATTACTCTTACCAGTAATTTCTCATTATAATCTTTTTTTGTATTTTTTATCTGATCAAGTGTTCATATCATACTGTTTCCACGTGGAAAAATTTGTCTGCTGAATCTAGACAATCAAAACTAAGGAGGAAATTGAAGAAAGCTGGAAAATATAGAAGCCCAAGTGTTTTAAGGCAAAAGACCAGGAATAAAATACAAATTTGTAAGTGTTTGAGAATGTAATTTCTTAATATATGTTCCCTGGTCAGTAAAATGTGAGTGAAAAATCTAGTTTGTCTGAGATGCCCATGGCTCTTCATAATGGCGTAAATGGAAATAAAAGAAAATATTCTAGAATGAAAATACATAGTTTGGAAAAATTCTCCAGAAATGGTTTTAACAAGAATTGGCAATGTCATACAATGTTTTGCAACTTTCTGGTTCACATATTGTGTTTTACAGATCTGATTTAGTTAATGTGAACAATAAATAACATAGCTATTTGAAAATTAAAATATTATATTTTACTTTTGAAAATTATTTTAGTGTTTTAAAAGTAGATAAGGATTTGAACCATACTGATGTCATAGCGTTTGCAATATAATGAGTTTAATTTGCCCTTTTAAAAAGATAATTTAGAGGTAAGCTAGCCATTTATTTATTGTGCCTAAGTGCTAACTAACTTTACTTGTAATATACACTTACAATCAAATTCAAAATCATGCCTTATTCAGTTGAGTTTACCCTAATTTCAAAAGTATAAACAGCACTCTATTCAAACTAGTCCGTATTATAAGAAAATGGCCTGGACCTTGCAGGTTAGTCTTTAATATATCTCTAAACATAAAAGTTTCAGAAATGTATTTTTTAATTATAACCAGTGATTTAGTAGAAGCCTATTAAATGAATGTAAATTGAATTCCATAAAGTAAAACTGAATCATTATGAAATCAAGATCTTTACAACATACATTTTAATGAGAAAAATATGCAGTTTGAAAAGTCTGTGATTTTTTTTTTTTCATATAAAGTGAGTTTTGCACCTGCAAGAAAGACCAACTATAAAAGGATTTCAGTTTGGGTCATTTAGTCTAACTGCTTTATTTATTCTGATTTTTGAAATATTCTCAATTTAAGTAAATACAAATAATACAATTACTTTATAATAAAACAGTTTTAATATGATTAAAAGATTTAGTTCTGATAAGTCTTCAAAATGATATTCAAGTTTTTTATGCTGTTGAAAAAAATGACAGATTCTGAAATTCCAAGTATGGATGCTACACTACAAGTTAAGAAAAAAGTTAGTGTGCAAACTTTAAGGATCACAAAGCAGCTTAACTTTGATTATGTCTATCTGAGACCCATTTAGGTCAATTATATGACAACTTTTTCTCCATTCCTTGTTGACAAATTAATTCCTAAACAGACTAACAACTTCAGAACCCTTGCTCTGCCAGATTCTGGAGGTGTTACAATGATAGATATTATAATTGCAAAAGCGTTAGCATTTTTTTCACTTGCCCAGCTTTACTTAGTTAGAGCAGGTCAGAATGAGTCTAGAACATGTCGTTTATTATGCAGATAGTGCTAATGTGCATAGAGTTCTTAAATTATCTCCACTTCAAAGGGGAACAGAGTAAACACACTTTTTGGCCAGCTATTCTTATCTACAGTCTTTAAAAAAAAATCTACAAGTTTAAATAACTCTCTAAAGATTCTGTTATCAAGAACTAAAACCTAAGTTGAATTTTTTTTTTGAAATGTACAGCAATAAATATCGTTTTAAAAATCTTATTATCTGGAATTGAAAGTTTAAATATTTGTTTTTCTATATTTTGTCTTTTGCTTGAATACTTGAAAATGCTTTGTAACTTCATCTGTTTATTACAGATTTTACTGTTAGAGATGTTTGCAACAGGCCTTATTAACCTGTATAAGTATACTTAACTTTTGCTATAAAACCATAGCAGGTCAGAAGGGAGACAATACTGGAATGAGGCAAAACAGGATATTCTAGATTGGTTGTCATCTACTCAGTAGTAATAGAATGAAATTAAATCATTCAGAACAAAATTAGAACTGGGTTGTCTTCATTCTTTCCACATCAAATGTAATTGACAATAAATTTCAAGACATGAGGACACGCAGTAAACAAATGTGCAGTCTATCAAAGGAAGGAAGAAAAGAGGGAACAAAGGGGGGAAAACAACACAAGAGTTATAACTGTGCATACCAATGTCAAAAGGGCAAAAAAGGTTTCTGTGGTACAATTTCAGTGACTGTACTACTAGCTACATTATAAAGATAATAGAAAAGACTTGTAACTTTAGGAAACAGGAAACTTTTTCACAACCAACATAAGAAATTAGCCAGGAAGTTAATTAGGAAGAAATTTATTTAATCATCTCAGAGAGCATGGGGTAGTTTTACAAAAAGAAAATCAAAGTAATTTCCTTTCTTGGCAGGGTGGCAAGCCACAAAGGCAGGAAGAAAATGCAAGATCTCAAATCTCCTACAGAAAACTTACCAGATTTGGCAGGAGCCAAGATTGTTTTTCTTCCATAGAAGTTGGGTTTAATTAATTTTGTATAATTGTTAAAGATCTTGTGCTCTGATTTTTTGGGTGGTTTACAACTCACTGACTTTCAAAGGCTTGTGTTAATTACTGTTAATTGGTTCCTGGTGGATATCAGAAACTAGTTAAAAAACAAACAAACAAACAAAAAACTTAAAAAATAAGCAGGAGCTCTTGGAGCTTGGAATGGCTAACTCTTGGGAAAAACTAACCAGTTTTTCACAATATCTGAGGTAGTCACCAAGGAGAACCACAGTGGCTCAGAGTTCCAGTGGCAATTAGGATCCAAAGGAGAGATGACTAAACTAGAAGCATGCTCTCACGAAGGGCTGAGAGAGTTTGTTTTGAAAGAGTATAGCTAAATGGACTTGAGGAAATTTTACAACTTGAAAGAAAGAATATTTATATTGAATTGCAGAAATAATACATAAATGAAACCAATGATTATAATATTCCTAAATGGTAGACAGGAATAAATGAAAACAACAAAATAGAAAAATAAAAGTGGAGAACTATCACACAATAGCGGAGATTCTACCTCTACAGCAATGGATTTATGCATATATTCAAATAACACATTTATTTTATCAAGCATTGGGAATTAGGTCTTTTAAGTATGAAGCATCATCTATATTCAAAGAAAAATACTATATGGACATCATTAGGAAGAAGGACTAACATAAAATAGAACAGTCAAGGAAAAACTTTGACTAGTAATGATGCCCTGACGATAATGAATCTCATGACATAGAACAGGAAGCTAAACCATCTGGAAAAGTGCATTGAACAATAAGCAGAATCCTAAGAAAACCTCCCATTGCTAAATCATGTGGATACAAATTACGTCATCTTGGGAGTCAGAGAAGCACCTTTAGGGTTAGACCTGAGAGGTTAACCAAAGGACTTGGGAGAAGAAGCTGGGTGTTTCATTCCTTCACTCCTCCAAGAGAGAAATGGAAGGGCAACTTAGCTCTAGACTCTTGTTTCTTCCATTTCTATGATAGTTTTATAAGTTCTTGAAAATAGTTTAATTTTCTTTTTTTGTTTGTTTTCAAAATGATGCTCATGTAGTTTTGGATGGTTATTTTAACTGGTTAAGAATGGGAAGTCTGAAGACAATCTCTGAGATAAATATCCCTCCTTCACCACTAAATAATTGAATGACCTTGAATAAGTTACTTAATTTCTCCAAGATTCAGTTACCATATTCATAAAATGGTAATAATAGTACCTACCTCAACGTGGTGATGAGAGAATTAAAGCAGAGAATTCTCAATTCCAACCACATAAAAGTACTTTAAAAAGTTAATTTTATTGTCATTATTCCACGCTATTATGAGTTGACTCACAATATTGGAAGGCATATTTAAGGATTTGTTCTGAAACTATCAGAAAGATCCAGGACACTATTTGACAGAGTTGTTTAACAATGAATATGATGGTGACAAGGGCAAATGTATAGCTGTGAGAACTTCCTCATTATCATTTCTAATCTTACCTTTCAGTTACAGCTTTCTATAAAAATTCACACCCTTGGTGCTGTGCACCATGGTGGGAGGGGATATGGACCAGAACAACCACAGTCCCCCATAAATTGTGAAAAAAGCAAAGCAACATGGCTGGGTGTGCCCTGAGGGGAGGGGCACCGTAGCCTTTGTCTCCTCAGACCCAAGGTGCCATTACTGGTGCTTCTTGCGAGAAGAGAGGCAGGGCGCAGCCACAGCTGCCATAACCTCCTGTGCGCAGTGCCCGGGCGGGGGCGGGCCGAGACCTGAATCCACACCCGGGGGCTCTGCAACATCCTAGGCAGGATGAGACTTTTTTACAGCCTGAAGCAGATAGGATCTTTCTGCTCTGGCATCTCAGAGAACTCACACAGCCAAGACAAACAAGGAGCTGAGATTTGGCACAGAGCAGGGGCGGGGCTGTTCCGCAGTCTTCCCCGAGCCTGCCTATGGAGCACCCACCGGAGGCAGAGTGGGCAGCTGCACAGAGAATCAGAGCAACCAGCGCTGGGAGAGGGCAGGTGGCCACCCACCTTCCTGGCAGGAACGCAGCACCTGACCACAGTGTTGGGAGGGGACGCATATGCCTACCAGTCTTGCCCGAGCGCAGCATCTGACTGCGACATCGGGATGGGTAGTGACCCGCCTGCCCACCAGCCACAGTGCCAGAGAAATATGAGCAATATGAAGAAGCAGAGGAACCACTCCCAATTAAAAGAGCAAGAGACATCCCCTGCAAGCACAATCAAGGAAATAGACATTGATGGCCTACTAGAGCAAGATTTCAGAAAAGGAGTGATCAAAATACTGAATGAACTAAAAGAAATAGTGTTTAGAGATATAAAATATGTCAAAAATGAAATAGAATCTATAAAGAAGAATCAAGTAGAATTAGTAAACGCATTTGCTGAGATGAGAGCTGACCTAAAGGCTGTACAAAGCAGGCTAGCTAATGCAGAGGAACGAATAAGTGACCTAGAAGACAGGACAACAGAACACCCAATCAGAACAGCTGAGAGAAAAACAAATAAAAAACAATGAAAACAATATAAGGAACCTATGGGATAATATAAAGCGTGCCTATCTATGTGTAATAGGGGTTCCAGAAGGGGAAGAAAGAACAAAGGGGATTGAAAAGGTATTTGAAGAAATCATGACTGAAAACTTCCCAAACCTAAAGAAGGAATCAGATATCCAAGTACAGGAAGCTCAAAGGGTCCCAAACAGGAAGAGGCCAAACAGACCCACACCAAGACATATTATAATCAAGATGGCCAGAGTCAAGGATAAAGAAATGATCCTAAAGGCAGCAAGAGAAAAGGAAAGAGTAAGTTACAAGGGAACCCCCATAAGGCCCTCAGCTGATTTCTCTACACAAACACTACAGGCCAGAAGGGAGTGGCAAGATATGTTCAAAGTCCTGAATGAAAAAAAGATGCAGCCTAGGATACTCTATCCAGAAAGGCTATCCTTTAGAATAGAAGGAGAGATAAAGAACTTCACAGACAAGCAAAAACTAAAAGAGTTTAGCAACACTAAACCCATACTAAAAGAAATATTGACAGGTCTACTCTAAATAGAAAAGAAGCAAGATGCTACCAAAATGAGAAACTCATAACTGGAAAGGTGATACCTACCATGAATTCCAAATAGAATAAACACAACATTGTAAAAGAAGACATCTAAATCATTTAGAGTGGGAGAGGGAATCAAGGAAAGCCACTGTGGATAACAGTATGGAGATTCTTCTATTCCCAGGAATAGACTTACAATATGACCCGGGAATCCCGCTCCTGAGCACATATCCAGAAGGAACCCTACTTCAAAATGACACCTGCACCCCAATGTTCATAGTAGCACTATTTACAATAGCCAAGACATGGAAACAGCCTAAATGTCCATCAACAGATGACTGGATAAAGAAGATGTGGTATATTTATACAATGGAATACTATTCAGCCACAAAAACCGACAACATAACGCCACTTGCAGCAACATGGATGTTCCTGGAGAATGTCATTCTAAGTAAACATATGAGATCACTCATATGTGGAATCTAAAAAAACAAAAACAAAAACATAAATACAAAACACAAACAGACTCATAGACATAGAATACAAACTTGTGGCTACCAGGGGGCGGGGGGTGGGAAGGGACAGGAAGAGATTTTAAAATGTAGAACAGATAAACAAGATTATACTGTATAACACAGGGAAATATATACAAGATCTTGTGGTAGCTCACAGTGGAAAAAAATGTGACAATGAATATATGTATGTTTATGTATAACTGAAAAACTGTGCTCTACACTGGACTTTGACACAACATTGTAAAATGACTATTATTCAATAAAAAAAAGTTAAAAAAAATTCACACCCTTGAAGTTTCACATGGCCCAACACATATGGAATCCCTCTCCATATTTATAATAGATTTCTGTTAACTATTAGTATTTACATACTTACATAGACTAGCATTTTGACTGGTAATTTTACATTTCCATCAACTAACTGATACAGTTATTCATTTTTTCGACATTAGGGATGCATATAAAAATGTTGCACAGTAAAGATGAAAACAAACACAAAGTCACTCTTCCACTACATGAAATGGGTACACTGAAATAAACTATACTACAAATGAATGTTAGCTGAGACACAGTAACCAATCAGTAGTACTTTAACACATTTTAAGAATGTAACGATTAAGAATATCACAAAACTTTTGTGAAAAATCAAGTTAATTTCTATATTCACACTTTGTATATGTGTCTGCTCTCGGAAGCAATCGATCTGCCTGCAGACCCTGCTATGCTAGCCCCCAAACGTTGGAGCAGCACCATTTGAAAACCTAGGACTGAACTGTGGGCTCTTTCAGGGACTGAGCAGACAGAGACCCATATTATGCCTGCAGGAAACAGACACTCATTCATTCATATAGGTAGGGAAACATGCTACAGATCAAATGGATGAGGGAAAAATGGGAACGTTACAAATTAAATAGCAGTGTGGGAGGGTACCATGGAGCAAAAGCCGGAGGAAGGAAATGGATAACGTGTCCTGACACAGATCACCAAGCTGCCTCAGAAGCCAGACAAAGCAGCAATGGGAGAGTCAGTCTATAGACATCCGCTGAAATTCTCTTTCAGCAAAGTCACATCATCTGACAAGTTCCTGACACACCTTATTGAAAATACCATCCATCAAAGATAAAGGAAATGAATTATTTGGGAAATGACTACTTGGGGTCTAATTCTTACTAACAAAGAATTGATTCATTAAGTGAGAGAAACAGGAACTCTGGGAGAAAACAGTTCAGTGGCCTAAAACTCTGATAGACCAGGAAAGGGAGACTGGATTCTCGCTCTTTTCACCATCGGACATTTGGAAATACACATCCATGTCCCCAAGGCATCATTGATGATTCGGGATGGGGGAATTTGCTTCAAGTTTTTTTTTTTTTCTAGGCCTTTAAAAAACATTTTGACAGCTTTTTAGAGCTAATTTCCAGTCATTTTTAGACTGTGAATATCTGTAGATATTTTCATTGGCTACATTAAACATATAATTTTGCATCTTTTTGTATTTGATTTTATAACATAAACATGTTTCCATTTAATCAATATGAATAACCTAATTTGAATGGCTACATAATAATAAACCTTATGATTTAGAGAACTTTGTGACTCACTTCACACCCCTTCTAGTCCTGCCTAATTATACAGTGATCATGGTGCTTTTGTGACATTGTTATTAATCCCATCTCCTGGTATGGATCTGACTGGTTCAGAACAGTGGTTCTCAGAATGTGAGCTAGAGAATCCTAAGTTCTCTCAATAGATTTTCAGGGGCTTTGCTAGGTCAAAACTACTTTCAAAGTAATATGAAGATCTAATCTGCCTCTTTTGCTCTCATTTTCTGGTAAGTGTACAGTGCAGTTTTCTGGAGGCTACAGATGGGGCTGTCACCACAAATTGAATACAGATGCAGATGTGAGAACCCATCTATTAAGCCAAATATTAAGGAAATGTACAAAAAAATGAAACAATGCTCATTCTCATTAATTTGTTTTGGAGATATATTTTCATTCAAGTGTGTATTTGTGTTAACATGTGATTAGTTTCTTATAGTTTTAAATGAAATAATAAATACATATTTTTAAATGTTTTTGTTTTAATTTCTATTATGTACATATTTATAGATATAAACAAAACCTTTCAGGGTCTTCAATAATTAAAAAATTAAAAAGAGGTCCTGAAACCAGTAAGTTTTACAAGTTAACATAATCCTTTGTTGAGGTTCCTAAAAACTCTGTCTTAATTTGCAATTTGCACATGAACACTGGTTAAATAAAGAGGAAATATAAAGACATAAGTATAAATTTTTTCCAAATGAAAACTTTAAATTTTGTATTATCAAGTATTTAGCTCTTTATTTATTTTTGGCATTTAAGCTTAGAAATCCTTGACATTTTCAGATTTAAGCTTTATTTATTTATTTAATTTCTCTAATGTTTTAGTTATTTGATTTTTTCTATTTAATTATTTTAGCCACAAAAAGTATATTACTGTATGGAAAAAGAAACTTAAGTATTTTTATAACCCAAGATGTGTTTTGTTGTCTGACACAAGAACCTAAGTATTTATTATCTTTCCAAAGAGCAAAAATCAATTTTCTATTACCATTACTATGGTGTGTGTGTGTGTGTGTGGGGGGGGGGGGGGTTGGTTGTTTTTGATTACTAATTATGGATCAGAGGCAAAATTCATTATCTAAGAAAAAGGAAAAAGAAAGAACCAAGAGTAATTTTGCAACCAAAAGAAGTTAGTAAATTCTGAATAAACTTCAGGTCAGGCAGGCCCTGAGGACACTGAGGAACCTTGAAGAGGGAGAGGAAAAGAAAACAACAAGGGGGAAAAAAAAAAAAGAGGTGGAACTGCAGAATTGTTTGCATTCTTTTAACCACAAGAATGAGGGCAGTTAAAAACACAGAATGCCTTCAACCAAGGGGAGTTAAAATCCTTGATCAAAGCAGAGTTGCGCACTAAGACTACTCCCACTGGCCAGCAGTCGGATCCTGCCGTACCATTACCTCCTGGTTATAACACTACAAAGGGAATAAAAACGTATGACAATTATATAATAATAATAATAATTAGGAGTAAAGATGGAGGCGAAAGAGTCAGTTCAACCCTGCAGGGAGAACTGAGGGTTGTTTGGGTGGAGTTTGTGCCACAGGAAAATAAATGACATGACAAGGAGGAATTACACCTGAGTTGCCTTTAGCCTGTGTGCTAGAGAGAATATTGTCTTACCAGCTGACTGAAACATTCATGCTTGGAAGGAAATCCACACATATTTAGAGTTTGGAACCAGAAAAAGATTACTCTTTTAGTGTCTTTATGTTTCAGAATAGTCCAAGTATGAGAGCACTTGGTTTGTGCTTTCTGCACTTATAATTATGCTCGTTTTATACTTGAAAAAGAGACAAAGTGTAAGTAATTTGCTCGAAGTCATGCAGCTTTTAGGGGGTGAATTTTGGTTTCAAACCCTTATCTCTTAGTCTCCAAAAATTATTCCCTAAATCAGTCCCTCATTTTGTGAAAGACTCTTCCTTCCCAAACTAAATTTGACTGTATCTCATACGTACTATTATCTGTCCCGTTGATGTGCTCATTTATGTTGGTAACCACAGTTTTATTGTGGTGACTTCTAGATATTCCTTATTACTCATCACATTCACTTTCTGTTATGTTCTCACCTTTGGAAACAACTTCAGCATTACTCAGTTTATTCCTAAATGAACTATGTATTTAACTTATTTCTTTCTATAACCAGAACCAGACACTACTCCATGGTACTGAGACTTACATAGGTATCATGAGATGATGTTTCTCTAAGAGTTTAGTAAGTAATTCCAAGAGATTCTGAATAGGTCACACACCTGTGATCAGTAACATGAATTTAGCTCATATTTGAAATACTTTATCTTGAATAAGGTCAAATAGCAATATTAGAATTATAATTATTTTTGAGTAATTATAATGTGATTATTAAAATTTAAACTAACAGAATTAGGGATACACTGTTCAACTAAATTATTTGAATATTATATTTGCCAGGAAAAAGAAAATAAAGGCTTTCTACTACCTTTTGAAAGCTCACATTGAAGCTATCATAGACAGATAAATCTTCATTCAAAAAAAAAACTTAAAAAATTTTTTTCATGATGAAGTTGGGAAAATAGGAGGTCCTAGGTTTAGCACATGCCCCCAACTCCAGATGGAGAAGGGCGTCAAAGCCCTTCTTCTTTAATTATTGATTTCTTTGCACCCTTTGACCTAATTATATCAATTAACCAGCATAATACATTGTAATGCCACAATAATGAAAAATGCTTGATTATGTATTTATTAAGAAACTAGTTGATGCCACAGGCCTAAAGTAGACCCATGGAATATAGTTTTGAGTAAAGTAAAACTATATTATCCTCTTATAAATCTGACAGTCTCGTGGAGAAACATAGGCATTAAACAAACAATTACCAGAGGAAGAAGTGATACAAGAGTGTGATATTAACATGGAAAATTATCATGACATGCTCAATATTCATTTACTAATATCGTAAATTATTCATTTTATTAATCTGCTGTAACCAATTAAGTTTCTGAGCAAACCACCATAGTAGAAAACATCCTTGCTGTCCAATTCTCAACTTCACCTTATATGACTCTGTAGGTTACAATCATGTTTCAGATCCAATCAAGCAAGAACATGGAACACACATTTTTTCTGCCTCAATAGATGAGCGCTCCAAGGCAGAATGACTTCAGGCTTTCTCAGGAGATTCACTTGGTTTGTCCGTCATAAACAATGACTTGAAAAGGACTTCGTGTTCAATGAAAACCCACATGTTATTTTCTAAGCATTGTAAGATGCTGGCATGCTGGCGGGTAATTGTTACTCCAAAACTAGCCATGTAAAAAAGATGATTCAAGTTTATTTTCTTGGTTATGCAGGAGTTCTCATTGTGGTCTCATTTAACAATCGCGGCAACTCACTGAGATTGTTAAGCAGGCCAGTGTTCTAAACAACTTACATATAGTGGATGTAAGCTTCAAAAAAAAAAAAAAAAACACGAAACAAAACTTTCAAGGCAGACTCATCTCATTCCAAATTCAGCATATGCACAAATTGAGGCCCTGAGAATTTAAGTAACTTGTCCAAGGTCTTGACAATACCTCTAGGAAATACACCTATGAATCTACCAACCCTGCTTGCCTCCGTCTCTCCCTGTTCAAACCACATCTACACAAGATATGTAAGGTGATTGACAGCAAAATCCCTCTAAAAACGGGGGGCAGAGTGTGAGTAAAAGACATTTTTTTAATAATAAATATATAGGTTATTTATCCAGTCATCTGTCAATGGACATTTAAGTTGTTTCCATGTCTTGGTTATTGTAAGTAGTGCTGCTACGAACATTGGGGTGCATGTGTCTTTTTCAATTAAGGTCCCTCTGGATACATGCCCAGGAGTAGGGCTGTGGATCAGATGGTAAGTCTATTTTTAGTCTTTTGAGGAATCTCCATACTGTTTTCCATCACGGCTGCACCAAACTACATTCCCACCAACACTGTAGGAGGGTCTCCTTTTCTCCACACCCTCTCCAGCATTTATCATTTGTCTTGGTCATTCTGACCGGGGTGAGGTGATATTTCATGTAGTTTTAATCTGCATTTCTCTGATAATTAGAGATACTGAGCATTTTTTCATGTGCCTATTGGCCATTTGTATGTCTTCACTGGAGAACTGCTAGATGACTGGATAAAGAGGTTGTGGTATATTTATACAGTGAGATACTGCTCAGCCATGAAAAATAATAAAATACTGCCATTTGCAGCAACATGGATGTTCCTGGAGAATGTCATTCTAAGTGAAGTCAGCCAGAAAGAGAAAGAAAAATACCACATGATATCACTTAAATGTGGAATTAAAAAAAAAAAAAGACAAACTTATTTAAGAAACAGAAACAGACTCACAGACGTAGGAAACAAACATGGTTACCAGATGGAGGAAAGGTGTGGGAAGGGATAAATTGGGAGTTTGAGGTCGGCAGATACTAACTAATATATACAAAATAGATAAACAAGTTCATATTGTATAGCACAGGGAACTATATTCAATATCTTGTAGTAACTTATGGTAGAAAGAATATGAAAACAAATATATGTATGTTCATGTATGACTGAAGCATTATGCTATATACCAGAAACTGACACAACACTGTAAACTCACTATACTTCAATAAGAAAATATACCAAAAAATTAAATATATAAATATACATAGGTTATGTGTGGAATTACCAGTTATGAGGATGTCTCCATAATTTAGTCTAATTACTTAATTTTCCATCTAAAGAAAAAGGCTAATAAATTTTACTTGGTTTATTTTAGGTTATATACAATTGTCCTTAAAAAGAAGTGTTCTTAAACTAAGTCTGTAAACTCCTCAAAATAATCTACATATGTGTTTATGTCTTTACGACTCTTAAAATATTTATTAAACAGCTAAGTTATATGTATAAATAAAACACACCTTTTTATAATATAACTGCTATACAATAGTTTTGCAAAAACTTTCTCTGGACATTCAAAGGACAGAATTGCTATATATTTCTCCCAAAGATGGTAATCTAGTCTAGCTATGTGCAGCTATTGTAGCTATTTCAGAGAGAAAAGATTAGATTTGAACTAAGATTTAACAAGAGTCTAAGTTTTGGAAAGACTTGAGGAGAAAAAAACGTTCCAGACAGGAAAAATCGAATGCAAAAACAAAACAAAACAAAATATAGGTGAGAAAGCAAGGGATGCATTTGAAATAAGGAGTAGACCTATGTATACTCAGGTAGAGCGAAATCAGGCTGGAAATATGCTGAAATTCAAGTATGAAATACAAAGATTAGGCTAAAGAGATTGGACTTAATTCTTTGGGAGCCATACAATTTCCCTTAGCCAAATCTACACACTTGGTTATTTAAAAGGATCTCTGAGAAATCTTACGTTGATAAAATATTGGACCTTCTTAGTAACATATCAACAAATATGTAGTAATTTTACACATACTCTATGGAAACTACTACAAATAAAAACATGACTAAAGCAGAGTTAATGCTCCGAAGGACATTACGGTTTAGTTGAGGAAATAAAGAAGCACGATGTAGGGCTGTAGGTGCCATGAAAAATTAAACACACAAAGTATTTAAGCTTATTTACAGATACTACTCCAAAATATTTTTTTAAATATAGTACAAACCTCAGAAAGTCTATTTTTCTTTACAACTTCAAAAACAGAATGAAAATTCATTTATTGTACTTTTAGTAAATCTTGCTCCCCAAACCAGTGAATTTCTCACTGGACCCAGTACTTTTTCATTATATGTAATCTTCCTTTTTTTTTTTTTGCAACCCAACAGAAGTTGACTTGTATGTTAAATTCACGTTTGGAATTAAATCATTGTCTTCTCTAAATGAATTTTAATTAAAAGCATGTTATTTATCTTTATAATGAAGGTTATGAGCATAAAGATCATTCAAAAATCAAAGCAGTTATTTTGTGAATCACTTAAAAATTACATCACTGTGTCTGAATTTTGATTTGGATTTATTAGTTTTATATTTTCCTGTTTGGGGCAGTGTCTCAAAGTCACATCATACTTTCACAATCTTGTTACAAAGTGAAAATCCAGGGATTTTATATTTGAAGATCTGTTTTACTTCACAAAAGACTGAATCCAATCTTATCTCAGAGATATGCAGCCAAATAATAAAAGTATTTTCTACAGAAAAATATGTTAATTAGAATATCTTTTAGGATAGTATGTCAAACATTTAGGTGTGGTGTTTACTTTTGTTCAAGTTTACTTTTATTTTGCTTTTTATTGATCTTACCTTGGTTAATATACAGTATATATATACAGTATATATATATATACTTCTCTCCATCTCTCTCGCTCTCTGTGTACATTAGTGTCTACACACTGACTGGATTGTATCTTGATGATGTATTTTTAGTATAGATATTCTTTCAAATATATATCTAGCCTTGAAACTGAAGATATCACTAGAGTACAATGTTAATATATCTCATTTAGAATTATATTATTCTCACTGAAAACAATAAACCACTTTGCCAAAATTGCATCCCGATGGAAATCAATAATTATAGAGATGAATATACAAAACACACAAACCTATATTTGGAGTCCAAGGAAAACCTCAAACCAGCTCAGAGCCAGACATATTACAAGTTGAGTGTGTCTGGAAACTTTTTTTAAAAAATGTATTTTAATATCCTGTATCCATATAAACTTATTTCTAGGGGATTTTTACCAAATGTGCATTATCATCTTTCTTTGGAATCAGATAGAACACTCATTTTTAGTCAAGCCCGGGAATTACTAATAATCTGCCGCTGAAAATGACTTCTAGTTTTTAAATTACTTTGCTCATCAGCTTCATGACACTAAAGTGACAAGAACAAAGACAAGCCATATTTATTACTGTTTCATGAAGAGAAACTGAGACACACAGTGTTTATGAGACTTATAAGAAGCTGCAGACCTGGGACAAAAGAAAAGTCTCATCTTTGGATGCTCAGACCAGGGAGTCTTTTAAAGAAGTATTATATTTAACACCTTAATTCAGTAAACTAGAAAGGACATGTGTATGTTTGTAATCTAGGTATTTGAAAATGTTAATTTATGTATTCAAAATAAATTAATTGAACATATAGTCTATGCCAGATGGTAAGCTAGGGGTTGTGAATAAAATGGCAAAAATAAAGATTCCATAGTCACAGATATGTCATTCTTTTATGTGGTGGCAGATAATAAACAAATGACCAAGTAAATAAATATAAACCACAATGTTAGGTTGTTAGGTAGCAACAAGTGCATAATGACAAATAGAACAGTGTGAGTGGACACTGAATGATGGTGATATATATTTTTAGGCTGCTCAGGGAAGGCTTCTTTAAGGATGTGGTGATGTGTGTTGAGAGGTGAGGGATGAGCATGGCTCATCCCTGTGATGGAACGCTCCCTGTCATGGTCCAGGACCAGCAAGGAGGCTGGCCTCGTTCAAGTGGAATGAACAGCAGGATGCGTGGTCAGAGGTAGTCTGAGTCAAAACGTGAAAGCTGTTAAGTATGGAGCTTGGATTTTCTTTTAAACTACAAAAGGATTCCACTGGAATGTTTGGACAATGAAATTATCCTATTAACATTTTAAATGATTATTCTGGATAGTGCAGAGTGGCAAAAGTGAAAGCATTGACTCTGGCTGAGGTAGAAGATGATGGCTACTACAGAAGAATGAGGGAAATATTAAGAAGTGGTTTGTATAGAAACATTCTATACAAACATTAAGTTTGTACAGAAAAGCTATACAGTTTTACGTCAGTACCAACGATTAGTATTTCAAAGGCAAAGAGCTGTTTCCTGAGTTCCTGCTGTTCAGAGGATATGATGTGGCACCTGCAGTTATAAGAAATTATAATACTTCCTTCCCTCAAGTAATAAATAGTATTTTACCAGTCATCTGACATTGTTTTTTCATTTTCCATAGGTTTGGAATGTATACGTGTGTGGAAAAGAATAACATTGTAACTCAGAGAATACTTTATTACTTTCTAAAGGTT
Organism: Vicugna pacos; assembly: GCF_048564905.1. Taxonomy (NCBI): domain Eukaryota; kingdom Metazoa; phylum Chordata; class Mammalia; order Artiodactyla; family Camelidae; genus Vicugna; species Vicugna pacos. The sequence continues at coordinate 68,841,696 of NC_132993.1, read as the reverse complement.
TGCAATTTACTAACTTAATAGCCTCTTTCATAACACTCATTATATTGGCCAATTACTATCTTTATTAACAGAAAACATCTCAAATTTTATTACTAATTCATAAATTACTAATGTTCTACTAATGCAAATTAGTAATATAAATATTACTTTTTCAGATGACAGTAGGATAATCATGGGCTAGGATGGTCAAGAAATGCCACCAGGTAGAGCCCAGCTCTGTTATTTGAAGCATGAAGGATATATCATCTTTGGTCAAGGTGGGAAGTCATCCCAGATGGAAATTATGGAAAAGAAAGCTGAAAAAACAAAGATGAAGATGTTGATTGTTTATGGAATTCTGGGTGACATGGATAGGACAGTTTGATTGGAGCATACAATCTTACTGACACAAGCAGAAGATAAACTCAGAAAGTTCAATTCTGGCCAGATTCTTGGTAATCTGGAATGACAGTCTAAGGAACTCGTTAGTAACTTACTCTGCAGGCAAAGGAAGACACTGTAGGTTTTGAGTGTAAGGAGGATGTGATGAGAGATGTTTAAAAACACATGAGAATTAAATATGATAACATATGTAAACTACAGTTAATATACTTCATCTCCACACTGTGTATTCATGCTCCACAGCCCCAGAGCCTCATTAGAGAATCACGAATGTGTATGGACATATGCCAATACCTTACATTATTAATGCATAGGTTCCCTCTATATTTATACAGGTTAACAGATACTTCCTTAAATAAAATATGGATTATCTATGGAAAGTACAGATGGATTATAATTCCCAGCAAAACTTTAGAGTAGCTAGGCTTTAAATACAATTTAAAATGTTAAAAACATATAAATAATATTGTTCACTCTGTTGAAATCCTGTTTTAGCCACAACCAACCCTAGTTTACTTTCTCAATTCTCCATTTCAATTTGTAAGTGTAAACATTTTTCCTTTCCAGGTTTTTAATATGCATTATTTTATTTAAGCTTAAAAATACTTTTACTGTATATATTTATTTTCATTTTATAGGGGAGAGGATGGAGAGTCATAGAGATAAAGTTGTAGGATATGAAATTTCTTTAGTAACAAAAGATGACGGGACATACAAAAATGATTACATAAACCACAAACTAATACAGCATGCTTCCAGCCAGAGGTGGAGATTCCCAGGGCCCCCAGGTAATCTATGACAACAAAATCTATGGATGGCATTACCTAACCAGATAAAAGATGGGTATAGAGGATAGACAGACAGATAGACAGACAGACAGACACATACATACATACTAGATGATACATGGATACATACCATATATGTGCAACCTGTGTACCATATATACATACACATGTATATATAAATTACATGTGTCCTGTTATGTACACATGCACATATATTCACATGTGATCACAGATATGTATGCACACACTCACACAAATACACAAACATCTATTTATATAGAATTCCCCTTTTGCCAATCTCACAGGAGAACCATACACCAGATTACATAAGTAATTATTACTGTTTTCAGTACTTCTTCCTTTGTCTTGTTCCTTTAGAAACTCATTACAGAATCACATACACCTATCTGTACCAGCATGCCAATGGTTACTACCAGACAATGTGTAATGTGTCTCAGAGACTTTTATCTATAGCATTTAATATGGGAGAAGTAGAGAGCTAAGAGATTTAGAGCAAATGGAATTTGAAGTTGTATTAATAAGACTGATTTGTAATTATCTTTAGTTTCTACCCTGATGCAGAATACTTGGATTTTTTTTCAGAAAGTAGTTTCATGACATAAAAGTTTAAATTTTCATGTGGAATTGGATGAGTTATTTAAGTCTTAATTGTTGAGATCACAGTGTCAAATTATATAAGAAAACAGAATATTAAAGCACGTTAATCAAATATATTTAATTACTTACATCAAGACAAGCCCTATCTTCCACAGAAAATGAAAAACAACTAATATTCAGTGTATTTGAATTTGGAAAAATGAGAAGACACTTGATTGGAATTTGTGCTTTGCTTTATGCCATTTGAAGTCTTTGGCTCTGAGAACATAAAGATGTTAATCACTTCCTTAAGACTGTTTTAGCATCCACTGAAAGACAAACACAAGGCGAAGCGTCATACACCTTTTAGAAATATTCTGAAAAGCTAAGCAAGCAAAGAAGAAAAAGTCTTTCATATTTGAACCTCTACCAAGACCCAAACTTGGTAAACTGGTTAAAATTTTTTTAAAAAAAGACACAAAAGAACACCCCTCCTACTGCCAGTGAACTCTTCCACAACACCTTGGGAGCAATACTGATCTCTGTAGGGTATCACTAACCTCTTTGTTTTCTCATCACCAGCCACTCAGAGCACCATTACCTTCCTCCCTTCTTCCCAGATTGGATACTTCGAGATTATTTCCACTCCTTGCGTGTGTAAATTTGGCTCATGACTTTTCACTCTCTGTTCAGCTGCCTTATCTTTTTAGACAAAACATGTTCACCCCTTCAGCTGCTTTAGACATTTCCGGCTTTCTATCTTCAGTTCTATGCCTGGACTATGATTCCCTCCTCCAGTTTCCTCTTAAGTCACTGTGAGTGAGTAATAGTCACCTTAGGATCAAGTTCCCCAGCAATCAAGCTGTTTTTCTTACAGGCAATCGCTCTCAAATGCTCTTCTCAAACTTTAAAACTTGATTTTTTGGCACCAGTTCGATAGGAATTCTGGATTCTACAGCTTTCATGCTTATGTGACCCAACCGCTGCAGATTTCGGGGCTTGTGGCATGAGGTTGAGTGGGTGGATTCAGTGGTGAATAGTTTAATGAGTCACTCACTGAGGGGGTTTTAGTGCTGAAAACTGAACCCAGAGAGATGAACAAGAGGTTCTTAAAGAACATGAGCAATATCATTTCATAAGAAGAAAACACCTGACCAAAACCCAAGAAGGCTATAGCATCTCCTCTCTCTTTCAGGAAATCAGAAAGTGTCATTGTGTACCATTATTAAGTGGCTAAGAATACAAGTTAATAATTTAGTTTGGAACAATACCACATTTTAAAATAAAAGGTTGTTGTTTTGGTGGTATGTTGCGCTTGTGGCCCCAGTCTTCCCTCCCTATTGTCATGCTCTTTTCCACGTGACTTTGCAGTTTTTCCCTCCACAAAGGAGGCTGATTATATTTCTAACTCTTAGCTATGCGTTTGGTCATGAGACTTGCTTTGGCCAATAGAATGGGCTGAAGGTAAGAGTGTGCTAGTTCTAAGCCTAGAAAACAGAATGTGTTTTCATCTTCTCTCTTGTTCTTCTACCATTGCCCTAAGAAGGACATGCCTGGGCCAACTCAATGGTCCCAGAAGGATAATGAGAAATATGTGGAACAGAGCTGCTCTCACGAGCTGCCCCAACCGAGCCCAGACTAGATCAGTGACCCGAGCCACCCTGCAGAAACCAGCATGAACTTACATCAGATAAACCCCAGCTGCCTCAGCTGAAGGTTGCATTAAGGCACTGGATTTACACTGTTTGTTATACCATAACAGCTATTCAGTACACACTGAATAGTCTATCAAATAAGTATAGAATTAGTTACTGACAAGTTTATCTAAAGTCCCACTTCATTATAATTTTGTGAATATATTTTAACTAGATGTCTCCTAGACAATGTCTGCACTTACTGTAAGAAAAACACATAAACAATTCCTTTATATTATGGAATCCAATAACAGACATTTGCCCCAAAATAGTACCAGTCGAGACTTACCCTCACCGAAATTTACATTTTTTATCACACAGAAATTTATCAGTAAAATTAATTTCCAGAATCATGCCTTTGAAGTTTGGCCAAGCCCTAAATTTGTCTGTGAATCTCCAAATGCTGACAGTATATCATGGGAGTTAAGAATAGATTTGGCCTTAAAATCGAATACTGGAATGGTGGTTACCAGGGACTGAAGAGAGACGGAAATAGAGAGTTATTAAACGAGAGGCACAAAGTTTCAGTTAAGTAAGATGAACAAGCTCTACAGATCTGCTTTATAACACTGTAGCCATAGTCAAAAATAATGTATCATACACTTAAACTCTGTTAAGAGGATAGACCTCATGTTAAGTGCTCCTACCTCAATTAACAAAAGAAAAAGAGAGAGAGAGAGAGTAGAATTGAAATTACACAATTGTGGATATAAGCCCAAATGAGCTACTCATTGGCTACTTGTCCTCAGAAGGTAATTAAGATTTTCTGAGCTTCAGTTTTTTATCGCAGAGGAAAATACTAATAACAGTATTTAATTATATTGCATATACAGCATATACAGCACTTAGCCTACTATCTGACAAATGTGTTATTTTCAAAGAAAGTTTAAATTATATTTATTGATATTGTAGTATTTATCCATATTTTATATTGTTCTTTTAAAAAGTAGTTGTTGAAGATATGCCATGAGATGAAACCAGCTTCAGGGGTGGAGACAATCAGCAAGGGATCCCTCCATGTTGAAGAAAGGACCCAGCTGCATTGCTGAGAAAGCACTGTCAAGAAGACCTGGCGTGAGATCAGGAGGAGAGTAATGGATCTCAGGCAGTATCTCATGGGCCGCAGCCCAGAGGAGAAAAACAGTGGGAACAGAGAATACACTTCATACAAACTTTAAGATACTATCTTGTCAGTGGTGACAAAAATCAGTAACAGATTTGTGAAAGGCAATATGTACCAAAAATGTTAATGTGTATAACCTTTCTTCAATAATTCTATCCTAATGAATTCATCCAAAGAATAGCAATAAATATATGTGCAAAGACATTTACATAAGGATATGCAAGCAGTGCTGCTAACAATAGTGGAAATGGCAAGCACACATGTTTATTAAAAAAGGAATATTTGGCACAGCCATTATGGAAAACAGTATGGAGATTCCTCAAAAATACCAAAAATAAACTTAACATATGATCCAGCAATCCCACTCCTGGGCATATATCCAGAGGGAACTCTAATTTGAAAAGATACATGCACCCCAATGTTCATAGCAGCACTATTTACAATAGCCAAGACATGGAAACAACCTAAATGACCATTGACAGATGACTGGATAAAGAAGTTGTGATATACTTATACAATGGAATACTACTCAGCCATAAAAATAATAAAATAATGTCCTTTGCAGCAACATGGATGGACCTAGAGATCACCATTCTAAGTGAAGTAAGCCAGAAAGAGAAAGAAAAATACCATATGGTATCACTCAGATGTGGAATTTAAGAAAGGAAAGGAAAGGAAAGGAAAGGAAAGGAAAGGAAAGGAAGGAAGGAAGGAAGGAAGAAAGAAAGAAAGAAAAAGAAAGAAAGAAAGAAAGAAAGAAAGAAAGAAAGAAAGAAAGAAAGAAAGAAAGAAAGAAAGAAAGAAAGAAAGAAAGAAAGAAAGAAAGAAAGAAAGAAAGAAAAAGGAAGGAAGGAAGGAAGGAAGGAAGGAAGGAAGGAAGGAAGGAAGGAAGAGAGACACTAGAGAATTCACCTACAAAACAGAAACAGACTCACATACTAAACAATCTTATGGTTACCAGGAGAAAGGGGATGGGAAGGAATAAATTTGGTAGTTTGAGATTTGCAAATGTTAACCACTATATATAAAAATAGATTAAAAAAACAAATTTTTTCTGTATAGCAGAGGAAACTATATTCAATATCTTGTAATAACCTCTAATGAAAAAGAATATGAAAATGAATATTGTCTGCAATCCCAGGGAGAGAGATGTTTGAAACATGGTTTGGGTACTTTAAAAGGGGCAGTTTCAGAGGAAAAGTAATATTATGAGGACATTACATATGACAAGTACCAAGTTCTATTGTTTACTTGTGATAGCCTGCTCATCTTTCTAACAACCGTATGTGACAAAAGCTTCCATTGATTGAAAACTTCCTCATTACCAGAGCTATATAGAGTGCTTTGGGGCATTACTTCAGTTAATCCACCTTCCAACTCAGCTGGTAGATATTCTTATCCCTGGTTTCTGCTAGCTATCCTCAGAGACAGAACTTTCCAACATACAAAGACATCTCAGGGCAGTAGGAAGAGGTTTCCATCCAAAATGGGGCATGAATAAACCCTAGCTGTGAGTCACCACTTGGTCTCCTCCAGTATGGCAGAGACTCACATTCTTAGTGGTGAATCTTTTCCAGATACCACTGATCAAAAGGCATCTACCTGACCATAGCCATGTTTCCAGTTATAGGTTGTGATTCCTTAGGAAATATAATTTATACAAATCTCCTCAAGCTCATCTGACCACCCACCTCAAAGCCTATCCCTAAAGTCCAGAAGAGGGTTCTTCTCCCTGGGAATGTCCCGTTTCATTATCAAACAGTTTTAAGAGCAAAATTTCATTATCACACAGTTTCATCATAGACAAAAAAAAAAAATCTCATTTGCCAATATTTCTGGGTAAATGGAGTTGTGCAAAATATCATGCTTTCTACAATCTAATCCTTCAATATTCAAAAACAATCTTAAGTTTCATCATTTTACAAAGAAACTAAAGAATGCTTATTTAGTTAAGTATAAAATTCTTTTTATATAATTTACAGTATACTTACTTAAAAACTAAAAATTGGAAAGATGATAAAACAATGTGTACTTATTTGTCCTTATGAATATGAAAATTAAAACCCATGACCATATTTTCATGTATTTGTACTAAGTTTTAGTAAGTTGGAAAAAACCTTAAGTTTTGTAATAGGAGTTAGTTTATAATTCATGGAGTTAATTTACAGCTCTATGGTTAATTTCCCCAGATGTACCAATTAAGTATATGCATACAAGGTGAAGTGTGTGTATTATGGGAAAATATTGTCATCATGAAAAATTATTTTTCAGATTGAATTGTCTCTGTTGATCAAATTCAAGAGTGAAATTCCAAAGAAGTGAGGAAACTACTCATGAAGATTCTGCTCAGCACTCACACCACTGGATTCATCTACCAAACACATGAACATAATTGTATCTATTTGTAAGAACAAAGCTTCTATTTGAGGAAGCGGTCTGGCCTTGAAAAATATCCCACAAATCACCAGCTTATTCCGTAACTAAAATGAGGTGACAAAACTGAAGCAGGAAAAAACAAACAAAAACAAAAAACTAAGCTCCATGCTCATCAAAATTAATACATGAAGTCCCATCCAATTTACGTAACCAATAAACTTCAAAGTACTGGTGGCTTTTCTCTTCATATTTTATTGCTACAGTATTTTCTGATTTGGGACAATTTGTAACAAATAAGGCAAGAACACTGGCAGCATGACACATACAATTGCTAAAAACATAATTTGTTTGGCAACTAATTTGTGGTTATTTTGATTCAAATGCTAAAAATGTAAATGAAAGTTATAATTTCAAAATGAGACTGAGTTTAGCATATTAGATTCTGGGAAAATTTTTTCAGTGGATTATAAGGCAATATGAGAAATTCCATGGCAGATTTTGTGTGAATTCCAAATATTGAGTCCAGCATATATTGTCAGAGAAATGAGACTGATTTTCTGCAATGTATTTCAAGTATTTACTTTATCATACCATATCATAAAAGATGTCACAGTAAATGAAAATGAAAGGGTATTTCCTTGGATTGAAAAAAAAAAAGACTTAAATGATTGTGAGCAATAAACATGTACATTGTTCCAGATGCACTAGAAGACACAAAAGAAAGATAAACTTAAATCGTACATGTGATATGTTTACAGTTTAGTCTGGCAGCAAAAGCAAAAGGGACAAAATCTTCAGTTGGCAAATTCCAGGTTCTATTGTATGATATGGGCTATAGGTACTACAGTTCATGAATGGGAATTAGAGGGAAGGGAGTAACAGAGGAGAATTGTTCAGAGAAGGCAAGGGGTTTTCCCAGGCTGTGAATTTGTTCGCACTTTGATAGGCAATGGTAGCATAATGCCACTTTGATAGGACTCATGAGCGAATTCAGAAAAATGGAATGGATTTGGCATGGGTTTAGTTCTCTATTGCTGCCAAGGAAAATTAACAAAAATTCAGTAGCTGAAAACAATACAAATTTATCTTCTCTAGTTCTATAGGTCAGAAGTTTGACAACTTGGACTGAAATCAAGGCATCAGCAGGCTTAGTTCCTTAATGGATGCACTAAGGGAGAAATCTTACTCTTGACTTTTCCAGCTTCTGAAGGGCTCTCTCTGGTCTTGCTTAAAGACCCCTACACTTCAGACTGAGCAACAGGGAACCTAATCCTACTCACAGGGCCATCTCTCCCTGACCACAGCTGGGAAAGGTCCTCTGCTTTTAAGAACTCATGTATTTAGATTAGATTCTGGATGACCTCCCTGGAACAAAGCCCTTAAGCTTAATCAAATCAGCAGTCTTTTGCCAAGTAAGGTAACATATTCACAGGTTCTGAAATTAGGATGTGGACATCTTGGGAGTCATTATTTTCCTAACACATCATGGGCATGAGATGGGATACTCTCCCTTGTTTCCTTTCTTAAAGTTTTCTAGCTTTTAAAATGTTGTTTCTTAAACTTAACATTAGGCTAAGCTTAACCCAATAGTAACAGGCTGATTTTAATTTGAGCATGGAGGCGGGGGACATGGTGAAGGTGGAGAGGAGGAAAAAAGGACCTCAACTTTCATAATTTTCTAATTTGCCTCAAGTTACTCATGATGTTAACATAGAGAAATTAAGCCCATTTTATAAGAATGTTCCATCTTGGAGCTCCTACTTCATCCAAATAATTATACACAATGACCTTGGTGATAGCTGTGTTCCGATAAGAGAAGAAGTGGCCTGCGCTTGGGTTGTCTCCAGTCATCAAGAGTCCCTCAAAACAGGCACAGGCATCTTTTGTTAAACAGTCTAATCCAGATAGCTCCCTTTGGCACTCATGTAGACCTCAAACACACAGAGATTTAAATGGTCAACAAATTGTTAAAAGCACTTAATTTCTGTCTACTGCCCTCTCCTAGTCTCCTGGCCACACCAGTCTCACAAAATTCCACTCTTTGATCTTCCATTTACTAACCTCCATTTGGGTTCATTGTCTTATATGCTGTGATCTGCAAACCCAGCCCTGTACAGTATGGCCCCTCAGCGCAAATTCTGACAGAAGAAAGAAGGCACCCACAACAAGCAAAAGTTACAACGGGATTCTTGGTAGCAAATATAGCTGATGACTATTTTGAGGTTACTCTACGCAGGGTCTTAAATGTTACACAGAGCTCCCAGGAAGATGGCAGCCCTGGTCCATCCACAGGTTGACTGGCAAGTGCTGTGACCAGAAGTTCTATACTCCAGTCCCTGTTCCTTGAGCTCTGCCCTCGGATGTTCCACCGCCCAGAGCTTGCATGCACCATGGGGCGCCCCAGGACCAGGAGCTGGTAGGTTCGGGGGCTCCTGGACGGGGGTCCTGGGGCGCCCCTCCTCTCTCGGGACCTGTTGTCCCGGTTCTCATCTTTCCCCCGGATCTAGTATTCAGGGCGGACCAGTGGAGCAGACCCGGCAGCTGCTGACCCTCTATTACCCCACGGGAGCAGTGCTTCGCTTCCACAACCTGTGCACAGCACCTGCCAAATACAGTGTTTGACGCAGAAGGATATGTGAAGCCTCAGTCCTGCATTGTCATTGTGATCCGCCACGTGGCGCTTGATCCCAGCCATTATGACGTCCAGGGCCGCTTCCGCATTGAGCTGTCTGAGGAGGGAACAGAGGGCCGTGTGGTGGGGTGCAAGGACATCACCTCGGTTTTGAGGGTCCCTGTGTACCCCCTTGAGCTTCTGGGACAGCCTGACCCAACACCCCATCCAGGGCTTCCTTCCTGGACAGCACCACCCATGGCCCAACACTTCCCAGAAAATCCCCACCCTCAGCTGGCCACCAGCTCCTTCCTCCTCTTCTTGCTAAAGGGCGTAGTCTGTGGCCTTCCTGCTGCTCCACTCCAGGATGAACTCAGCAGCCAGCTGCCCCAAATCCTGCATGTCTCCCTGGGACAAAAGTTGGTGGCAGCCTATGCCTTGGGCCTCCTGTCCGTGGTGTTCCTCCGGACCTGAGCTCCAAGCTCAACCTCCAACCCTCTCCCTGGGCAGGGACATGGACCTGGATGTGAGACAGCCACTGTGATGCTTATAACCTTGCCTCAACTCCTGCTTCCTTCTTCCTCCTTCCTGCCTTACCCCAGCCCCAAAACCCAGGATTTGTATTCATTTTCCAAGTTGACTAAAATAAATTTGTAAAATTGAACTGAGAAAGAAAAGTATTGCACAGAGAATTTTGTCTTGATGGGGTAACTCAACATGAATAAGGAAGTTTCAGGGCTTAATTGATATTTTAGAAAGATTATTTAGGTACATCTGCCAAAAAATAACAAAAACAAGAATTGGGGAGACGCAGATAAGAGACTAGGTGTGAGGTTTGCTTAGTAGTTGAGGAAATCAAGATTATGTCAATTTAAAAAAACACTGGCTTCATTCAGAGAGTTATAAAACATTTTAAAGTGTCATTTCTCTTTTTAAAATTTATACTTTTTTTAATTAAATGGTAGATTTCAGATTCTGATTTTGATGTGTATGTGTGTAATGGAAACAGTCTAATAAGAAAAATTTCAGAGGGGTGAATGAGTAATAATTTTAACATTTTAGATATTGTTTGATATTATAGTCACAGTCAGTTTAGTTGTGCATAAATATCCTGCATCGTAAGAGTTAACGTTTTTAAGAAAATTCATTCTTGCTTGCAGTAAATATAAGGAAAAACTGAAATCATTTTTCCTTATAATTGAGGAAATGTATATAAAGTGAACTAAAATCATTTCCAATAACATCTGTCAAACACTTTGGTCATTATATATTTTTAAAAAATTATCTCTACAGTTTTAGCCTAAGAATATATGAATAATAATGGTTTAAAAGACTCTTGTTCTACATGGAAAGCTATTAATTTGAACCATGCTCCTAGAGAATGTCATTCTAAGTGAAGTAAGCCAGAAAGAGAAAGAAAAATACCATATGAGATCGCTCATATGTGGAATCTAAAAAACAAAAACAAACAAACAAACAAAAACAAAGCATAAATACAGGACAGAAATGGACTCATGGACAGAGAATACAGACTTGTGGTTACCGGGGGGGGGGGGGGGCGGGGTAGAGGGTGGGAAGGGATAGACTGGGATTTCAAAATTGTAGAACAGATAAACAAGATTACACTGTATAGCACAGGGAAATATACACAAAATGTTATGATAAATCACAGAGAAAAAAATGTGACAATGAGTGTGTATATGTCCATGTATGACTGAAAAATTGTACTGAACACTGGAATTTGACACAACACTGTAAAATGATTATGAATCAATAAAAATGTAAAAAAAAAATTTATAATAGATATTTAAGATACTAAAAAAAAAAAAAGAACAACAGACGTACATTAGGCCAATCTAATCCCTTGCTAGAGAATATTAAGTAAATGGGATAATATATAATTAAATATTTCTACTACATAATAACTAATTTTTATACTTTACTAGATGGAAAATTCAAAAGGGGGATATTGGTTATACAGATAAAATGTAAGAACTATTAACTCATCTTTAACTACAAAGAAACTTCCAAAGTTCAGTTAATTAGGAAAAAAAAGTCTTAGTTCATTTGCAAGAATATGCTGTTATATTAACATTTTCTTAAATTCACTTTTAACATTTTACATCAAGATTACAACTATAGCAAACTTACACTAGTGAAAGTGAGAATTTAATCACTGATGCAGATAATTCCAGTCCTTAGGTCCTACTGTTTAACATAAGTAGGGGTCTAATTATAATTTATTCAAATGAGCCATATGCTGTGACCAAACTTATCAGATTGCCATTCAAACTTCTATGATATAGATAAAATCCTAACTTGTTCATAGAACAAAACAGTGGGGGAAAAATCTCATAAAGTAATTATTTTGTGCAATTAACACGTGTGGAAAGTTTGTTACTAACATGAGGGACTTAAAAGATTTCTATATCTAAATCTGCTTTAACTTTGATCAATTTAGTGAGAAACTTTGATGAATTTACTTCCTTACTGACCTAGTTTATGGAGCTCTTTAAACTTTAGGAAAAATAGTTACATTTTTAAATGCTTGATATGAGACACTGTCATGAATTATTTGAGGTAAGTCTTCCCTTTTGCCTGGACCTCACAGAGGTTGAGCTAAAGAACAGGATAACTCCCTTCCATGTCAGTCAATTTAGAAGGTTTGGGAACCTCATTAATCATTTCTTGGAGGGTACTTCTAGGACATAACTGTCTCAATTACAAATAGGGTCATGTGAAAGTTAATGAGTCCTTTAAATAACTCATTGGTTCCTTGTTCCATTTATTTTTGCTAATATGTTAGGGCAGAGATCACTTTTCTATGACACTGGAAAATTAAAAATAATTATCATCTGCAGGTTTCGCACAATTTTTGATTTGTTATCATATGTTAAATTTTATTTTAAATCTATTTAAATGTATTACAGAACCCTAATCATGGAAAATAATTATATCATTGTGACTTCAGAAGAGAAGGGAGATCTATTTCATAATTATTATAATGGATAAGAATGAAAATGAACAAATATAAATTTATTTAAAATATCAAACATTATTATTTTATTATTGTTATATCAGTCTGAAACCAGAAAGCAGTATGTCTCTCCATAATTTACATTAAATACAACAGTAGTGGTGTTTTGTCAAGAAAGGTAAGGTTATGTAGAAGTATAAAAAAAAAACAAAAAAACCCAGAGGCCTAACAACAAAAAACAAAAGTCCATTTCTCATTCCTACAAATACACTGTGGATTCCATAACATCCCAAAACCATTCTCTGTACAGCAACTCAGGAATCCAGACTGCTTCAATCATGTGACCATTATCTCAACACAAGTCTTTGTTTTTGCCAAGCTAGGGAGAGAGATTGGAAAATCGAAGATGAGCCAAACTCTCTTGGCCTGTAAGTTTTATGTATCACCTCTCTTCACCTTTCATTGACCATATCAGCTTTCACAGTTCTTGGCCCCACCTAACCCCTGGAGCAAGGGAATATAGAGGACTAATGGAATATATATGGGGAATATTATTTGAGGACTGTTTCCTTTGTTCCCATTAATTTACGAAGAAACACACTCAACTACTCTCCAAGTGAGACAACTCAAAGGTCCAATCCAGTCTGTTTCTGGATAATCCAGACCTCTGATATGTGAGTCTCTATATAAGGTTCAGATGTCAGTACTTTCAGTCAAAACATACATATAAAAAAAGACAGTTAAGGGAACCTCTTCATACACATACAGAAATAGAACAGATACTAGTTAGCAAGGAGAAGCCGAAGAGACACATCAGTCACTAGTACATAGATATTTCGGTTTCCGTGAGCAGACATCGTGGGAGGACCTAAACTGGGAGTGAGGAATATTCCTCCACTGGGTCTACATTCTTTTGGGAGCCTCCAGAAAGTGAGTTGTTCTCTGTGCCTCTTGGCTTCATCATTACGGTTGCTTTTCCCCCCCATTATCCTTGTTCCCATCTGATACAGGTTTGAGGACATATTCCCTATTTGCAATCTGAGGAGTTCTGTAAGTCAGCTTTCTGCCCATAGAAAGTTTGGGAATTTAGAGTCGTTTAAAGCCTGTAAAAGTTTTTTTTTTTTCTGTCCAAACACATAGTTTCTTAACCAAAAGAACTTACAAAAACCCGATAAGTTTTCAATCCAGTCTTCTCCATGTACCCAGAAAATACACAGCTCTTTTCTATTTTGTACGTCTCTATTCTTTCATTCCATTATTCATTCTCTCTATATAACAGGGTTGCACAGAAACTGTTTGAATTTCCGGGCAAAGCCACACTCTTAATCTGATCTTTGCCCTGAATCATTTTACCAAATTATTCAGTGCCACATTCTTAACCTGTTCTTTGCTTTGAGGCAATTTAATCAGTCGGAGATATATTACCAGACATTTATCAGTAAAGACTTTTCACTCTTATCATTTATTAGGGTCATAAAGCAATTGTTTTACCAACACTAAAATACTCTGAATTAAAGGCTCTCTCTACTCATTTCACTTTTGTTTGCAAATTAGCCAGTTCTATTCTGAGCCCATTTTTACTTAATACACCTCGCTAAAGAGTCAATAGCAAATCACACATATTAATAACATCCTGCTTTCAAACCAGAGTCCCAACGTTGTTAGGTACATGATCTGCTGCTCACAGTGTTCTAATGCTTTGCTATTGTATGAAATAAATTTCCGTCTTGTGAAAGCCTCTAATATCAGTTATCCTCTGCTCATCCACCACTGGATCCTTAGGTCAATGCCAAATATATTAGATTTTCTAAAACATCATCTCACCTCTGTTACCAATTTCTACAATAACCAAGATAAGCTAGCTAAGACAGAACAACTAGATAGGATGTATTAAATAGAAATAATGCCCACATTTCAGTGCTCAATACGACAAGGGCTTAGTTCTGGCTCATGCAGAATCTGATGAATATTTGAGCAACTCTTTGGGCACTGTTCACCTTGCAGCAACTCAGTGGTCCAAGCTGTTTTGATATTTTGGGTTCACAACACAAGGCCTCTAGGTACACAGTAGAGCAAGAGAGAAACTAAAGAATCATGCCTGAGATTCCCACTGCTTTAGCCTAGAAATGTCACATGACACTTCTCATACTTTATCCTCCAAAAATAGTCTGCGGTTCAAAATAACTACAATTGAACATAGGGATGAAGGGAAGAAAACAGAATATTTGGTGACAAGTACTCTCTGCCAAAAGAGACCTGCCACCCTAAACTTTTGTTGAGAGATGACTAATATATTTACCTTTTTTAAAAAAGAAGTTTCTTTAACTAACCCTATCTCAAATGAAAAATTGAACAAGCAGTATATTTTAATGGTTAAGGGTGTAGTTTCTTTTTCAGGTAATCCTGGTTGATCAGCACTGTGATTTTGGGACCAGAGAGGTTAAATGAGATAATTTCTATAAAACACCAGATATCTGAAGCATATGATGGTCATAGCTTTAACTGGGAAAAACACACTATATGCATTTTTCCATAATATAATATAGATATTTAATTCACAATCATCTGCTAAAATTAAGAAATCATATTAGTTGAACTTGCCAGAGAAATCTAATTCTTTTGCTATTGGAAAAAAAAAACAATAAAGCCAAGTTTTCACTTGAAACTTCAAATTTAGCTGGCTTCCTTAGAATTAATTTTAAATGGACTGAAAATTAGAACATGTGATGTGACACTATTCTAACTAAATTAATAAATTAAAGGAAGAGGGATGGCAATGAACTGGTGAAAAGGTTAGGAGAAGGATAGATTAAATTTAATGACCCAAAACACTTAATTTTGTCTTGGACAAAACCTAACAGTAATTAGGGTTAATTAACAGACACATGCCTCCACCATCTTAATTTAATATGTGCAATATTATTCTGTTTGATCTCTTTTCTTTGAAAACTGTTGGCTAAATGATACAGATAAAGAGAATGCTACCCTAATCAGAGAAAATGAGTTTCGACTTTGAATCTGATCTGTAGTCTGGCTCTTTTATAGCTGTCCTGACTTCTAAAGAAACAGATCTCTTTAAAAACAGAAACCGTTAGAATGGTTAGAATGTAGACGTGTTTGACGTATTAAAACTCTATACTTGTTTGATCTTACCAAACAATCTGAATGCACATCAACAGAAAGAAAGCTCACCTCTGCCACAACAGGCATGTTTACAATCATTTTAATGATATCATCAGATGTTGCTCTTCTATTCTAGGCTGCTACACAAAAACCATGTGAGAGAAGTTTATCACCCGTGCACAATGGAAATAACCTATTTAAAGGAATCACAGTAAATACAGATGGAAGATAGAACTCAATTCATTTCCTAGGTTAAAATACGACCTTAGAAACAAAGGCTGTTTTGTGGTAGAGTTTTTACCTTTTACTTGAAACCAGAAAAAAAAAGTTACAGTGAACAGACTTTTCCTGATCTCAAAACATTTGAATTTCAGTGTCTCTGGCAAAGTCTCTCGGCTGACAGGTTGGTTCTTAGCTCAGGTAAGAAATCTGAGTTTTAAAAGCTTTTCCAAAACATTTACTTGGTTCTTAAGCCATCTTGGATTTAGATGTTTTCAGGGAAGTTGGTAGTTAAGTAACCGTAACTTTATTGCCTCTATGCTTGTCTTTAAAAGGGGGTGGAAACTGCTGTGTGCTTTTTGAAGACTGAAAGAATTACAAGATAATTCCTCTTGAATCCGCACTGTTTTTAAGTACATTTTCTTTCATTTTTTTTAGGACAGGGATTGAATGTACTGTTGATTACTTTTAAAACCATTATTGAATGTATCCTAGAAATTTTGTTTAATTTTCAGTAATTTAACTTTATATACCGCTCTATATTTACAAATGAACAGACTGTAACTATCACAGGATTCTTAGTAATTCTTCATCCAACTGTACATAACGATGTGAAATACAAAGGAAAACTGAATACTCTTTCATTTATTAAATGATTTCTATGGATCTAAACTACATCGAGCCTTAGGAATGGAAGCACAAGTAATAGAAACGTAAGTAAGTTTTCTAGCAGCCAGTAGGTTATTAGAGGGATGCTGTGTCTGAGGCAGTTTTTGTTTCTGGTAACAGACTCAGAAGCACCTTCCCTGAAGTTCTGTTGTATGATCCTAGGAAAACTTCCTGATTGCTTAGCTCTCTGCAAGGACTCTGTGGAAACAAAGCTTCATTAATATGATTAGGAAAATAAAAGTGTGCAAGTTGGTTGGAATATCTTCCTACTGTTACGATCACAGGTAGCAATCTAGGGGTATCAAAGTCAAAATCACTTTTTTTCAACTACAAGGGAACAAATTACAAGGAATGATTGATCAAAAGGAGATATTAAAAAGGGAGATATTGAGGAGGAAGAAATAATAGTAAGGGCCCCATTTCTACCCCATTTCTATGTCTCATGAGCATTAGAAATGTTGGTGGTGAAGTTCTCTGACAAGAAATCTTTCTATCTGTCAGATATCAATCAAATGAAGAAGAAAGTATAGTAGGAGTTATCTTGATTAAATAAAATAGAATCAAAATTTATTTTGGCTTTGACTTTCCAGGTACATTGGAATTGCTCCATTTATGTAGAAAATGGCTAGAGTGAATCTAATCTCCCTGCATCTCTCCCCACGTGTTAACAGAATGTAACCTCTGATTTCCCTATCCACTATTTGCAGGAGGCAGGCCTATTTTGTGAATCTGAAGTAGGTAATGATGCACCCTAAAGAGTGCATTTGGCTTTCCTTTCTATGCAACTTTTATGGTTTCATTTCCCCCTTTTGATTTTCAAGTATGTAATTGTGTAACTCAACGGTACACACCTGGCTCTGAGTAGTCTAGCCCAGGCTGGTAAGAAAACAATTCATGAATCTCCGAGGTCTTGGCAACATTAATATGTCAAATTTAACAAAATTGCACAGAAATCCTAAACATACCTGCTGAATACTGATTGGAGATACCCTTCCTATATATAACATAAGATCCATTGTTTAGCTAAGGAATTCTACTTAGAGACTTTAAAGCAGTCATCATGGTAAAGAAAGAAATTGTGTACCTGAATGAGAAATTATTCCACTTATTTTTCTGCTTCCATACAGTGACAGCAGTTTTCTAAAAAATATGACTAAACTTATACAGAATCAGGATGAAGGAATGTTCATGCATAAAACAGAACAGATATAACTGTAAGCATATAAAAGAAAAGAGAGAGAGAGGGAAATTACAGCCTGTAAAATATTTACAATACATTCAAGGGCACTCAAAAATGTATATAATTGGACATTACCTATGCAAAGTGAGATTAAAATAATGGAGGTAATTTCCCAACACTTCTGTCCATCTCCTTCTATACTTTGCCATATTAAACTCCATTTGTCATAGTTATTTTCTACTAAACTAACAGCCACAAGTATCCTCTGGCTAAAATAAAATAATAAACCTAATGAAATAGATGATCATGTTTCTGAGACACTTCATAGAGCACGTGCAGCCACTGGTTGTCTTTAAGTTCTACTGACACTTGTAAAGCCCCTTCCAATCCCAGTGCCACTGCAGGAGTCCTCCTGTACGTCTGCCAGTGCAGGATTTTTGTATCAATACTTCTAGTACATTAAGCTAACTGAAAAAAAACTGGTGGTATTCAAGAATTACTACCTTTATAACAGCTGAGAACCAATTGCTTGGTCAATTTTCAACAATGTTGAGTGTATTCACTCCTTTACTGCTAGTAATAAGAAATGGTCCTTGGGGTCACGAATGCAGTTTGTGAGAACACTACCCAGTTTTCCTGTAGTTTTCTCTTCTCTCCCTAAAGTGGTACCTCACTCAGCGTACTTAGCAATTAAATTCACACTTAATTAGACATCCTAATACAGAGGTATTAAATTGTCAATAAGATTGTCAAGCCATCAGTGAGTGCCAGTATATATATCTTCAAGAGGGGAACTGAATTGATGCCAGTGCCTCTAAATGGAGTGTTGATTCATAACAGGATGAAGAAGAGATGGAAACCAACAATTCCTGCTTTTTAGAGAGTCTTGTTAAGATCTGGTGAAACATTTCATCAAGCTGTTACTTAAACTACTTTGGGATGTAGACAACATGGTAGCAGAGGTTGAACTACTGGCAAATGAGTAGTTAAAACTCAGAATGCTGGCCTGTGTTTAGTTACTCTTTGAGGCCAGACACTATCTGCCTGCGGCTTGCAATCCAAGCTGACTAAGAGTCCACCCTCATAGTTCAGAGCTTGGCATGGTTAGAAAAACCGACTTCTGTTTGCCAGCTTGAAGCTAGTTTAAATGCCAGCATGGAAACATCAGTCTTACTAGGAGGTATGATAAGGAGGTGCCTCAGATTCTCCCCAGTACCTTTCATCAAGAGGACACACCCTAACTTCTAGTTACTTGTGGGAAAGGGAGTGGGAAGGGATAAATTGGGAGTTTGATATTTGCAAATATTAACTACCATATATAAAATAGACAAAAAACAAAATATCTTCTGTGTAACTCAGGGAACTATATTCAACATCTTGTAGTAACCTATAATGAAAAAGAATATGAAAACAAATATATATATATATATATGTATATAAGTATATGTATGACTGAAACATTATGCTGTACACCAGAAATCGACACATCATAACCAACTATACCTCAATTAGAAAAGAGGGCACACCCTCTTTTCTAGCAAAGATCCAACTGCAATTATGCCTGCCTAGCCTAGATTAAAGATTATGTTTAATCAATTTATTTTGGCCAGAGATACAGGAGCATGGAATTGATTAAAAGCAAATAAGTGAAAACTTACTAAAATTTGAAGGGGATACACTAGCAATAAAATACAAAATCTGGCTAGGAAACATCTGTGGAAATCCCTCGGCCTCCAAGGTAGCATCAAAGAGAGATGCTAAAGCAGTGGATCCCCCGGAAGGACCAGTCAGGTCAGATATGGATGAGAAGGAAAACAAAGAGGAAAGTTCCTCTCTTTTGGTGATAGATTTTGGAACAGCCGTAGGGACAGGATGATTGGCTAATCAGGAAACTTACTTCACTGCCAGGATAGGATTTCCTGCCATTACTAAATAGCAGGGTAAGATACATGCTTTCAGTAGCAATTATTGTGTGTTTACAACTGTTCACACTTACAATGGAAAATTAAGTTAGAGCATTTCTTCTCCATAATTGTACATTGTGCATGTTAAAGGCAATACCTTCTGTTTTAACTCAGAGTCTCCAGATCATGAGTAGTCTCCTCTAACCTGTTAGAGTGGATATGTACCAGCCATGTGTCTTATCACCATATGTAATAAATGGCAAATGGATAAACCTTTGGGGGTGGTCTCCCCTGTGGGAGAGGTGAGCATCTTCCATGTGAAACGAGTATGGATGTGGAACTATTGCAGATACCATTAGTCTGCTGCCAAAATCCATTCTTAGCTTCCTTCATTCTATGGATTTCCAGAAGATTCTCATTTCTCTAGTCTCTCTTGAAGCAAGAAATAGTCATGTGGCCCAGTTCTGACCAAAGTAACCTAAGAAGAATTTTACTGGGGTCTTGTTTAAAAGATAATTTGCTACAAGGAAATAAAAGAAAACTGCTTGCTGTCTCTCCTTTCCCTTGGTTTTTGCCTTGCTAATATGATTCTTAGAGCTATAGACACCATTTGTAGCCAGGATACAAGAACGATGAGGACAAATAATCAGCATACTGAGAACTAGAAGGAAAACAGGTGAGTTGTATTGTTCTTTAATCACTGAATCAGTCATGAAACAATCTACCTCTAGGCAGCTTTTTAATTCAACAATAAATGATGTAATATTGTCTAGCCACTATTGGTCAGGTATTTTGTTACTTGCAGTTTAAAAGCATTTTTCAATGATAAACGCTGTTAGATGATTTAATCAACCCAATGTGCACCATGTGATTTGGAAAATTAAGAATTTACAGACTGTCATTCTTAGAAAGATCTTCATGTAAAATCAACAGGTCATAGCACTCTATATTGTTTGCTAATCTTTGAAGAATAGGGTAAAATTGGGATGTCATTTCTGAGGTATAATTTGTAGGGACCTAGTTCTCTAGAAGATAATTTCATGAATACGTCATAATAACATTCGTTTGTCTTTTGCATCATTTCTAACAAAGAGCCCAATATCAGTATGAGTCATAGTTGACAATGAGCTAACTGAAACAACAAAATTTTAAAAAACTAAAACCTATACCTTTAATGTATAGAAAGCAGTGTTAACATGGAATAACAAGAAAAGGCATATGTAACTGAAGTTTTGAAAATAGCACAAATAGAATTTTCATTGCGACAATTGAATAGACAAAACTTATTGGACTCCCCTACCAATAAAAAGAAATAAGATAGTAAGTATCTTTTTATTTGATTTTACATTTTCCAAATAAAATGTAGCAAGTATCTTTTTAAATGCTTTTCTGTAGTGAAAATAAATTTTTAAATCCATAGAGAGGAAAAACAATGAAAGTGGAAGCTTACGAATTAGATGTGTTTTAAAAGCCAGTTTTTACTCTACACTGATGCACCAAACCCAAGGGACTTTAAGTTTCTATCTTGATGGTTTTTCAGGGTATGCAAGATGTAAGATAAAGCCTTGGGTATGCTTAACGTAGAGTATATGATAGGAGATTGCTCTATAAAGTTGGGTTCCCAAAGGATTACACCTGCAATAAACCCACAGCAGAAGGGACAGTAAATAAACTTCCTTATGTCACTGGTATTGTGTGAGGAGAAAAAAATATCCTTTGAGAATTCATAACCATAATCTGGTCTTCATGCAGATTTGCTCCTTAACTTTACACAATTTAGTTGGTAGTGGAAACCCTCCCGCCCCACCCAGGCAACTAACACAAGTAAGTGTAGAATCTGAACTGCTAACTCTTACCTTCAATTTTGAACTCTTATAGACAGACAAAACCCAAGAAAGCCATGGGGAGATGTACCAGGAGTGAGAACTATCAGAGGTGTACTTGCACAGCTATTGGGTATTAGACATAGAAGAAAATGATTCACACAGCCATGTTTTATATATTTCAGAAAATAGAATTTGAAACTTTGAGTGACAAAGGACCAAAATGTCTGTGAAGATTTAAAAAGGAATCTAACCAAAGTTTTAGAAAAGGCAAAAATAAAGTAAAAAATTCAGTGCATCAAAGTGGAAGCAAAAACTAGAAGATACACTGAAGAAAATATTCATGAAGCAATCCACAGAGAGAACAGTTACAATATCAAATAGTGGTTCTGAGACACAGAAGGTAAACTGAGGAAGGCTGATATAAGTTGAATTGAAATTCCAGAACTGAAAGAACAGAAGAATAGGTGATTGGCAATATTTGAAAAGAAAATTAAAAATTATTAATTTTGAGATATAATTATAAAATTATTAATATAAACTCATAGAATAAATTAAAGAAATCCAATGTTTTATCCTTGGAGAGCCTGAAATTACTAACAGGATAAATGAAAAAAAATCTGGGCAAGATATATTATAGCAAAAAATATATTATAAAATAGTATTACAATAATAATTAGAGTGGTATAAAAGAGTAATAGAACCTCAGAGAAAATTTTAGAAATGACATGATAAATGCTTTGTTTAAAAATGACAATACACTGATGTAACAAAAACGAAGTTAGAAGCACTGAAATACCTTCAACATGTTGAAAGAAAATAAGCATTATAACTTGTAATCCCAAATCTAGAACTACTGTCTTCCAGAAACCAAGGTGAAATAAAATATTTGTTTTCAGGAAAAGCAAAAGTGAAGGAATTTACCTGCCAAATCATTCTTATTAAGCAAACTTCTGAAGCTGAAATATATGCAGCTGGAAAGCTTTCCTAGTTGAAACTTTGATTCGTAAGAATAAAAAAGATCATTCTAATAATAATAAGAGTTTTTTCTTTCTTTTTCTATCTGTATACTCTTTATTTTCTTGCCTTAGAGAAATTATCTAGACCCACACTTTAATCCTTGGTTTTCTTATGGAGACAGTATTTACCTCATCAGATGTGAAATAAGGATAAATTCTTAGCAGAATAACTAGTAATTAACACTAGTATGTGCTAATTTTTTGAGGATGCCTTTGCACCATTGTCCAACACAATTTTGAGGATACCTTTGTATCAATGTTCAACATAAGTTAACAAAAGGTGAATGATTTTGTCGTTCTGTGTCCAAACAGTTGTATAAACAGCAACATGATACATAAATTCTTTTGCAAAGAAAACAGAAAAATGTGACAGTTATTGTTTTTAGATTTTCAAAATCTTGAAACTTACATTTCCAAATTTACAATGGAAGTTTTTCAAGGCATACCAAAACAAGAGGTCAGAAATTCAAAACCGGATAAAGCTACAGCTTTGCTCATAGTATCAAATAATAATCTACTTCATCTTATTGCTATTTCACTTGTCCAGTTCTAATTAAAATTGTGATATATAGGAAAGGTGAATGTGTGAAAAGTATTAGTCAATAAACATCTATTGAGAGTTTATTTTACAGTGAAACTTCTGGTATTTCCATGAAAATCCTCTGTACCCTCTGCAGTAGTGCTCTCCACGAATTTCTTCCCCTTTTATTTGACACGCGTGTAGGCACGGAGAGCCTCTGCCATGTAACATGGCCGTGTGGAGAGACGTTAGACAAAACCTTCTAGGTGAATCACTTTGAAAAGTTCAGTCAATCCCTATGGAACTTCGTTTCCTGATATGTAAATTGACATACTAGAATGAGATGTCATTTCTGGTAGAGTGACACCCAGCCCTTGGGGTTTTGTGAGAATTAAATGAGATAAATCATGCAAAGGTGATCAAATGGGGCATGGCACATGGGAAACAAAAATACTATCTCCCCTTTGCACCTGCCTGCCAGACATTGTGCTGGGGGATCCAGGTCTTATTCGGTTTACTTTTCAAATGTCTAGGGCAGTCATTCTGAATAGTAAAAATAAACTAACAAAACAATCAACCAAAAGACATGTTGACTGATGATTCATTTTTGATTCCTGTGTCTCAACTTTCAAGCATGTGTAATCCAGCTACTTCCTCACTTCCTTTTCCAACTCATCTTTCAAAACTCTAAAATTGACTTTTATCCCAGTTTTCCTTATGGAAAGTAATAGGAGCTACCATTTATTGTGTGCCTGCAATTTCCCAGAACCTGTAACAGTAGCTTATGCTGTTTTTATTGAACTTAAAGGAGTCTGGTACCTTTTTCTCACTTTTGTTCTCATTAACATCACTGTGGCATGTGACATTTCTGACCATTTACTTCTGAGCAAAGTGCTTTATCTCTCAACTTCAGAGGTATCAGACATCTCCAGCACATCACCCTCCTCTCTCAATTCCTGTCACCTTTAAGATCAGTTATAGGATAGTCCAATGCTCTCCTTCTGCATCCCTATAAAATTTGTCACACTAAATAAATCAAAACTAGAGGATGGTAACTTCAACATTATTAACATTTGTGCTTGCTTTGGCTAATTATTAATATTTTACTTAGCATCTACTAGAGATTCACAGTTGAAGACTACTCTCTTCCCTGAAACTCATTCACTTATCTATGGATAGAAAACACTTCTTTTTAAATTCTTCTTGAATTAAAATTTTAAAAAAATCTAATTTATTTGTGATTGATTTAACTGTTCCCCAAAAGAGAAGGAGAAAGCAAATGTGTTTTTGGAATCACTGACATTTTTGGACCAGATAAGTTAAATGAGAAAACCTATGCTATGACAGATGATTTGTGGAAACAGGTATTTTTAAAACAAATCCGTTTAGATAGAAACTATAAAGACTGTGTCCTAATTTCATTTCTCAGGGAAGTGTGCACTAGTTTCCAAGTTTCTTCTATTGTGAGGTATAAAATATAGAAGTGTTAATGTCACTACAGAAATGTAAATTTTGTATTATATTGTAAATATTGTTCTTTCCTCAAAAGATTTTTTTTCTGTTTGGAAAGAATGAATAATAATAGATTCCATTATGAAATAGCATTAATTATATGATAATTGATCTTAAAAGACAATTTTCCTACTAGAGAAGCCAAATTAAGTGAATACTACAAGACTGTTAAGTATTCTGTAGTCCTGTACAAGAACCAACAAAAGTAAACTAATGTTATCTTCTTGTATTATATGACCAATTGTTTGCTTTTTAAGGGAAAACATAAAGTCACATGAATCATTATGTTTTTATACACTAATATACATGCATATAATTCATATATATGTATATATAGACCATATACAATATGTTCTTTTTTTATAAGTAGTGATTGTGGTTATTCAACAGAGGGCATTTTTCTTCCATAATGTTAAAGATAAAAGGCATTCTTTTAATGTCAACCCATGCCTATATGGTTATGTATTATACTATTAAGCAAACAACCTGGATTTAATTCCCAGCCCAGACTGCACACTCCCCAGGCTACTTTGTTCAACACCTGTAAAGAAGAAAATTACTTATGCTACATGAAAGCATTTATTTTAGTTTTAAGGAAAGGTGCTAGTTTCCAATAAAGGAATAAAGTGTTATTTTGCTTTGTTTTCTGTAAGAAATAGAGTAGTTGTGGCCTTTCAGCAGGAGATATAAAACCTCCCCACAAAGGTTCCCCATCTCTTTGTGCACAGAGCAGTGGATACCCTGCTCTGTGCACTACCACATGTTTTTCTCATAAGGAAAAGAAAAATGCAGGTATTAGCGATTTTAATTATATGCTTCTACAAACTGAATTAACACGGAAATAGCAAATGGCTTGAGGGAGCATTTAACCCTGTGCCTTTAAAGCATTTAGAAGTGTTTGTGTTTCTCCACACTTGGACTCTTAAAAGCCATTTGAACATTTTCCCAGGATATCTGTACCTACAAGGCTAGCTTTCTATTTACACAGTGGCAACTATTAGTAGAACTTGTTCCAGATTTTCTTGAGGGGGTATAACTTTTCATTGCCCACAAATCTTAAGGTTTAAGATTGAAGAATACGGACCGCAATAAGTCAGTGTACTCAAAAATGTCTGAATGCATGTGCATTTGTGTCTGTGTTTAGGAGAAAAACTAACCATATCTCAGAAATATCAACAGAGGTGGAGAGACTATCTTCTTACCTAAGTGATACTTGATTTCCGGAATAAAGGAAAATGGTAGCAAACTACTTAGGATTTATTTTATAATGCTGCAAGATAACTGTGATTATGAATTTCTGTTTCAACAACTAAACATATTTAAGAGACAAGGTAGAAAGCACAGTCACTGGAGCATAACCTTGAGTGGGACATAGTAAGACATTTATTGCCAGGAATAATTTAGCTTGGAGAGTCACTAGAATGCTAGTTCTTGCTTGCTTCCTAATTACTATGAATGCCTGGTTACTTCCACTACGGTGTTTACAAAGTATCAGTCAAATCAGTCTTTTATAAACTTGTATGAAAAAACAGACTACATAATAAGTACATCTATTCCTTAAAATACTGATAGTTGGGTATGATGATATATTCTTGGAGTCTATTGTTACGACAAAATAAGTGGGATAAAGTGGGATAAGCTTAATTTATTAAACTGAAAAAATTTAAATCTATGTAAAAATTCCATTGAAAAGTCATAAGTTTTCCTCAATATACAATGAGCATTTTTTCTGATTTTTTTTTGTCATACCAACATGAAACAGCTGGATTAAGACAGACAGTATTTTATATTCCAGTTTATTTTCTTTCCTCTTTCTTTCAACAAGAGGTCATGGACCACCTGTAAGCTGGATCTTGATGGATTAAATAAAACTTGTGAAACTGAATCTTGGTAACATATTGGATTCTGTAAGAGAGACACCTTGTATCTCTCTCCCCATTATTCCATTCTCTTGTAATTCTTTCCTAATTCCAATGTGCACTTATTTTAAAATACATGATTTCTGTACATTTTTCACCTTCTTTCCTAAGAAACCCATTGTGATGTTTCTTACTGTGCTGAGCAAACTTTGAACTCCTAGATAGTGTTTCTGATAGCTCAAAATGAATGCCTTGATAAGGCTACAAAGCAAAGTACTGGCGGGAAAAGCCTTGTGATGAAAAGGTTGGTAGGGAGGCAGTGCTAACCACATACATGGATCACGCAATGGGATACAGGAGGTCACAGGATTTTAAGGAGTGAAAATCAAGCAGGGTCAAGATTGGCTACAGCCAATTGCACGGCTGCCTTCTTCTCCATTCATCCCCAGCTGAATCTCTAATTATGACTTACACAATCAGTGCCAAAGCACTAAAGAGCGGAACTGTATTGTTCCATGGTGAGTGCTTAGCAAAAAAGCTGGAATTAGATACTTAGTCACAGTTTGCAAACAATGTGGTTGAACCACCTGAAGGGTCACATTTTTACATTCTGAGGCAATTTATTAGTAATGGTACCTGTCAGTCAGAAATCCCCTCAAAGCTCTTTCATTAGGAGACATGACTTTGATATAGAAATGGTTCAAAGTCAGAGGCAAATAAAACGAGAGCTAGATCATTTACAAAGAAACATCACCACATTCCTTTTATCCTTTCCTGATGAGCAATCTTTGTAGTTGGGCTCTAAGTGGTGTAAAGATTAGGCTGGATGGGTTATTTTAAAAGCAAGCCTTTTTATTTGTCTGTGAGGAATTTTGAAAGTTTCTAAACTATCTCCATGACTTCTTCCACTTGAACTCAAAATATACAAACAGAAGCAAACACTATGGTTGACACTTTCCCAGGCAATCATACTCCAGATAGGAATAATTCAAAGTTTAGAAAGCTTGTCTAAACGTAAAAACAGGTTCCTGCATAAGGATTTTGCACAGCTTTTTCCTAACACACACAAACACACAAACACACGTAAGTGCACTGACATTTCTAATGCACAAAGCAAACGTCCATTTCTGATTATCAAACACAAATGTTCTCAACACAAATATAAAAAACTTGATAACAAGTGATTTCCTACCCTTGGAAGGAAATATCACCTTTTACAAACAGATGAAATATTTTAATAGTTGTCACTTAATGAATTTGCCATACATGATCCTAGAATTATTACTCTTCTGTATATTCCTTTCTTTCTACTGCCGACTTCCATTTAGGAACTTACTGTTTATAACTGATCCATTTATGACATCACAGAACGTATTACCATATGTGTAGAATAATGTGGCTTTTGCCACATCCTCTTTAAATGAACGTCTTTAAGAATGAAAGACACATTCTAAGGATTTTATGTGAGCCATTTTAAAACAATGAACAAAGGATTTAAAGTAAGAAACAGAACATACAGTAGAAAGCAAATTCATCAAATGAAATTGCACATGTTGAGAGAAAAAATCTGAAAGCAGCCTAGATTTTATTCCCTCTAGTCCATTGTTTCATATAGTCATTTTTAAAAATTAAAAAGTTCAAATCACATGATGGGTAGGACAATGTAATACAGTAAAAAATAACTAACATTTAAAAATCATTATCACATTCTAAGAAATAGGATCTGCGCTTTACCCATATAGTATTACAATTAATCCTCAAAACAATCCTAAGAAGTAGATATTATTATTCCAAATTTAGCAGATGGGGAAAATTAGGCTCAAGATCACATAGGCTGCTTCACTGTGAATTCCTGATCACTGATTGCTTTATTAACTGACACTTTATTGAGTCTTAGAATGGTATTTACGGTTTAATCCCTGCATTGTTAACCAGAGTAACTTCTTTGATACTAATTTATAAGGTAAGTAAAGTGTGACATTCGTTTACTTGTTTTATATTTTTAAAAATATTTTTATACTCAAATGTTCACCATTGTTAATAATTTGGAAGCTATGCATATGCATATGCACATCTATGCATTTACCTCTTGACTCCAGCCCTGAGCTCCTTTAGCCATTCTATTGCCCATAAACACTGATGTTTTAAAGTGAAAGAATTGGTTTTGCAAATATGAGTGTAATATAGGGCCCAAACAAGAATCATCAAAACATGTTCAATCATTGGCTAAAATGTTGTCAGAGAATGGGATCTTTACATAGTATCAGAGTAGTATTCCACAGAAACTTGATGAGTATGTGCACTAAAATATAACTTTAAAATAGAGAAATCCCACAGAAATCACCTTAACCACCATGTGATCAAACTTAGCACCTTCAAAAGAGAGACAAACTATCATTTTGTCAATCTGATATAATAGTAAGTACACAGTATCACCTGTAGCTTTCTCGCCAAGTTGCTTAACCTTAGTTTAATCACGACTAAACACAAAGAAATCCAGATAGTGGAACATTCTGTAAAACAATTAGGCTGCATTCATTTAAAAAAAAAAATCAGTATCATGAGAAACAACAAGGACAGGGTGAAACAGAAGGACCATTCTTTCACATTAAAGGAAACTGAAGAGATATGTAAAGCAATTCCAATGTAGGATCTTTGAAACCTGGATCAAAATTATCAAACAAATAAGCAAAGAACCATAAAGAACACTATTGAAACACTTGGGAAAATTTGAATAAGAACTGTATATCAGATAAGATTATCATTAAAATGTAACTTTCAAAAAGTTAAAAACATAACTCACATCTATAAAATAAATATGTCAAAGATTTTATCTAGCTTATCAGTTAATGAGGAATCAGTAAAATGTTAAAGTGAAACCAAAGATTATATGAGGAGCTAGGTTTTATAAACAAATTAATAAAGGAATAGTAAGATAACATTGCTGGGTTAGACATAAAACTAGAGCAATAAACTATAACTGTCAGGACTGTCTTTTCAAAAATAAAAATCATTTGCATCTACAAGGGCAAAAATCGACAAGTTAGCCTCTGCTGTTTCATAAAACTTCAGTGTTAAAAATACACTAGTTGATAGAAAATTTACCAAATTTACCGTTTAGTACTATTAATTAAGTGTACCAAAGGAAACTCAGTCATTTCTTTTTCCTACTAACAAGCTTCAGAATTTTTTTTTGACACTTGTATCAAAGTTAAAGTTCTTAAGTGTGATAACAAAATTGCCATTTAGGTGGAAGAACATCCTTGCTTTTAGAATATGTATCCTGAAATATTTGGGGATTGTATTTCATAATGTCTGTGATTACTTTCAAATGATTCAGAGAAAAACACTGCTCAGCAAAGGCAGGAAGCAAATGTGGCAATGCAGTGAGTACCAGATAAATCTAGCTGATGTGCTACATAGGCAGCAATTTAGCTCATCTTCAACTTCTTTGTGGGTTGTAATTTTTTTTAAAAAAAGCTGTTTGGGAACACAAAGAATGAAATATTTGGCTTGCTTTGGCACTTTTATTTATTTAAATTAAATGATAATCAGTTTGCTTGTATATGTGCCCTGGTTTTCTAGTCATTGGAAGCTGTACAGCTTGGCATATAGGCTCTCAAGTGAGTTTGCTAGCAGGCTTCAAATATCAAAATTGCTACTGACAAACTGTGTATTATTGGACAATTTAAATACGCTCTCTGCTTACTTTTCTCAGCTGAGTGATAGGGATATAGCATCCAAATTACCTAACATGTATTTAATACGCAATACATGCTATCTAATATGATAATGTTACATTTTATATCTTTAGTAATCATACCGATAGTTTCTATTTGGTTAACTAAACTCCCAGGATTTCTTTTAAAACATAATGTGGGCCTAATTTCACAAACCTTGAAAGGCATACCTACGTAATGCAGATTTGCTGGCACTGACTTATGAGAACCTTCCATGTCTTTTGTTATTGGCAGGACGTGTGGGAGCTTATTTTGTTGTTGCTGGTTATCTCTGGCTGATGCTGGCTGACCAGCATCTCTAAAAGGACGTTATAGTCATATCCATTTACTTCATAAATGCAAAGGTTTAAAGTTGGAAATGATAGTTTCATACATGGAGCTTTGGATTTAAAACAAGATAGACAGGACTTATCTCAATTAGACTATCAACTTTTAGTTAGATATCAGACTGGAAAAGTTATAAAAACTTGAGATTCAGAAAACTGAAAATGTTCTCCAGTTTTTTCCTTTCATTTGAAATTGGACAGGTATAACTTACAACAACATTTGGAGGAAAAGCTTTGGAGTAAAGACAAACTTTCAAAGGGGAAAATGATGCAGAGGCTTTTTGCCTATTCTTAATTCATCAGGAGAAACAGCTCTGATACAGCACACTAATTAGAAGAAAGATTGTGTTTTAAGGAGGAATAAAATTCAGTTCTTGGCTTCTTCATTAATGTCCCTAAGATATTTGCAATTTTTAAAGCACAATCCTTTGAAAAATCCTAATTTGCATGGTTATTGTAACTGATTATGGTATTTTTAAACTTAGCCTCTATGCCAAACTTCTTTTTAATTTGGCTGCATTATAAATAGATACTTCAATTATGAATAAAGATTATTTTACCTACATTGTGATTTAATATTGTTCTGCTTTATTAAAAATAAACAGTTCAAACCTATTTCAGATACCCTGTACTCATTACAAGACTCACTACAAAATGTAAATTTATGATAAATATGGATAGCTAAAATGTTGTTTGGTCAACAACTCATAAGGTGGTGAAAACCCTTTTTTAGATTTTAAATTGATGAATATTATTGTGTAAAATATTTACTTACGTGACAGAATACAGGAATATTCACTTCAAAGTTTCTGAAAAAAATTAATTGATACAGATAGGTTTTAAATGTATTCCCTCATACCAAAAATTCTGTGACTAGTTTATGTTTCCATTATGAAATTCTGTATTAGTTCAGCTATAAACTTTCATAAAAATTTTTGTTCAAAATTTTTAATATTATAGTGATTGAATTTAATACCACGGACAAAATTTTTCCTGCTTGCATATAAATGATGTCAATTATAATAACAAATTGCAATTTTAAAATGTTATTATTACTTTCAAATTTTTAATTGGGTATTACTCAATAATCAGTATTCCCAGGCATAAACTTAGATACGAGCATTATAATAACCTAATCTAAACTAGTTTATATGGAAGAATACTATAGTCGTTACTGAATTTTGGGTTTATAGCTCCACTTTTTATTTGTTACATGATTTAAAAGACAAATGCATGAAATAATGATATCTACTATCCAGCACACAATATATAAAATTTTAATTTGTGCCACCAACATAAGGGGGAAGGGGAGAACCATATAGGAGCACAGCTTTGTATGGTACGGAAGCTAATTTGGTATCAATTAAAAACTAGACTGTTACAAATTTACCATGTTAATTGTAATCCCCATGGTAACTAAAGAAACGTAGGTCTATAGAGCCTGCCTTCAAATTCGAACAGTGTACCCTCCAGTCTGTGCTTTTGACCAAGTTATGTTACCTCTCATCGTGAAAAGGGATTTGAATTATTCACTCATTCATTGAGAAAATATGTACATTGGCCACCTAACAGAAAACTACTGTCATAGATTTTGGCATTATAAAGCTAAATGAAGTTATTAAACCTGCCTTCCAACAGATCATTGTAACTATGATAGCATCTTCATTCATTGTAACATAATACACACATCTGTAAAAACAGAAAACAATTCATATCCAATAACCACAGAGTAAAGGAGACATGCTTGCAGTGTTGGTGCAATGAGAACACAATGGCAAAATGTATAGGTATTAGACCTGAATATGAATTTGTCACTATCTAAGTGACTTTCATGTGGTCTCTGACACCTCTTTGACCTCACTTTCTATCCTTCATCCTCTACAGCCACACTAACTTCCCTGCTGTTTCTTGAAAATACCAAGCACATTTCTGTCTTGAGGTCTTTGTATTTGCTATTCCTTCAACACAAATACAATCCCTATACATAACCTTGAATCTTCGTCACGTATGTCACTTCACCAAAGAAGTGGTGTCCAGCCACTCTGTAAAAAAGAATTACATTCTTCCCAGACACTTCCTACTTCAGTTTATTACCTATACCGTTATCAACCCTCTGTCAGAGAAGTTTAAATATCTATCTATCTATCTATCTATCTATCTATCTATCTATCTATCTATCTATCTATCTATCTTTGTTCATTGTCTTTTTTCCCCAGGTGAATATAAACTCCATGAGAGCAAATGTTTTATCTGTTTTTGTTCACTATTGCATATCTAGGTCCTAGAAAAAGTCATGTTCATGGTTGGCCTTCACTAAATATTTATTAATTTGATTTGGTCAATGAACCATACCAATATATAATTTTCATTACATTGAAGAAATTAACAAACAAACCTAACAGTTCACTAACTAATTATGTAGTTTTAAGTTTAAGAGGGACTAAAATATTCACTCAATCTGCTATTTTGCCTTTAAGTAAACCTTTTTTGTTTGTTTTTTATGGTTTAAAAGAAGAAAATGTTAAAAATACCACTCTTCTCCATCCCAGTGTTAACACAGGAAATCATAGGATTCTTATAAATCTCACTTAAATATCTCCTAATGAGCTTTAACATTATTTCTCTTCTTAACTATTACAAACTCATCATTATACTCATTGTAATAACTTGATATTTAAACTTAACACCTTCTAGCATTAATCTTTACCTTTTCAAATAAATATTTTAGTTTTTATCTCTCAGTTTCATATTCCAACTTTAATTTTTTTCTTAATGTCTTCTGGAAGACTATGACTTTTTTGTTTATACATACTATTCTAAATTTTTAAATATTTTAACACAATGAAATAAAATATTGGCTGATCAACAAATAACCATATTTTAGGTAACTTCTCTCTGATCTAAACTGAGGAGACTGACCCTGGAAAGATGTGAGAACATGCAATACCAAAGGGTGGGGCTCCTAGAGTGAGGATTATACCATCTGGTAAAAATGGAAACCATGTTAGGAGGATTCTGGAGTGTTAAGTTAGTCAACCATTGGAATTAACACCACCTCACTTCTCTATCTTTCTAGAGACAGTTGAATAGAAGCTGGAATGATTCTACATGACTAGCTATGTTCACTTCCCCAGCCATTTCTTTCAACCACCTTCAAAATAAAGAATAATATTTATAAATTATTTTTGCCTATATCATCATTTCAAAATAAAGTATCAAAGAATGACAATGACTAAGAATTCCAATTGCTTAAAACAAAGTCTTTGTTGAAAAAAATTTTAGTTGGGGGTGAAAGGGGACATAGGCTTGATATCTCATTCAAGAATGTCCTGCCAGTAAGATGCACAAAAGAAAGACATGTCAAAGAAACAATAGACAGTCAAAATATTTCTATTGTCTTACTTAATTTGCTGTTGGGAATGATGGTGAAAGGAGAAAGGTGAGGCAGAGAAATGAACATGAACTCTTTTCTCCTGAGTACAACTTTGATGAGAACGCATATGTGTGAAGCAGCATAAAAATATCATAGGCAACATAATATGCTTCCAGGAGCTTTCTGCTATTGTAAATGTTACTTGCAAGTTAAAGTACACATTAAATTTTACACTAAGCAAATACCTCCCTGAAAAAGTTGAGAAGTGTGACTTGTTACTCTGTCAATCTAAATATATACAGACTTAATTGGAGAGGCTATATCTTTGACAATTCTTTTTGCTTCATTAAAATACAGCAATCCTTCCTTCTTATTTATTTTTCTAATAATTTTATTACTTCAGAGGACTGTAATTATGGCACAACACATTCAAAAGAAAATATGCATAGTTTAACAGCTTTTAGTTATTTGGAGAATAATTAAAATGTACTTGATTTTAGGTAAGCAAAAATAAATAAAAGGAAATTCTGAGATATATATAGTATACATACATACATACAAACAATATAGTTAACTAAGATACTTTCCAAGCAGGGAGACATTTTGCATAAGAAGTATGAAATTCCTATAATGTTGGAAGAACAGACAGTAACTTTTTCTAGATAAACATGATTGTTACAGAACAAAAATAGGTAAAATTTTACATAGAATGGACAAAAATTAAAATGATTACAAATGCCAGTTGTCATTATCATAAGGATATGAAATTGATTTAGTTTAGGCATGTGCTTTTCAAATTAAGTAGATTATCATTATTCAATCCAACTGATGTGAAAAATAACTAATTCTAACCTTTTGTATGCAAGGTAGTAATCTGACCCCGTGTTTAATGATTTATTAAAGGAATAGCGTTGATGGGATGTACATCTGGGAAACAGATTGGCTGGAAGGCCCAGGTGTTGGTGGATAGTGCTGGTTCCAGGTATACCTCATTTGTCTCAAATTCTTCCATAGTTCTTATACATACATACACAGACATGGGAGGTGTGTGTGTGTGTGTGTGTTTTACTGTGTTTAAGTCAATTTTTAGCTTTGGCAAACTATAGTATTTTCAAGATTTTTCTGGAGTGTAAAGGTCTAAAAGCTTTGTATGTTCAGAGTATGGTCCTTCAATATCAGTTTCCCAAAGAGTCAGATGATACAATATAATTTAACAGTAATGCTACTATCTGCAGCTATTTATAGAATTAATTTCTCATAATAATGTGACTGCCCTAAATATTTTACACAAAGGGCAGTCCTAATTAGAGGACATTTAGAGAAAATGATTATTTTTTAATTTTATTTAAATTTTGTGTGTAGACAAAGCCAAGTGCATTTAAACTTGCCTTTTCTGCCCATGAGCACTTGAGGGGAAATTTAATTTCCATAATTATGACTCAATGACATCTAATTCATCAAATGATGTTTTATGTGATATAAGACTTAGTGAATATTTAACGTTCACTAAGTCTTACGAGTCTATTCACCTTTTAAAGCTTTCCTTTTCTGAACCAAGAAGTCATATTTTGTCTAGCTTAAATCTAACTAATTTTCAAAAAGCTTATGCTAATTTTAGAGTCAAAATTCACTAAATTTGAAGTAAATTCAATAAAGAAAGCATTTTGCTATCACTTACTTAGGCTAATACATAGAAACAAATAAAATATGTTCCAAAAAATTTACAGAAAATTCCCCTACTGTCTGGGTGAGGACAGAGAACATATCTCCTGAATACTGCTTTTTCCTAGCAAGTAGTAAGATGGCACCCAGCAAGTACACACAGTCAAGAGTTTGAGAGATCAAAGAATGTTAGCAAGCTATGAATGTCAACAAGGTAATCTGAATATCATTAAATTTTGTTAAAGTCTATTTTTTATTTCTGCTTGTAACATACGTCATTAAAGTTTCTCCCTTATTACAGTTCATTCTTTCTAAATAAGTAATGAAGTAGCATTCTAAAAGTATCAACATGTCTCAACCATGCAAAGGAAACTAAGGGAAAGGGGGTTTTCTTCAGAGATTGTTGTATCAGAAGGACCCAAGCAGGACGGTGCATTGTTACAAAAGTGGAAGACGTCAATGAGAAGGTGAAAAGTAGGAAGACAGGATGGGAACATCCTTGTTCAGCTCCTTCACTTCATTGGGGATCTTTCTTCTACGGGTTCCTACTAAAAAGCTTTACAAAGAAAAGAGTAAGAAAATTGCTTATTTTTATAAGGGTGAGGAAAATAACTCCTAAGATTCAGAGACTTAAACGAGTTCTATGTTTAATAACGTCTCTCCAGCTCTAGCATGGACTTAGAATAATGAACATGAACTTAGAATAATGACTTACATCTATCTGTCTTAGGCTGTTGTGATTTGAAGACTTAAAAGTAAGAAGATGGCAAATGGCTTTTCTTCCTATTTGCTCTTAGAAGGTCAGAAATTAAGGAGGGTGTAATACACACATAACTCTCCCTTTCCCTCTTCTAAACCCCAGAGCAAGTCTCAGGGAAGATGACTTCGGACTCAAAACGAAGCACAGAAGCCTTCAGACAAGTGGAAGGTCACGTGCCTACTGGGAGGACATTTGCCCTATTTTCATGCCTGTCTTCACTCTTGATTATGTTTCAGGAAGCAAAACTATTTTGTTATTTTAGATTACTGACTGCTGTGCTGGTTTTATTTACAGTGTTTCTATTGAGCATACACAAGGCAGTGGGCCTATTTATTTTAATTGGACAGAACAAATATTCGTGCTATGGAAATTTCTGAATTATGTCTGATATGAAAACAGAGCCATGAAAACAGATATTTCTGATGGGACTTTTCAAACAGTGGTTGTCAAAGGTTAGCCACCCACAAAGAAGATTTAGATTAAGTCTATAAAAAGCTTGCTTGTGGCATTACTCACTGTTAGAAAGTGTAAAAGGAATTAAATCTGTACACACAAAAGAAAGAGGGTTGAAACTGCAGTGCAGATGAAGATTTCTGACATTTATCTTTAAAAATTGAAAAATTTGAAGTAAGTATTTTCAGGCTAAAAAATGCATATCAGTAAATCTGTGATATATGAGACAAAATCAACAAATTTACTTATATATTCAAATATTTATGAATACCTACCATGTGTTAGGTAAGGAGACAGGAAAGTTAACAAGTAGTCATGACAATGATATTTGGAGCAGGAGAGATAAACAGATAAATAAAAATGATGATGTAACACGTTGTATTTTACAAACCCAGCTTCAATACCTCATTTGGCATTCTTGTCTTAAGAATGTGACTTTGCCACTTTTCTGTCAAAAGATGAAGTCTATTCTACCGCTCACTGAATCTTGGCAGGCTTGTGACTACAGCTGAAGTAACACTATGTGACATCCAAAGCTAGGCCATTAAGGCTAAGTGGTATGGCTTCTACCTGGTGTTCTTGGGACATTTGCCTTTGGAGTCCTGAATCATTATGTAAACAGAAGGAATCTCTTGAAGCCATCACGCTATGAGCAATCCTAAACTAACTAAAGTGGAGAAACCACATGCGAAGCTCTGAGACTGCAGAGAGAGAGAGAGAGAGAGAGAGAGAGAGAGAGAAAGGGAAACAGGAAGGCAGCAGGTTTGTCTGACTCGGCCGCTTCGGCAGTCTACTGTGCTAGCTTCTGCCACCACCCAACTACCTGAAAGATCTCACCCAGAAGTGCCCAGGCAAGTACTTCCCAAATTTCCTGATCCAGGGAATCAAGATATCAACATGCCAAGATGTATGAAATATAACTCAAGCAGGGCTTTGAATGAAATTTACAGATGAGAAGAAAGGTGTTAAATCACTTTAAGTGAAATCACTTCACCTGAAGTGATTTATCATAGGAAGCTAGGAAAAGAAGAGTGTATCACATCCAAATTAAGTAGAAGAAAGAAAATAATAAAAATAAGAGGAAAAACAATGAAGTGAAATCTGAGAAATCAAAAAGTCTAAATTAATAAAGTAATTGTTGATAAAATTGTTAAACCTCTAGCTCGTCTGATAAAGAAAAAAACAGTGGAAAGTCACAAATTATAAATAACAGAACTGAAAGAAGGGGCATCACTATGGATCATACACACAAAAAAGGTATTGTACGAAGGCTGAGTGAGTGTTGTTATGCTAATATATTTGACAACTTAGATGAAACAGGCGAATTCCTTGTAAAGCATAACTTACCAAAACTGTCAAAAGAAAAAAATGAAAAACAATGATTAGCCCACTCCAAATAAAGTAATTTAATTCATTATGAAATCCTTCCCACAAAGAAAACTCTAGGCCCAGATGGATAAACCAGTGAATATTTTCAAACACCAAAGGAAGAAATAATATCTTATATAAACTCTTCCATAAAATGGAAGACATTACATACCAAATTTATTTTATGAGGTCAACATACCTGATATTAAAACCTGACAAAGACAGAATGAAAAAAATACTCCTTATATACTGACCTCATGAACATAAAGGACACCATAATAAAGGCAACAGCAAATCTAACGTAGCAACATACAGAAAGGCATACGCAACCTGACTAACTTTATTATGCAAAATTGTACAACATTCACAAATCAGTGGAGGCAATTCACCAATTAATAAAATAAAAGAAGAAAATTTTATGACCATCTCAACAGAGGCTGAAAAAGCTTTTGCTAAAATACAATCCTCACTGATCAAAGCTCTCAACAAATTATGGTGAGAAGCAATGTTTCTTAATATTATAAAGACCACTGGCGAAAATCCTATAACTAACATCGAAAGAGTGATGAAGCATTGAACATTTATCTTCTATGATTAGGAACAATAAAAAGTGTCCACTCTTTCCACATCTACCCATCATCATCATCTGTTGTCATCATCAATCTTTCACCATCGATATTATACTTGGAAGTTTTAGCCGAAGAAAAAGACAAGGAAAATAAAAATAGCATAAAAAATAGAAAAAAGAAGTAAAACCACTTTTTATCTGCAAAAAACATAATTGTGTAAATAGAAAACTCTATGAAAGCTTCAATAAAGAACTACTAGACTGGTACATAAAGTTAGCATAAGTGAAAGGATTCAAGTAAATATACAAATGTCACCTGTAATTTTATATACTAGTAAAAACTAATTTAATAACAAAAATTGTAAAGTTATCACAATAACATTACTGATACAAAAATAGTATTTAATTAAAGCTGTCAAGTCCTCTTCACTTAAAACTACCAAAGTCTGCTGAAAAAATTAAAAGAGATCTAAATGAACTGAGAGATCTGGTACTGTTAAAACATCCATTCTCATCAAATTGAGCTATAGATTCAACATAAACTCAATCAAAATTTCAGTAGGCTTTTTTGAAGAAATAGGCAAGCTGATTGTAAAATTTAAATAGACATGCAAAGAATCAAAACTAGAATCTAAAAAAGAACAACTTTAAAGTACTTAAACGATCCGATTTAAAGTTTATGTAAAGTTAAGCTCATCAAGACAAGGTGGTTAATGGTACAAGAATTTATAAGCATTATCAGTGGAAAAGAAGGAGCACCCCAGCATAAGGCTCACATGTATAAGTTCAATTGTCAACCAAGGCACCAGGGGAGTTCAATGACAAAAAGTAAGCATTTA
Organism: Vicugna pacos; assembly: GCF_048564905.1. Classification (NCBI taxonomy): domain Eukaryota; kingdom Metazoa; phylum Chordata; class Mammalia; order Artiodactyla; family Camelidae; genus Vicugna; species Vicugna pacos. The sequence goes on along the minus strand of NC_132993.1, from coordinate 68,802,232 downwards.
ATAAATTGTGCTGAAGTAGGTAAACTCATATGGAAAAAATGAACCATGACTCCTACCTCACAGTGTACAAAATACATAATAAAGATGTAAGATAAGCCTAAACATAAAAGCTAGAAACATAAAATTCAATATGAAAACAAAGAAAGATACATTTGCCAATTTTAGGCATACAACTATTTTTTAGATAGGACACAAAATACATGAACCATAAAAGAAAGAAAATCCATAACTTGCCCTTTGTCAAAATTAGAAATTTTTGTTCATCATAAAACATCATTTAAAAATAAGGACTGGGCAAGCTGCAAACTGGGGAGAAAATATTTAAAATACAAATATCTGAAAAAATATTATTATCTAATATACATATGTGTATATAAATTTCAAGGAATAAACTAAAGACAAACAACTCAATAAAAATGAACAAACAACTTGAAGTACCACTCATAAAAGAAAATACAAGATTAACCAAGGCACATTTGAAGTGATGTTTAACATTGTAAGTCATCAGGGTAATGCAAATTAAAACCACAATGAGATACTGCTACACGTTCACCAAAAGAGCTCAATCTTAAAAGACTGGCAGTATCAAATATTGATGAGGATACGGAACAAACAGAAGTACCGTAATACTAATGAGGATGACGAACGGTACACGCATTTCGGAACAGTGGCTATTTCTTACAAAGATAAACATACATTTATCTTACAACCTAGCAATTTCATTCCTGGTGTTTATGCAAGAGAAAGGAAAGCATATGTCTACCAAAAGGTTTGCATCAGAAGGTTTATAGCACATTATTCATGATTGCCCTGTGCTGCGAACATTTCATGACTATCAGCAGCAGAATGAATAACAGTCATTGTGGTATATCCATAAAATAGAATACCAATAAAAAAAAGAACTGCATAAATAAACAAATAAATAAATAGCTGCAAAATGAATATAGTCTATAAAAATCTCAAAAACATAATGAGAAGAAAGATTATATATAAAAGAATATATATTGTGTGATTCAATGTATGTAACATCCAAGACCTGGTAAAGCTAATCTATGGTAATTAAAAATCAGAAAGTGGCTGTCTCTGGCAGAGTGATGAGATGGGGAAAATTAATAGGACAGAAGTCTGAGAGGACCTTCTGTACTTCCAAAGGTGATGGAAATGTGCAATAAATTTGCGGGGCTAGTTGTTACATTTAGATATGCAATTGTCAAAATTTACTGAACACTTAATATCTGTCCTGTTTGGGTTTTTTAAGTATTTATTTTAAATGTAAATATAGGTTAAAAGTACAGGGCTGGAAAGATATGTCCCACAAACATTAAGCATAAGAGGGGTGGATTAGATATATCAGTATCAAAGATTTCAAGAAAAGCAGTATTACTGAAAACAGAGGAATATTTTATTATAAAAATTAATTAATTAAGAAGACATAACAATCCTAAGTGTAAATGCACCTAATAGTAAAACTTCAAATATATTAGACAAGAACTATGCCCATATAATGGAATATTACTTAATACAAGAATAAACTATTGATATGTGCAATAACATGGATGAATCTCAAATGTATTACCAGAATCAAAAGGATACAGACTTTATGATTCCATGTACATGACATTCTGGTAAAGACCAAATCATAGGGCCAGAAAACAGATGAGCAGTTGCCAGGAAGTGGGGGTGGAGGGAGGATTTGACTACAAAGAGGCATGGGAGAACTTGGGGAGATGACTGAACTGATTTATATCTTGATTGTGGTGATGGTGCCACAAATGTATACATTTGTCATAACTTGTAGAATTATATACTAACCAAAGAAGAAGCAAATTCTGGGTAATGTAGTCCCCATCTTGACCAGGTTAACAACAAAATTATCCATCACACCAGGAAGACTCAGGCTGCAGAAGGCCTCTGCCCAACATGGCCATGGGAGGGATGGCCAGGCCTTCACACCTACCACCTGCCCAGAGAGGAGTAGGCAACGGCCCAGATGGAGGCACAGGACAGGCCTGGGGGAAACCTGGGCACTTTAATGCATGAAATGATAACAAAGTCAAAACAAATACAGAGAACAGGGTAGGGAAACAGAGAAAGCAAGTGTTGACCACTCTTTAAGGAATTTTATTGCATAGGGATAAAAAAAAAAATAGAGTGGTAATTTCAAGAAGAAAATATGCCATGAATTTTTTTCCTTCTTTTGAAAGACAGCGAAACAACAGTATGATGTGTGGTGCATTCTGATAGAAAAACATCCAATAAAAAGAAAAACCCAGTGACAAAGCAGAGAACAATTTCTTTGAGTAGAAGACAAAAAAAAAAAAAAATCAAAGCTTCACTGGAAGGTTTGGCCTTTGCTGATGGCATGACAAGTCCATCTGCAGGGACAGCCAAGAATTTGAAGATGTAAACAATGCAGGTGGGTGAGGAGTTATAGTGCGGAAGCTTTTGGAAATTATCTTTCCATTACATATAGACACACACACACACACACACACAATCGGGTATAAGAAAACACTTCTCTACCTGGAAATATTCCCTCACTTCCCCTAGGTGACTACTTTGAAGAGATTCTTGTAAAACTTTTCCCTTTACTTTTTATACCAATGTGGTTACATTTGCATTCCTTCTTTAAAATTGATTCTTTTTTAAACTAACAACCTATCTTGGAGACCTTTATTTTCTAAATCCAATCATTCCATTTTAACAGGTTGAAAGAATTCCATTGCATGAAAATACTCTAACTTTTCTAATGTCTGTCTTGCAAGCATTTGCTTTGTTAGTACCTTGCTTTTCATTATTTCAAACAATATTTTCATGAATACCCTGGTACATACATGTTTGCTCATTGATTAGAGTATATACTTAAGATAAATTCTAAGAAGCAGAATTGCTGGGTTCAAAAATATGCACAACACACATAATATTTCTCCGAGCCCAATGCAGAAACTTTTTTGCTACCCTCTGGAAAGCAACATATCCCCTGTGGGTGATACTTAAAATCAGGTTCCTGGGTAATCAAAGTCACAGGGAAAAGCCCCTATTCTCAATTTGGAATCATTCTGGAACAAATGTGCCCAGCTATCACAAGTAACTCATAAATTGATTACAGATGTTTATGTGCTTAAATTATTGTTCAATAAATGAAACTAAATCATTAACCTGAGATTTGGATTACTCCTACCAGAGATAATAATGATTTTTAGAGAGCATATACATACAGTGTAGACAGAAATTTGCTTTATATATAGATGAATATTTGGTGCAGAAGGAGCTAAGGTCTTCTGTTTATTGTCTCTACAATCCCTGAAATCCAGCACTACCTGATGAAGTGATATGGTTTAAAAATTTAAAGCAGTCATCCATCACAACAAATCTGCCTTGGCAGAACTCTTGTTTGAAAATCACTGATGACCCAGTTGTATGCTGAGTTCATGTTTCATTAAACATCTTATTGCAAATAGGAACATAGGTACATTTTTTAATGTGCGTTATCTTTCTAACTTCCTCTCTTCTGAGTTAGGCTGTTGAGAAGTTGGAAATCTTCTTTTTTTTTTTTTCCTTTTGGTCCACTTAGCTTTATCCAGTATCACTGTATTTTTCTCAAATAAAGGAACAGTTCCATGGGTGAAATCTGCAATCTCTGTTTTCCTTCTCAATACTCCTAATCTCTAAATAAATTTTGCAGTATTTGTTTATCTTGACATTTGCAAATCTATCTACATTTTTTTACATTTATCTTTACTTGTTTAAATCCATCTTTAACATATGTTTTTATTTTTTATTAACCTGACTTGAGTCTGAATAAAAAGATTCATATAAGGACCATACTTCTGTTTTCTCACTTCGTAAAGTTTAGAAGTTCAACGCTTGGCAAAACAGACAAAGTACTTACCAAGTAAACTCAAGACTGTAATTTTAAGGCAAGATTTAAAAAAAAATAGGTAGTACCTGAAATACTTGAGTTTCTAACACAAACTCACTCGGATGTGACTCTGCATGAGTGATTTGCCGTAAGACTCATTTTATGAACAATGAACGTAACAGTGTTGGGGACGGTTATGGAGAATTGAATCCTGTGTTTGGAAAGTTGATGATGTCTACAACCCAGATAGGTATCGTACACTTTGTGAGTATGTCGTGGACATTTGAAAGTCCTTGCAAGTTATTCCTAGAGCATTGATTAAGGTAGTGTGAGGTGGCATAACTGATAATGTAAATCTGGTGTTCTCCTGGCCCAGGTAAGTTTCATGACGATTTCTATCCCACTACTGTACCTCTTCTCTAAACCTAGTGATTCCTTTTTATTTGACTCTCAGCATGAAACATTAATAATGCTGTGTTACTATTCACTAAGAATTAGTTTAAAAAGCCCTTAAAAGCCAGTGTGTGGCAGGACACTCACAGGGCCGCCATGCATTTTGCCGCTGGCTCTGCTCCACGGGGCGCTGCTGCTGAAAGGCCTGCAGACAGCAGCAACTACCCACCTACCTGTTGTCCCTGTAGCAGCACGATGGATGCAAAGTCATCCGTCACTGACCAGAGGTGTCATTTGTCTTTTCCATTTGCAACTTGCCTGAACTAGGTGTACTGAGTCACTTGTCACTCTTTGTGACCATTTGTACAAATAAACAAGGGCCTTTTTTCCGGAAGTAAATCTGTGTGAACTGTGGAGTCTTTCCTTGTTTTGTTAACCCTGAAAGTTTGCATGGTTTTGTAGCCAATCATTTTACCAGTGATAGCTTAACATTTTTATAACCTTGTCTGAAACTCCCCATTTTTTTTGCCTCCTCTTTCTCAAAGATGGAAGAATCTGGAGAGAAAATAAAAGTTGCACCCTTACACACACTGAATACCTGCTGTTACGTAAATTAAACGTGAGAAGTACGGAAAGAGAGAGCCTCTAAATCTAGTTTCAGAGGAAATTATGGTTGATGAGACTTTGTTTCAGTTTGAATGACAAGTGGACCTCATTCTAAGCCACACAGGGCAATGCTACAATCTTCTGTGCAAGGTCAGGAAACGGCATGTAATGAAGCCACCTGAAACACTCCCTGTCTTCCCCTGAAGGCCACATTCTCTGTATTAAATAGTTTTCCATTGTTTACATTATCTCAGTAAGGAGTAATCTGGAACTTATCAAGAGTAGCTGTTTGCCTTTCTTTGTAAAGAAAAAAAGTGTATAAGAGTGCATTTGCTAATAGGCCAAAGAAAGTTGTTGTGCAAGGGTCAGTTCAATGAATCAAACTTGACCTGACTAGATGACTTCATTCCAGTTACACTTTTTCTTTTAGAAGAGGGAGGAAACATATTTGCCCTTCTTGATATGACAGTGATATTATAAAGAAAGAAAGAAAACTGCTGTATCAAAAAGTGAAGTAGATGTATCAAAGCAATTATTATGATTACTAGAGCAATGAAAAATGCATCCATAATACATGTGCACCAATTATTTGACTTAATTCTTTTTAGAGTTTACCTCGATTCTCTCCTTTGCGTATATTTAAGGTATTAATGGGCCTAACTTTTCCAGGAAAAAGTAAAGCCAAAAACGCATATTTATAAAAACTATAAAGGAACTACAGAATCTTACTATAGTTTGGGGAATACTTTCTCTTTCTGCCTTTATTCTGTGTTGTAATTAAGTTGGGTTTTATTTACAGAAGATGTCAAGTGGCATTACACGCAGACTTCAAAGTGTTTACTCCGTGAAACAGTAAGACATACATCAGCCACAGATAAGTTTCTGCTTGGCCTTGACCAGAAAGGAACTAACATTAAGGCGAGAGTTTAGTTTTCTTTTCCATCACCTCTTTGTTGAGTATTCACTAATTATACACTTTATTGTCATGCCATTCTTTGAAGTGACAATAGACACGTGCTAAGTGACCAGTTTTACTTGGGGAATTCTGGGGACTGACAGCTCCAGTTATTATAGCAAGTTAAAGGTTCCTAAAATAATTACATTAATTATAATTTTAAAACTCATCATTGATATCAATGATAGTGTGAACATATTAAAAATTATTTATAGCATGATTACAGTGAAAAAATTGAAAACTTTCACCAGAAATTATCAGGTATCACTGTCTATCCACATTACATTTATGATGTCTTGACATCAATAATAGAAAAGCAGCCAAAGTGAAAAAAAAAGTCTTTACTCACATTGCTTAAAAGAATGATTTGATTCTGATTTTTCCTGCCATCTGGTGGCAAGATCAAAACTCAGGCAATATATATTCAACCATAGAAACGACGCACACCAATTTTAAATCTTTTTAACCATTGTCAAACAAAGTATACTTAAATTAATTTTATATGATTCCAGAAATGGTTTCAAGAAATCCAGTAATTATATGTATAAACCAAACAAAAAGTTATTTTAATTGTATTAGCAAATAGCACCTCAAAGATTAACATGATCTTTAAAACTATGACAAATACTATAATACACTAAAAATAAGACTCTGCCAGATAAAAAAGAACAATTTAGCCAGCATCACATTTGTATATCCATAGTACTTCTCATTTTACCACACTGAATATTTATCATAAATTTAGTGGACAGTGTTGTACTGTATTAATTCCTTTTGATAGAGAATTGAATTTGATTAAAATATGGAAGACAGTTTTATAGTAAGAGTATGCTAGAAATATGAGAACTCTCATTCTTAATTTTTTAAATGAATTTGATGGGTGGGGATAAATACCTCTTTATAAAGATGCTTAAAAACTCAAACAGAAAGTTCAAGACAAAAATAATTTTATATAAACACTGGATGAGTTAAATACATTGCATTCCTTTCAAAAGAGAGTACAAAATCTTAATTTTTTTTTTACGTTAAAAGAACTACTTTGTTTAATATTTTCATCCCATTGAGCAAATATATTTGAAATAATGTATAATTTAATGCTTCTAAATGTTCAACAGATGCTTGAATAATAAGATTTTTATAATCTCTTTACAATAACTTAAGAGATGTAAGAGATAATGTCATACGTTACACGTTGAGTTCAGCAAAATAATCTGAGTTAGTGAGAGCAATGGTTAACAAACTCAGCTCCCCGTGAGGTAATTTTTTTCAGAGAGATAATCTCAGAAATTTCACTGTGAGCAATTCTCCTTTCAATTTGGTCTAAAGCTTCATATCAACATATTTTTATACAATTAAAAATAATAGTCTGAAGTTTACTAAAAGTTTAGAACTAAGTTTTGAGAATTAAAAAAATGTATAACTGTAGGCAACTTCAGAAAATTTTAAGTTGTATTTTTCTGAATATCAAGAATAAACCATCTCTTTTGTCTTGTATATAGGAGAGGGAAGAATTCGAAAAAGATTTAACCAATGTAATAACCAAAATAATGCTCCAACTTTCATTCTAATGAATATTCTTTCTTACCTAGTTGGCAATAGGCAATTGCTGAAATAGCTTGTGAGACAGCTGAATGCTGATTCATGCAGGTCATATGGATACATGTTCTGTCTACACAGCATAAACTGAAGTGGAAATTTGGCAGCTACCCAATTTATGTGATCCTTGACAATTCAGGCCTTAAAGAAGACTTAACACTTGTGAATGAGATGCCTAAATGTAAGGATGTTTGAGATGATATTCTAAAATTATTTCATGCACTTCACAACTTGCTACGTTCTCCTATGGGGGGAAAAACATTTAAAAAGCAGAAAAATACCTCCTGTCCTATTTCTAATCGCCTATGCTTACAAAGATATGTTTATAAAAGTAAATTAGATATTCAGACATCCAGGATTTTTGAGTTAAATCAACCTGGTGGCTGGAAGATGGATAAAGTCTTGATATGGTAGAATCTATTATTTCATTTTGAAGGCCTGAAGGAAATTTAGAGTTGGAGTTCGAAATGAATACAGGACCATTCATCAACTTTTTTGACCATTTATGTGCTATATACTGTGTTTAAGTAAATGACTAAGGAAGCACCATGATCTCTTAACCATTTACATTTGAATAGGCTAGATATAAAGTAATCAAAAATTCCACCACATAGAACTAAGAATCTAACATCAACCAAGTGGAAAGATTTAAATGTTGCAAATATTTGGTGTTTAATACATATTACTATATTGATTTATGTTACTGCATAGTTGTGTTTTCTATAGCAAACCTTTCAAAAATCGCCTCACTGAATAAAATTTTTAATTAAAAAGCAAAAATCTGAATTTTGTCTTCATTTAACTTATACAAATAACTATGGTGTATTTGGCTTTGTTTATATTTAATATCTGTAACACACTTCAGTGTTTTGTAGGGGTGCACAAACAAACAGATCCCCATTTGCACAACACATTAGAAAGATTTATTTAATCTTTGAGCAATTTGTAACTTAAATCTTATACCCACTATGATGATAGTTCTGAGGCTAAAGGACCCTAAGTGACTTGGCTAATGTCAGCAATAAGCAATGAAACCATGACCCTCAAACTCAGGTCTTCATATACCAACTATATTGATTTGTGTGTCTTGTATAAATAGACATGAATTTTGGTATCAAAAATAAGTAAGTTCTAATCTCAGATTCACTACTGAACACCTAGTACCACGGAACAAACCTGATGAACAAATGCTATCCCCGGTTTGGAAAAAAATATCATGAAGGACAGAGAACAGAGAAGAGGCAATTTCCAGCTTTTCCTGAATCACTTATTCCTCAAGTACAGAATACACTCTTTATGTCCATTACATATAAATACACTCCATATCTATGTAGATATGTGGGACAAATTGTCAAATTTCAGCTCTGGAGCTCCTCTGCTCGATCGTGGATGATCAGGATTTGAATATTAGAGCAAACTCTTGGGTAATTGCTGACACTAGTTGTTGGAGATAGTGAAATACCTAATACTTAGAGAAGGAATATTTGTCTTTTTTTAAAGTAACTCTGAAAAACCAAAAGTAGTATTTTTTATAGAGTTTTAAGTAATTTGAATATGTAGAAAATTTTAATGGATTTTTTGCAACTAATCAAAAAATAAAGCTAGAAAATATTTTGTGTAAGTGAGTCATTTCTTCTAGATACAAAGACAATCTCAACTGTTCCTATTTAATTGACTGACTGATACATTTTAAATGTAAGTTAATATCAAAAATTGTTGAATGTCCATTTGAGGTGTTCTGACTTGAGACTACAAATACATGTGGTTATAGACATGGGAAAATGTGTTTCTAACCAGTTCTCAATTTTTTTCAAATACCAGCCAATCAGTCACTAGGGAAATACACAATTACAGAGCAAAAAAATCTACTTATGTTATATAGTTACAGGAAATGAAGAAACAGGTAGATAAATACATACATACAGATGTACGTAAATTAAATGAGCAGAATTATCTTGGTGAGTGACCTGCGCCTACGTGTACTTGACTTTAGTCCTTAGTCCTTCCACTGACTGATAATGTAGCCTTAAGGAAGACTTTATGTTCACAACCTTTTCCTTCAATTGTATTGACGTTATGTTAAACTCTATGTTAAACTCTATGTTATATAATTAAGATTATATAAATTATTCATCTTCTAAACACTATATGCATTATATGCACAGAAGGTTCTGAGTTTGTGAAATGCAAAAGCAATACCTCACATTTATACCAAAAGAGGGATTTTCCTTCTGTGTCCTTTTGGTAAAAAGAATATGTCTTAAATGTTCATTTAACATATGCAGCAGTTTTTATTTTGTCCCTCTTTGAAGGGAAGAAATAAATATTTAAAAAACATCTTTATTCAACTTAATTATTATTTAACATATTGATGCTATTAATTCAGAGAAAAAAGTTAATAGTCAAAGTAGCTCTTTGTTGCTATGTAAATCATGTAATCATAGAAACAAATAAATGGGATGAACATTTTATCTTTTAATTTTGATTGCATTTTCTAAAACATTCTAATGGAATTTATTCATTTTTCAATTGACATACTGTGATTGCCCACCTGGGAGCTTGGAATTCTTGCTTCTTGCCTTCATTTCCTTGAGAGAAAGAGTCTCCAGCCTGGGGACCCCATAGTTATAGGACGTTCCGCCTCTCTGCTGGTTGACCCTCAGATTTTATTTTTTGACTTGACATCTCCCTGCTCTTACTAAAATTCTTTGGAATGTATAGTGCTAATACCAGCCCCCTACTAGCACCTGCTTTTTAATTTTATACATGCATAATATAATTTTGTCTTTGCTCTCTATAAAAATCCTCTAAAACCTAATACATTTCCAACATGTGACTCACGGTCATGTGGCAGAGAGTTGTTGTGGTCTCAGGGAAAAAAGGTCATATAAGATGTGAAATTAGTTGCAGTTAAAAACACATACCCATATTTCTAAACACTCTGTCTTAAGTATTGAAAAAGAGAGTGTAGCCAGCTACTGAACCATTAAGAGCAAGAAAAGTTCACACCGGATCTGTTGATACAAAAAGAAATTCTCCACAGAATGCTGATCATTAAATTGCATCTGTGTTTTATTTCTTTATAATAAACACAGTACTGATGAGTTGCAATGTCTTAAAATTCTCTCTAAAAAACTTTATTAGTTTTTCAAACAAATAAAACTTCAGTAACCTTTGTAGCAGGTGAACAACAAATATCAACTCTAGCAGAGATGAAAGAAACATACGATCCAAAAAAGTGATGTGGGAAAAACACCTCCAGCAGAGGAAGAGGAAGACAGGATCTGAATGAAGAACTTCCTACAGATTTCCTTGACCCTCTGAAAAACAATCTTTGCAATCAGTACAGGTTTTATAATTTCCTTATATAACTAATAATCTTAAGGAAATAACATTTCCTCTGAATGAACTATAGTTTATTTAATACCATTTAAATCTTGGTTAATATAACTTTTCACAGGCATTAGAGAGGGTTTTCATAAACTCAACAATGGTATGAATTCCAGTTTCAAAGGATGCTAAGCTTCAATGTTAAGAATTCTTGGCTTAGAGTTTTTAAAATTCATTTAAAGAAATGTGTTATAATCGCAGATGCAGATTGAAAGGCAAATAAAGTAGTGGGATAGAAGTTTGGCTTTGTTTCCTTAACAGATTTAGGAACTAGTAATAACACTATCTTTGTGTCAGAATTTCAGTTTTGGAGCATTCTTCCAAAAATATGGTGAAACAAGGGGAGCTATAATTTTCTAATCAATTACCAGAAAAAATTAAAATGGAGAGGAATAATAATAGTAATAACCATTTGGGATGAATTTTATGCAACTTGCAGGCTATTTTCATCTATTTTTTCTTCCATCTAGCTATGAAGCAAAGAATATAAATGCATTTATCCTCAAATCTCACCCTTCAATAAAACTGAGGTGAATAATTATTTACAACTTAAAGGTCTTACAGCCTTTGTTCCCAGTCCACTTGCTGACTTAGATACCAGATATCTGAATGATAATATGCTGTCCCATTTTATTGGTGTTTTACAGTTTATCCAAAGCTTTATTATAGGCTATCTAATTTAAGACACACAGAACTCTGTGTATACACACGGATTTTTCCCTCTCATTCAAGAATAAGAAAGCTGAGGTTCAAAAAGGAAGTACAAGTAGGAAGTGGAGAAGCCAGGGCTATAGCCTCCTGGTTTCAGGTGTTATTTGTCACTGAGTCACATAAGCTTCATTGAAATACCTACACTCACACGCTCAAATTGCCTTACATTTCAATGCAAGAGAATTCCCAAGACATACAATTGAAAAGCAGGCGTATTTAAACCTACGCTTTTAAAATACTTTTCTTTCTGTAAAATTATTTTAGCATCTTAAATAGAACCTTAAAATTCATAGGGTAGGTGTCATTTTCCTTATTTAAGAAAGCATAATGTGCTTCAAGTACACTTTATTCTAAATACTGTGTAATAGACACGATGTTCTATACATAGGATGTGAAATGAATTGCAGATTAAATATGTTGATAAATGTTCTTAGTGAGCAGTCTGCAGCTGCCTTATGTTTCATTTACATCCTTAGAATTCAGTTCTTATGTTCAATATGTTTAAACATTCAACAGACAAAATTTCAAGGATCTCCACTGAATATCCTGCTGTGTCCCACCAGCAGTGACACAATAACAGAGTATGAAGAACGGAGGACTTAACTTTTGAAAAATTATAATATTGCCCTTTGGACATTTTTGGTGGTTAATTTTCCATCATGAATATGTATTTTTGATACACAAATACTTAGATAGCTCTTTTTTACAGCTGTCTTCACTTCTTTTAAATAAGGCAAACTCTGGATGCATAATTTAGGGTGCTTATGCATGAAGAGATAATATTTTGTGTATTATAATCAAGCCGAGGCCATGAACAAATAATGGAGATATGTGCCTTCTCCATCTTCCCTTAAATTACGTGTAAATCTTTTGGAACCAAAATAAATAGAGAAGCTCTGAGAAGGGTTAAATCCACTTTAGAATACATAACTATTATATTTAGCTAATTTGAATACCATTAGGATGGAATCAATTCAAATGGAAGAAGACTAAACTGGAGGAAGTGAATTTGTTTCATGTTTCATGTTTATAAAAAACAAATTTATGATTAATTTCATTCTTCTTTGATTCTAATTTCTTATTTAATTCTGGGTTGTTCAATTTTTTTTTTCCCACAACTTGGAAGTTTACAATCTTGGCCACAAGGACCACTGTTTCAATAGTAGGATTTGGAGTTCTGAAAATGCTACTACCTTAGAAATACTGTTATAATTTTGTGATGCTCAGTCATTTGGACATTTCTTTAGATGCTGAGTTATCTTTGAAGTCACTTTTAATTTTTATAAGTGTGGGGGACAGCCAATGTATCTTCATTATTCCCCTAACTCTATGAATATATAATGCCTCATATATGACTAGCACCTTACAATTTATAAAGCATTCTCCCATGTGGTATTAAGCACTGACATGTTACACACTGAATGATTTTTTTTCACAAAAATATACCTTATTATTGAAGCATTCTGAGGAATTAACAAAAGATGTATGACCTGATTTTCAGCTTATATTACATTTTCAGGATAGCACTGCTGCAATATTTTATAGTGCAGCATATAATTCAGGGGTTCATATTAATCAAGCAAGAAGAAATGACAAAATTTTACATATAGCAACTGTGACTTCTGGAAGCCTTCCCAAGGAATTTTATGTAAAGAAGCCAAAGTATCCCTTAAAGAATGTGAGGAACTAATTTTCCATGATCACTGATACTGATACTAGCTCTATAGGATCATTAGAGACTCTTATTTTTGAAATTAGAATAGCTACGGTCTGTTCTTTTGTCTGGTTGGCTTCCTTTAAGTCATATTTATTCTCCCTCACAGTCTGGCATTCTTCATTTGTCATGTTCCTCAAACCTTTACTTTGAGTGGGTCTGTAATAACAACGGCCCCTTCTAAAGCAGAAGCAAGTTACCACGTATGGAGGCCTACTCCACTTTAGTAGAAGAGCTTATGTTTACAGGACACAATCAGAGTGGACTCAAAGTAAAAAGAACAAGAGGGCTCCAGAGAAAAAACGACTGAGAAGGCGTCTCCCTTGCGTGTGTACCGAGCAGCTGTTCAATTCACAGCCTCCCAAATTAAACCTGACATCTTCATCCCTTTCCAGAGACAAAAGAAGTGTCTCTGCGCTCTTCCATCGAGGCTGTTGACCTTGCTGGTTTTGTTTTCAAATGTCCTCTCTATACTAGCTTTTCCTCTTCTTTGATAGTTTGAACTTTCCTCCACCTTAATACATTTTCCGTCAATTTTCCGGTTTCTACAAGTTTCACTCAATCTCTCCTTCTGAGAGACATCAACCTTTCTGAAAGAGTAGTTTAACTCTTTGTTTTCCCATTTTAACTTCATTCATCCCTCAGCACACAGAATCTACCTTTTACCTGTACTACTGTAAGGTAATAATTCTTGAAAAACTTACCAGTGACCTCCACATATTCAAATCTTATAACCACTTCAAAAATTTTAAATTATTTAGCCTCAGAGGATTTAGATTTCATTGACCCCTATTCCTTAAAACTTTACCTTCTGGACCTTCTCATTACATTCCCCTCAGTGTTAGAATGGGCTGAGTTTCCATTATGAATTTCGGCTTAGAATGATGTTTCCTCTGTTTGCGTTGAACACCTGTTCAGCATCTGAGAATCAAATCAGACTGAACCTACATGAAACCTTCTCTTCCTTACTCTATGCTCCTATGAACTATTGCACTCACTTATGTTAATAACATACATTGCTTTATGATTATATACCTTTTCCCTCTATAGATCATATGTGTCTCTGTTACTCCTCCAGGAACCATGGTCAGAACCTGATACATAGTAAACATGAATGGGTAATTAATTAATCAATGGTAGGGCATGGCACAGCTGGTGAGCTGGAACCTTCGGTCTTCCTTTACTATTATTTCCATTAAGTTATTCATATTCCTAGTTTTCTTTATCTTTACACTCTAATAAAAGAAATGCAACTTAAGTTGTTTTTGAGCTAGGAAGAGACAGAAATTAGCACAAATAACGGTTTTCACTTACTGAACCCTTGACCTCACAACAACCCTGACAATAAAACCAATGCTATCCCTATTTTTCAGCTTGAAAAAGGACCAGAAAAGTCATGGGCCTGATATTACAAAGCAAGGGGGTGACAGAGCACAGAGCGGAACTCACATCTCTCTCTCTCCAAAGTTGCACACTAAAGTTATAATGGAGAGAAGATAGAAAAAAAAGTTACTCTGAGGAGCTGATATTTAAGCTAATTTCTGAAGGACAAAGAGTCTGCCATGAGAAGTTAGAGGGAAGAACATTTAGAAAGAAAAGTAGAACCACTACAAAGGTTTAAGTCAAAATGCCATGTCTGATAGGTTTAAGAATAAAAGTAGTGATTGAAGGGGTCTCATAAAGTGAGAAAATGCCAAAGAAGGAGGCAAGGCGCAAATCACTTACAGCCTTAAGATCCATGGTAAAAGTCTGCATTTTTCCCCTAATTGTCATAATTCATAGAGAATTCATAAGAAGGTTGTAAATGGAGTGGTGATATGAGTTTTCATTTTGAAAAGGTCATTGTAGTTGATGCATAAAGATTAAACTAGACAGAACATATACCAAAAATGGGGAAAGTTACATAAGAAAGATATGTAAGAAAGTCTCATTTAGTTGCTTTTGGAGCATAGAGATAAGGGAAAACTTTTTGTTATATAATCTATATATTTTTAAAATTCTGAATCAGGAGCATGTATTCCTAATAACAAAATAAAGATAAATAGAGGATTGAAGTAGGAAGAGTTGTTTCAAAGCCACCTAATTATATGGAAATTTTCTCTTAAGCCTTAACAGGGACCTGAGTTATGTGAGGATTAAATATGGAGACCCTCAGAGTGTTCTATAAAAGTTGTCTACTGTATGGCTCTAAGAGACAGAGACTTAGGGGTAATAAACACTAAAGTTTCGACCCAAGCATTACTGAGTTCTATAACTGTACATAAATGCATCTGGATTGTGTGCAACTTTAAACAAATCACTTACATTATTTTATTATCTGTTCCTTGTATATTAAATGGGAAGATTATGGGGTGAGGGAAGGAGTAAAGGGGGAGCAGACGTTCAGTGGGTATAATGTGTGTTATGAAGGACGAATAAGCTCTAGAAATCTTCTGCACAACACAGTGTCTATAGCTCACAAGTCGGTACTACAGACTCAAACATTTGTCAAGAGGGTAGATCTCAGGTTAAGTGTTCTTACCCCGGAAAAAAACAAAAAGCAAAAAAGGTCAGAAGGAACCTTTTGAAGAGATAAGTATGTTTCTTACCTTAATTTTTATGATGGCTTAAATAGGTGGTGTATGCATGTTCTAAACTCATTGAACTAAATGCTTTAAATATGTCAAGTTTCATGGGGTTTTAAAGCACAAAAATATGGGAAGATTATACAAAATCAGTGATTTTCAAGTTGTTCCTGTTAGTCCTGAGTGTTCCGTAGGAATGGAAGGATTTTCAAAATGGATGAAGGTTGACTGCACAGGCAAGGACCTCCTAATGTCCCCTCATCAATTAAATAAAATTTTTTTTTTATGTTAGACTAGTTATATTTCACTTGAACGAAGCTAAAATATATTGAAAACCACTGCTAAATTATCTCTGAGGCCAATTTCAGATAAAATGTCACAGAATCTACCATGGATTTTTTTCTTTTTATAGACATTATTCATAGGTGTTCTCATGAATGCTATTGCTACATAAATAAATACAACTTTTATTTATTATTTCTAACATAGCTTTGACTCCTGAGCATGGATGATTTTCAGCTGCATATGTTTCTCTGGAACTCTCAAAAAGATCCCAAACTCAAGATAATAAAACACACTATTCCTTATCATTTATTTCTTGTTGCCCAAGCCAGAAAACCAGGAAAGTCATACATTCCCCATTTTCCTCATTTCATTATATGGTCCTGGTCTCTATGTTCTACCTCCTAGATATCTACCAAATCTATGCCATCCACTTTGGCTACTGCCTTCAGTACAAGCAGTGACATTTCTTTTGGAAGAGATTAACTAGTTTCTTAAATGACTTCCTCTAATTCCTTCCTCCTCCCCCAACACACTTGTCCAAACCTCAGCTCAAAACTATCTCAAAACTATCTGATCATATTTCTCTCCTTATAATGGCTTCCCAGTTTATCCAGGACATACTTCATAGCTTGGCATAGTTGCTAACACTACAAAAATTAATCACTTGCTATGCACCAATCACTCCTCTTTGTGCTCTAATGTTAAGCTGAAATATGGAACAAGTTAGTTTGTGACATCAAAATGAAACTTCACTTTTGTCTCCCTTTTAACCACTGTTCCCAAATTCCCTTTTAAAAGCTCCACATGGTGATTTGTCACCTCAATTAGCAATTTTGCGTTTTTCAGATTTTCATGTGGAGTTGAAGTTTCCATTTTAGTATGAGTTATTTAATTTACTCCTTAGCATAATTCTATAAGGGAGAAATCTAATCACTTTTGTGCACACATGGAAACTGAGGTTAAGAGGTGTTAAATACATTTTTGTAAACTGCAGACCATGTAATGACCAAGTCAGAAATCCATTCCAGTCACTGGACTTTGGGTCCATGACCCTAAGCATTGAACTACACAGCCTCTGATGAAATTCCTTTTATGATCTGGCCTCTGTCTACCTTTAAAGCCACTTCCACACTTTCAGTGCATTCCAACATCACCGACATTCTAAGAACTCTATTTCACTTACCAACCTTTCCTCATCTCCTGGCTTCACAGAGACCATTTCTCCAGAAGAAATGGTTTTCCCCTTTTCTTCCCTTGATAGTGACTACATACTGAACTCTTATTTAAGACAGCTGCTTTCCTGACCTCACCAGAAGGCTTAAATGCTTCCTTCGCCATGACTGCAAGTAAAGGTATCATAGTAATGTCTTCTGTTCTTTAATAATCTATATATATTTCTGTCTCTCCTGCTAAAACTCTGAGCCCAAAGCAGATAGAGACTATACTCTATTCGTCAAGCTCCAAAGGAAATGTTTGTTGAATGAATGAATGAGACACTCAATGTAAGCTACCACTAGTGATATGAAATTCTTGCTAAGATTTCTGAGAGAAGAGCAAATCCTTGAAAATGATCTACTCCAACAGATTCATTTAAGAGTCAGGAAACTTTAGCGCCACAGAGGAAAAGTTACCTGGTGGAGGCAGACAATGTTGTATTTTTAATTTGGAATTCTCTCTTCTTCCACATCGTGAGAGTTTTTGCAGTCCCTATTTGTACAAAGCTTTTAGCAAGGTCATGTGGCACAAAGCCAGCATGCAGAACCCTCACCCCCATCTTTCCAATATCTAGCAGATGTGACCAGGCTGTGCCAGGACCACCTGGGAGTCATTCCTAAGTGGCAAGACTGTCTCACTTACGTAAAGGTTATAACTACGATCCACAGCAGGTGCTTAGTTTACTGCATTCAAGGTCATTACAAAGGCACGTTGCTAGGTTCTTAGATGCAATGAAGCTTTGAATCTTTAATGCTCATATCACAGTAACAATGTTAACCTGGATTGCTCCCTGTCTTTGTTTTTATCAACTGTTTAAGTAATGGTTTTCTGTTATCTATAACTTTTATTGTAAGTCTTTTCTAGAGATAAGGTATAAATTATGAATGAGCAAATGAATGAACAAGTGCATGTTACCAGTTAAGAAGAATGATTTAAAAATAAAAATTAGTAAGAGAGGCAGAGAGATTTCTTACCTTCATGTTCAGTAAAGATTGGTACTAGATTAAATAATTGGGTTCCAAGGTTTTTCTAATAAAGACTTAAGACTACTGCATACACATCAAGAGTAGTTTTTGTTTTCTTTAAAAAAAAAATGCCTCTCTGTAATAAAATACCCTTATTTTTGAAAAAGCTATGTCAGTCTTAGTGTTAAATTTTGCTTTCAAGCTCTGGTTGTGATATTATTATATATATACACACACACACATATATAAAAGCATAGGTTATTTTCTTTTTTCATTTTAATTTAGGATAAGTGAATAAAATAGTCAAAATTGAAGACATTTTTATGAAAAAATTTTGATCTGAAGAGGTCAGAGAAGTGGTTATTTCTTTAAAAAAAAAATAGAAATAGGCTGACCTGAAAAGCAGACCACATGTGTTTTAAAAGTAATGCCCTTGGTTTATGCATTGATATTTTAAATAATAAACTCTCTGTCCTCCTCTAGGAAAAGGAAGAGTGTGGTTGTGTATATGAATGATGTAATATTACTTCCTGTCTTTGGGAGACCTCTGCTCTTGTCAGTGCTGCTGTCCCATTTGACTATAACCCTGTAATCTTTCAAGAATGTTTTGGTCATGGGCCTTCACCTTCCAGTGATTTCATCCAGATACAGTTTCCATAGGCTTTACTGGTTTAAACAGAAGAAAAGGGTAGACCATCTGAACAAAATAAAATGTCACCATTAAATTGGTTTTTGTAGCTTAAGGTACAGTGTAATGATATTTTTCCAGCAGCTGCTTTCAGTTGGATTTAAAGTTTAGAAAAAGCTTTGCATCTGATACAAAATAATAAAGTACAGGTTGCCTTACTTCCTTCTTTCGTGTCCCAAAACATAAGGAAAGCTTTTGTGCTTTTACATGGTAACTGATGATCATTAAACTTTTTTTGTTGTTGTTAACCTTAAATGATTGCCCACATGTGCTAAATGGGGTATATGTGAAAAGTGCTTTTGAGAAAAGTAAAAGCATTCTTCTAATAAATATGGCTGTAACTTGGGTCAATTTGTATGACTTCTCACATACAATTGATTCCTTTTATATAGTAGTTTAATTACTTATGTAAAATGAGATGTCTTAGTGATAAATCTGTTGTCCTTACCAAGAGGCAAGGAGCTCTTTCATATAATCACAGTAATTCATTTTATTTCCCAACCAGGCTGATATTTGTTCTAAGCATGAAGAATATAGACTTTGGAAAAATGTGAACTTAAAAATAATCTAAAATCGTGGTTATCTGTAGTATAAATCTTTTCCAAAAATTGTTGATGAAATAAAAGGTAAAATGATGCACAAATATTACAATTTAAACAAAAATTAAAGCCAAAAAGCTTTCATTACATTTTAGATAAGCACAGTGAATAAATATTCACCAATTACTGAATTTACTGTTGGATAATCTAATAAAAATTGGAAAGGAGAAAAAAAGTCGTTGGGATTCCTTAAATGCTTGGAATTCCTCTATCATTATCATTCATAAAGAGGTCCCCAATCCTCTATTGTTTCTATTATCAGATGTTTCAAGGTCAAAGTTAAATAACAAGAAGTGCTTTTCTTATAAACAATCTCCTTAATAAAAATCCTCATTTTAATTTTTCTTTAATTGGGCCAAATTTGCGTTCTTAATCAAAAATAGATTTTATTCTAGATTAAAACTGGGCTGTGTGATAAAGCATCTGAGGAGATATAAAGGATCCTTCAGTCAGTAGAAGATGGTAATAATTTGAGAAATATTGCTAAAAAACAATAAACTAAAAAAAACCAAAAAACCCAAAACACTCTGGACGGTGAGAAGATGGTCGAATACCAACTGGGCCTTGACAGGTGGGTCTCACCTTGCCGTGACCCAGTGAGTTAACTTAAGGACAAAGTATGATGAATGTAAAAATGAGACTGTCAGTTGATGCTAAAACCTGAGGTGTATACGCAGATAAAGCTAACAGTTACTTACTTAAGTATGGTAGACAGCAACGTTTACACACAAGTCCCAGAACTCCTTCTCCAATTATCTTTTAATTTTTTAACACTTATTTAGCAATATTCCTTAGCGTAAACTCTAGAAAAAGTGCTAGAGGAAGAGAAGCAGGCCTGTTCCAACCTTGTCCCCATTCACCCATTTGGCTGCCTGAGTGAGATTTGAATTTTTTCTCCTTCAAGACTGTACTTGACATCTTTTTTTATAATTAGATTTCATATATAAAATTATTTGGGTCAGTGGGAAAAATAGATTATGATTCTCTCCTGGCTAGCAAACAGTAAAGATAGGAACACTGAGAGCAGACGGAGGAAGAAAGAAAAGAGATGCCCCTAGTTTAACAGCCCTTCTAACAAGCAAGTAGGAAGACGAAAGTGGGGAATTATGCTACTTTAATCATGTATCCCAGCAAAAACTCAGAAGATCATAACCAGCAATACACCAAAAAGAAAGTTTTCTTAAGCCAGAAGGACACTGGGATTAAATCATTTTCCCTATCTTTTGTGATGTTTCTTTTCTGTCCTGAGCTTAAAGTGTTAGTGCTTGTGAGTGGCCTTGCAGGCAAATTGATACTAAACTGTGTGTGTGTGTCTGTGTGTGTTTCTAATAGTCTTTCTTTTTAGCAGAGTGACTGCTTGACACAGTATCATTTTAAAAGATTAACATTTTTCTGACTCTCATATGTATATCTCCCTCATTAAACAGATACACAAATCTTTAAAATGGTACAAGGAAATCCCTAAAGGAGGATCTTTAGGTGCCTTTTTCAGCTTAAGATTTTTAACAAAATGCTGGAATTGTTGCTTAATGTCAATACATCTCATTTTTTCCATGGCACAAAGGAATAAATAGAGACAGGAAGAGTCAAAAGACCCTGAAATCTATAGTGATGTTAAAAAAAAAGCCAAGCTGGGGTTTGTAGGACAATAATTCCAGTCTTTCGAGGGATAAAAATAGATTGTGTTAGCAACCTATCCCAATGGCTTTACATCCTCATGGGGGAGAGAGAGAATGAAAGCGTTATGAAACCTAGACCTGGAATTGCTGGAGTGCAACAAAACCCCTAATTCCCCCAGCCGAAAGAGACCGTCTAAATCATCTGTGTTTCTGTGCATGCTTTTTTTTCTTTTCCTGGTTTCTAGGGAAACATGCTTTTATACCTAAGGCTGACTTGGGAAATCCTTTTTTTAGATCTCTTGTTCCAATAAAAAATTTGCTGCTTCTAATTGCGAACAACACATTAGGAATAGTGGCCCTCCAAGTCATTTGACTCTCAATTTTTTTTTTCCCTTAGTAACTTAGGTTAATGCCCAGGATTATTATTAATTGCACTGACTTGACACTGATTGCTAACTAAATTTAATAGAGTTTTAAGAGACTAACTCAGTGAACAGTGGTAGGTAGCTCTGGGGATTACTTAACCTCAAACTGAGTGCCTAGTCTGTAATAAAATATTAATATATATGGCTGTAACAGAAAAAAGGCATATGTGAATACATATGTGTGCTTATGTGTCCGTACATGTAAAATCAAGAGAAATGGTGACATTTTTCATGAATTGAGGAAAAGTTAGCTTAGAGTCAAAGGCTACCAAGAAAAACATGCACTGCATTGTCCTATTTCCCTACTGCACCACGTTTCAGGAATAGGCAGAAATTTCAAGGAAGGCTTTGGACTTTGATGGGTTATGGATCCAGGGTAAGGAGGAGTCAAAGTAAACATAAAAGGCAAAGAAATCTTAGGTAACATCTTAATTATTTGAGAAATAGTTTGAAACTCATTGCACTTTTTACTGGTCATAAAGCTGCTGAGGTTTGCTCTAGTTTTCAATCTATATTTTGCTTGTCTTTTTTCCCATCATATCCTCCAGCCTTTTTCAGATAAAACACGCTCCCCATTTATACCAGATATGACATTCTAAGCTTGCCGAATGACAAGGTACCTTTAAATATTTTAGAGCTAAACAATAATCTTTTAAAAACAAATTCATACACCAAAAACTGTCACACAATGCAGTGAGAGGTTAACTCAGACAGAAACCAGTATTCTGCTCTTAAACCTTCACCACGACATACTTCACCATGTTATTTCAGAGGAGCATGAACCCAGTAAACCAAGGCTACAAATAAAGTCTGATCGGTTGGTTTTAGTGATGGAAAAAGGAAAATCTCAAAAATGATGAAACACTGACATTCAAGAAGTAAAGTAATACCCCCTCCCCAAATGGCAGATAACGTAACGAACAACAGCTTTTAATACTGCTATCGGTGTAGAGCAACACACGTATCGTTGGTGACACGTCCAATAATGGTGAGGGTGGCAGTAAGAAGGGTACTGTTTATTGGTGTTATAAAGCTGGACTTTGAAGTTAGACAGGTCTGGGTATGAATCACAGCTCTGCCACCAACTCTAGATATGAACCTAAATGTTGTGCTTGATCTCTTTGAATCGCCGTATATGTTTTCTTCATAGAGATATTGTTCGGGTTTAAAACTAAAGAAACCACACACACATGAACACACTAATTTGTGTTAACAACCTATGTACAGAGTTAGGCGATTTATATACAGTTAGGCAGAGTACCCAATTCCTACTTCTTAAGTATTAGTTTCCTCTCTCTTATTCCCTCTAAAGGTTTTAACATTAATTTCTGTGTTTGATTACTTTATTTTCCATAATTTTAATGTAAAATGAATAAGATTATAGGAACAGAAGAAATGGGAAAGGTTAAAAGGCCATCCATGAATAAATCTCAGTATTCCATATTTATAATCCATGTTTTAATTAATTACCATGAGAAGGGATGGACAGAAATATCCAATCATTCAGACAGTGAAGAAACTAAGAAGAGAATTTCAAATCATAAATAAGAGCCCTAACACTATGGGGATTATCTTAAACATAAACTATAATGAAAAGAATACAGAAAAGAATATGTATATACAGGTATGCATACGTACATACATATAAGTAACTGAATTGCTATGCTGTACACCAGAAACTAACACAACACTGTAAATCAACTAAACTCAATAAAGAAAAAAATTGGTTCTAAGAGGAACTTTTTAAATAAAACAAATTTAAGAGAACAAATACAATTAAAAACACTATACTGAGGCAAGAGCAAGTCATAGCTCTATTTTCCATACCTTTATTCAAGGAAGAGTTCAGATGCCTGAGACACACACAGGTCCAGATCTTGTTGGAGATCCAGAGCAGGTCAAAACCTACAAGGCTGTGTATGTCTATCAGTGCAACAATGGCTTTCAGTTTCATCTGCTAGGAAGTGAAAATCCTAACTCTTTCACTTTCTTTATCTCCTGGCCTTGGAAAAAGATAGTTTCTTTCAGATATCTCTGACTATAATATAATACTAAAAATGATATGATTAGAGAAAATAAATTAATTAAACATGAACTTTCCTTGCTAGAGGAAATAGTCTTCCCATATTTGAAATGAAAAAAAAATGAATGAAAGATGCAGATTGTGTGTATATCAAAAATAGCACCACATAGGAACTTGACATAGAACAGGGCCTTCCTGTGTGGTGAAGGTGGTCATTGAGACAGGTGAACCTCAAACTTGTTCTTTTCAAAAAGGCACATGCCATTTTCAGCAACATGGGTAGACCTGTAGGTCATCATACTAAGTGAAGTAAGGCAGAAAGAGAAAGACAAAATATATATTTACATGCAGAATATAAAAAAGAACACAAATGAACTTATTTACAAAACAAAGACAGGCTCACGGACATAGAAAACAAACTTATGGTTATAGGGTGGGAAGGAGGGGTGTGGAGGGATACATTGGGAGTTTGGAAATTGCAGATACTAACTACTTGTATAAAAAGATATACAACAAGGTCCTACTGTATTGCACAGGGAACTATAGTCAATACCTTGCAATAGCCTGAAATAGAAAAGAATATGAAAAGAAATATATGTACGCACAACTGAATCAAAATGCTATACATCAGAAATTAACACAACATTGTAAACTGATGACACTTCATTTAAAAAAAAAGTTATATAAATGACAAAAAAAAAAAAGTCATGTTTTTTTTCCCTAGGCAGTGAAAGAACTATAGGAAGTACTGGCGAGAAATCTGCTCAGACTGTTCAGAATTCCTCATCATATAGTTATGCCAAGGACTGCTCTTTTTTTATTTCCAGAAAAATATTTGAAATCATTTTAAAATAAGTACAACTATTCCTTCTTGTAGCAGCTTTTACACTTGACATTTTATCCTCTATGTCAGTGTAGTAAGGAAGGTGAGAGCCAGTGCATCCAGAACCCAAAGGAAAGAAGAGAACTGAATTGTTACTATTTGGCACTTACAGAGTACGTTTCCTCTGAAGAGTGTGAAGCGCATCATAAAATGCTAATTAATAGCCAGTGTTCTTCAGTAGATCCCCAGAGATGGCAAATGCAGGTGATGATCCCTCCACTTTCACTTTTACCCTGGGGGAAAAAGCCCCATCACAGTGAAAATGGAGGAAAAGTACAAAGGAGCAGTGGGAATGAATGTTTATATTTGGTCAGAAGTGTCCTTCTACTTTAAGAGGATCAGAGAGCTTTGGAGAAATGTGACAAGTTTAAAAAAGCGGAAAGGAACCAGAAAGAGAGGCAACATCTTTAAAGGAACAAGAGAAGGAAATAGAGAGGATGAGGAAAAAACAGTGAAACATCTGTGACATCATTTTTCCTCCAGGCCTCAGCTGGGCTGGAGGCGCCGGAGTTCTCACCCTCACCCCCAGGAGTGCTGGGTCCCACGAGTGCTGGAGCTGGGGCGGGGAGGGGTGGGCACAGCCCCTTTCACACTCCCTGGTGAAAGTGTATTTGTACAACACACATTCGATCTGAAATTTCTTTGCAATGATGAGTTGTTAGAGAGGCAGAATCTGTTTTTGCAGTTGGTTTGTTTCTTACGTCTGCTGCAGTGTTTGTTTGTTCATTTGGTGTGAGGGTGTGTGTGAACGTGATGAGTGGTCATGCTGTTTCTTGTCCTTGGTTTTAGGGTGATGTTGGTGTGCTGACTTGCTGTTTTGAAAACCTCGTATGAAACAGGTATCATTTTCTTAAATTCCCTTCTTAACATTTGAAAAAATTCTCAAGTGAGAAAATAGTCACATACATGCTGAAACAGACTTTACTGGGTTGGGCAGGACACTCTGACCAAAATCTCTTTACAGATAGAGTAAGATCAAAATGAATATCAATAACAACCTTTAAGGAAGAAAATTCACATAACATGCAACCTGGTGGTTTACCTGGAAAGTAGGAGGCGTCCCTATTTCCTTAATTTTTTTCTCAATCTTTGTAAGTATTTAGAGCTGAGAAAATACTTTAACCGATAGGCGATGTGCACAGGAATACGAGTTTATTGATAGAACCTATCTTACCTGGGCTCTCATTCCTGCCTTCACATGAAACCCTAGGGCCAAAGCAAGACAGCTCCCTCCCGATTCCTTCCTACAGAACAGTCCTGCCCTTGCAGTTTTCTCCAAGATTTTATCAGCATTATACTTATGGGCTGCTTTGTTCTCCTGGTGAGCTTTATCTCTAGTTTTAATACAAATCTAGGTTAAAATTCATTTTGGAAAAGCATGCAAATAAGGCCAAGTTTACAGAAAAGATAATATTCATGGCAGCAATTTTTGATTTCCATGAAAGTTTTACATTTCCTTAGAACTTGAGGATAAAGTAAAGAAAGTTACTTTAAGAATCTTTCAAATAAGTCTTAACTGTCCAAATGTAGAGCTAACAATCAGGTTAGGGTCCGCAAAATAATTTAGTAGAATGATAAAATTTGAAGTCATCTTTCTTAAATTAAACTGACAGTGCTTTAATTGGACGAATTAAATAATCTATCCAACAAATAATAAATATAAATGTTTAATGTATGCAACACATTCAGGCGCCCAAGTGAAAAGATAATAAACAAATATAAAAATTCTGTCTTTTACTAATACTGGGTATATTGTTTAGCTATTTAAGTATTTAGCTATTAAAATAAGTTATTAGAATCTTGTGTTTCTCATGTAAACTGATAAATAACTGAAAAGTGATACAAAAGTAGAAAAAAATTTTGTTTTTTACAAAAGTAGAAAGATACTTTTTTTAAAGAAAAAAATAGAAAATAACTTACATTTTATGTAGTTCATACTCTTTAAATTGCCCCTTAGAATCTAATGTAAGACATTAAGTTGCACAATATCCATATGGTTTAATTTGTTCTCAGTTTGTTACCATAAAATTAACTATTTCTTGTAACTTGGGGACATGACTACAATTACTAATTATTCCCAAATTCTATAGTAGAAAAATTAAGATAACGTTTTAATCAGTTTTCCAGTATCCAGCCTTTATTATAGCATTTAACATTCATATCAAAGAGAGAAACTTATCTTTTCCCTAGTTGTCCCTCTGTAAGTAAAAAAGCATTCTAGAACAGTATCTGCCACATCCTTGTAAAAAAGAAAATAGTTCAAAGGTACACCCTAAATACGTTTACACCACTGTCTCAATAACAGCAATGACCCAAGATATTCTTGAAGTAACAGGGCTCCTCAAGTAATTCTACGCAAATGAACACATGTATACATTGGAGAAGACATTCTGCAAAGATGAAGGACAGAAATTTACTTCCAATTATTTGTTCAAATTCTGAGCTAAATCTGCATATATGTTGCATCCCTTTATGTGAAAACAATGTTAATGTATACAGATATGTATTATACAGGGTGTGGCATTCACTAAATAAGAAGTCAAGCAGCTGATTAGTGTGGTCTTAGGATCTTTGTACCTCCAAGAGCATCCTCAAGGCCATGAATGAACAAAGGACAAAACTGCTTGGAGACTGAAATAAACACACGGAGAGTAATTTCTGTGAAAGCTATTGATTAATTCTCAAAACACATGGTCAGTATTGGATTTGGTTTGCCTTTGTGGAGCTCCTTCTGCCTGGACTCTGTCGCCAAGTCCCCCCTCATTGTCACCTTCCTTCTCTCTTAGGTAGCTGTAAATTCCAAGTGAACAGCTAACCAGCTGATGTTAGGTAACATCTTTCTAGAGTTGAAGTCATAGTGTTACACTGATTTGTTTTTCCAGTGAGATTTCACATTCGTTAAAATATACCTTGAAATGCAGTTGTAAAGGAGACCCACCCCTGCCCTCAGTTGCTCACACCTTCTAGGGTCAGTTCCCTAAGGGACCTGGAGCAAAACTGAGCACTTTGGCAAATCTAAAAGAAATCAGCCCATTAGTATCAAGTTGCTTTCCTGAATACAGCAAGGTGCTCTTTCTGCCTCCTCCACCCCCAAGTTACCCTTCCACACTCTACTGTGCCTCATCCAAAATGTATTATGTTCAGAATACAATGAGAACTTCACTAACTTACTGTTTTCCTCCCCAGAGATTAAGGCCATAAAACATAATTGCATATAAAATTACACATAAACTTTTTGCAACTTTCTAATGTTATTTTATCACATTTACAGGTTGTGAATGCAGATCTGGGCAAAAACAAAAAAACCATGATATAAAACAAACACACAATAAATTGGAATACATTAATTAACACAACATTTTGTTTCTTTCCAATAATGTATAATTACTATTCCATATAGTTTTTGTGAAATACCCAAAAGAGAAAGTATAAATTTTGTAGACTGCAAAGGATTATGAAAATGAGTGTCATTATTTCAATAAAATTGGTTAGATCTATGGACAAGAAAATTTACAGGAACAAATCTAAAGTGTTACGTTTAAAGAAGGAAATTTTATTTATTCTTTCCTCTTCTGTTATTTTCTGAAATTAGATAGAAAATATTTCAAGTAATCACTATTCGTAAAGTAAGTAATTGTTCCTCCATATCTGGAGTTCATATTAAGATTTTAGCAACAGCTATAGGAAAAGGTTATTTATTTTTCATAAATGTGTAGGGTTAATTAGGAAGTGATATGTGATACTCTTATGATTATCAACCTTACAAATCGTTCTTTTAAAAAAGCAGTCATGTCTTTCTCTTATTAAATATATCCTAACATTCTCCTCAAAATAATTTTCCAATTTTGTATCCTTCTCTGAACACCTGGAAAATTAATTTGTATCTACACAAAGAATCGGAGTCAAATGTTCCTTTTCAAAATATATTTTTATAGCCACTCACAGAACAATAAAAACATTCTACTAAAATTCTTTTTCATGCTAAAAAGAAATGCATTCAGTGGGGTCTTCTTTGGGGGATTGTAAGGGGAGAAACCTGGGGTGCTTTAAGGTTAATGGACAGTGATTAAGGTTAATGGCCAAGTGCTGAAGGTTAAGTGCTGTATTTACATAGCTGCCAATTCTCTTAAAAAAAAAAGTCTTCACGTCTATCAATCAGTTTCAGCTAATAACCAATTAAACAGTAACTCGGGTATAGAGACTGAAGGTAAAGACTTTCAATCTGCTTTTACAGGGTGGAACTATCGATTCTCCATCAAGAAATATTTATTGAACACTTACTTTGTCATGGCTGTACTGCATACAAGAAGGAGAAGCCATGGCCCCTATGTCCAAAAAGCTTAGCATCTAGCAGGGGATGGAACCAGGTATGAAAATACTCAGTACAGGCAGCTGTCAAATAAATGACGCAGGTGATACATACTGCAGAGTTCAGAGCAGGGGAAGATACTACCTAGCACAAGATTTCATAGAACGGGGAAGGATGTTTAAATTATGCTTTAAAATTAATGGTTTTCAAAGTGCTATACTTCATTCTTAAAACAAACTATACAACTTCAAACAGCATGAGTATGTATCAGTGACACCATGTGTCATATATTTTGCTGAGCCACAGTTTACCCATTAAGACTGCATCAACAATTTATCACAAAGATTAATAAATAAAAAGTTCAGTGGATAAAAATACTCCTTTTGAAACTGAGCAGGACCCTGTGGGGCCCTCCTGGGTACAAAAGCCTTTCCTTGTCCCCCTCTTCTTGTTTGTAGGATAAAAGCTTCAACCTCCTAGACCTTCCCTGAGTTCCAAAGGGCAAATTCCAACAGTTTCTAATTAGGGAAGGAGGGAATGCAGGAACAAAGTGGGAGCAATCAAGAAACCAGAGTGCAGATCCAGGTTCCTCCTCAAGAGATATACATAACAGTATCTTTGAGTTCTTCTGCAGGAACTTACGCCCCACCCAAGTGGAGGATGGTAACTTAAGGCTGAGCGCAAGATTCCTGAACACCGCCCTGTTACCTCACCACCAACCCATCCACACACCCTGCAGCCCTCAGCCCAAACTTTGTCTATAAAACCTCTTCCCCAGAAACCATCAATGAGTTTGGGTTTTTTGAGCATGAGCCGCCTGTTCTCCTTGCTTGGCCCTGCAATCAACCTTTCTCTGCTCCAAACTCCGACGTTTGGTTTGTCTGGCCTCAATGTGCGTTAGGCACAAGAACTTGCATTTGGCAACACTTTGCAGTTCTTTTCCACATGCAAACACAAGATCAGTGTAAAACAAGAGCAATGACAATGAAAACTGCTAGAACAAAAAACTACATTAGCACACTGACTCTGAAGTCAGTGTAAACTTACTCAGACTAGGCTCATCTGAAAAGTTTAGTCTAGTGTAAGGTTCTGAGGTGTTGGGCAGTTATTCAAGGCAAACTGCATCACTAAGTCCCCAGTGACAACATGATTATATAAATGAAGTTTACTAAAACAGGATTAATGTTCATCTCTGCAGTAGCCACTGGGAACGTGGCTTCACTTTCACTCAATTAACAACATTCAGTCAAGATTCTTTGTATTTCTCTTTTCCTTTGTTCACTCTCCCTGAATTTTCAACTATTTTGGAGGGTATGCCAGGGATGGAGGATGTGGGGTTAGGGGCTAAGGAGGAACACCTGGAATGGTAGAGATGGTAAAAAAGTGGACTCGTACATTACACATAATCATTAAAAGTAAATTTAAAAACTTAAGGAATATTTTCATTCAGTAAGTTTCTTCCACTGGCCAACTTCAAAATGTTTTACAGTGTGAACATAAATCAGGCAAAAGTAAAGGGCCCCTAAAACTGACAGTGAATTGTAACAGATCTTGATCTCCTGACCGTGGGAGTGCTGGCCAGGAAGCCACTTCCTGGGTCAGGGCTGGCCTGGGGCAGAAGATCATAGCTCAGAGGTGGGATGGAAGGGCACTCAGCCCTCGGCCTGAAACTCAGGTCTTCGTGAATGTTTTTGAAGGTAAAATGTTAGAGATCCTTTCTGAATCAGAATGATGTTCTTACTAAAATGTAAACATCTCAAAAAAAGGTTAAAACTTTATTATTAACAGAGATCCATCAACTTGTATCTTTCAACCTGCTGTGTCTGGGTTTCACTGGCTAGCAGTCATTATTGCACTGGGGGAATGAGTGTTTTGATTTATGGAGAAAGAGGGCGACAATGCCAAAGAATAAAGACTGTTTTGGAATATAGGGATTTTTGAGCTGAAAACAGCGCTGTTGCAGAAGTTCAGTTTTGGGGTAATCAAAAGTCATATGAAGACTAGGAATATAAGGGTGACTCAGTTGTTGAGTGAAGAGAGAAGAAATTGCCCTTGAATTGGGGAAGTTGTGAAGAGAATGGAAGTATCCAAGATAAAGTTTCTAACGCTCAAAATTTGCAAAGGGTCAATCCTGTTCTTCATAGTTCCTAGTTTTTCATGCTTCTATTTACAGGAAGGTTCACTCTAAATGTAGGGTTGACCAGTGAAGAGAAAATGGGGCAAATCTAAACCTGCAGTGATCCACAGGTCTTGGAAATATTCATCACCACTATTGTTTTTTGCGTGTGTCTAAATTATTAATGGCTTGTGGTGTGCACAGTTTGGGGTCAAGCCTGATTAAAAATAAACATTATTTCAAAGATTTTTTAAGGTAGTTTTGAGATATCTTTTTGAAATAAATCCAAAAATGCTTTAAATATATTATTCACTCAAATTAAAAGAGCTGATATTAAAACTTAATAACTATTAAAACGCAGTATGTAATAGAAAAAATATCTAAGAGATCTGACAAATTTTCTAAAGATTTACAGCTGATTTCAAAAGGGAATATGAAATAATTGAAATACATTTTTCTATTTTGCAAGTAATACCATTCTTAATATGGTTTCATATGTTCTTCTCTTATTATACATAATTTAAGATAAATTAAGTTCACTATTTTCAGCTACTTACTTTGTACTGCCTCCATTTTATTATATCTATGGTTTGACAGAATAAAACACTATCTTTAATAGAAAAAAGCCAAATTATCATCTATTTAAAGTGTAAGATGTATTTTAATTCCTTAACTCATAAGCACTATTATGGAAGACAGCAAAATTAACTGAAACAATCAACACCCTTATTTTTCAACATTCAAGTAACTTGAGGATACTTAATTACTCAAGAGTTTATTAATTCATCAAGGTTGACTTTAAGTCAATTAAAATGTATCACAAAAATAAAATTCTTAAAAAAATTAACACATCTTTGTAAGAGTAATGTATCTTCTATCTAAAGTTTGTTGTTAAATTATGTTTTATATACTACTGTCAATTAATGTTAATCATAAGAAATATGTACTCATTTCTAAAATTAAACATAAAAGAAGCTGTACACATCATCTATTTCAAACTTCTCATTTTACAAATGAAAATATTGAGGCAGTGTTATTAAATGACCTGATGACCATGGTCATACTGCTAATTCTGATCTTATGGCAAGCAAAACCTCTTAACTTTTGGTAAATTCTCAACTCATTATAAGATAGTGTACATATGTAAATGCACACACAATTACAATTACTGAATAGCTAATATCTATTCCTAAACAGTAAACTAGTAGACACAATTGAATTGCATATAGTCTCTAAGCGTTCACTTACTTAAATACCATCTTTACAAATTTTTAGTGTTACTTTTAAAGTCTGGTAATTAGGACTGGCAAGCACAATAATAAATGCACTTGAAATGCTCTGCACCTGCCTAGCCCATAGTCCTTTCAGAAAAAAAAAAATAGCTGGAGTGAATTCTTCAACATTGCTGATCATAGTCCATGGTCGTAGAAATGCAAAAGATATCATCTGCTCGTTATCCTACTTCCTTCCTGCCACATTCACATCTTTCTGCTAAGGCATGTTTACATCATGTGTGGCCACATCTGATGTCCCATGGATGGGCCCTAATAGCTTCTTCCCACATCGGCGATGTTCCTCCAGAACTAGTATCTTGAGCTTTAGAAGCAATTCCATACTGTCTTATATAAAACCTTATTTATTTTAAACAGCCACATAATTGGCTCTAAGTTTTAGTCTTTTAAAATGTAGTCGTTACCTTTCTTAATTTAGTCTACTATAAAGGACACAAAGTTCCCTCGGCAATTTTAATTAATGAATCTAGACCTTGTTCAATACTTCAAAATGCTGGTGTGTAGTTTTTAAAATTTACAGAAAGGGCAGAAATGCTTAAAATGTGGAAGCAAAACAACAAATAATGGCAGGTCTTTGCAGAAAACTAAAACTGTAAACTGAAATGCAGTCTGCTTCTGTAGACAAATGGGAACATGCCATGCTAGTCCTTAAAGTAATCTTCTGAAATTTCATGTTATCTACCTGCGGATAAAGGACTAGCAACACACTTTCTCCTTCGTCATGACAATTTGACCTTTTATGAACTGTCTAGCTCTATTTCCCTGGAAACCTGATAAAAATTGGAATGCCAACTGCATTACTAGGAAAGCTTACCTATGGTTAAACATGAGCCTTGACCTCTACATGAATTGGGACTGGAAGTAAATACCTGATCATAAGCCTAAGGTCGGGTTTTCCTGAGCATGCTGACTGATTTCACTGGGCAGGCCCATTGCAGGAACCCCAGAAGCTGTGCTTCTGTTAATACAATAGCTTCTGGTTCCTGTAGGGAAGGTGCCTTTCAAGCCATAGTGCTCCCCCATCTGCCTCCTTTTGAGCGTCTCTGGTTGCACGCAGATATTGGATCTCTGTATGTAAGGACAGCCTCGAGTGGAGCCATGGAGGCTGCCCTGAGTCCATTGTTCTCTCTCTCCCTAACTCCTTCTGAGTAGGCTGGGGTCAGCTGTGACCATTGGTGGTCTTGTGAGTCTAGTTGTTTACGAGAGTCTAAAAAGACACCACGTGGGCAATACACCACTCAAGTCCTACTAATGAAAAATATATCTGGGCTTTATTATAATAAAAAAGGAAACTTCACAACTTCCAAAATGGACAAATTTTTTAAAAACACTGGGATTTAAGTCCTCTTTTTGACAGTGACTACCTCATTTTCCAAACGTGTAGAATGAGCTCTATGTGACATTTTGGTCATTACTTACACATGAAAGAAATTTGCAAATCTCTTTGTAAAGTAACCAGGAGGAACTTTGAAAATTTAGCATAAAATAGAAAACAATAGGAGAAGGTACAGGTCATGTATTTGATGCTTCACACAAGACTCTTCCCAGGCTTTTAAAGGATTTTGTATGTAGTCAGGACTACATGCTTGATGTAATTTGTTATATCACATAAAGCATAACACATATTTTTCTCCTTTAGAGTAAAATATATTTCAGTGATACTTAATCAGAAAACTTTAATCTGAGCCTGAGTTCTACTGAACAATGAGTTTAAATAAATAACTATTTCTTGGACCAAACACTTCTAAAACATTTTCCCAATTTGTAACTTAATGAAGGATTCATATTTGATTATTGCCAGTTCTTGATGGGTCCCTTTCCGGTCCCATTTTGATTAACTTAAGAAATGAGAGAAATTAAATGATGGAGGTCAAAAATACTTACCATTTGAAGCTGAGTCTACAATTCTGAATTCTTGAATTAAGTTTGATTTACCCACCCAGTCACAGACAACATTGGTTTGACACATAGTAAAGGAATATTGTTAATACTATCAAGGATGTCTGAAAATTCACAGAAAACACTGGCATATATTGTCATCTTTGTTCTATTACCCCATAAGACAGTGCAGTAACATTTCAACTTTTTCACTTAAATACTAGATGTGTATTTTATCATAACCAATACTGTGACCAAATATTTAATTTATACAAAATGAAACGTTGAGTAAGATTAGCTTATGTGCAAATATTTCCCTTCCCTTTAAGACATAAAACTGAGTGAAAAAAAAATTAAGTGTATGTGGGTGAATATAGAGAAGAAACATTAATTCAGTGACTATGGCCTATAGTTTACATTATTGCATTTAAT
The DNA here is from genome assembly GCF_048564905.1 of Vicugna pacos. NCBI lineage: Eukaryota > Metazoa > Chordata > Mammalia > Artiodactyla > Camelidae > Vicugna > Vicugna pacos. The sequence continues at coordinate 68,767,712 of NC_132993.1, read as the reverse complement.
CTTCATATTGATAGGCTAAAGTAGATTTCTAATTTCCATTTTACAGATGAGCAACGTATTTTATTTTCTCAATTTTATGAATAGCAGTACACCAATAAAAATGTTTTCAAATGACTAATACAATAGTGAAAGTAGTAAATGTGTACAAACATGCCAAGACGCCCACAGGCTGTGTAGGTTGGAACAGAAACTACTTTTTTATATATATATATAGTTCTAGTTCCTTGGATTGGAAATTAGAGACTCAAACTGTTCTAATACATTATGAACCTTAAGAATGAGCATATACACAGTAGACGGGAAACATCATCCTGACAGAAGCATTAGTATCGCCATTTGGAAAATGAGCTAGTACTTGTCAGAAAGAGGGCCTGAATCCCAGTGTTTTTCCTTCATGTTCAGTGCTCTACTTATAGAGAATTTTAGATTTGTAATTCAGTCAAATGTAACTACAAATGCTAAAATGTATATACATAATTAATAGCATAGGATTATCTAGGGAAAATAAATTTTTTAGTGACTGAAAATACTATTTATCGGGAAAATGATTATCTAGCATGTGAAACTTAATCATCTGGCCAGAAACGAGGTCAAAACCTCAAACTTTTAATAGAAATACAAATAGAACACTAATCATCCTTTTCTGCTGTTTATCCAAATTTGAATGCACAATATAAGGAATAAAACAAAATGAAGTTGATTGCTAATTAGATGCCTCTGAATTCTTCCATTAGTCATACCTGCAACTTTTACTCTGAAGATAGAGCAATGATAAAGTATACTACATTAACAAAATTAAAAATCCATATCCTGTTCAAAACAGGTTATAAGTTTCAACGAGCCTAAAATGAAGAGAATATTTACTGCTAAGCATGGGTAGAAACCAAGACCTTTTGGACACTGATTGCAGAAATAGACCCAAGATGGCCCAGAGTCTGATAGATGTAGGAAAACTGGGACTAAGAACCCTCCATACAAAGGAAGAACCACAAGGTGAATTGTGTTTGACTGCTGGCTGGAATTCAGGATGTATGAAGCTGTGGAAATGAGCAAAACAGCCAACCATCAGATATGGTTGAACTGTCCACGAGCAAAAAGCCTAAGCCTACAATGTTCCCATGAGCCAGGAGTATCCAGCATTAGAATTAATTGTAGCCCAGGGCCCTGGTAGAAGGCTTGGAATGGGACAGGTAAAGAGTTGAGGTGGGGGAGACCTTCCACTTAAGATGAGTCTACAAATAAACACAACATAGCTTCTGGTTAACTCAAAAAGGATTTATGAGGATAAGATTAACTTCAAGGAGCCAGCCTGTTGATATCTTTGAGTAATGATAGTGATAGAGGAAGTCTTTGACCACTGTTTTTTAAGTAATCATCAATCTTCAAGGTATTTAGAGCTTTCAGATCCTGTCACCATAGATTAATTCTTCTAGGATCTTGAATTCAGTTTGAAAAAATTACTTGTTTTCTTCTTTGTCTTCTTTTGTATAAGAATAGCCTATGGTTTTATGCATGCCAACCAAATTTAAATATCTTTTTTCAAATATCTTTCATCAAAACCAAAGGATATGTGAGAATTAAAAGTAACATATCTACCTACTTTTTCAGAGAAATATGGGTTGGGATTGCTAAAATTTTGAAGTAGTTTCCTCATGTTCATTTCATTTGCCTGGCATAAATATGCTTGTGTTTATAAACGTAACCAATGTCTTGGCTTAAAATTTTGATAAATGGACTTTAAAAAAAAAACTCCCTTTAAACTAAATATTCTGTCTTATCAGGGAGCAAATACACAACCCATAATGATAAAATTTATGTTATGACATTAAAGTGTTTTTCTCATAAATATTTTGCTTTTGATCTCTCTACAAAGAAATGTTCCCAATCATATTGATGAATGTCTGTCTTGGGGAGAAAGTATTCCAGCAGATAGACAAACCACGATGCAGGTCCTAGGAAAATCTGTATTTGAAATAAAATTTAAAAAAAAACTTTACAGATATGGAAAAATTCAATTAGGATTCTGTTTTTTAAAAATAAATATCCAGGTGATCTTATTGAATAACTGAGGCCTAAAGATCTTGAGGGTGAATAACTTGACAGCTTTTGAGAGGCCATTGTGATTAGAGTCACCGTTGCTTATGTCAGCAGTGGCTCGGTTGGAAATACCCTCAGGAGACAAACTCTTCTCAGAGACTCAATAATATTAATAGGAGTGGAAACTTGACAACTGAGTGAGGGTGGAAGGACCAGTTCTTCCCCTAATGTCTGGCATGTAACTGCAACTCCTTCTTTATCTGGACTAAAACCTCTGAAAAGTAATAGGATCTATAAGTGCTGAATGATAATGTAGCTTGAAGTGAGGTCATACTCATTAGCATTTAACCATTTATGTTTTGTTTGATTGGGTATTCTATCTGTTTCCATTTATGAATCCATTTCATTCAAGTAGTCCTGATAAAGTAATCAGAGATAAAGTTAACTGCATTGATAATGAAGTCACCTGATAGGGAAGAAATGTAGTCCAGTGGTTGGAAGAGATATCTGTCCTCAGGGAAAGTTTATTTGGCCCAAGTTCCACTACCTACTAGCTAGCTGTGTGACACTGGGGGAGTCTCTCAACCACTCTGTTTTTACATTTATATATGGGAATAGAAACAGTACCCACTTCTTTAGGCTGTAAGGATTAAATAAATAATGGGTACAAAATGCTCAGGGCAGTGTCTGGTTCCTTGAGATTTCCCAACTAATGTTATGCATTAGTACCCTACTGGAAGTAGGTGGCTTCCAATTCAGAGCAAAAATGGAACCCTGAATAGAAGAGTACCTGGAAGATAGAGCTGCTGGCATTGATAAAGTGGGAGGACATGTAGGATGCTTTGTGTGCTGGTTACAGAGCTACGCTGTTTCCTCCTTGAGTGGCCATTGAAATTGGACTGTATTTTTTCCCATACTTTCTGATACATAATATAGTTTTTTGTTTTTTGTTTTGTAACAAGTGAAAATGGAGTTGTTAAATCCTGGAAGTGTTGATTCAGGGTTAAAAAAAAAGTTACTTAAAAGGGAATATCCCTTAGAATAAGTTGACACATTCCTGTGTTTGCTAAAAATTTTCCTCCAGGCATATGGAAATTTTCCTGCGTAATAAATATAGTGTATATACTTACATTGTTTGTATTACTTAATCACTATTACAATCTTATTTGAAAACATGCACAGATAAAGCCACAAGGATACAAAACTCATAGATAAATGAAAAGATAAAAGAACTTATTTAAGGACCATCTAATTTGTGAATTGCATATTTATCAGTAAAATATAGTTCCAATTAAAAAGTATTTTTCTTAAATTTTGTTAGACTAAGCCATACTGTTTTCTAGCACAGGTTTTAATTGGAATAGTTATAACCAAACCACCATTATAAATTTTAGATGACTAAATCGCTTCTTTGAGAATGTCACTAGGTTTATAACTACTGTCTTCATCTCCACGTAGCGATATTCTTCAGTGAATTTCACCATTAGTGACACATCATTATCTGCATAAGTTACCTGTGTATATTCACTAGCATATAGCCAGTGTTTAAGCATAATAAATCTTAGATAAAAAGATCAAACCCTTCCTCTGTCACTGCATCTTCACCCTAACAATGCCCCTTAAAGTTTATTAAATTAACTGAAACTTAAGCAAAGGCTATGTATTCTAACTATATAGAGAAAGAGTAAAATTCTCATTCCTCATCCTATGCCCTCCATGATTGGCTTGACTGACTTTTGCACTTAATTACTATTTTTTTAAGGAACCAAATACAGTAACCAATGTGTTGCTACCATACAAAACCAACCATAATGTGTTTAAAAAGTGCAGTTTAGTGACACTTGATTTTTATTACACTTTGAAAGGCAAATGAAGTAAATCAAGAAGAAACAAATATAAATGCAGTGCTGAAATGAGGTCTAGCTTTTCAAACTGGCTTCCTATTAATCACAGGGCTGACCTTTTCATTAAGGGGCAGTTGTTGGAGTCACTGACACGGTTACAGCATTCATATGTGCGAACTGTACTCTGCGGTACTCATGTTTCGGGGAAGGCACAGTGAAATTAGATTCTCTCCCTGTAGGGGGTAGACATTGACCGCTATTCAGTGCCAACAATTGTCGGTTAAAGTATTTCTTAAAGAATGGCTTTTAAACTGCCTTTACTCCACCATCAGTAATGTCAAATGCAATTCTTAGAGAAATATATTTAACTAGCAGTAATTAATTAAACCTCTCATAGCAGCAACTTTATCCAAGCTAAATCATTTCTGAATATACACAAAGGAGTCATCAGGATTCTACCGTCATGGCTTTTAAACCATCAATTTCAATGTTGTCCGTCTATAATAGTTAGAAAACAAAACCAAAACATCGGCCAGTGGGGAACTGTTTAAACAATGCAACAGTGTTTTATCTAATTTCACCTGTCTATGTACCCTGTATACGTGAATTGTCTTTTGGGATGTCAGCGATTCCAGACTAATTTTGCAAATTAAAAAATGTCTAACTATAAATAAATAAATAAATAAATAAATAAATAAATAAATAAATAGATAAATAAAACAAACCTCAAAATGCTACAAGTAGACGTGATGTGCTGACAGTTTTTATTTCATCCTTTGTTAACACGATGACCTTTGTGCAATATCTGATGCGTTGAATTTAGGAATCATAATTGGAATCTTTGTCAGGGTATACATCCCATGTGTTTATTTCCTATGTGGAACATCAGACATTTGAACAGCAAACACATTCTTTCACGTTGGCTGACGTTCCGCTTGAAAAAGTCCACCACAGTTAGCTTGTTAACACAATTCAGGATATATGGGGTAGTAATAAAAAGACTCCCCACAGCCAAGTAAAAATCAGAGTTGGGGGCTCAAGGAGCAGGGCTGTACTTAGATCAAATCTGAACTTCAGGTTCAAACATAGTTTAATGGTGAATCTAAAGTTGTAAATGCAAGGTAAACGCAATGTGAAGACTGCTTGAAACCAAGCATGAAAGACCAAAAAGTCAAAGTTGAGATTTCCTACATCTGGTTTTAATATCTTTTCCTATGCTATTAGACAAATGACTTTTTTGTTTTGTTTTGTTTGTTTCAAAAATTCATTATCATTGTCATGGCTGCTACAACCTAACACTGCTTTTAGAGATTTTAAGATCACTTCTTTGGTAAGAGACTGAGCTGAAGAATGGATTTGTTAAGCAAAAATTACAAGCACCCCCCTCCCCACTAATGTACAAATTAGTGATGTAACAGGACAGTTATGTGTAAAAGTTAAAATCCATTTTCAAGAAGAGTATGCTTTTTAAAGTTTTTTTTCTGTTGTCAGAACTGTGACAAAACACTTGCCACCATCACTTTTGACAGCAATAAAGGACATTTCATCCAGAAAGAGTGGGTAATATGCTAGGCTACAGGATTGAATTAGCAATATTATTAGCACCACATTTTCGTTCTGATACCTTCTGAATGAGGAAGTCACTCACGGAGTCTAAGCTTCAGTGACAGTGCCAAGACACTGTGCAAAACGAAACCAGAGGAAATCCACAGGGTTATCAACACAGGTTTTTTGCTAGTTCACTTTTGCACAGTCTTTAGAGGGTTCCCTGAGAGTAAACATTCTTAATTAATTCCCAAGTAAAAGAAGGAAAGATAAATTTTCCACTTACTGCATTTGCTGTCCTTTGTCCACACGCTGAAGTAAAACGGGGTTCTGCTGTTCTTACCTAGCTCCAGGTTGCCCTCTGGGTTAGGCGTAAACGTGAGCAGCAAGAAGCACGTTGACTGTGTAACTGTCCGGGGAGCAGCCCATCGCGCTGCTGCCGGAGAGCCGGTCAGGACAAAGTGCTAAACTTCAGCATGAGAGCACGGCATCTATTACCCCCGAGGCTCTACCATTTCACCTACACCTGGGCGGATCTATCAAGCTTCATCTCTATTAGAGCTTTTTGACTCTGTGGTTTAAGAGGGAGGAGAAGAAACAACTGAAAAAAAAAAAAAAAAGAGGCTTGCCGTTGTCACACTTGTTTCCTATTAAAGAGCCTTACGGTGGATTGAGTAATTGTGTACGAAGGTAGTCTGGCTGGCAGATGTGTGCAGCCCCAGCGGAGCACTAGATTCAAGGCAGATGGGTTGTACCAGGGCGCAAACAACATTGAGAGAGAGAGAGGCGTGATTAAAACAGCAGGCCTCTGTTTTATAGTGCTGGAAGTGGGGTAGCATGAAAGCTCCTGGGAACCAGAGTGCCCCAAACGGCATTGCTCTATAGCAAGGAAAACAATAAATCCAATAAAAAAGAAAGATATTCAGGCAACGAGAGTTATAGAGATATTTATAATATTCACTTTAACTATTAATGAAGGATTAAATGAAGCACCCCTCCCCCATATCCTAACTGAACTTAATTAAAACTACTCAATCATGGGTCATAGTGGGTTATTGATAGTGTTAGTGTGATGGATTTGAAACAGATCCCTCATTCTGCTCTATAAGCCATGGTTATCTGTTTAATCTGAATTAAATTGCTTTAAGGAGATTTACACTGTCAGACAGATTGACATCCTGCAATTGGGCATTTTTTAAAGATGTGGCTGAAGCCAATTGCTAGGAAAAAGTGTCCTTTTGCAGGTGTTTCTGCATACCACATATTATCCCAGGCACCCTAACCCATGGACACTGTAGAGTTTTCTATGTCACCTCTCTTTAAGGATAAAAGCTGTATAAGTAATCAAAATGTATATAATTAACTTCAACAAATCAGAACTATTTGACATATTTTCTTACGTTGTTGAGAGCTACTTTCCTATATTGAATAGTGCAAAACAATTATTATTAGTGATGTGGATGGTCATAACTGAACAGCTGCTACATGCTAGAAATCATGCAAAGAGGTCTCCATGCATCATCACTTCCAAGTCCTAGAAGGGCACTTCTTTTTTTCTTTCTTCATCTTTTTTCTTTTTTCCCAGACAGATGTGGAAGGAGTTAGAGAGGTTACTGTACCCAAGGTCACACATTTGTGGTATGATTTGGAGGCAAGATTCCACTGGACCTGACTCCAGCCCACTGATAGAAATTCTACTGATAGTTTTAAGGATCAATGAAGATAAGAACTGCCTAAGAGATATACTTCACAAATAATTTATTGGCACATTTTTAATAATTAAATTATTGAGCAAATATTTCTTAATATCTCAAACTGGTTTGCAGCAAATCAGGGAAAGAAGGAAGAGTGGGACTGAAAATTAAGAATTTCCATCAATAAATAAACAGATAAATTCTTCATTCTCTATCATTCCATCCAAAACAAGAAAATCAGAATGAATGTGCTTCAGAATGTAAGAATAAATTTGAGAGAAGTATTAAAAGATGATAGAGAAATATAAGGTATGGTAAAAATGGGGACAGAATACAGAGAAAAAGACAGAAACACAGAGTAGAGATAATAATACTGGAGGAAAAACAGGTTTTGATTTAAATGTAACCCAAGGGGCCAACGCAACTTGACGAGGCCTAAATGGTTCACAACTACTGTTTGTGTAAAGCTGCAGTATGAGGAGAGGGCCTTTTAAACAATGTCTGGTTATTCTAGAGGGTATGTTTGTGTGTAAGTGCACATATGTTTGCATGACGGTTGGATATCTTAAAGACATTACAAGCATACATGGATATTCAAGTAAAAGAAAATACACTACTGGAAGAGTACAGAATTTCCTGTAGAAATATTGTATAGAAAAGACATTAATCTTAATTTCCTTTAACTGGATTTCAGTAAATTAAAGTAGATCTGTGACTACCTGAAATCTCTTTCATGAACTTCAGCCAAAGGTTAGCATTTTCTGATTTCAAAACCTTTCATTGGAAAAACAAACAAAACTTCTACATTTTCATGGTTTCACATAAAATGCCATGAATACTTTCCTGGTGACTTTTCTTCTATCTCGGCTAAATATGGGACATACTGAAAACATCCCAAGAAACAATGTCCTGGGGGAGTTTCCAGTCTAACTTACACACCAAAGTTTGGGTACGATTTGAAGAAGCACACAGACTTTATCTGTTGTTTTTTCAAAAACCATCATAAAAGCCTATTCTTAAGAAAGTCCTTTATAACAAATATTATCTAACTTATGAACAAATGATCCAATGCTTGTTGTTTTTCTTTTTCTTTAGGAAGGTAAAAATCAGAACTTTCCCATCACCAAACCAGCTCACGGCTGATTTTCATCCCCACTTCTGTTGGGTTTATCACCGTCCCACGTACACACAATCTTCACTTTAGTCAGCTCCCTGATGGTGACCATGGTCACGGTGTCTGTGAAGTTGTTATTAATAAGATTATTTGAATAAATTCCAAATGAGATCTGTCATTTCCAATTCAATATCAAAATATTTTGTTAAAATTATGTACAAATTTTTGTTTGATATATTCAAATCTTTAAAATATTTGATTTGAATTGTCACTGAAACCAAAAGTCATAGTATTTTTAATTATCTGGATCAAGATTTTATTCTTTTTTTAAACATGTGCCTCATTGGGTCAAGATTTCAAAACACAAATGGTAAATAGTCTGAGTTCCAAACTGCTTATTTCTGAGTTTAAGCTAATTAAAAAAATCCTGTGCTGATCCCTCGTGACTAGCCAGAATTTCTGAAAAAAAACCATCAGCTCTTAAATGTAAATACACTTTATATGAATATCTTCAAAAATGTTTCATAACCTTCTGTTTTTCTGCCCCATGATTTCAATATTGGGCCTTGTTAACCTAAGAAGATAAAAGACACAGAGCTCATTAAAGCATGGGGCCCACAGTCTCTTCAAACAGAATTGTTTTTCTTTCCCCCCACTGTGGTTTAGGTGGGTGCAATTTTTTGTAAGGTTAAGATGGGACAGAAAGTGTTACATTTTTGTTGATTCACCAACTCCAGAAGATGGGGAAAGTGTTAATTTTTTGGTTGCTGTTGATTCATCAGTTCTAAAATCCATCATAAGTGAGCAGGAAAAAAGTGTATGTCTCAAACCATTAGTATTCTTTTAACTTTATACTATTATTATAAAGCTATAGAATAAAATATCAGTAGGATAGCATTCATAGAACAGGGGAAATATTTCTATGAGCAGATTTGAAGAAGTATACAGAGATTTGTCAATTGAGTCTGAATAACCAAGAATCCAATGAACACTTAGGGGCAACTCCTTTTATGAGATAAGGCATGATTTGTAGAATTCCATGATACAAAATTTTCCTCCTCTTAGATCTTAAAATATCTTCCTTAAAATATGCTTCTGACCAAAGTGAACAACATTCTCACCAAAAATTCTACCGTGGTAAAAAATAATGGTGATCTAAGGGGAGGATAAAAGTTACTATCCTAGAACATTTTCTTAATTTGTTCTCTATCCTCTGGATTAATTTAGGACATTTGCTGGTGGTCACTGAAAGGTTGGTACAGTACATCTTTCAAAAGACAAGCTGTATTACAGAAAAGGTTCCTTAAGGAATACAGAGAGCTTTGATGTGTCAAAAGTGGTACAGAAACCATCAAAAAGGCTCCAGATTGGCTGAGGGTCTAGACCATAAATCCATCTGAAGAGGTGAAGCCAAGAGAAGTTATTCTTGAAAAAAGATACATCAAAGTGAGGGCAAAATTAGGCAAAGGCTGGAAGTAGGGAACAGAGGGGCAGAGGGAAATTTAAATTAAAGGAAAGAGATCTAAAACAATAGTTCTACCAATTCTACAATTTCACTTGAGCTAATACTAGAAAATAGGCAAGTTAATTGGAGAGTACTTGTGGGTCAGTTAATCCAAATACTAAAAATGTACAATAAAAAAATAATGTTACTGCTGTTCAAGATTTGTCAGGCAATTTTTAATTCAGCTAAACAAATACTAGATATTTTATATAAATTTTCACTGATGTAGACTTCCTAGAGAAGCAAAGCAAGATGTAGCATCTAACCTCAAGACATTTTACAAACTACTTTGGAGGAAAATACACACACAAATAAATTAAATGAGATCTTATGATCAGAAAGAATGATACAGACAATACATTTAATAAAAGGTCCGAGAAAGGGAGATCAGCGTGGGTTGCATGACTTCTGAGGTAGGCAAGGATATTACACGGTTCGGAAATGATGACAAAAACAGTCTGTCAAACAGAGGGTTTGAGTTGGGGAATCAAGGAGAAGTTTGGGAGAGGCAAGGTTGTACAGAACAAAGAAACATTGTTGGAAAGTTTCTGGTAAGTGCCTGGCATGATAGATACGTTTTGGAAAGATTAATTGGAAGGGATTAGAAAAACGCCAAGACAGACTTTGAGTCCACTGCAGTAACTCAGGCTCTGAGCTACGCTGCTCATTCTATCATCACGTTTCTCTCCAAGTGGGACTGTCCCTGTGGACTGACATGCTCTAGTCCACTTACATTCCATTCCCATTTCTACCCCTTTGTTCACGCCATGTGCGAGTGGTTCAGTGGAAGGTGCTGGATTTAAAAAGTTTTTGATTTAAATTCTAATTCCATTATTTAATAGCAACTTAACTTCCCCATTGCTCATAAAAAAAAAAAAAGAGTTTTCAAACTCTGTATAAGTTAAGTGTGATGCGATCACTAACTGGAGCTTGAAACAATGGAATCAATATAAACTTAAGGTTGGGTAATCAATGGCCTTTTCTGTATCCTCAATTTCTAATATCACGACTGGATACTAGTACAGATGTCACAAATAATTTTCAAATGTTTATATATATAAGAATTTCTCAAAGTATTTATCAAAAACACAAAAAACCCACTTAATTTAATTTTTTAGGAACACCAAATGATAATTAGTACTAAAAACAAACAGAAACACTAGGATTCAAAAGGAATTTCAAAGCTAGAAGCAACAAAACTTCATAACTAATTAGAGATGAAGGAAGAGATTGAGTGAAAATTTACTCTGCAAGTAGCAGAAAATAATAGTGGATTAAACAAAACCAGTATTTATTCAACATGTTTTCTTTGCTTGAAAGTAAGAGAAATCCAGAAATAGCATTTCCAAGTTACATGACATAATTTTCAAACAATCAGACAATCCAGTATTTTTCTTTTTGCTCTGTCATTCCTGGCTAATAGATGTCATTTTTAAGGTTACAAAGTAACTGCTGGAATTCTGGTCATTGTTTTTGGTAGTGACCTGAAGGAATGTAGGAAGGGCAACAAAGAACCCACACAGGTTGTTCAGCCCCTTTTAAAGGGCAAATCCAGAAGAGTCCACCCAGCAACCTTTGCTTATGTTTTGCCTTCTCAGCTGTAAGGAAGGGTTTATGTAGTCATTTTAACTACATGAACTGTAAATCAGGAGTCTATGACTGAGAACGGTAGGTAAATACTTTGAATGGGAAATTAAAACCTCTTCCTCACCAACTGAATTGAAGAATGGTATGTTGTAGAGGTAGAAATGTTGGGGGACGGAACCACTTTAAACTTAAAAAATGGTAAAATGCATACATGATGAATTAGGATGTTATGTCTATGAAGCTGCTGAAAAAGAAGTACTACTGATCTATGTGGTGAACGAGTAATAAAGCAAATTAGAATGTTCATCTAATTGATGAAATTAGGTCACTCAAGTCAAGGAGCTTCCAAACTTAACTTAGACCTGGTCATTTTAATAATACTATACAGAAATTATATAACTAGATATTTTAATAATTAGATATGCTTTAATATATAGACATACACATATAAATACATCTAGGTATATCCACTTGCCATTAAACTAAATACTGATTAAATTAAAAAATTTTAGGATTCTGTTCAATATAATCTATACGATATTTACTTGACTGTATCAATCAATTCTATCAAAAAAATCAATTACACAGGTATTATACAACCTGATGTTTGCTTTTGAAGAGTATAATATTTAATAAGATATTTTATTGACACTTCACTCAAGTATTTTGCAGGAGAGAACTGAAAGGTTATATTATTTGCAAATATTTTCTTTTATCCTGTGAGTTGTCTTTTCACTCTAATGATTGTCCTTTTATGCACAAAATTTAAAATTTTGATACTATCCAATTTAGTAATTTTTTTAATTTTGTTGCCTGGCCTTTTAGTGCAATATCCAAGAAATCTCTGCCAAATCCAATGTCATAAAGCTTTCCTTCTATGTTTTCTTCTAGGAGTTTTACAGTTTACTCTTACATTTGGATTTGGGGTTTAATTTTTGTATATGGTTTTGGATAAGGGTTCAACGTTTTTCCTTACATGTAGATATTCAGTTTTTCCAATACCATTTGTTGAAAAGACTCTTGCTTTCCCCACTGAATAATCTTGACACCCTTGTTGAAAATCATTTGATGATATTTGTGAGGGTTTATTTCTGTTTTGATACCAGTATACACTGTTTTGATTTCTGTAACCTTGTAAAGGGTTTTAAAAGCAGGAAGTGTGAGACCACTAATTTTGTTCTTTTGAAAGATAGTTTAGGTTATCTGGAGCCCCTTGAGACTCCATATGAATTTTAGGATTGATTTTTCTGTTTCTTCAAAAAACATGATTGGGATTTTGATAGAGATTGCAAGATCTGTCAATTGCTTTGGACTGACATATTAACAGTACTGAGTTTTCCAGTCCATGAATATAAGATGGCTTTCCATTTATCAGTGTCTAATTACTTCCAGCAATGTTTTGTAGTTTTCAGTGCACAAATCTTTTGTCTTCCTGCTTAAGTTTATTTCTAAATATTTTATTCTTTTAATGCTATTGCAAGTTAAACTGAAAAAAATTAAGTATAATGATTACAGAAGCTGTTGAAAACCCTGATATTCTCTCTTCTTCTCAATCCCACACTCCTTTTCTCTCACCAACATCACTACATACCATGAATTTGGCATTTTAGATTTAAAATGCAATTGAATTAATTTACATTAATTACATACTTTGAGTTTTTAAGTTTACTTGGTAAAACTCAACACTATACTTTTCAGATTGATTGATGGGACCACAAATAAATTGTGCTTATTATTTAATCACTATTATAAGTTTAGCATATGATTCATATAATTTATATATGCATTTAAACAATTCATTTAAATTGTTCCAGTTTTTCACTTTTATGAAATAACTAAGTACTTAGTTTGTGTTAGCTTTGTTTTTAGCATTTGTAATGAGTTGAAAAGCGTCCCCCCAAAATTCATGATCACCAGGAACCTCAGAATGTAAATTATTTGGACATAAGGCCTTTGCATATTAATTAAGCTAAGGATCCTGAAATGAGATTATCCTGAATTTAGGGGAGGCCCTAAAATCCAGTGACTGGTGTCTTTATAAGAAGAAGAAAAAGTACAGAGAGACACAGAGGAGAATGCTATGTAAAGGAAGAGGCAAATATTGGTGATGTTTCACATGCTGGGAACCAAAAGAACCCCAGGAGAAAGGTATGGACAGATTATCCTCCAGATCCTCCAAAAGGAACCAGTCCTGTAAACACCTCAAATTCATACTTCTGTCCTCTAGAATTGTGAGAAAATATACAATTTCTCACAATTGTGAGAAAATTTATGCTGTTTTTAGCCACCAAGATTATTGTCACTTGTTACAGCAGCCCTGGGAAATGAATATATTACTTTACTTGAAGTAACTCATTTATTCCTCATAATGATTCTATGAATGTTGCTATTCATATGAATGAATGTTACCATCCCGATCTTTTAAACAAGGAAACTGAGGCTGCAAGATACTAAATAATTTACCGAAAGTCAGACAGCTGGAAGGTGATAAAGACAGACAGTAACACTCCAAATCATTAGAAACGTGTTATAGTGCCTCCTACTCTGGGCTAATTTTAGTCATTATACAAAACATATACAAAACACACGCTTGACTTGCTAGCATTGACAACCAAAAATGATTGCTAAATCTTTACTTTCTACCTTATATATATTAGAAAAAGATTGCTAACTGTATTTCCAAACTTCAAGAATATTTCCCTAAGCTTATATAAAACAAACTATTTTTCTATCACCAAGATGTAAAACTTATCACATGATTTATGGAAGTTCAGTACAGCACATTTTGATTATACACATTTAGATGCTGCTTTTTAAAGAGGACTGAAGGAATCTGAAAAAAACTAAAGGAAATGCTAAAGATCTTTTAGGCAGGAAGTCTCAGAGGAGTGAAAGCTGGTTTTCATTGTTCAAATAATCATTCTACAATACTGCAACATTTCACAGTGGCATGTCACATGTGTCATTATATTTATGTGATGGAAAAGTACAACCTATTTAGTAAATCCAGATTTTCGTAGAGCAATTATCAAGAACAAAATTTTTATTATAATATGGATTTAGATCCACTCATAAACTTTCTAATAAACTTGTAGGAAATTCATCTGATTCTTCACATTTTTATTTTAGCAATAGCATGTTTTCAAAGAAATGAATTGTTTGTCGGAACCTTAGATTACCCATAAATACGAGCTTTTTTTTTTTTTTTTTCATTTTCTTTCACAGAAAGTCTTTCTTGATAATTCAAGGTCTTACAATCTTTGGCACTTGTAAACATTTATTGAATATTTAGTATGTGTTAAATATTTTAGCAGCAATGTTCATGTAAATTTTACTTTGTACTCTGTTGTTGCTTAGGGAATGAAAGTAACTTTTTCTACCAAAGTGGTTCTTTAAATTTAGAAATCACTACACATACCCTTCTACTTTCCCTTATTAATGAATCTCAAAAACTACCATTCTCCACCAAAGTGCAGTGTTTAATGAGCACTATGTAAACAGCATTTCTATAAGTTTTCCTTGTTCTCCCTCCTCTCTCCGTTCCCTGAACACATTTGTAATATAGGAGAATGGAGTTAGAAATGTATACCTTTATATACTTACACTGTCAATCAAATAATTCTCCAAGAGATTCCTTATTGATAGGAGTCTGCTATGCGCAGTGTGGTGAATTTAAGTTGAAACATTATTAACACTATTTGTAAAAGACAAACTGCACGTAAATTATTTATAGATTTTTTAAAAGTTGTCTTTTGTTTAATTGGTTTTCTTGAATTTATAAGCACATTAGGTAATATCTTTGTGTCTTCTTTTTTCCTTTTTAGATTATCAATGGTGTTAATAGTAATAATCTTTTTTTTCAGTCATTAAAGCCCACTTATAATTATACATTGTGTTCAAGGCTCTGTTTTCAGCTTAATAAGATATTCCAAGGGATCCAAAGAGGTTAGTAACAAATCATAGACAAATGCACAATTAATCAATAGGAAAGATCAAGAGGTGATTATAATATTACTGAGAACCTATATAACAAGTTGCAACTGCTATGAAGATTGTTCTTCACAGGAATATTTAAACAGTGAATTGTAAATATTACATTAGTAAAGATAAACAGATTTGTAAAATAATACTGCTAATAGAGTATATTCTAAGTTACCAGTGATTGTTATTATAAAATGATGTTGGTGACCGTTGGTAACCATGCTTGCTTATCAGGATACTAAGCATGAACTGAGCTTTAAATACTGCAGAGTAAAGCTAACAAGAAGAAGGTTCTGAATGCCATATGAGGAAGTTTATTTTATTTTGAGTGGCATTTGGAAGCCACTTGTGGCTCCTTAAACTGGGAATCATGAACCAACGTAATATTTGATAAGATATTTCCCTCCGAGAGCATCACAAGAGTTTAGAGGTAAGATTATCATCAGGTTTTTTGTTTGTTTTTATGGTAGGTTAGCTAGAGGTGGTGATGACTTGACCTGAGGCTCTAACAGAGCAGAGGAAAATTTCAAGAAGTAGTATCACAAACAGGATTTGGTAATTACTCAAATACAGGGGACAGACAATACAGATACAAAGAGACTTGAAAATAAATAGAGCCTGTTCATGACAAAACAAGGGTGACCAACTAGCTATCTAATCACAGTGTTTATGAAAGTCCACACTGCAGAGATGACTGCACAAAAAATAAAATTCTCCGTAGACAAAAGGGATTCAACTTCTAAACAGAATCATCCACTTTTCTGCATTGTTTTAGTGACACAGAAAGCAAAACACTTTTCCTGGACACTCTTTTTGCTGCTCTTTTACTCTGTGCCCACAATAGTCAGTGGACTGAACGGCTGTCTATACCCAGAGAAAGACTGATGATGAGTGAGTGTCAGCTTAGGGAGACAAAACAAGTGATGTTTGAAGGGGTCACCTTGGGTTCCAGGGCTGCTTAAGTGTTTCTTCAATGACCTGGAAAATGGAATAGAGACTAGGCTCATCAAATTTGTAGATGAGTTCAATCTTCTGAAGAGAATAAAGACAGAGCTGCTCATGGAAGACAGATTCAGTGTTCAAAATGAACTTAGCAAATTAGAAAAGCAGTGAGAAATGAACTGAACAAAGTTCAGATGGGTCAAAGTCAAGGTAGTGCAACAGAAGACAGAGACTCAACCTAAAAGGATGCACCAAGGTGGTATCTCTAGAATAATGGGAGGAAAGGTGACTTGGAATAGTATAGGAAATTCCCTCCCTGGCAATGCCATGCTAAAGTGAGTGGGGAATGATACTCGTAAGCCAGCAAGACACAGGAGACCCAAACTCACCGTACTTCATTCAGTACTTTCTGGGAATTGAAAATAGAGGCCCCAAATACTCACACAAAGCTTTTCTATTGAGCACTTCAGCAATAGTTAGGTATTTACTAGATAGAGTTCTCTGTGTTGTTTTAATGTAACAAATGGATATAATGGGAAATAAGTCTGGTTCAAAGAATTAAGACTTTTAGAGAACAAAAAGCAATGACATTCACACATACACAAAGACTTTGCTTATTTTGAATATGAAAATAATTTCTTAATCACATTATTTCCAATATTAAATCATCCATCATTCATTCAGGAAACAATAGCTAAGTACCAACTAGGCACGATACGATGTTAGCTACTTGCTATGTGGTGGTGAATGAAGAGCATCACTGACTTCAAGAAACCTGCAGTCTAAGAGGTCAGCTTTCTCCAAAGGGCCAGATGCTAAATACATTAGGTTTTAAATATCATACGGTCCCTGTTGAAACTACTCAACTCTGCCGCTGCAACACAAAAGTAGCCATAAATAATACATAAATAGGTGGGGCTGCATTAACATAAACATTTATTTACAAAAACAGGCAGGGGGCCAGATTTGGTCCATGGACCATACTTCATCAACCCCTATGCTACTGGGTAAGATAGTTGTTAATTAAATACGTGATATGACTACAAATAGAGTGTCACGTGAGAGAACACCCAGGCATGAGCAAGGACACTAGCGTTGCTTAGTGTTAGACCTGGGAAGGCTTCACTTAGGAACTGACATTTCAGATGTTAATCTGGAGAATGGTTCATGACTGGCCAGCCCACCCGTGGGGAACCTTGAGTACAATGGCTCTGGGGCAGAAAAGTGTGTGTGCAGGTAATACCCTGGGAAAGTCCAGGCAGCAACAGATATCAGAGTGCCTACTGTGTACTGGGTTTGTTCTAAGTTAGGGAAATGGATGGTAAGGAGGAAAAGTCCCTACTCCAGGGTAAAATGTAACAATGGAAAGAGGCAGTTTAAAACAAAATTATAAGCACATAAAGCACATAGTGAGAAGTGCTATGAAGAAAATAAAACAAGTTGATATGACAGTATGATTTGAGGGAAAACAGTCGAGAGTAAATGAGTATGTGGCATTTGATCTGAATGTAAAGAAGGAGACAGCCTTGAAAACATCAGAAGAGAGTTCCTACCTGAGAAAAGAGCAAATGCCATTGTCTCAGAGGTGGGAATAAGACTGGCAGGACGTAGGGCCAGAAAGATGACTGAGGTGGCCAGAGTGCCACATGGATGGTAGTGATGTTTATAGTAAAAACACAATACTGAAGAAGGGGCAGAACTGGAAGGAAATGTCATGAGTTCTGTTTGGTCGTAAGTTTGAGTAGCTTCTTAGGCATTTGAACCAGGATTTCCAATATGGAATTGAATACATGAGACTGTGGCTCGGAGGTTATTAAGAGCCTAGGCTGGAAGGATAGATTTGAGGAGTTAAAAATGTAGGCAGAGTGTCATGATGCAGGGCCTTGCGGCCCATGTTAAGCAGGTTGTATTACCAAGCAATTGCAGGAACACCCTCTTCACATCCACACCCCACCCCTCGCCATTGCCCCAGGGCGTGATCCACTTTTATTCTAATGCAAAGTCCCTTTAAAAAATCACATGATTATTAAGCAGAGGAGAATGCCAAAATTCCAGTCACAATTGAGCCTCATTATTTGTGGATTCTGTCTTTGTAAATGTTTCTACTCACTAAAATCTATTTGTAACTTCCAAGTCAATGTTGTGGTGCTTTCCTGGTCATTTGCACAAAGCTGTGACAATTTGCATCTCCAGATGTGCATTTTCTCAGCTGTTGAACAAGATAAGGCTTTGCCTTCTTATTTCAGCTCTTACACTGTAAATAAGTGCCCTTTTTGCAGTCCATTCAGTGCCACATTTTTCACATTTTGGGGATTTCTGTTGATGATTTTGTTGTTTAAAATGGCCCCCAGGCATAGTATCAAAGCGCTGGCTAGTGTTCCTAAACTCAAAAAGGCTATGATGTGCCTTGAAGACAAAATATGGGTGTTAGATAAGCTCTGTGCAGGCATAAGTTACAGTGCTGTTGGCTGTGGGTTCAATGTTAAGGACTTACTGATATATATTATATAAGGTGTCTTTAACAGAGGTACACCTAAAACAAGATTATGTATTGATCAGGTGATGACAACTTCGTGACCAGAGTTCACAGGAACCTAACTCTGTATTTCCCCTAAGAGCAATGGTTCAATATTCATTAATTTGGTATTTGTGATGTCTTTATCTAAAATAACTACCATGAATAACAAGAATTGACTCTATGTCTCAAAAAAGTGACATTAAATTACATTATGAGACAGTTGCGTTTATTATAAGGAAGCTTTCCCTGTAGTTGTACAAAACACCAGCAGAACTTCTTTGGGGAAAAAAAAAATTCCTTTTTCAAATGGTATATACATGTAACAAATTTCTACCAGTAATTGAGAGACTTAGCCCTCCAATTATATATAGAATTGTTTTATTTAGTCATTAGATAAAATGTAAAGTTTCGGTTGGCTTTTTCTACCTTGCCCTTGAATTTTGTGCACATGTGAAGCTAAAGCCAAGTGCTTAGCACAGTGTGTGACAAATAATTATTGCTCCAGTAGGTGTTAACTCCTGCTGCTGTTCCAAGTGCCCTGTGTAAAGACTCCCTGTTTAAACCCAGAGATGATATTCCCAAGGGACAAAGGTGACAACACCAAGCATCTTAACCGGGATATGTTCCCTAAAGGCAGGACAGTCCCTGCTCAAGCCTGTTGTTCCAGCCTGTGACCGATCCTGTTGGTAGCCTCCGCTGGTACAATAAATTTTATGTTCATGATACCCAGAGATATTTTATAAATAAAGACATGGAATATGGATTTAGTGGTGGAGCAGCCAATACTTAGCCTTGGAATTAGAGTTAGGCCAAGGGCCAAGGGATTGGGAAGTGTTCCAGGCTAGCCTGTTCTAAGCAGGAACCAATTTCTAGTGATGGCTGAATAAAGGTCAAAGAAATGTTGGAACTAATAGTCAGGGAGAACTAGAAGTTGTTAGAGCTTTTCAATTTGGGTATTGGGAGTCACAGAACAGGAGATCTGTGTTAATGATGGCACCATGGGGAAAACATTGTAAGGAGAAGGTTGAGGGAAATCAGGTTTAGAGCAAATTAGCAAATCACAAAATGTAAAAAGCAAACTTTTTAAAAAATGCGAAAAAAAAAGAGTATAGAGAACCAATGGAAACAGATGAGAACAAAGTAAATGTACGTATCAAATGTTGATTTCATTCTTAGCTTTCTCTGTTTCTTTCTCTCCATTCTCTGCTGTCCTCAGCTTTTCCTTCATGACCTCCATTATTTCAGGAACCTAGTTTTCAGAACTCATGCTTACAATTATCTATTCCACTCTCCTGTCTTGAATTGAGGTTCACTTCTGATTCAAAGCCAAATGCTTTTAATCAATGCAGTATTCCATTACTATTTTATACAACATTTATCTAAAATAAGAATCAATAATTGAGTTATAAATGATCACAGTACATATTCAAATTCAAGCAACTCCTTTTGTATTTTCATTTTAACTGGAGAGATTTATATTGCACATAGCACTTTAACACTGCATTTCCCAATATTATCCAAAGGGTGTTGTTATTCCATTATATACGTATATATAAGGAATATGGGAGAAAAAGGCAATCTTTTCTCTTCCTTCAAGAATGATGGAATAAGTTTCAAAAAATAATTGTGAGTTTTGTTTATGGCAACATGCAGATCTCTAGGGCCTTGAATCTTTTCAGTATATCTTAGACTCAGCGAAGGTAGAATAGAATCGCATTTCCAGGAGGTTACCTAATGTTATAAAAGGCTCTTGATAAATCTCAAGTGATCAGCAGTAACATTTTACTGCTCTGTTGCTATAGCTTTCCACATGTAAGTGTATACAAGCTGTTTGAAAGTCTTCAAAAGTGAACTTCAACTGACAATACATCATTGGTACATTTGTCCCATTTTTTTTAATGTATTTTTCCAGTGATTCTCAAAAGCCTAACCTAGATTTTAGTTTTTATATTTTGAAAATGAAAACTTATTTCAAATGGGGCTAAATTAATCTAAGAGTTTTTAAAAATGTAATTTTAAATATCAAACCTTTCAATAACATGTTTACCTGTCTAAAATAAGCAAAACATCAATTAAGCAATTTTTAAGTGGAAAAATGGGGAGGAATAGCAGGAATTCTAGAAAATATACTCAGAATCTGGAAACTCATAATAAAATGATATAATCTTATCTAGAATAGTCACATTTCCATATTTGATACATGTGCTTTTAAAAAGAAAAATAATCAACCACAATGGAGAAAAAAACACTCTCCAGTAACATTAAAGATTTCTTATTCAG
Organism: Vicugna pacos; assembly: GCF_048564905.1. Lineage (NCBI taxonomy): Eukaryota > Metazoa > Chordata > Mammalia > Artiodactyla > Camelidae > Vicugna > Vicugna pacos. Next base: position 68,746,666 of record NC_132993.1, on the reverse strand, counting down.
CATCTTGAAAATACCACCACAAATACCAGCTGCCCTCAAACTGAGAAATTAGCCTGTGTGATACATTTCATCTCACGCTCAATGACAGTGCAATTTTATCATGCCCATCTTCTCACTTAGAGCATGTTAGTAGTCAGATACATATTTCAGGGGAATAATGTGCAGAGTTAAAGCATTGTTTTTAATTTATTCTCTGTTTCCTGCTTAAGAACATATTACAAACTGTAAATAAGACCCAGATCACGTAAATTCCTTACTAGCAAATTGCATTTTCTCCTTACAGCACACTGAATCTCTTAAACACAGCAGCTAATCAATTCTGGCAATTCAGTCATCAATTGTACTAATAAGTAAACTAATCCAGATGTTTTTCATTAAATGATGCTATGTCCAAATATCTAATTATATTTTAAACTTAATTTATATCTTCTGTGGACATATTTCCAAGTTTCTCTTAAAGTTTATGAGGTGGTCACTTCAGAATTTCAGAGTTTATCTATTTTCCCTATCAAAATATAGAACAAATGAAGTATAAGTAGGAATTCACCTAGAAGCATATTGCTCAAAGAAATTCCTTCCTTCATAGTTGTAGCTTTAAGGAGCCTTTCCCTGTTGCCTATGAGGTTTCTGCCAATTAAATATTGCCTCAGTGCTGTGGGCACACCAGCATTTTTATGGTTTCTGATATCCGGGATCTGGTATCTGCTTCTGTCACAGTTCTATTTATTTCTTCTCTATGTCTTGCTACTTTGGAAGAAAATCTATTTTATGAAAAATATTTGTCCTACCCTTGGGAGCCCCAGAAAAAGAAGCAAGAGGTTGAGACGTCCTGTAGCATATTGTTTATGGCAGTATCCAACAAGCAAGATTTTGTATGTCTACATATGGTGTAAGTCTTGTTTTAATTCAACCCTTGGGACAATGATCCAATAATGTTGCCAAAATACAGTCTTCAAAGTTCAGTGGAAATAGAGTCTGAGGACAGAACACTTCCAAGGTTTCCAGTGTAGAGGTGGCTTAATTTTTCTCCATATTTTATACATATGCCAATTTAAATATTTATATCAGAGGATTTGTGATTTGATTTTATGATTATGTCTCAACTCTGATGTGATAAGTAAATGCCTGTATACTTTTAAGTAATAGTATTAAATTACGTTTTTACTAGGTCGGAGTATTTTTCCTTTGTTTACAGTGCATTTAAATACACATGACATCTGTTCTTCCGTTTAGGTATTTGAACTTTTTCAAACACAGGTATACTTTTTTTTTTTTTTTTTTTGCTAAGTTGAATGCTTCTTACACACAGTGAAATGTGAAATGTCCAAACATATTGTAATCTCCCATCAGAACTATTGCTTTCTCTGGATCTGTTTCAGAGTTTTTTGGCCCAAGCATAGAGAGGTGTCCACTGATTTTACAAGCCAAGCCTGACATATGTTTTTTTCCAAACTCTAGAATGGAATAAAGAAAGTTTTTTATATTAGGTCAAAGCAATGCTCAGGGGAAGAGCAAGTGTGTTCACTAAATCTGAACTACACCTGATGCTCAAGGGTCTATACTAAGGTTTTATTTTGTGTATTTCTAGAGTAGGGTGTTATTTATTACTACAAGTAAAACCACATATTGGTCTTTCTCTTTTTATCTTGAATGATAGTAAAAAAAGGAGTGGCCTAGGTCAATACAACCCCCATTAAAAGCCAAACAACGTATGAGCGTTTTTTGTTTCTTCTCTTTCACAGCCATGTACTTAATAGGAAGTGACAAAAAACTGACTATAAATGACTTTGCGGCCATTTTTTTTTTTAACCATAATTTCCTTAGTTTACCTCTGAGCTTGAAATAGGTAAATAATCATATAGAATTGTATTTCCCAGATTTGTCACTTCTTATAAAAGTCTAAAGAAACTAGATTCAGAAATTTTTCTTATATTTATAACACTTATAGCTTCTAAGCTCAAATCTAATAATAACAAAAAATTTTAATTCAAATAAAGTGGATGCAATTTCATTATGAGCTCACCAGAAGTCACTCACACAACTATTCACGTGGATCAAATAATATGGTATTTAAACAGAGCCACATCGGTACACTGAATAATGGAAAATTTAATATTCTTTGTCTCACTAACAGCTATAGCCTTAAATAGGTTATCTAGCACTTCCCACTAATGTCAGCAATTCACTTTTGAAAATCAGAAGTCCTGTGTGAAAATGATTACTGGAAGCCCATTTTCGCCTACTTCAATGGCAGAAATTGATAAATTTCTCATCAATCTCAAATCTTCAAGCAACTTTCTAAAATGACTATACTATATCAGTAGCAAATTACCATGCTAGGATGTATTAAGTTTTAAAATACTAGTTTGTGATTAACAAAAGAATGATATGGGTTGCTTAAAAATAAGCAGTAAATGCAGTACACTGTATTGTTTGTACACGTTACAATAAGAATTCATTTGCAAAACATGTCTAATGCAATGTACTGAACATTTTTAGAAAAAAATGCAGAAAATAATGTACAATTAAAGAGATACTCCATGATTGTTCTGCTTATCTCTTATAGCCCAACAAGTAGCTTAAAACATATTACTGTCCTTCAAAATTCTAGCAGTTGACAGGGCTTAGCTGGGCAATGTAGCTTAGGGTTTCCCATGTGACTGCATTAAGATGGCAGCTGTCATTGTGGTTATTGAAAAATGGAACTAGACTGGATTTTCAAAATTGTTCATGCACTCAGCAGGCAGCTAATGCTGCCTATTGGCCAGGAGTTGAATGGCGCTGCCTCCTGACACACCTACACGTGGTCTCTCCATGGTCTTCTCACGGCATAGTGGCTCACTTCAGATATGAAACATTACAAGAACAAGCATGGCAAGCGGTGCAGGCAAAAGCTGCAAGGCTTCTTATATTTCGGCCTTAGAAATTCCGAAACACGATGTTTGTTGTATTCTCTTAGTTACAAGTGAATCACCAAAACGAGCTCCAATTAAGGCGAGGGGGAACATATTCCACCTGTTAGTATCAGGTTCAGCACGAATATACAGGAAGTGAAGTCACTGATACTGACCATATTTGAATATTATCTGTCACACAGTTTGGCAAATTATAGCTTCTAGATAAAACCTATCTTGCTACCTGACTTTTTAAATAAAACGTCATTTTAACATTGCCATACTCATTAATTCACGTATTGTCAATGATGCTTTTGCTACTTTACAAGGGCAGAGTTAGGTAATTGTGACAGGGAATATATTTACTGTCTATGGTATTTAAAATCAGACAAAGATTACTGACCCCTTCTTCCACCGAAATTTCCAGGAATAAGTTGTTGCTACCTGCACTGGGGTCTTGAAACTTGAAATAAACGTTCAGAAATAAGATGGGAAAGAGTAGAACAGAAATTGTCATTTAATGTGAAGGACAATGGTGTGGATGCGTTGGGTGGAAGAGGAACAATTTTAGGTAAACAGAAGCTCAAACTGAGATTTGCCATTATTTTCGTGTGGCTGTTGGCATTATGGAATAAGGTTCTGAAACATTTTAGCGTATTTAGCAAAGGCTTTTGAATTCTAAAATCAATGCAAAATGGAACTTTGCTTACACTCCTGTTTGTGTTTTCATTTTTGTTTTATGTTTGGAGATCTCTGCATGGTGTTAGGAGAGACTTCAGATCATTTTCAAGGAAAGTTACTCACGATACATTCAAGGATGATGCTTATTGTTGCATAACTCATAATTCTTTAAGTTGATGCCTAGTGTTCACTGACTGCTCCTTCAGGATTTTACCATCGTGGTGGTCTTCAGACTACTACTTCCATCTCTGAGTGAAATCTAAAAGCTCTTGCTATCTTTTTCTTTGACCTCCTCAAAGCCAGTTACCATTGCCAATGCGACAATTTCCTTGTCGGCGTCAACCATGCTTTCAAAGCTTTTGAAATTGGCCACAAGTTGAGGAATTTATTTGTTCCATATACTGCTCATCATTTGTAGAGAACTCTCTGCCACGACTCATCAATGAACTGTAATGCTTTTTTTCTTCATGTCAACGTTTTTGTCCCAAAGATCTTTCAGTGAAGCATTCATAACCTACATAGACTACATATTGCAGAGGCAAATCAACATATTAGGTCATAAAGGAGGCAATACCCACCTAGCCCATGGGTTGAAACAGTGGACTTTGGAGGGAGGAAAACCACCTGAATATTGTCACCATGTTACAACACTGCCTGTATATCCAGGAACACTGTCAGTATTGCACAAAGCTTTCTTTGTGAGATTTTGTTTGGGTATATTCTCCTTTGTAAAGCATGTCAATTAGCATTGTATACAATTTACAAAAACCTTCTCATCAACCAGAGTTGATGTTGAAACTCTAGACAGCTGTGGATGTTCTTTTGAGCATTTCCTGAGGGCAAGAATGATCACTAGAAAGAAAGGGTTTGAACTTAAACCCCAGCAGTTAAATCAGCCTCCCCTGGAGGCTTTGTGATCAGATGCTTTCTTCTCCTGCTGTAAGATAAATGTTGAGAAAGGCATGCACTCCTAAACAAAACTTTTTTTTTTTTAACTCCAAACAATTGCTCAGTGGTATAGCCTCCTTCATCAATAATTTTTCTTGTATTGTAAATGAAACAGGAATATGGCATCTACCTCACTGTCAGCCGCAGCCGCTTTCCCTGTTGTTTTGATAATAAGGATTATGACTTGAATGTGTAGCAAAATTCAGGGCTCACCCCTTTAACAGTTTGTCCTTCACCACAGCCTTCACCTTCACTTTCACCTTCTCAGATCACTTCTTGATCAACACAGTACAGAAGGCAGTGTCTTGATCAGTGAGGTTTATCATCCACTTTTCCATTTTCACACAGATCTTTTCTAACACAAAATGATGTATTTTTTTGTCTCAAGACACACATTACTACCAAAATGCTTTATGACTTTTTGCTTATTTTATTTTTTAAATTTTTATTTATTAATTTATTTTTTACTATTTGTTGTTAGAGTGTATAAGGCGGTGACTGAAGTGAGAAGTACGCACTTGAAGTCTTCGGTGTCTCTCTGCTGCCAAGATATTACTTTCATTTTCCTTCCTATTGTGAATGCTTTTCTCACAGGCTTTACTTACTTCCCCACGCTTTTCTTCAAAGCTCTCTCAAACTTTTTAAGACATTTATAACACGAGGCAAAAACAAGGGCTCAATCTAAGTAGACATTAATGAAGCAAGTTCAAGATCTCTGTACAAGGAAAGTAAATAATGGTACTGTGATCCCATGCTCTTACTGGTAGCAACATTTAGTAGTCACATCCCCTGTATCAGCACTCACAATGCTTTTTAAAACATCTCCCTGTGACGGTGCTAATCTGCAGTGATAGATGGAATATAACATGAGACTTCTCCTCTGTAAAATCTTGTAAAGCTTTAAGTTTGAAGATATATACAAGTTTTCCCTAAGTAGCAGAAGAAAACTACATCAAAGATATATTTATGATTCGGGAAATTCTGGTATTAAAAACGAGGTAGTGTTCTATTAGGAAAGTGTTAATTGAAGACAGGATTTATAGGATTTATACCCTATAAATTAACAGATAAAATGTTTATGAGAAAATGATTTAGATAATAACTTACAGAACTATATATAACCCTCTTTATTTACCTTATTATATAAATAGCTGTTGCTACACTCACTAAAATGATCTTGAAAAAAGGGATGTAGGCTTTGTTACAGACAGAATGAAAAGCAAATACAAAAATATACGTTATTACACCAGTAGCATCAGAGAATGAAAGTCAAGAAAATCAGAGTAATTTCTTGTTTTTATCAGTCAAGCATTTTGATGAAAGCCATGGTAAATGCCACTAGCTGTTCACCAAATTCCACTTCTTCCCCATTCCCTGGTAACAGAATTAGCGTCGAGCACATGACTGGACTACCTTCTCCTGCTCCCTTGAAGGGAGATGTGGCCTATGACTAAGTTCTCCCAATAGCACAAAAGTCTGCGCTTCTAATAAGGACACATGTACCTCCTTCACTCCAACTTTCCCCTCTGGCTCACTTGAGGTGGCAAAGAAAGGTCCTAAGAAAAGGCAGAGCCTGAGAGTCACTGAATCACCAGATGAAAGAGAGCTGCCTTCCAACCAGGAATGTCTATTTTGATCATTATGTAAATAGGAAATAAACTGTCTGGTTGTTTCTGCAGTTTAGCCTACCTTAACTATTACAAAAGCAAGTTAATGTATTGAAATTTTTGTGCAAAACTTCAGTTTGTAAATGTTCAGCTTTTTCGTTGAGAAAGTAAAAATTGAACAAATTCAATCATTTAAAGAATTAGGAATGTAGAAGTTTGCATTTGTGTATAATCTCCAAATATGCTAATTGCTTTTATGTTTTTATTTCGGTTTCTTCTCTGAGAGTTTTTAACTTACGACATGGTGGTTAAATTTTCTGTAATTACCTTTAATTTTGTACTTGGTTTATGTGAAGTTCTTTCTTACACTGAAACTATAAAAGTATAAAAACAGAGCCATGTCCGGTCTGTTTTACATTGGTCCATGACACCTGATATATTCTAGACACATGGTAGGTTCATAAAAGATGGCTGTTATGTGGAGGTGAGCACTTTTCTCTTTTCCACTGTGATTCCTTCACAGTATAAATACCTCTCTTTGCCCATAAAGTGATTATGTGGAAAAAATAATCACATTCATCTCAGGAATTAAAGTAAAACTGCATAATTTTCATGTTTTCCCTTTTTTTTTTTAACCTTGAAAATGAAGATAATAAAAAAATTTAAGAACTCATTATGACACTAATTTATCTTGGAATCACTTTAAGCTATTTAAGTTTTTTTTTCCTTTGGTAGTTAAAAGCAAGGGATACAAAAGCACTAAATGTGATTCCCAGTCATCACCACATATCGTGTTATTTTAAATTATTATATGATGGTTCATCATCGTAAAATTGAAACAAAATTAAGTATGGATACTATTACATCAGTATAATAAATAATGAAATTCTTATTTTCTCAACACTTTAAAAATAAGCTACTTTGAGAATATCATAGTTACAAATAAAGTGAATGGACATCAAGTAATTTCTATTTAGGGAACAGTTCTCATTCTAAACATAAATGGTATTATAGGCAGAGATATTGAATGCATATGTAATTAAATGAAAAATGTATCTGTAAATAACCAGCCTAAGAACTTCATTTAAAATAATGATATTTCATCAACCTGAAGGTGCAGTGAAAAAAAAAAATCCAATAATAGTCTTAGTTTCTTTGTTATTTTATTTTTATAAAGTACTTCTCCACAATCATTTTATAAAGTACTTCTCCAGTAATTATTTCCTGGACAAAACAAGAACATATTTGTCATTAATTTTTATGCAGTTAAATAACTAATTGAATAAACACATTTTGAAAAATAAACTGAATAATATGTGTTTGTCTCCAAAGTACTGATTTCATTAGTGGTTTACATCATTTTTTGCTTTTTTTTACTTGTTTTAAGGCTGCAATTAGAAACATGCTTATATAATCAAACACTGCCTAGGGTACTGTGTAGCTATAAATAAACAATAATTCTTAGGAGTTCTCTCCCTATGTCACAATGTACTGCACTTGGGATTATTAATAATATTCATAACTTATATGAGCTTAGTAGTTTAGAGCAAACTTGCATTTTGCTGAGTCATTTTTAACATCAGTTTTGGCATCCTATTGAGTCAAATGGCAGAACATGCAGAGTGATGTCTTAAAAACAAATCAACACAGTTAGAAAAAGAAACAGACAAGAAAGAACTAAACAGTTTGCCAAACATTCAGATGCCAAGAATTCTTTCCAGCAATCAATCTTCCTCCTTCACTAGAAGAAAATATCCAGAAGGAGGGACATTAGTTGTTTTGAAGCACTTTTCAACACCTGAGTTTGTGCTAGCCATTCTTGTTAATATTAATGGAAAATCTATTACATTCCTTAGCATAATCTTAGCTATTCTTTCCTTGGATCCCTCTCTCAGGCCATTTTACTGAAGCCAATAAGGCTATAGTGATGAATGGCATTCTCTTTGGGGAAGTTTGTGTGGAATTTGAGACGATAATTCCTCATTTACACGTAGGTGATGCAAAGCAATGCCCATGTCACCAGAGAACCAGGAGCTATGGTATTCCTGCGGTTTACCTTACTCATACAACATTCCTATTTCCTGTTTCTCTGTCTAAGTCATGAATAATATCGTGTACTTGAAGTAATATGCCATGAATATTGTCTCAGTACTATTTATGTTCTGTTACTATTCAATTTCTACAGCCATATGAAAACATCCTACAAGAATGGTTGGCATTGGCATCACTGTCCACTGTTTAGGACATTCATTATACAGAACCTTTCTTATTCATAGAGGAAGCATATTCATCAATTTACATTGCCTTTAGCTTTACCCAACACAACTTGCAAGTATGATTTTGTGCGTGTGTGTGAGTCTGGGAGATAAGCTTCTACCCGACTTTATTTACTTAAAACGTTCTTTCAATGTACAGTGGGGGCAAAGGAAAAATGCTAATTGATATGATAATCTCCATTTTTCACCCCTACAAAATCGTTTGCTATAAAAACAGATTAGGATCCTTTTGTAAAACTTTTGAAGTATTGCCTTATATTAGAATTACTAAATTGTCAGGAATGAATCATATATGTTATATTTTAGCGCTGGAAAAGCAGCACCACAATTTTTTGAAGATTCCACAATTAGAGTGAGTTTTATAGACTTTGTAGTGATTGAGATGCAGTGATTTCACCTGAGTGGTTACAGTCACTGAGGTGCCACTTTCATACAGATGGCAGAAAATAGAACCAGTGACTTCTCCTCAAAGGACTGTATGTCTTCCATATTTAATGTGTTTCAATTCTGCAAAGTTATTTTATTCTTTTCTGAATATAAAAGCTTATGACCTAAGTCTGAGCAAGACTGAGAAAGTTTAGATAGAAACAAATATTAAATGTCTTTATTATGTCATTGTAGTCATTGTAGATTTACTTCAATATCAGCAGATACTATGACTTTTTAAAATGTATCATTCGTAGATTTTTAAATGGTCGTCTTATCTTTTCCAACACTATGAACATCCCCCAACCCACCAAAATTGACTCACACTGCTTATATGCAAGTAACTTGGTAAGCTATTTACAGAGGACATTGGCAAAATGCGTATTTCCCTTTGACCCAGTACGTTCACACCTAAGAATGAATATAAAAGAAATAAGTGAGTGAAGTAAGTGATCTAGATTCAAAGTAATAGCTATAAGGATTTCCCCATGCTTTTTTCATGATAGGAAAAAGCTGGCAACAGCCTAAGTGTGAACAATGGTTAAATAATTAGTAAAGTATTATTTACTCACTATAATAATGTATATATTGATTTACATAGGGAATATTCTTATAATAGCAAGAAAATTAAAAATTACAAAACAGTATGTGGAGTATAATCTTACTTTTTATGAAATATACATGAATAAAAGAACTTCTGGAAAAACAAAAAACCTGTTAATTAAAAAATAATCGGATGTCTAATACTAGAGATAACAACTCTGCTATAACACTTGAATGTCAGATATTGTATACTTGTTTCGCCCTTTTTCTAAATTCTATTTTGGAGGAGGAATGCTTGGTAGCTAAATACAAAGTGCTTTAACTTTTGTGGGGTGTTAAGGTTGAATTAACAAAACATTTATACATCTTCACGAGCCTCAGCATCTATCACTTCACTAACGGAAAAGAGTGCATGACGCCAGTAGAAAGACTGCAGATAAACGTGGCTTTAAGTAAGCAGTTCTTGGCACGTAAAGAGCAACAAATAAAATCAGAAACTCAGTGAAGAGGTCATGCCCGGCACTGAAAACTTCTTCAGAATAAGCATCTACTTATGTGGGCCTTTTTACTTCATTTTGGATTTGAAAAAACTCCTTGCCAAGATTTATTTAAAAAAAGCAAAAACTTTGAAAGGAATGTAGAAGCTATATTTAGCTAAAAGAATACCTCTTTCTCAGTTTTGCTCCATTAACCATGGTCTCCTTATTAAACATAGGAAGTTGTGTTTGGAGTTGCCTTAAATTTTGTCATGCCAATCAACTAGAGTTTTGGAGGAAAATGCTTTTGAAAGATTTTAAAAACTGGAAACGAACCCTTGAAAATTCTTCTCTTTTGCTGGAGTGAGGAGTAGTTGGGCCCCAAGTCCTAAAGAGGCAGGCCGGCCAGGCAGGGCCTAGGAAAGGTGGTGACACTGAGCCCTCCAGCACTGTACCCTGGTGGAGAAGCATGAACTGTCCTGCTTCTCAAGCCCCGCTCTTCTGATGTGCCTTTCACACCCCTTTCTTCAGGACAATTATTTCCTTCCCATCTGGGAGCCCCCTTTTCTTTCTCTCCCTCAGCCACACCTGGCACTCAGCCACCTGCCCAGGGGTGCCCCTTCCTCTCCTATCTTCCCATCCCTGTGGCCAGCCAGCTGCCTGGTTTGGAATGATACTCAGTTGGTGGACAGTACTTTGTTTTTTTCCTGGTAATTTAAATAGGCCCAGCATTGTTGGTTCCATTTAACAGATGCAAGATAATGCTAGAGGTTTTAAACGATTAAATGTGCAGACTATGAAAAAAGAAGAAGAAAAAGAAGGCAATCTTGCCATTCAAGACCCCATGGATGGCCCTTGAGGGCATTATGCTAAATGAAGTAAGTTAGAAAAGGACAAATACCACATGATCTCACTTACATGTGGAACCTTAAAGAAAAATAAAATAACCTAAACCAAACTGATAGCCTCACAGAACAGATTGGTGGTCGCCAGAAGAAGGCGGGGTGGAAGTAGGGTAAAATGGGTGAAAATGGTCAAAAGATACAAGCGTCCAGCTACAAAACAAATAAGTCATGGGGATGTAACTTACAGCATGGTGACTGTCATTTATAATATCACATTTTCCATTTGAAAGTTGCTAAGAGAGTAAATCTTACACGTTCTCATCACAAGAAAAAATACTATGACTATGTGTGGTGATGAGCGTTAGCAAGACTTACTGTCGTAATCATTTCCGATATATGTAGATATTGAATCATTATGTTGTAACACTTTAAACTAATACGATGTTACATGTCAATTATATCTCAATTTAAAACAAAAAGAAGGAAAGAGACAGGATTGTTGTTCTCATGATGGGACAACAGAATTTATGGCACACTCTGCAGATTATTCCAGAGATGTTTCCAACCTACAGTGTATGAGCACTAAATCCTCAACTATTACAGCCTGTACAGAGAGATGAGCTTTGGAAGTTTGATGAATCACTTTAGCCAGTGTGGACATATCTGTAATTTGAAATCTAAGCGAAAAAGTAAGGTTGTTTAAAATACTAAACACATATGAAAAATCATTTCTACCTCAAACATTCCTTTGGCCTTTTGTATATCACAGTCAGGTTATAACTGTTGCCTACATGCGTGTGGGTAGGAAATGAATAATCTAGAAATCTGCACAGGAAACAATAATTGTGATCGACATACGTGAGATGTATGGTTGCTTTTTCCATCTGAGAAGTTGTTATTTCAAAGCATTGAATTAAGTATTTCCTTGGGGTGAGAAATATGGAGAGAGCATTAAAAATTACTGTGAAGTCCACTTTGGTGGGCACACACCTTATTCTTAAATGTAAAGCATGACGAAGCAATGAGCAAAATGTGTATGTGAGCCCGATGGATATAATTTTTATTTTATTTTATCCTTGCACCTGTATAAAACATGGTTATACTTCAAGCTATTGGTGTGAATATTCAAGTCTCACTCCAGCCACCGGGGAATGTTAAGATTAATAATGCATGTCAAATAAGAGAAACAAACATTATGGATCCAGGTGTGAATGTTTGCCTTGCTTCTAGCTTTAGTTCAATATTTTTCCTCTCTTTGTCAATTTAATTTTTCTTACATGAAGCAATCTTTTATTCCATTGGTGAGATGAATTTCTAAGCTTTTACTCCAATCAGAATAGCACGATTAAGAAAACTCTATTTGGAGTGCTTTTTTTTTAATAGATTAATTTAAAAAACAGAAAATCCTCATGTTTAATGTACTACACTTGACCTGAGATCAAAATCTTGGATTTGTCTTTAAAGGAGGGATTTTGCTCTGCCCTGCGGTGTTTATGACCAAAGAATATATTTGCTTCCTTCATCACTGCTGTGGGGTTATCACATGCAACTGGCTTAAACAAATGGAAAGTACATTACTATTACACACCCATCTCTGAGTCCAGATGAGAAACAAAACAATTGGACCATAAATGTCATCATTAGCTTGATTTTATATATATGCACATATATTAAATGTGTGTTTAGTGTACATATTTGGCAGTAAGTCAAAAAATAATCTCCTAGCATCTTTAATAACTCTTATTTTAGCAAAATACGGCATGAAAAAGTAATGTGATCCAGAACTCTGAGTAATCCCAGCCACAGTTCACTAGGATTTTCAGTAGTTAGTGAAGCCTGTGAATGTTTCTAGCTTTTCTTTGAGTCCCTCTGAAAACAGGTCTGTCCTTGAGGTGTCAGATTAACACTCCACTCAGAAGACAAATTGTTCGTGGGCACAGTGGACATATGAGAGCCATTAGATAGTGTGCTCTGCATTCTTGAAAAATGAAAAATTCTAGGCAACATTACATTTTATAAATGCAAGATGTTTATTATTATAGTACCAGCAATAAATGTTTAGAAACTGGAGAGGGCTCACAATGGTTCTGACTAGGAACATATGCCTATCGAGTTCATTGGAAGCGGAGCCATTGATTTTTGGCATTAAACAAAGGGTCTGGAAGCTATTATGCATTTAGGCTTCTATGAGTATTTAATTATATCAATAGGAGAACACAATTTCTGTTGTGTGCATGGTGATGAATGTCTCCATTTATTCATGTTACTATGCATGATAGATGAGTTTAAACCAGATGCTGTAACTTTCTTACAATTTGACCAAATTATTTAAATCATTTTCTTTGAAAATTTAGAGGATGCCCTCATGAACATCACTGAAGAAACTCTGCCCATGGAATCTCCTTTCAGATTTCCCTCAGGACAATATATAAATTAAAACACACACACAAAAACAAAAACCTTCCTATAAACATTCCCACCTCTTGATGTAAACTGATAAATGCTATTATATTGCTCTTACCCTCATGTACTTTCCCAGCTCTGTCATATTTCTACCTTGAAATGATACCTGTTTGGGTATGTGATTACTACTGTTAATTTGACATTTGCTACTGCACAATCAGATGTTATTCAATGATACAATGCAAACCCTGTTGAATGGCAGCTTTCTTCCAATGAAACTGCAGGTGAGATATTGACTCAAGCCCTATTCTTTTGTATGAGATGATTTTACATAGAGTAAAAATCTTTTAAAAAATTAATCCCTTCTGCAAATAAGAGAAATAAATTTTATATTTAAACCAACACTGTGTCCAGCACCTAGAACATTAGAACAATTAATGACTTGCATGTCATAAAGACATAATAAATCTATATCTAATGAATGAATAAAGGAGGTTATAAAAGGCTCCAAATAGAAAAAGAAAACAGTTGGGAATGGTACAATGTTTAAAGACAAAATGAAATTCTGCTTATCAGTAAAGGTTACCTAGTTTAAAATTTTAGAATTGTCTCTATATGAATGTTTATAATAAGTCTTCAAAATATGGAGGAATTTTTTTTAAAGCTACTTCTATGCTGGAATTCAAAAAATCTTCCTTGCTCCTTTTTCTGTCCTTGATTCTGCTCTGGTATGGACCTATGGTTTAACGAACCTCAGTTTATTCCAGTTGTACTGAGTTCAAAGTTTTTTCATTAAATACAGCAAGTTTAGAAACTAAGTTTTCAAATCATGAGTAGTATTATTAACTCATGATAATCAAATGCATGCAAGTTTGACTCATTCAAAAAATGCTACTTTTTAAATTAACTAAAGTGAGGACTCAGTGGCAAGTTGGTCATTCAAGATTTCTAATTTTCCTATCATATTCTTATATGGACTTAATTAATGGTGTCTTTTTACACAAAATCAAGAATATCAAGAAAGACCTAAGGCATAATCTATGTTTTGTCTGTTATAATGAATACAAATTTAAAATTTAATTAAAAGATTTAAGTACACATAAAAATTGAAATTGGCCTAACTACATATTAAAGTGTTTCTAGTGAATTTATCACATTTGTACACAGAAGCTTCTGAATCTTATAGGAAATCAAACATCAATGATAACAGTATGAAGCATTTTTTTTTAAATGTTCAAATGCTTATTTGAGTGGACACCAAATGTCACAAATCTTACTTACTATTTGAAATAACTGTATTGATAGTTCAGAGAGCAGTTTATAGTAGGATAAAATCCATGAAACAGGAAGCAATATCTTTTCAAAACACCTTCACCTTATTTACCAAACTGCTGCTTTAACACTTAGTTTTTATTATTAATAAAATATTAAAAATCAAATAATTATTAAAAGATGGCTTTGATTCATATACAACAAGAGAAAATGTATGGTCTGAGAAGATATTTTATCTCTGTGAGGGTATACTGATGAGGTGCCATCACAGTGATAAAGTATACAGATGTTTACTTAGCAAAAATAAAAGACTGTCTCTCTCATATAGTGTTCTGCACCACCAGGATTTCCGTCCCCAGCAGTATGTTTACAAAGCACAGTCTCGTTCTTTTTGTAACTTATCTTTCACAATGTTTCATTGTTAAGTTTAAGCTCCAAACTTAAATCATAATTTTACCGATTACATTTCAAGTTGGTCATCATCCAACTGCACTGGGGAAGGTGGGAGTTGGGTCTTTGAATATGGAAAGAGAAGAAAGACTGTACATTAATTTCCTAACAAATATGCAAATCTAAATTTTAGCTTGGTGCCTCCTGATTATAGCTGAAAGGACACCTTCAGCTGCTCTGGGTTTCTCAGTCACTAGAGAACATACCCTGTTTGATGTGATTGTCTCATTTGTGTCCCCCCTACTTCCATACTCATATTCTAGATTAAAAGAAGAGAACAGCAGTAGTAGTGCAGAACACATAATTCTCTACCTTGTGCACACACTGGCATATCCTGTAGAGCTTTAAAAAAGACAGGGACTGAGTCCTATCCCCAGAGATTCTATAATTGGCATGGGGGTGATTCTTCTGTGTAGCCAAGATTGAGAACTGAAGGTCTGTCTTCTAACACATTTCTTTAAAATTGAAATGAAAAAGGAATAAAAAGAAGATAGGAAGACTTTCACTGGATTTGATATCTAATTTCTGTGGATACAGCCTGAATTTTGCTTTAAGATTTTATACACATAAACCACAACAAATTCCTTCCCACACTCTTTCATTCAAACATGAGTTGAGGCATCAGTGACAGACAATACTTAAGGCACTAAAATATAAAAGTGAGGTCTTCTTCCCTCAAGGATTTGTGTAGAGAGTACTGAAGGTGATACATAAACAAGATTGATTACATATTGATTAAGAATACACATTGATTAAAAGTAATAATGGCGTCAACATGATACACGGAATCTCTTCAGGAAAGGCAGTAGTCCATGAATATTTCACAGCTGCTAAGACAGTTCCAGAACTTGTGTGAGGAAAAGTTTGGAAGTTGGGACTTCAATGAATTGATGCTCTGAATTCTCCAAAGGGGAAATATTGATAGCATATGGAAAAGGAATGAGGTCTGAAATACTCAGGCAATTTCAATGGTAACCAGTTGTGTCTGTTTGTATGTATATGCCTTAAACTCTTCTGAGATTTTCAAGAAAATTTGGATCTCCCAATTTGCCTGGTTTCTAAGGGCTTATTAATGTGATGTTTTTCATAGAAGATTGAATGCTAGAATAAATAAATGGACAAATAAATAAGGAAACATATAACTCTTCCCTGCATCATTTTAAGTAATATACTTGTCCTTTGAGCTGTTTTACTGGCCTGTTAGGTCAACAAGGCAGGAACTATTGGTGGGACTCAGCATTTCATGTACATTTACTTTTATTCAGACTTCTGCATCCCTGCTACCCAATAAGCAATACTAGTTGTTATCCATCAGGCATTTTGCTCTACTCAGATATTCCTTATTTTTTGGTGGCTTTTGACAGATGACTTATTTGTTATATTTGCACTTTCTTTCTCCTGCCTCCACGATAGGGAATATCTTGGTGGAATGAAACCAGATCTAGCAATAGCAGCCTAGTCCTCATTTCTAAAATAAGCATAATTATATAATTTATATAATTACTTTACAATGAAAAGAAATAATATATGTAAGGCATCTAGCAGTGTGAGTACTATAAATTAGACCCCTTCCAATGGGTAGGCCACCAGAAAATATCTTCTAGAAAGCAATTATTATCTGTCCTCCCCAGACTCTAAGTGGGGGTAGAATTTTGTAGTGTTCTCACTTAATATTACTTATCACTAGGAACTGGGTAAAAGAAAAAAAGCAAGTTTGGGTCATTTCAAATGGCAAAGGAGTTAGCAAAACTGAAATTCAAATTCAAACTGAATTTTAAAAGTTATATACATATAAAAAATCATATCACATTTGTGTATTCATTTTTGTTTTTTTCCCCCTATTCTAATGACTTAAATAAAAGTTAAAATTCAAATCTAGCATGATTGAATCAGTGACAAACTTACACATTCAAGTCAGAGGCAGTTAGAGCTCAGAAAAGTTTTTAGAAAACAAACAGAAAAAAGGAAATCTTAAAAAAAAATTAAATAACGTGACCTTTTACTTAACTAGAACATTGCAAATACCAACGTTCAAATTCAGAAAAATTTTCCACATAGGTGGAATGAAAATTGTGAAGAGAAGGTACTTTGCCAGTGTTGTAAGCATAAGCCCATGTGTGAAGGAAACAGAAGGGCAAAGGGGAGTAACGAAACTAGGTCATTGCTAATGGGTTTGAAACCAGATGACAGGTACTCTCAAGTCTTGCATAATCATTCACTAAAACTATCAAATGGTCTGATTACTTTAATAACTTTTATATCTATTTTCTCTCTTGATGCGTTTCTCCTGCTCTGAATGAGGGCACTGGAACACAGATTAAAGAAAAAAATTTTAAGTCAAAAACAAACGAAATAATCCTTTTCTTTCTTTTGTAATCTTTCCTTCCATGGTATTCTAGGAATTTGAGTAACTCATTTTACAGCTATCTACTGTGCCTCAGGCAAGAGAAATGCTTTTTTTTGTTTTGAGGTATTTATGGTAGAAGAAAATCAAGTATGGTTTTCAAGAGACTTCTTAATATTATTGGTTTCTTATGCAGAACTATTGGTTCCTGGAAAGCATGAATTTTACAGCTCCATTATTGTAATCTCAATGTCATATTAAGAATTTTGTCATTTAATTGTTTGTTTATGGTATAATGAAGCCTTGGCATTTTTTAAATAGCCCTGATACCTTATTTCTGATAAGGCAAATACTCTTTTAATTGTTTGGCTTGGCTTAATTAGGTTCTCTTTTGCAGTTAATTCCATTATTTTGCTGTGACTAATAGTAAACACCATGGAAATATAAAATTTGTGATCACAGTAGCAGTAGGAGGAGAAGGAGGAGAAAAAGCAACAGCAGCAGTGACGAACATTACTTTTTTACAACACTCTATATTCCGTCCTCCCATGTGTATCATCTAATCCTATGCATAAATGCACATTTTAAAGATGAAGCTTAGAAAGATTACATACCTTGCCCAACATCACCTACCAATTAAGTGAGAATGTCAGTTTAGATTTTAGATATATAAATTAATTTTTTCTCTTTCTTAGTCTATAATTTAGTTGGAGGAATCCTTCACTCTATTGGTGAAAACAACCTCTTCTGGGGAACTATTATTGAGTATTTTTCTCCCTCTTTGTGTGTGATCCATTTATTCTGACCTTCACTAGACTATGACCATGAAACTAGGGAAAAGGGTGATTACAGTTAGGAATACTAATGGTCTTTGATTTGAAGCAAGGAGGCCTATACTTTATTTGGATGCAGAAAGAGACTGGATCCACATTTTGAGATGTGGAGAGTTCTGGCTTTCCTCCAACAATGGGAGTGGGCCAGCATAATGAGACAGAAACAAACCAAGAGTGGTGACAGAAGTGAGTGGTAATACCCAGAGTCATATTTAATTGGAGGTGGCAGCATAATAAATCAATACTTGGGACTATTTATCAAATGGATTACTGAGTATCCTTTCCATGAGGTGTTGGGTGTTAACAGAATTGACCTGTAGAGATAATCTGGCTCTATGGAGGGGAGGGGTGACTATCTATTGACTAGCTATTTACAGTGGGGTGAGATTAGCTGGTAGAAAGAAAACTGATAACACTGTAAATGATTCTTGCCTGAAAGCAATGCAAATAATTCCTGTCCATAGCAGCACAAATTAAGTTTGTTTGATTGAGAAACAGTTGATCTTCACCAGGTAGAAAAGATAACTCCAAACATAGCAAATGTTCTGTGAGAAATCACCAGAGTGAGAGGAGCCACTAGCAGAGGTAACATTTGGACAGGCCAAAATCAGATGGGAGACAGAGTTGACTTTCAGAACACATTCCAAGCCAGCAAGACCTAAAAGGACCCAAGCTGGCCACGGGGTGATGGAGGAAACAATGAGACTCAAGTAATAGCTTTGATATGCATTCATTTTATGTTTGTATGAAAGTCATGTCTTTAACTTTTTTGAAAAATTATACTTTGGCACCATGTTACAGCAAGATGGGACTATTCTTTGTCACCAATGCTTTGTTACAAAATAATCAACACTGTAGGTGATTTATTATTGTCAAGTCATAGGTAATTTGTGATTTCTCTTTCAACATACCCTAAAGCTCTGACCTTCAGTATACAACACCCTCCACCTCCAGTCAGGTCATTTTAGGTAGTAGGCAATAATGGGGCAGGAACAAGGCAGAAGCCTGGCAAAACACCAGATCAAAGGTTTAAGCAAGTGGTCACAACAAGAGAAAGTAGTAGTATCAGTTCATTTCTGAATGCAGAGTAAGCAGTTATGGTTAAAGTTCATCACAATACGGGGTACATAAAAAGTAAACATGCTACAAAAGTAGCTTTTAGCCAAGAAACTGGGAAATACACATTATCACACCATTTATTACAGTGGTGACAAACAGGGTATCTCAAGGTGTCTACCTCTTCTGTTTATTCCAGTGTGCAATACAGACAACAAACAGCATTTTCTATGTGCCATGATATTTACAGAATATTGAGAAGCACCACACAGACTCTACTGGATTCACACTCCATTGCTGGTACAGAAGACACACTCCAGTGACCCCCTTGACTCCTCAAAACTCTGGACTGTCCCTTGCTGCCTCAATGTCCCTCTGGTGCTAATACAAAATTTATCCTAATCAGAAAGTCTTTGCTGATTTAGCACGTAGATTCTCATTTCTTGGTAAATTGCTTTCTTTATATATTTAGGGCATTCCTTGATTAATTCATCTATGCATAAAATTCATTTATGAAGTTCTCTCCAGTGATTAGTAAAATGTAAGAAGGTCTCATCATTTCAGAGCTGGCCTATCACAGTTAAGATCATTTCTAAAGAAAGAAGAAACCACTGTGTTGCCTTCAACCTCTGTAGATTGTAAGTGTCCCAGGACTTAAGACACAAGTTAACAACAACAAAAAAGCATTCTAGGAAAGTGAGGGGAATGGTCTGGCCACTAGGGAGGGGTCTGAGGACCTGGAGCTAGATAGGAAGAAGACATCAAGAGTCCAAGGGGACCAGAGAGAGGCCTCAGAGCTTAACCTGTGTTACTTTAACCCCAGTAATAAAGTTTTTGGCAAAAAAGTATTTAATTGGGATGAAAATTCATTATAAATGTAAATTTTTCTCTAGATGTTCCCTCTATCTTGACACTTTAGGGAAACTATATGGAAACACTAGTCTACTAAAAATCACAATAATTGTTCAATGCCTATTGCAATTTATATATTCTTCAAATTTTGATACTGGCATTCACAGTGCATTTTTAAAGAGTAAAGATGAGTAAATTTAGCGGTTTGAGGTGGATGATACAAAACAGAAGAGTCAGTAAACTACATTTGATAAGGGAATACATACAGGAAATGTTAAAAGAAGTAAAATAAAAATATAAGCTAAGAATAAAATAAGATAATTCGAAACAAATTATAAGCGGCATTTCTTTCTTTTGTGTCTCGTGTCAAGGACATCTTTATCAGTGTGCAGGATTATTTTAAGTTGTCCAGATTGTTAACCTCACCTTGATTTTGTTTGATACGAGTGACAATTAGGTTGAAACCTCATTTGCACATAGAGGGTTCTCAGCTTTTGTGAACAGTCCCTGGGTTTTGTGAGGGGCTTAACACGTGCCTGGTCACCTCTGGTTACTCTTTACCTTTTCTCATCAAATTCCACCTCCCTCAAGTCTTTCCACGTGTGACTGTTCCTGCCTCTCCTCTCACGTCACTGTCCTTCTTCTACCTGGCTATTGAGAAGGAGGCTTCTACTGAAGGCTGGGACAGCATGTAGGCAGCAGGACAGCCTGTCCCTGAGGAGTTAGTGCTGTATTTCTGAACAGCAGGCAATTTAAAATGGTACATTAGATATCTCTCTTTGAAAAAATCTTTTTTTGAAGTCAGTTCTACAACTGAAAAACAGTCACTCTTTAAACTTCTCCTGGGGCTTCAGAGCCATCTCTTCTTTGAATTCACTACCTCTCAGACACCTGCGTATTTCTTAGCTGAAAATTTACTGTCTCTTTCTTTTTTGTTTTCACTTTTGGCCAGTTTCTCTAGTCTAGGCAAATATATGAATGCTGCCTTTTCACATAATAAATGGCCCCTCTGGGTACTTTGCTAAACAAGTGAGTACACCTTCTCAGAGAAATCTTCCAGCTCTTAAAGTAATATGTTTTCTGTTCTACTATTCTCTTTCTTAATTTTTGAAATTATATATTTGATAAGAGCTCCTGTAAAAACTGTGATGTTGCATGAATCTTCATAATACAGAGTGAGTTCTTTACTTTTCTTTTTTTCCATTCTTCTAAGTCAGTAGGAAAAAAGCATTAGGTCAGAATTTAGTAACCAGATCCTAGTTCACCTTCTGAACCTAGAGGCCCCGCTTCTATCTTGGCAGAAAGGAAGTCAAACAAAGAGAGCCCAGAGCTGCTACAGGGGACCAGTTCTCTCTTTCCCAAATGAGATGAGACATAGGAAAATCCTACGGTAACTGAAATCAAAAGCCAAATTAGGCAGGATGAGTTAGATAGACTTAGTCCAGCCCAGACAACACTTGAGTTGATAAATGTCCATTTTAAGCCAGGCTGTTCATAAAGAGCCTGCACTCCCTACGAAGATATTCCAGAGGTATTGAGAAGTAGATCTTAGCCTAAAAGGGGGTAACTCAGAAGGCTAATGAAAGAGAAGAAAATCAAATAAGAGGGTGCTCAAAGGTGTGAGGATTTATAGAATAGCTTTCCAGGCTGAGGGAACTGCACCCTTGAATGTATTTCCTTTACTGTTCCTGAGTTTCTCAGTATTGAGCTATTCAATCTTTCATGCCTTGAATTTCACATTTTAAGTCTACCCACCTCAACCAGGTATGTCAGATACGCCAGAATACACGTGTCATGTTGGCTAAAACACTTCTATATGAGTAAATCAGCTCAATTCTGTGATTCTCTAGACCTTTCTATTTCATTTGTCAGTATAATTTCAAAAATAATTATTAATCTATATAAAGCCACTAACTTTTGTATTTTGGATAAATAAGAAATTAAAAATCAGAATAAAAAGACAGCAATATGACCTCTAAGCATAATCATTTCACAGAGGAAAGGACATTTTAGTAACAAAAAATGTAGAAAGGGTTCTTAAGAAAAGAATTGAAAAGGTTATTAAGTAAAATAAATTTAGCTTTATAAATTTTCTTATACCATCTTTTAGTTTTCATTTGGCCCAGACCCAACAAGATTCATTGACAGCCTGCCTTCGAAATACAGAGTGATTAGGAATACTAAAGTGGCCTTTGTCTAACTTGCCAACTCTAGTCTCACCATTTTTCTCACTATAGTTACCTGGTAGAAACTAATATCTTCAAGCACATAGGTTTGCATAACTTCCAAGTCTCCTTCTGGTTTTCATTTGCTTATAACCTTAAACCACCACTGACTTTAAAGTGTTCAGCATAAAACCTAATTTGTGTTTTTATTCATTTACAACAGACGGGGTCAGAGCGAAAAGAGGGAGCAGATTATAGCTTCCCTCTTTTGTAGCCACTTTATTAAAATCACTTGCATCATTTTCTTTATAAGGATCACACTCTTTTCTAATATGTGATTCTTATGAGGGATACACACTTCATTTTAGAATAGTTTAGTAAGTAGTAAACCTGGGCTCTCAAAGTCACTATAAAAATTTTATGGCCAAGATGATCTTCATCTTAATCACAATGCCCAAACCTAATAGTTTTCTAAACATGCAGAAGTCCTAAGCAGAATGAAATTTCAACAGCATATGCTGAAGTTACAACTGCTGGCAATGAATGCTGCCAGTCCTAAAAGAACCAAGAACTATTGCTTAGTAGGGTGAGAAATGGGATAAGAAAGATATATTACTCTTTTTAACTGCAGATATACTGTCACCTTGCCAAAGAACTAGTCCTTAAAATTCTTTTTAAAACTATGCTTCTGGAAATATGAGTAACTATTACCTATAATGAATATATCTTTTAAAAAATTTTTGACTAAAATTTGAAAAAGTCCATGAAAGAGAGAGGTAAATAATTATATGTATGACACAAATTAAAATTTTCCTCAACTTATGATGGGGTTACACACAAATATATCCATTGAAAGTTGAAGGTATCATTAAGTTGAAAATGCATTTACTACACTGTAACCTACCAAACATCATAGCTTAGCCTAGCCTACCTTAAATGTGTTCAGAATACTTCCATTAGCCTACAGTTGGGCAAAATGATCTAAAACAAAGCCTATTTTATAATAAAGTGTTGACTATCTCATGTAACTGATTGAATATGGCACTGAAAGTGAAAAACGAGATGGCTGTATGGGTTCAGAACAGTTGTGAGGATGTAGGTTGTTTACGATCCCGTGGCTGACTGAGAGCTGTGGCTCGCTGCAGCTGTCCAGCATCATGAGAGAGGATCGTACTGCATCCCACAACCCCAGGAGAAGATCAAAACTCAAAATTCAAAGTATGGTGTCTGCTTGAATGCATATCAATTTCAAATCATCATAAAGTCAAAAAATAGTAAGACAACCTATCTCAAGTTGGTGACCATTTTCAATAAGTAATATTAATATAGGAAAAATAATGAAACAAGGAATTGTAGAAAAGAGATGCACACCTTTTTTCTCCCCCAAAGAGGCATGCCTTTTTGGGTACGTATGTTACTAGCCCATGCAAAATTCTCATCAACTATTCTCATACTCTGTAATTGAGCTTGCACTATACAGGGAAGACTATGGTAACATATCGTGCTAGTCTAGTAAGGTAATATATGGTCTGGATCACTGAATATGTCTTCATAGTAACAATTGGGTTAAAATACTTAAAAAAAAATCAGTTAGTGGTGATAGTGGTCTCTTCACTACCTACATAAAAGATCAAAAATATATTTTTCTCTTTTGTAATGAAAAGTACAGGCAGAAATAAAATCCCATTTTTATCACTAGTTATGCCCCATAGGAACAATTATAAAACTAAAAGCTTTTAAGTGGCAAGTGGTAGAAATTAATTCCAGGAAAAACCAGTCTCTGAATAAAGAATGATTTGAGAAACTTTAGATATTTAAAATTATAAAAGAATAAATGATAAAGACTTTAGTTTTAATTCAATTAGATTTATATCATTGCTTTTAAATGATCCTTTTTAAAAATAGAGTGTTAACTTTCTCAAATATAATAAAAGAAATAGGGAATAATTTTAAAGATTATAACTATATTTTACATTCAGATATAAAAGAAATATCATTGGCTTTAGGAAAGAAAAAAGAAATTTGTGTTTTATTTCTTACATAAAATAACTCTATTCATATTGCGTCAGTAAATATCCACTGTAGAAAATAAATGCAACAACAAAATTAACATTCTCTTAACATTCTCCTAGTATATTGACTTCTAGACCTTGAGATCTGATTGTACATACCCTTTTGTGAATTCTTTTTGTCAGCATTTATCTCCATTTCTCTATTTCTGCACTCTAATCTCCATTTTTTTCTACTTCTGTTGTACTTTCTACCTCTTTAATACAAAATATATTTAAATTATCTTAATTGAATCCCAAATTGTTCAAATTAGTACCTAATTCCAGATAAAGCATTGCCTATGGTTTTATTGTCTTTAAAATCTCCTTTCATTTTTATTTGATGTTTCTTAAACCTCTTTTAATCTACCATGTCTGCCTACCTCTCCACTCTTTTTAAAACTTTTTAATGACTAAAACTTTCTAACATTTATAAAATAGAAATATAGAGTATACTCATCAGCTAACTTCAACAGTTAACTCAGACCAATCCTGTTTTATCTATGTCCCCAAAGACGTACTTGCTCTCCCCAAACAAAACTGAATTATTTGGAGTAAATAAAGCTCAGTCTTAATACTATTTTATGACTTCATCCATAAGAATGCAGTTGTATCTCTACAAAACAAGTACGTTTTCAAAAAACATAACTATAATAATATCATTTATTATATGTATATTAAATAAATGCACATATGTATAATGTAAATGTATATATATATGCATTTGTGGATATATATGTACACACACATTTCCTGTATGTGTTTGTATGTTTATTTATGCAAGGCAGACTAACAGTATTACTATAACTATGAATAAAATATCTATTGAAAACAGTTTATATTTTTAAAATTGTTTTTGCCGTTGTTCTATATGCACAGGGGTGTATGGTCAAATTATGGTGGTTTTAAACGCACTTGGAATAATTCCACTCTTTATGTCTATAAATCAATTTAGTACATGGTTTCATTTGTTTCAACTTGCTTCTAGGTTTTTAGGAATTGCTATTTTTCCCATTTTAAATACATTTTGATTTATAATTATTCAGAATATTTGCATGGTTCTAGAATAGAACCTATAAAACAAAGCATATTCAGAGCTTTCGCTTCTGTCCTCTTTATTCTCCTCTTTCCTATTCCCATAAGGATCCATGTGTTTTCTAACTTTAAAATTGTTCTTCCAAATTTTAACTAAAGTTATATACATATGTATATATGAACAGTCAATATGTGTTTCTTGTATTTTAACATATTGCTATTTATATACTTAACATGTTGCAAATACTGTTCACTTCTTAGGCTAGCAATAGAACATTATACCCAATTTTCTTTACCTTGCTTTATTTAACAGTAAAGACTGGAGAAAAATCCTTAGTTGTTTATAGATACATTCCTTTTGTCATGTTACTATTACCTACAACTCTATTGCATTGCTTTATTGTGTGTATTCAACAAATTCATGTCTCATATTGATGTATGTTTGGTTTTTCCCCAGGCTTTATTATTCAGTTATTGCTGCCATAAATAGCCTCATACATATCATTTTATTTTTCATATATTTGTTAGCATATCTTTGGGATATGTTCTTAGAAGTTGGATTATTGGGGCACAGGGCAAATGTTGCTGGACATTATTAAATTTCTTTCCAAAGTGGTTTTAACGTTTTGCATTTCTATTACCAACACAGGAGAACGTTTTATTCATCTTTACCCACAGAGGATATTGCCAAATGTTGGATTTTAGCCAATTCAATATGTGAGAAATGGGATCTCAGGGTAGTTTTAATTTGCAGTTACTTATTATGAGCAAAGCACAACATCTTTTCATATTTTTAAGGGCATTTATATTTCTACTCTCTTTGAGCCATCTGTATATTTTGCCCATTTTTCTATAGTGTTAATGCTTTTCTTTATTTTTAGATCTTAATGTATTTATTATACTACCCTTTATCTATGGTATAAGTTGCAAGTTTTTCTGTTTGTTATTTGTCTTTTGCATTTTGCAATGGTGGGAATGTTGTTGGTTTTTGTTCTGTTTTGTTTTGTTTTGTCTTTTAAAAAACATTTTTACCTAGACAAATTTATCAGTTGATCCACATTTTCCATTATTTCGTCCATAAATCAAGTCATAGTTTGGAAGGTTTCACCATTCTAGATTAATTGTAAAATTCACCAGTGCTTTCTTCAAGCACTGTTTAAATCTCTAACCCATTTAGAAGTTATCCTGGCTTATGATATGAAGCCTGGATTCAAATTTACTTTTTTCTACATAGCTCTTATTACACAATCTCACTTATTAAAAACTTATTTCTTTTCCTCACTGATTTGAGATGCTATTTTTATCTTATATCACTATTGTATTCTCAACTTGAGCTATTTCCAGATTTTCTATTATGAGATATGTTTTTAACTGACACAAACTTACTGATGTGAATAGGACAGTTGTTCAAAAGAATGTCCTGCCTTCTGATTTTGTCTGTTTGCTTTCTCCTGATGTCTTCTAGTTTATTCCCTTTACTGCCATCTTTCCAGTAAACTGTAAGTTAAATGTGAAAGGTTGATGGATTCAAATGAGACATTTTTGACTAGATTTATCATTGGTAAAATCACATATTCCATATTCCATCACAGCAGAAGTTATATATCTGGCTTACCTACCCTTACTGATGTTAAAGCTATCCACTACATTTGTTAACAAAGATGATCTCTCTCTTGTCCATTTTCCCCTGGAGGTTTTTTTTTAATAACAAAGATTAAGGGCTACTTTTCTTTAAAATAGACTGATATATTTTATAAAAATAATACACTGACTAGAGGATTAAAATAATTGAAAATCTATTTGTCAAGGTAACTAGAATTGTAGGTATTTTCTTTTCAAAATCACCCTTAATTTTTCCTTTTCATCTAATTTTATTTTCTAAAACTTACTTATATTATTGTTAAAGCAAGGGTCTAACTTATCCAATGTAAATTATGACAAATCATATCATCAGTAGGCATTTTAATGACACGTATATCATTCAGTTTCCCTTTATACTTGTCCCCTTACTAAGGGAAGTTGAAGAATGGAATCATTTTCAGCAAAAAGTGCATACGGTTAGGAAAAAAAGATTATAAAGTAATCTACAAAAGATTTCCTATATTCAGTTTTATTAGAATTGTTACTAGTACACAATTAATCAATATAACCAAGTTTTTTTTCGGTGTTTTAATCTAATTTAATGGTTCTGGAGTATCATAAGTTTTTTTATTTTGTAAAGTTTTTTTCTTTTTTTTGTTGCAGTATAGTTGCTGTACAATATTATATAAATTACAGGTGTACAATACAGTGATTCACAATTTTTAAAGGTTATGCTCCATTTGTAGTTATCATAAAATATTGGCTATGTTCCCCATGTTGTTTAATAACCAAAGTTTGTTAATTATTAAACAAAATTTTATTCATTTTTAACGATATGCATGGGTTTTTCATCTAATTATTTTATGTAAACATTGAGTAATATAACTTGTTTCTAGAATCATCCAGGATTCAGCCTCAATTTTACTGCTCTTTTTTATTTTTAAAAATGTCAGTAGTAAGCAACATATTTCATACATTGAAAAAGTAAATGAGAATGAAAGGTATTCTTGTATAGATAGATCACTCAATTATTTAAACTCCTTCTGTGTTGGATGCCAAAATCATATTGTAGTCTTTTATCAAAATTACTTTTAATGATTTATTAGCTGACAACTCAATTAGGTTCTCTTTCAATTTTGCTGAAAGCAAACAGTGGAAACCACTTGAATTGTAAAAGCATTTGTTATAAAAGTTGTGCACATCTTCAACTTTTGAAAATTCTAACAATAGGCTCTACTAACACATTTTGAGTTTCTTAGATTTTGTACAAGTGTTTGATAATAAAGGAAGTTTCTCAGGCAACAGTTTGTTTTATTGTTTCTTTGTTTGGTTCACTGGGGATTTTTACATATATGGTCAAATATACCATAGCAAGATTCAAGATGTGTGAGAATAAGTGGAGGATGGTGATGTGAGAGGGTGGGGGGGGAGGTGGTCAGAAAAGGGACTAGCACATCTTGACTGCAATTGTGTCCTCAGGCAAATACATTTAGCAAAGAGAAGTTATGAAAGTTGAAAACTGGAGATGGAAAGTGACTTCCTTAACATTGTCCATGCCTGCTTCTCCCTTGCAAACTGTATTTTCCAGGGGAAAATGTCTCTCAGCTTGAAGAGCATTCCCATAGGTCATAACAATGTCATGTACTGTTCTTCTCAAAGTTAAAAAAAAATTGTTGATAAAAGAGATGCTGAAAGTTTCAAGAAACTAATTGAGCACAGCTAACACTTCAACTGGTCTATATCACTGCCCTCCTTGAGCTTCTGGAAGCTTGTATGTTCTCTTTCCTAAACAGACTCTAAAAGTAATTAGCTGGAACCTATTGTTCCTAAGAGGAACACAATTTGATCCACAAAGCAGGCCTTCCTCATAAAGAGATTCTCAAATTTTAAGGGTCACAGTCTTCACTAACACCCAGTCCTTAGCTTATTACTGTCATGGCAAGGCAACTTCATGAAGCACAAAATAGATGAATTAAACTTCAGTAAATAATGTCTTCAGTATTAATATAGTAGGTATTAGTGCCTTAATATACTAGGTATTAATGCCTTAATACAGTGCTTAAAATACAACAGTATGCTTATGCATACTTATACATTGTTATACATGATATTTAATAAATTACTGACATACTATACATGGGTGCCTAAGGGAGACAATATACAATTCCACCTAATTTTTGGTATTTCTTTTTGGCAATCTGAATCGCAGCCTTCTCTGTGGACAATTTACACTACTATCAACTCAGACTACTTAAAAGGCAATCAGAAAAGCACTGGTAGTAAAATGACACACACTTGTCAAAGTACTTAAAATGTCATGGTGTTAGATTAGATTTAGTGAATTAGACAGAGATGGCAAAATGAATAGAAATCATATGAATGCTGTGCATGACAAGAGTACTTTAGTTAAGTACAAGATTTAATAATATTTTGATTTAAGGTTTAGAAAAGATTCAAATATTTTAAATTTGGTGTTCACTGGCAAATATCAATTCTTTCTGATTTTTAATTTCTCCCCTAAAACAAGTTTTGACTTGTCATAGTGTATTCATTTGTACATTTAATAGTTCTATTTAATAAGAAACATTCTGAATATTTCCTTGAAATTACATATGGGTGTAAATGCTAAAGGAAAATGTGCTTGGCAAGGTAATTTTGGAGCTTGCCAAACCCCAGACATCTCAGAAATGTTTGAAGATGTTATAATGAACAAAACATACTACCAATTCACTGAACCTTGGAGTTACACATCAGGAAAGTAGACAAAATACCAAATATATTGCCATGCTTTCACTAAACCAAAGCCATTCTCGTGTGTTTGAATTTAGACTGAAGGCTTCTCCCATGTTTAGTTCAGCTACGAGACATATTAGTGTGATTAAACCAATGGCAGGTTCCAGTAGGACTTGTCATCAGCTACTTATAATCACTCTTAAGTGGAATTGTGCATGGATGTTTTTGAAGACTTCCATTAAAGGACATGACAGCACTTAATGAGTTGTCTAAAATTTATAGTAAGGGATGAATTTCCTACCAGTGATTCATGGAAGTTTTTAATTAGAAAAAAATTAGTAAAAACATGCCACATTTTTTTTGCAGAAACTTTCAAAGTCTAATTATTACATCCTTTATAATAGATCACAGGGTAGTGCACCTTCCCTACTTTCACATAGTTCCCTGCTGCTCATGATGTTAAATGTGACCAAATGCAGAACAGTTTCTCTTCTGCCTGACCTAAGACTATTTTCCTCTCCTTCAATTTATTACCTCAAGTCTACACCTAGATAATCAGTCTTTGCAAAGAACTATGATTAGACACATTATTTTATATACTAACATCAAGACCAACATAGCTTACGTGTGTATATGAGGAATTTTACTTCAAACTTAAGAACAATCCACACTCCATCATATATTATACATTACGTAAGCTGGTTGGAAGAGGACTCTGGAATGTACAAAAGCTGCTTAATGAATATTTTTAGTCTGCTTAAATTTGGAGCCTCTAAACTGAGATAACAAAAACTCTTCCTTGAGATTTGTTCTGGAGAATTTCTAAAAGAATTTAAGCATTCAGGTAAAATGACAGAAGGAATAAAGAGGTGAGTAAAGGTGGAAGAACACAGTGCATGCTGATTTAGAAATGTCCAAAAGGCTGGGCCACAAATGGGAAAACCACTGGAATACCATGAGTGCAAATGCTTTAAGAAGACAAGGATTCTAATTAGCCTGGATGGGAAACTCAGCATGAGGCTAAATAGTTGGTTTGATGTTCAGAGTCATTATACTGGACTGTGTCAGAAGGATTACACAATACTATTGTGATAACACAAATGTTAAACAAATCACTCATCTCAGAATTTCCTAAACAGTGCTTTACAGCTTTGGAGACAGAGTTTTTTTGTTTTTTTTTTAATATTGTAGTGTTTTTCTTTGTTGAATCCCCTAATGAATTTAGCAGTCTTCATACTTAGCAGGAAATCTGGACTGATCATTTGAGGCCTGTTTTCTTTATCCATTGTGGAGTATGGGTTTACTTTTGGACACTTAATAAATCATGATCTAACATCTAAGAAACAGACTTATTGCCACATTGCTAAATCAAGGGGAGAAAGAACAATATAAACAGTTGGTTTATCTTTTCGCCTATAGGACAGTAATGAACCAAGAAGTGATATTCTATAGTAATGATATGCTAGACTCTATTAATGATATGTTAGTGCCCCAGTCTTATGCGGGGTTAGTAATGGTTTTGCATTTGAAAATGTTAAGCCCTGCCTTGTTTGTAGCTCATCAAGGAACACGACCATATGCGATGCTTTTCTATTTCAGGCAATGCCCCCACTGCTGGATAGATTGCTGTTGACAGCTTTTGACCAGAGGGAGCCATTAGATTTTGCTGGCTAGCAAACAATTACAGCTTTGATATGAGCTACAAGGTAAAGATGAAAAGGAATACTAACGCAGAAAAATATGCCAGCTCTGTGTGGTCTCCAGACTCTTCTTGTACAAATGAAAAATTATTTAGATGTGAAAACTAACGAAGCCAAGAGAAAAAAAAATCCAAAATTTTTCAGTATTAAGACAGGTAAAATGAACACTGAAAGAGACCTGGAAGAAACATATTGGAAACTTCATACCACTAAAACAGAATTCAAAGGATTAGTTTAAAGATAGCAAATATTTTTCAACTGATGCCATTGCACGGAGGTTCAAAAATAGTTCCTGTATTTGGAAATACATTGATTTTGTTCCTAGCAATGCTGTCTTAGGATAGCAATTGTATCTTATATGTAGTGATGTAATGACACATTTAAACTGACAAAGCTTATGGGTCAATAAATGCTGTCAAACAAGATAACAAGCAATATTTGTGCTATTTGGGCTTTGCCGAACATAAGCTAAATCAGTAGTTAGTTTGAAATTATTGGTTGGACTAGAAAAAAAGACACGAACTATGGCAAATTTAGGATTCCATGGATCCTATAATTATTAGAAAAAATAAACTTAAATGGTTATATAGATAAACACACTTTCCCTGACAGAAAAGAATTGTACATATATTTTTGAGTGAATTTGACATAGAAAAGATAAAAATGCTGACCTGTGTGCAATGCTCTATGTATTGAAATTTTCATGAACTGACAGTAAATAGCTAGTAATCTATGGGTTAAACTTCGAAATAGAAAGGTTTTGGTATCCTAAAAACAAGTAAAATCTTACATTCTTTTACTGAATAAAGAAGTGGAATATTTTTCTATAAAAAGTCCATGGAAGTAGAGTTGGTAATTTGCCAAAGTACCAATACACTATTTATTTTAATTTTGTTTTTAACTCCACGCATGTTAGAATCACCATTCTTTCCTCTGGATATTCTTGTCAACATCCATTTAATATGGATAGAGTAGAATTTGATTTATTAAACAGAATATATTTAGTTCGATTTCAGTATATTAGCTAAAAATGTTTAATTTTACAATTATTTACTGCTTTCAAAGGTGGGTATCTTCTATAAAGATAAACCTACTTTCTTTTAGAACAGATGCACATTAAATATTTCCCCCGACACTTCTCATGCAAGATTTCTGAAACATTAGGCTGTTTTAATGTGGTTAGTACCATTTTCGAGTAAAACAAATAGTCTAATTTTGGAAATAAAAATATGATAATGTCACAATGCCATGATGACACCTAAAATAGAGTTTGTCCCCTGAATTTAAAGGCACTATTCAATAATGTGCATAGGTTAACAAAATGTAAATTCCTTTATAATAATGTGGAGCCAGATAGTAACCACTTCCTAATTCAGGTCTGGAAGCTTGCCTCAGCTGACACTCTTCCTCCAAACTTGAGGTTTATGAAAGGTCTGGCTGTCTGGCATGTAGAGCTACAAGCAGATGACTTCATTCTAATAGAAATATTTAGTTTTCATTTTCCAAAGTGTATTTTTTTTTTTTTGCTTTGCATCTATTTTCCCATCTGCTAAAAGAGAATAATAATACTTAACACATGGATTATTAGGAAGGTTATAAATTGCTTTGTACAGTGTTAGGCACATGGTAAGTGTTTAAGAAATGTTAGTTAATTTATAATTGTTATTGTTTTTACCTGTATTTAGGGCTCAGAGTAAGGACTCATGATATTGAAAAAAAGCAAATTATTGAAATTAAAATCAACCAATCCTCAATGGAAATCTTATGAATAAAATGTGATTAAATGTCTTTAAACATCATGATGTTTCTCTTCTTGGCTGTCAGGTATCTAATTGCAAGTCTTTCTCTTTTCTCTATATAAAAATGTATTTAAAATATCAAAGCCTTATGAAGATGTATGTTATCATAAATAAATGAATTATTAATATTCTCCAAAAGAATCAAATTCACGATAGCTTATAGGATATTCAATCAGTAGCACGAATATTGTTAGAAATTTGGTAAGTGAATTTAAAAAACTACAACTAAAGACCAGTCAAAAGTATTGAAACTCAATACATTAAAACACTCAAATATAAGAGAATAAGATTTTGAAAAGAAAGAGAGAATTTTGAAAAGTAAAAATAAACATTCCCATTTCAAAGAATACTAAAAGAGGAAGTAAGCAATACATTATACTAGGTAAACAAATACACCTTGATCATTGCTTAGTTTTATATCTGTTTGAGCATTTAAAAATCACTCTTCACTTTATGGTGTCCAAAGTCTTGATCTCTAGCCAGTCTCAGAGCCATTCTTCAAAAACTTTCCTTCACTCTCTACATGCTGCTATCACAAAGTCCTCATGATTCTACTTCAAACTATTTCTGAAACTGGTCCGCGTCTACATTACCATTTCTTGCCTGGACAACAGCGACAACCTTCAATTTAGTGTCTCCTGGTCTCTTCTTGCCCCTTTTAACCTAGACTTCTCGTAATAGAACAAAATCATGAGACACAAACCAGATTTCAATATATCCTGCTTAAAATCATTCAGTTGGTTTCCCATTTCTCTTAAGTAAAATAAATAGCCCTTGCCACAGTCACCTTCACTCAGATCCCTTGAATCTTTCACTCCACTCAAGCCAAGCTGGCCTTTCTGTCCCTAGAAATGTCCAAACTCTATCCTTTCTCACATCTTTAATATCTGCCCTTATTTTTTGTTTGGAAGGCTCTTTTGCCAACTGTGCCTCAGGAAATTTCTATTTAAATAATTAAAATCTCAGCTTAAAAGAGGGTCTTAGAGGGGACTCTCTTAAGCAAACAACATAAATTATACCCTTTCTGTTATTCAGTCTCGTAGACTAAATTTATTATTTTTTCTTAGCATTTACTTACTTTGTTCTTCTTATGTTATTCACTTTACAGTGAAATTAGTCAAATAGAACAGTAGAGAAAATAATAAAGTACACAATCATGTACCAACTATTACCATTTGTTTTGAATATTCTGTCCAGTTTTCTTGAATACGTAGTAATAGGAAAAAAAGAATTATCAAATCAAAGTTCCTAGCAGTGTAGTTGTTTTCATCCCCACTAGCAGTGTGTAGGCTATTCCATCTTCCTAATCCTTGTTAACACTGGGCAGTCTGATGAGTGAAAAATGGACTCTCCTACTCATAATCAGCTTCTTACTATTTGTCAGTTTCCTAGGGAAATTTTTCCGATTTTTACTGCCTCAAAAGACGTCCTTGTTCTTTTGTGACTTGCCTTCATAACATTTATTTTCTTTTTGAGTTTTGTTTTGTCCTGTTTCTTCATTATTAAATTCTGGGAAGTTTATTACATGTTCAGGAGAGTAATTCTTTCTTTGCAATATATCTCGAAAATATCTTCCTCTTGTTTCCGTGTTTTTCAAATTCAATTCACTTTTAATTTACTTCACAGTATCTTCTGTTTCACGGAAATGTTCAATATTGACTCTCAATATTTAAAGATTTATGAATATTATTTTGGTGTCTTTAGAAATAATCTTTTCTAACCCAGTGCCATTTAAATTCCTATGTCTAAAAAATTGTATTTGATGTCCTGGCTGTTTACTCTTCCAAGTAAATTTTATCATTCCTTGACTAGATTCATGAAAACATCTCAAAGGATTATGATAGGAATTAGACCAGATGTACAGAAAAATTGGAAAGAGAATTGTTGGTAATATCAAGGTTTTTCATCAACAAACGTATCTTATTTCTCCACTGTAAAAGATTTTTTTAATGTACTGTAATAAAATTTTATAATTTAACCCATAAAAGTCTTGTACAACTTCAGGTAGACATAGTCCTTACGGATTTTTCTATCGTGTATGGTATATTCTCTATTATACACATATGTATAATGTGTGTGCGTACAGATTCCATATAGGAATCTACTACATTTTGGAGTATACAGAATTTTGTTTAATGATCTTATATCCAAAAGTCACACTGAATTCTCTCATCGTTCCTAATGATTTTGATGTAGATACTTTAGTTTTTTATTTGTAAAAAAAATAGTATTATCTGCAAAAAAAAAAACAACCCACACCAAATGTGGTTTTTCTAATTTTTCTATACATCTGGTGTAATTCCTATCACAGTCCTTTGAGAGGGTTTTATGGATCTGGTCAAGCAATGATAAATCCTTACTGCTTCTCTATTTTATACATAGTAGTTTGTATCTTTTAATTCCATATCCTTAACTTGCCCCTCCCCCCACTTCCTCCACTCTGGTAACCACTGGTTTGTTTTCTCTGTCTGTGAGTCCGTTTCTGTTTTTTAATGTATATTCATTTGTATCAATTTTCAGATTCCACATATAAGTGATATACATTATTTGTCTTTCTCTGTCTGACTTATTTCAAAAAGTATAATATTCTCTAGGTCCATCAATGTTACTGCTAATGGCAGAATTTCATTCTTTTTTATGGCTGAGTAATATTTCATAGCATAGACACCACCATTTTTTTGCCCCAGAGAAAGGGAGTTCTGTTGCAGATGGGACCTATGTGCAGTCAGAGGTTCAGTGCACTGTCTGTGTAGGTGCCCACAGCTCCACCCAAACACAGTTTTGGGTGCAAGTCTTCTTTGTCTCTCACAGCTGCTCACTGGCTCCAGCCTCTGCCACCCCTGCCCTCTTTGTGGTACTCACAGGACTGTTGGGGTCTTGTACGGATTCTTGATGTGGATCAGGAGGTGAGCTGTATGTAGTAGAGCATCTGCCATCATATATCTGGGCAGCCTTGAAGGCACTGCTTAAGTAAGCTCCAACTGGTCACCACCACCACACCCAGGCTTTACCCTGGGATTGGGTCACCTTTGTGTCCCTAGGCCAAGGCTTTTTCCCGGTTGTGGGTGCCTCAAATCTGGTGTCACACTGTGGCATGGAGTGAGTGGGACTGGGGCATTTGTTTAGCTTGGGTTGTGGCATGCGGTAAGGCAGTCACAGGAAACCCAATGGATGGCCTAGAGCAAACTTCTGTCCATCCTGCTGATGTGCACACTCTTCACAAGCCCAGTCCAAGCTTCCTCCAGCCCTTCTATTTGTTCAGCGAGCCAAGGGGTCTTATCTCCTCCATGTAGGTAGGATCCCAGGACAGGGATGCCCAATCTCCAGCTTGGATCAATTGCTCCCAGGGCAGGTGTCTGCCTATGTAACCTCCCTTTTCCTCTGAGTTCCCTCCTAGGGGCACAGGTTCTGACTTGATTACTTTTCTTCCCTTCCTACCCAGTTAGGTGTGTATCTTTCTTACAGCCGTTGTCATACAGGAGTCCTTCCAGTTTCAATTTGTTTTCAGTAAGAATTGTTCCACACATAGGTATATTTTTGATGTGTTTATGGGGAAAAGTAAACTCCTTATCCTCTTACTTTGCCATCTTGACTCCTCCTCCCTTATTTAGCTTTTATAAATGCCCTGTAAAATATCTTGAGCAGACAAAACATAAAAAAAACCTAAATGCCCATCAACTGATGAACAGGTAAATAAAATGTACTGTATCAATATAGTTGGTTAAATATATTTAAATATATAAATATTATTTAACCATGAAAAGAAGTGAAGTACTGATACATGCTACAACACGAATATTCCCTCAAAACATTATGCTGTATGAAAGATATCAGACACAAACAACCACATACTATATGATTCCATTTAAATAAAATTTTCAGGATAGAGTTCATTCTTTTCCTATTGTCTGAAACAGTTTGTAAAAGTAGTTATTTCTTGAAGGTTTGATGTTAAAAGTACACTTTAAAATCAACTGTGACTAACATATTTTTTGAGGGGTAGACATTTATCTACTTATTCTACTTTTAAAATGCTCACTGGCTTTTGCAAGTTTTATTTTGCACCACAGGACAATTTTGATAGTAAATATATATTTTAGAACATTGTCTATTTGATTCAAGTTTTTAAATATATTAATTTGTTCATTATGTTTTATATTATGCTGTTAAATAATATATTATACATAATATTTATATTAAATTTTAATGGGTTCTATATCTTATATTACATTTTAATGAGTTATGTCAAGACTTTTAATTATTTTGTTCAAATCATCTATTCCCATACTGACACTTGTTCTGTTTTACACATCAGTTCCTGTTTTATACAATACCTTACGTTTCCATAATTTAAATCTCCAACTATGATGGGGTCTTTTAAAATTCCTCTTCGGATTTCTATCAACTTTTCATAACATATTTCAAGATTATTTTATTTAAATCATGGATAGCCATAAATTGTATATTTATATGTTTTGCTTTTAGTATTATGCAATTCTGGTCTCTATTCCAATGAGTGCTTTTGACTTTATAAATGTGTCTATAAATAAGATATTAAATTATAATAGCTGTTTTCATGTAATTAGTATTAGCTTGATATATTCTCTACATAAATATTAATTTCAATCTTTCTAGATAGCTATGTGTGTCTCTACATAGGGTATGGCTTTTATATTGCATATAGAATTATATAATCTGATGTTCTGTCTTTTAATTGATTAATTTAAGCCTCCTATTATTAATAGATTTGGCTCTGTTAGATTTTATTTGCTGTTCTTTAATATTTTTTATTTCTGACTTATTTCTCCTTTCTTGACATTTGTTAAAGTGATAAATATGTCCACGCTTGCTCTCTCCTTTTTCATAGCTCTGCTTATGTACCAGTTATAAATTGTATGTCTATTATTTTAACAGTTATCTCTGATGGTTTAGCCATGTATAATCTAGTTTTGGGGAAAAGAAAGACAATCCAAATGAGAACAAAGTGAGTCTATTTATTCAGGGCTTGTTATAGCAAGGGAGTTGGCCACTATCACTTGCTTTTGGCAGAGAATTAAAGCCAAGCAAGGGAGAGGAAAAGCTTTTTGATGAAAACAGGGAAGGCTTTAGTATCCTCTGATTAGATGTTGTTAGCCAGAGGAAGCTAGGGGCAAGTTTAACCAGAAGTAAGACATCTTACGAGTAGTAGAGACGCATATTTGGCTTTTGTTGGTGGATCCTGAGCTGATGGACAAAATATAAGAAACTGATAGTCACTGAAGTCATGACCATTCTGGGCCAATTGCTGCAGAGGTTGTGGGTCTGAATGACAAAAGATTTTTAATCTTTTTTACAATGTCTTAACCTATTTAATATCTTTATCCACCTCACCATACAAAGTAAGACTTAAGCACATCTTAATTATCCACCAAACTACCTTTCTTTCATCTCCCTTTATATCATTCTCTAGGATTTAGTTTTACATTCTTAGAAACAAAAAATGTATCTACTTTATTTACAGAAATGGTTAATGAAGTAGATTAATACACATTACAATGTTTTGAGTTTACCATTGTTTTTGCCTTCCACTGATTTCTTCTCATTTTGTTTTTCCCCTTGAACTACAACCTATCATCTAAGGATAGTACAATCTTTTTGCTCCTTACTTGCCTAAAAATGCCTTTATTTTGCCCTTGTATTTGGATAATTGTTCAGGCGGATATAAAATTTTTCACTGACATTGTCTCTTAGGATTTTAAACATATTACTCCATTGTGTCTGGCAGCTATTGTTGATAAGAAGTCTGCTAAAAGACCACTGAAGAAAGTTTATCTTTTATTTATGGCATAACTGAAGATTTCATATCTTTTATCCTCGATGTTATTTAGTTTTTCTAAGTGAATTTGTTTTTATTTATCCTGAGCAATGCTTGGTGTTCATTTTTAACCTGATGAACCTGTGCTATTTTCAGTTTTGGAAACCTCTAAGTCATTAACTCATTAAGTATTTGTTCCCTATCATTTTTCACATTTAGTCTTCTTAAATTGCTCTTAAATTTATGTTGAGTCTTAATCTCTCTCTGTTTCTGACTAATAATTTATTAACTTTGTGTTTTTATGTTTCACTTTGTGTTAATTCCTCAGCATAGTTTATTTACAGTTCGCTATACCTCTTTGGAGTCAATCTAGATTTTATACAGTATGATTTTTTCTTCCAGAAACTAATATTTGATTTCCAAAATTTATAAATTGTTTTTATTTACTTATAGTTGTTTAATTTCCTTCATTTTATTTCAAATATATTTTTAAACAGATACTTTTCCTTCAGCTATATTTTTTGAGGATTCTAAAAGCAGTGATGTTAAATATGTTTAGATTATCTTGTCATTTTTATTTTTATTAAATCTTGCGATTCTTGCTATTCTTAGTCTTTTTCATAGTATTAGATTTATTCATGTGTTTTGGTATTTTGAGTTCCAGGCACACACTCAATGCCGAGAGAGGTTTCTCTTCCTCACATTCTCTAGTGGTACTGGGGTTATGTCTACCTGGTCTCTGGGACCCCAGTCTATAATCACGTCTTATTTTGAAAGTTTAAGGAATTTACACCACGGGAATAGTTCAAAGATACAGGAATCCAACCATGGATAATTTGTCTCAGTTTCTGCTTGGGAGGTTGGCCCTGTTTCCTCCTGCCTCCCCAAGCAAATTGCTTCATACTAGGCAGAGCCCCAGCACCAGGAATTTTTTTGCATCTTTTATGTACAGGGTAGAAAACCCCATTCCAGCCACTGGTTTCCAGCAGTGAGTTTGGCTCTTTTCCCAGGATTTACCCAGAACGCACTTAGCCTCTTCTACTCTACAGAAGTTGAACTCTTAGCAACTTCTGATGGCCTCCAGATCTTGAATCCAACAGGCCATCAACTTCAAATTTGATTATATCATTCTACTTCTTTTCTTTAACATGGAGATAGTTATTTTTTTCTTCACTATTGGGTGTGACCTTCTTTAATATTTGCTTTCTATATTTTATTTATCAAGTTTGATGTAGGACAGTGTGAGCTTCCAAGCATGTATTTGCAACGTCATTTTCGTGGAGCTATATTTCAATTTTGAACACACTTCACTTTGACTAAATTATAAACTCAGTGAAGGCAGTGGCCTTATCTGTTTTGGTCATGATTCCCATACTTAGAGTTGGCCTTTAATAAATATGTACAGTCCATGTATCCACCACTTTACAAAAGTGTACTTTAAGCCACTTCACTTGTACAAAAAATCTGTTAGTACCTTTTCGCTAACTGAAAACAATTCAAAGAGGATTTTTGCTTTTATGAAAAAAGACAGAAAGTGAAAATAGCTTTCATCGTTGGTTTTATAGTGAGCCATTATAGAGGCACCATGCACCCTGAGCAGTGAAAGTGGCAGCCTAAGCTCCTTCCCTAGGACTACACTCAGCATCTCAGCATCAAGCCATCACAACTTTGAAATGTCTATGAGTATTTGTGTTTTATCTTATTTTGTACATCCATTATCAAGATGTGTTCTAAGGCAATTGCTTAGGAAAGGTTTCATAGGAATGTTCTGCTTTCAGAGAGTGGAGGAAATCTATACAATGCATTATCTAACTCATTACCAGGTAATCTAGGAATAATTTGAGAAGAATAATGTAATGCCTATGGAAGCCTCAGCAAACAAAATATAAGGAAGTAATGCAACTTAACATTTGGAAGCTATTGAACATTGGGAAGCTGATCACAGAATTTAACTGCAATGGGCCAAAACCAAGAGCTTTATCTTAAAAAAGTAGCCTTTTTTTTTTTCTGAACAAAGAGAAGTATCTTCATTTCAGTAGCATGCAGTAAAATGAAAATGAAAAATCAAATAATGAGATAAATAAGGACAAGGAGAAATATAGATAACAATGAAAGATCATCACCACTGGATGTCACCACCATTAGGAACTAGGCTTTTTAGTTAAGCAGAATCTCAGAAACTCCTGCAGTCATCACTCACTGATAGACATTAAATAATACTAGCATTCTCTGGCATGCTGTGTACCTAGTCATCTATTAGGTGCTGTGTCTATAAGTAATCATTTAAATCCCAAAGCATCTTTTTGATATACGTGTTATTCTAAGTATAAAGATGACTAAAATGAAACTGGGTTTGAGTGATCTCTCCATGATCATACAACTTTAGTTCAGAACAGTATTTGAATCTATATTTGTCTTCAAAAATCATGCTTCTCATTACTAATAGTAAAAGCCCTGAAAGGCAGAATTCTTTGTATATTAAATTTTTCCCATCTAGGAAAAAATCAAGATAATCTTCTCATAACTCACTTATCTGTTCATTCATTCAACAAGTAGTTGTTGACTTCTTCCCTACTCTACGCCATATATTTTGAAGATAAAAGAGTGAGCCAGAGAGATCCAGTACTTTACCTCACACAGAGGGGGAGTAAAACAAATCAAAAATTGTAAGAACAACTTATCAAGAAGTAACAATAACCTGTTGTTGCATATAGGTTATTTTTAACATATGACACATTGTAAAACAACTTGAACTTTTGGAATTAATCTGAACAGGCTCTGAAGTTTATTATTTTACCAAAAAAGATAGCCTTCATTTGAGCTAGCGGATACGTATTATTTTTTACAAACTGAGAGAGGCTAATACCACCTCTTGATGTATGTTGAAAACCACGTTGAGGGAAATGATTTATTTTTCTGAGACATCAATCAAAACTATGGTAAAATAAGCCTAGTGTGATTGAAATAATAAAAAAATAATCATTTTCAGAAGCATATAAAATTGAAAATTTACTGATTCAGTATCAAGCATTTATGACCCTCTTTTTTTTTTCAAGGGGATCAATTTCTTCCAGTTATTCCATCTCTTTCATGCTTGGTCCACAGGAAGCCTCTGTTTGTGCTTGCCTCTGGTGCTTAAGGTTCTGGCAGGAACCCCTCAGGGCTTGCCTGGCTTTTGGTTTCTACTATACCTCCTTCACGTATCTTCTCAACTCAAGCAAGAGCTTGTTGTCATAATGTGTCAGGCCACATTTCTCCTTACTGCCCTGACTATTTACTCTCCACACCACCTTTCAGGCCCACAGGAGTGGATCAGACTGTCGGTACCTCAAGGGAATAATAACGTAGGAAGGTAAAATATACAACTGCTGTGAAATGTCTGCTCTTACGGTTCAGGTGAGAACGCACCTAGTATTCAAGGCCACAGAGAGAAACACAGTCTTTAATGATTACACCCTATATTCTAATCTAACTGCTCTGATCTCAAGTTTGTGCAGTCCACTATGAAAAATGCCTCTTTCTTCATACTTCTGTGTTTCAGATC
This sequence comes from Vicugna pacos, assembly GCF_048564905.1. Classification (NCBI taxonomy): domain Eukaryota; kingdom Metazoa; phylum Chordata; class Mammalia; order Artiodactyla; family Camelidae; genus Vicugna; species Vicugna pacos. The sequence continues at coordinate 68,704,361 of NC_132993.1, read as the reverse complement.
TCTACCCACCATTTAATAATCTCAATCCTTTTTTATAGACTAATGACCTTTCCTCTGCCTCCAGTAGAGCATTTCCCCTTATTTGAATTATTAAGTCTAGATCAGAGGTCAGAAAAAGTCACTCTATGGGCTAGAAACAACTTGTAATTGTGCTCTGGGGGCAAATAGAATGGTCTGAAATGTTTTTGAATTACTTTCCAAATAATTAAATTTTGGAGACTTTATGTAAAAGGCAATATTCTTGGCTTCTTCTGATAAGCTGAAAAATTTAGAAAGCCAGGCTCCACATTTTAGCATAGAAACAATTATCTGATACCATGGAGTGGCTGCACCCTTCAGAAGAACAGCACAATCTTTGATTTACTTTAGAACTGCCATTCCCCCTTGGTTATATCCTGCCTGTTTTATTTATTTTTGCTACCTGCTGCCCCCTGAAAGCATCTGAGTTTTTGTTCTCTGGGTAGAAAAATGCTCCAGGTGACATCTGATGGTTAATCAAGATCCCAGCCAGATGATAACCGTGATAGAGCTGAGTAACCTACACTGAAATCTACCCACCAGCCAAGTGGTAATTTTGTCTGTTTATTTTCCTTATTTCCAAAGTTTCCTGAATGTTAGTAAAATACGTACCAACTTATCATTTTTGATATATCTGTGTAGCATCTGTACATTTTTTTTTAACTCATGCAATGAGTAGTCAGGGTATTTTCAAGAAAATTGGGGTCATTTTAAGCATTTTGGGAGGAAGAAGCTTTAAGGAATCAAAATTGAGATTTACACAGTGAAAAGGACTGGAGGAATGAAAGGCAAGAAGATGCCTTCCAAGAAATCTGGGAGTAGAGTCCAAGGAAGTTAGAACCAAGGGCTATTCTACCACCGGGGGGAATTCTCCGAAAATCTCTGACGAATTCTCAGGCTGCTATAAAAGTATTCCTAGGGCCCAGCCTACATATGCTGTCAGAAGAAAATGTCTTCTCCATCTTTGCATTCTAAATTTTGTATGAATGCTTCCCATTATTGGATCAGAACCAGAAACCTGCAGGCAAGGGAGTCAGGGAAATGTAGTTCCCCAGATTTCCTCCTCCTTGGTATAGGGAAGAGCCATTATTAGCTGGTGAGGACTAGACATTCCATAGCAGGTGTGGGTCTGGCACCGGAGGCTGCAGGAGTCTCACGAGAATTGTCTGTCATCCTGCCTGTAAAAAGGGACACTATCATTGGGGGGAAGATTGGACCACAATTAAGGTTATGAAAGAATGAAAAATTGGAGTTAGGACATCAAAGACTGAACTAGGAGGATGAGGATGAGGGACTATGGGTGAGGAAGGGCTGTAACACAGGCAGGATTCATGAGGCTGAAGAAGAAGAAGCTCTAGAAGGAAGAAGAGGATTACAGGCCAAGTGCATGTCAGCCAGCGAAGTCACAGGACTGGGGCTTTCCTAATGTTGCAGTAGTTTAGGGAAGGGGTACAAAGGCCGTGCAGGGTGGGCACTGGCATCTATGGAAGAGAGCAGAAAATTAAGTGAGGACTGTAAGGGCTAACCCAGGGCTAGGAACTTGGGATAGATCTGAGGAACAGTCTAATAATGTGAGCTCAAGTTCTCTAAATGAGCAGAGAGAACAAAGGGTAAACAGGCAGAGAAAAGTGTGTGTGTGTGGCATGAGTTTCTACCAGACCATTCTGTGCATGTTGTTTCTTGAGAATAGATGGTCAATGTCATGGGCTCAGTGTTCCATGAGTGTGGACTACACATGCCGCCCTGCCACACCTAAGTTCTTTTGCACACTTTAGGTAATACATGTCACCAACTCAGGGGGAGACTTGCCTACGAGGTAATGGTACAACCAAGACACACACACACTCACATACACACTTATGCCCCACCCAAAGATAAACACCCATCCTCAGACATAGTACAATACGAAGCCAGAAGGAATAAGAGAAACATTTTCTTAACTACCTTGCAATGCTGGGGCAATGCTTCATTTTGGCAGTCAGGCCAGAAGAGTGTCAGTTCTCTTCCTTTATCAATGAGTTCAGAGTGGACCTTTCAGGCCTGTCTGGAGTTAAGAAAGGAGCTGAAAAATGAGAGATTGCTTATCCACTCTCAGCTACAAAAAGATGGGGCCAGAATTTTGACATTACTCTTCATACAGGATAAACTGAAATTAGGGCTCCAGATTCTCATTTTCCTCACTTCCTGACTGGGGGCAGGGGCAGAAGGAGGGAAAGGGGTATTTTTAATCTACTTATTCTTTGGGTTACATTAGATTAGAGCAGTAATTCAAAGGCCTGTCATATTACTAGGATAGCTTAAACAAATACATGTGGTGTATCTGATAGCTGGTTTCTAATTTACATATACCAAGCAATTGCTAGTGTTCTGTGTGCTCCTGCACATAAATTACCTCACAAGGTCTATTCATTTTTTTTTTCAAGAAGCAGTGATTGAATGTACTCTGTTCCAGGAATGTGTTAGGGGCTGAGGTTACAAAAACATGTCAGATGTAGTGTTTGCCCTCAAGGAATATTCTAATAAAGGATACAGGCATGTAACTAATGATTATGGTGTCACTGGTGCCAAGATTAGAGTATGATACTAAAGATACCCAATTACAGAGCAGTATCTAAGTAAGATGAGAGATTTAAGGAAATATTCCTGGAGAGATGAAATATTTCAGTTTTACATAATAAATGAAGGGAATAATGGGAAAGGTATAGTACAAGAGTTCACAAAGTTATTCAGTAACTAGAGGGATTGATAACTGTCATATCACGGAATCACGAAGTAACTGTATTTTGTTTTTATATGAATTTAGTTAATCTTGATTATTTTTTTAAAAATCTGTTTAGTTTTTTGTGGCAAGAATGTGAATTGTCTCTAAATGTACCTTGTCTTTTCCCATAGTAACGGAACCCCTATTTTTAGATAGGCACAAGGCACATAGCAGAAAGCTTGCGGCTAAGATTGACCTGTGATTAGGTGATGGCCCATGGGATATCAGCAGGAGAAATGACTTTAAAATACAGTAAGATGTCTTTCTCCATTTCTTCCTCCTTCCAGGTGGCAGGAATACAGACATGGCAGCCAGAGCTGGAGCAACTTTCTTGCACAACGCAGTGAAAACTGCAAGCTGAGAATAGCAAAGAAAAACATAAAAAGAGTACAAGTCCTGACCTCACAGAAGACCACATTACCCTTGGATTAGTTATCTGGACTTCTTTTATTGGAGAGATAAATAAACGTCTATTAGAGTCTTTCGATTACTCAAAGCCCAAACAGTTACAGTGAATACAATTTCATTCTTATATCTCACATTTTAAAAATTTATATTTTGTAAATAAGCAAACAAAATTAAATAGAATAATATTTATATGCCACCTTGAATGAGCTAAAACTTTACCAGGGTCTATTTATCTCATCTAAGTCTTCCAACATCCTGAGAAGTTGGCACTATTATTACTTGCTCCAATCTGCAGGGGAGGAAGTCCAAGGTCAGAGTCAGTGAGGGTCAGAGTCAGGACTGAACTAAGCACTTCAAACCGAGTTTCTGGCTCTTCCTGTCTAGGTTGTTCAGCTCTCCTAACTAGAAACAAATTTTAAAAAAAGACATTCATTTACCCCTATAAATCATAAAGCTCAAATTACAAATTTGAATAAATTTACTCAGTTTCCAAGGTATATTTTCTTATATTTGCCACTAAGCATGCAAAAGGTAATATATCTCACAAACTAAGACATATGAAAAAAATATATATAGTAATTATGTACATGAAGTAAAAATAGAAGGAGACAAAATCTGACAGCAGGCATAAACAGGCATAAACTTGTGAAAATATAAATTAAATGATGATTTCCAAAATTTCTTTTTAAATGGCCAGATGTTCAATTTCATGTAATTCTACTCTCAACTGCCATAAGACTTTTTCCTATTATTAAGTCAGCACCTAATAAGGGTAGGAACTTTTTCCTGCAAAATATACTTAGTCATAGAGTTTTCAAGCTGGAATGAACCTTAGAGAAAACCTCATTCAATTTGTTTAGTTTATTGATAAAGAGACTATTGCTCAGAGAATTAGGAAAGCCATACATTGTAGCAAGTCAATTACAGTTAGAATTAGAGTTAGATTTAGTTATCCTAATGATTGATGTAGTAGTATTTTCACTACATCTCAGGCATGAAGAGCATCTTCCACTTCCATTTGATAGAAAAGTAGGCAACATGTTTAAGTGTGGCTATAGGTAACATCCTTGAAGCTTAGTAGAGGACAAAAAGTCACTGTGCAGAACGAAAATTCCAATTTATAGTTTATCGTACTCAAATATCAGCTGGTCCAGTATCCCTTATCTGGAGATAGCTATTGTAGGTTTATGTCCCATCTGGAACTGCATCGCTCAATGTTTACAAGTACATTGTTCTGATGAATGAGTCCATAGTTTCTGTGAGATTTTCAACGTGGCCAGTGATCTGAAAAGACTGAGAGCCAATGCCCTCTTCAAATATCCTGACTGTTCTCTGAAGCACCTAATTAGGCGGTCCCTTCTCACCACCTAATGCAGTCTTCTGCCCTTAGAGTTTTTTCTTCTGGAAGACAGACAGATGTGTATTTTAGGGAATTATGCCATAATTTGGAAAGAGGGACATGATCAGGAGAAGGAAAACAGGCACAACTGTAATTACACAGATAACTGTCCAATTCAATAAAACAGTTTTAACAAAACGGTATTTTTTGGATGGCTTGGATAAAGCAGTTGAGAGGAAGAGGTAATAGCTCTAAAGATACTGTGCAATCCTGACTCATTAATCCCAAGGGGGCAGTGAGGCGAGGACACCTTGAATCCCTTTCCTCCTTAACTTTTAGCAAGACAAAGAGAACTGGCTGTTAAATATCACACCTTTACGAAAATTGGTTAAGAAGATCATTTGATTTCACTACAAACTTTTTCTTTGGGTATAGTGGATTTGGAGCTGACTGAAGTTTACGAATGAAATAAGTGTTCCTGAGACTGTCAAGGACACCAGTCACGCCACACATCTCACACTCTTAACTAAGAACAATTCAGCACAGTTAGGGGCCTTCGTCTAAAAAGAGTTTCAGTATAAAGTAAACATAGTCAATGAATTCCCCTCCTTCCCGTGGAGAGGTCACGATTGAGGTTCACTGCCAATGCAAGATGGGACAGCTTGGCCTGTGCCCACCTGCTAAGAATTAAACAGTGAGCTGCAGTTTCTTGTGTAATCAATGCCTGGTCTTTAATGGGAGGCCCTGAATTTATCACTAGAAACTGACATGCTCATAAGCCCTTTATTAATTTGTGTTAATTTGGGCATCATGGAATTACTCTAACTTAAAAATAACAACCCTCACAAAATGTGAGAAAATTCTCAGGCAAATAGATGCATGCATTGCTTGGGGTAATCAAGTCTACCAAGCAGGTTTTACTGTGCCCTTCTCAGCACGGTGCTTTGTATCTAAAGCCCCACCACATGTTGTAACAATAAAGCTATTGCTTATTGACCAGACCAAGTCGACAACCAACAAATGCTGCCATGAGTTATTTCAGGCAGGATTACAATCCCCTCCCTGGTAACCCATTAGTCACGTGTGTCTAGAAATAATGCTCAGTAATGTTCAGTCAGGGTAGCAAACTCATGGAGAAATGCACTCAGATCAACCACCACCACCACCACAAAACAAAACAGGAAAGAAAGCCTATGTGTGGAGAAATACACAGGAAAGATAAACAAATTGTGAAAGAATGCATTTTCCATGAGGGGAAAAATAAACTCCCTTTTTTTAAGGCATGAACAATTCTAGACAACACCATGTTTTTTTATTAAAACCTAACCTTACAAGTAACACTGGACTATTCTTAGGGATGGATGGGCATTCATCACTCTCCTCTTTGAGGGAAAGTGTTGATACATTTTTGATGGTAGCTTGGCTACATCCTTCTTTAACTTCTTCAGAAGTGTTAGATGAACACCATTTGAACTTAGTGATTTATGGCCACTTAATTTTTCATATTTTTTCAATCAGGTCTTTGTTTTGATTTCTCTGACAGTCTTTCGCCTTCCTTCTCTGCACAAAGTAACTCCAGGGTAGACACTTCTTCATCATCCTGGAGGGAAGGCCAGGCACAAAGAGCTCATTCAATTCCTTTGCATTCTTTGCAATCTCTTTGGATGGCTTCATTCCCAACATAGGAGTCTAACAGACCAAGTCAATTTCCAGTGAATTTTGCATTTCTAGTATACTTATCTCAAGGGGATTGTTTTATGATACAATGAAGGATGATTTTGATTTTTTGTTTTGTTTTGTTTTAAACTGTATCCCTAAAAGTCAGTATGGCAGGTTTTATAACTTGTCTTCCATTCTTACCACACACCTTACTTCCGTTTTATTTTGCTTTTCTCAGTGTTCATGAATGTCTAATAGTGTATCCTTCAGCAAAAACTGCGCTGTTTCTAAGGATTTTAATTCCCTATCTTTTCTCTTTGGAACCCTCTGACTGGTCTCCTCTTTCTTTTTCCCTTAAACTTTTCTTTTGAAAATTTGAGTATCCACATGTGTTTCTCTGATATAATGTTCTCTATGAAAACGTCAAATTTGATTATGTCATTGCTACTGAAAAATTTTAATTTCTTATCTTTTACTCTCAGGCCAATGACTCAGAAGTTACTGAAGTTAACCAATACTCTCTAAGTACCCAAGTATGGCTCTTACAAGAAAAAAAATCTTTATTATCCAACAGTGACACAAATGTCATGACTTAAATTTTTAACAATGTACAAATCTCAGTATTGGTTATGCCACCTCTTAAAATGTCCCGCTTGTGTCAGAGAAGCAAGAATAACAAGTTTCCCCATCTATCAGCCCTGCCCCCCACCCCATGCTCTGTATAACAGGCCTCTGCTGTAATGCAAAACTTATGTGCTATATTTCAATATGATAAATCAATCAGAATGAACATAGGTTTCTTATTAACATATGCCAATCACTCTTTGGTAATCTACCAACACTTATGTATAGTAACCATAGTTTATCCTTCCTTATATAAATAAAACAATGTGTCTCTCTCACTTTTCTAACCATTTCAATATAACACCTAGTGGCAGACAAACCAAACTGGTGGTGAACCTACTCTTACTCCTTCCAGATTGAATGCATCTAACCGAATAACTTTGTTATCACCACAGATTCTCTTTTGCAAGAAACCATGGAAGAAATGTTGAATTCCTAGTATAACTGAAAAACGCACAAATCTTCCAGCAAAACCTAAAAGCAATTTTGTTAAAAAAAAAAAAAATCATGAATCCAATATATACTTTGCTGTGACTAGGGAAATTTTCTCTAAACTTGTATCTCAAAACACCTTATAATCATGGATTTCTCTTGCCCAGATCATTCAAATGTCCAGATCCTTTGCAGACCTAAGTATCAGTATTTCCCAAGCACTCTCTGTAGACAGAACGCACACTTCTAGATATTCATCCAGTAATATTAGCACCTAAATTCAGATTCAGAGTATCCCACCTGTGGAGGGAACTCAGGCCTCTTACCACATAAACAGAGTTTATAGAAACATTATGGGTTGATTTTCACCCCCACCCCCCAATTCATAAGTTGAAGCTCTAATGCCTATTACCTCAAAACGTGGCTTTATTTGGAAATAGGACTGTTGCAGATGTAATTAATTAAGATGAGGTCACACTAGAATAGGCTGGGCCTCTAGTCCAATAAGACCAGTATCCCTAATAAAGGGGAAGTTTGGACACAGAGCGATGCACACAGGAAGAAGGCCATGTGAAGACTGGAGTGATGCTGTCCCAAGACAAGGAACTACTGAAAACTATGATAGAGGCCTGGAACAGATCCTTCCCTGGTGTTTTTAAAGGGAACATGGGCTTGCCAACACCTTGATTTCCGATTTCTAGCCTCCAGAACTATGAGACAATAAAAATAAATTTCTGTTGTTTTAAGCCCCAGCATATGATACAAACTGTATTATGGCCTTCCCAGCAAATTAATGTAGCAAAATTCAGTTTAACTCATCATTATCAAATAATGATGGTAGGTAAATGTGGTTGGTGGGCAAAGAAAAGAAACAATTACAGAAGATTTTGAAGGATTATTATTTTTAAATTGAAGTGTGACGATTTCCCTAACTTTTAGGTGAACATCAACTTGCTCTTCAGTATTTCTACAGCATTTGTGACAGATCTCTGTGCCTCACTATGCCTTTATGTTTGTCTGTCTGCAGAGCTATCCCTCTCTCTCAAACCTGAGATCTTGGGGAGGCTAGGACCATGTAAGCTTCTTCACCTCAGAATCCAAAACTGATACATGACACATAGCACATGTTCAGAAAATGTCTTCAAAAAATGATGAAACTAGATTTGCCACCATATTTTAGAATTTTAACCAGATTGTTAAGCAGAGTTTTCACTCAGAATAGTCATTGGTTCTTAACCATGACACATGAAACAGTTCAGTAGACTGGACTCTGATCATATCTTTTCTCAACACTAAATAATAACAGTAACTAAAAAGGAGATGCATTATCTTTTTTAAAGGGCCCTTAGAGACCAAATATATGGATGATAAAGTGAACTAAAAAGAGGGAAAAGACAGAAAAGAGTCCCTGGCCTCTGAACTGGATTTCTATTTGTAGACTTCTTGTCTGTTTCTCAGAACCTAGTATTAAGAGAAATATAAAAATACAGCCCTGTGTTAATCTCTGTTCTAGGCCCATACTGTCCTGCCTGGCTACGGATGGAAGTGTGCAAGCTGAAACACACATTTTAATGTGAACCAGACTTGGTGGGGGATTCACCACTGTATCTTGCCAGGTATTCAAGTTCTCCAGATATTCTGCTGTCTTTTGATGATTTGCCTATAAATTTTTTTCAGTCTCTGAGATCGAGCCCAAGTTTCTCTTCCTCCTCTTCCTCCCTCCGACCTCCTATTTGTCTGATCTGCATTGTGCAATCTGACACAAGCTACTATGGTCAGCCTCACTTTCATTTTGCTGCATCTGTTTTACCATATAACCCTCATTTCTGTGTTTCCAGCACAGCCGGTAACTTGACTCCTGCTCCTGGTAGATAATTCAGTTTTATTTTTCTGACTCTGGATCCAGTTATATATAGCAGTTTACTGTCAGTATAGAAACACAGATTACTGATTTCTATCCCCAGGTCCTGCATATCACCTGGGAAGATGTGCTACCCCAGGTAACTGCTATTGCCATGAACTACTACTGGCAGTTTCCTGTATATCAAGTGAAAAGAAATAAAGCATTTATAAATACAGTATTTCTCAACTCATTAGTTTGCAGAGTATATTGTATATATTCTTAAAGTAGAATTGAATAAGTCCTCTTTATACAGAAACTATTTCTTATAGCTGCTTAGTGATTTTCAGCAACGTTCCATGGGATTTAAGTTATTTAGAAAAATCTGCATATTTTGCTTTCACTACCATTATGTTCCATCATCCGAAAAATATTTGACATAGCTACAATGAAGATAGAGAACTGAAAGACTCTGGATTAATGAAATTTAGAGTTCTATTTAATTGGACTGACAAAATGTTTTTAAAATGTATTTGTTCTTAAGATATAAAGCCAGTATATTTTCTACTCCCTCCACCTAAAACAAAACCAAAACCAAAAACCATGAATTTCCAACTGACCTTGAAAAGAACAAAAGATCTGGCTACATTATGCTTATATTCCCATATGGATAGAACTGAGCTTTGGTGTGGTTTCTTCAGTTTGCCACAATTCTCACCACCCCCTATTGTATTACCAAGCGCATTTCACTTATCAGAGAGACTATTTGCTCCTGCATGAATTTAAATAACCTGTAATAAGCATGATACTTGATGCAAATGATTTTAGGTCTTAATTCCTACATCCTATTGAAAAAAAAACCAGTGGTAGAATTGTGCTTATTGTCAAGTATAACTTCCCTATGACATGATCTGCTCAGTACAGTTACATATGTCCCAGGTTGTATGCTTTCCTAAAGTGTAGAACTTTGACCCTATGAATATAGGTTTTTTGTTCAATAAAGAAAACCATCAATTACATTATGTTGTTTGGTACCAAAAATGCTTTGATCTTTTTAAGGATATTTATTACAAAGGAAAGCAAGGTGAGAGTCCTCTGACAGACATGAAGCTTTATATAAAAACTTAAAGTGTCCAGTACTTACTTGGCATTAAAACTATTGGTATAAAATATTTCAGGTCTGATCCAATTTATCTTTCTCGATTTAAGTTCTAGCTTTTTCATTTACTAACTGTGTATGTGTGGACAAATCTCTATCTCCGTGCATCTCAATTTCTTAATCTGTCACATTATCTCTAAAATTTCACATATGTTCTCTAAAGAGCCACTGAGGGTCTTTAAAAAAAACTTCAGTAAATTTCCATAATTAGCACATTAGAAATTATTGGCCACAACCCAAATATTTAAAGTAAAACAATTTTGTAAAAAAATTGAAAAATATTTTCTACTTATTGTTTTATAGGTAGAATATTGAATATTTTTAAAAATAAGTACATATTCATCAGAATATGTTCAATTTCACTTGGAATTTCACCTTAGAATCCTTATTCCAATTACCTAAGGTTTTAAACTCATTAAAACGTAATACAGCTGTCTGACACCTCACTTACATGTGAATGCCTCAAAATACTGATGAATTCAAAGAATCATTTTCTGCTTTGAATTAGATTATTTACCAAAAGAATTAAATTATTAATCTTAGGGTTTTTGTGGTTCGGATATCATTTATAAAAGAGTTTTATTTTGAAATAAGTTTTTCTCTGAATCTATTTAAACCGATTCCTTTCTTGCTCTTAAGAGATTTTTAACAAATAATTCCTTTGTTTCTTTTAAGCCTGGATGAAAAGAGATAAATTACTGCAAAGTCTGATGGCCCTTTTAATGATGTGAATACCTGTCCATGGGATTAAGTTGAGACCACCAACCAATTTCCTATAAGTCATCAAGCAACGTCATGTGTTAGCAATTTTCAGTCTCTTTGTATCTGGTTTGGATTCAAAATGGTAACCTAGAGGTGAAAGGTCTGATTTAAAAAAAAAAAAAAAAAAACTCGTATCTCCTGGGACAACCAACCTTTATAATTTTCTGAATTTAAGTTAATTACATCATTTGAGTTTAAGGGAATTATCAACATGTTCACCTTCACTTCAAATTAACACTTACCCTGTTCATATTAGAATCAATCTTTTAATGTTTACCTAGTTTATAAAGAGGATTAAAGAGGAATAAGTGTTCTGTTTAATATACTTTATTATTTGATTTAGGAATGAAGGTTATGTTTTAGGTTTTAAGGAGGGTAATACTTTTTCTTCAGGGTAAAAAACCATTTTGCTATGTTTCCTTGAAGTTTCTATATGAAATTTTCTCACTGGTTAAATATTTCATTGAAGCACTACTTTTTGATCTAAGGTTTTTTATTTCATTAACTTATTAATAAAATGAGGGGGGATTAGCATGAAATAGTTGAATATACTGACTACTGTATCATCTAGTCCATATAAAATATATACAGCTAATCTAAAGTGCACAGCACTTTATTCGAAATCTTCATAAATGAGTAACCTTCTGAAGTTAGATTCTACAAACGGAAGATCAGTTTATGACTATTACTCATTTCATACTTCACATATTAGTGTTTTGTGAAGGCTTAATGACTCCTACTGGCCCTAAATTAAATAGGTCAAGTCAACTGGCATACTTTATCTTACTTGATCAATATTTTTGAATTGGAGTATTCACCACTACATTAAACAGACTTCCAAAGTGCAGAGAAATAGAAATATGGGAATGTATAGGTATTCACTAAGTTGATCTCTGTGGAGTAATTATTTCAAACCCAATGGTAGAATTTTAAATGCTATGAATTGCATACAAGATGCATACTCTATAAGCAGTTTTAGCATCCTGTACTCATTTGACTTCCAACTGCAGTTATTAAGGAAAAAAACTTATTAAAGTATCCATTTATTCATCATATTAAATTGGTGATATAATTTTCTTCTATGCATGTTTTGATTTGCTTTTATTTTTTCTTAAATAAAAACTATATTACTTTTCTCCAAATCAAATATGAAAAATAATTATAATGTCAAATATTTATGTCACATCTAATATGTCATTCCCTATTCTCAGCTTGTAACATGTTTTAATCCTTCAAAAACATTATTATTTAGTACCAACATTACAATCATTTCATAGTTGAAAAGAATGAGGCTTGCTGAGGGGCATGTAACCACTAAGAACTAAAGCAAAAACTTTTTAGACAGGAAATATATTTCTGGAATTCATGACTTTAACCAACTTCACATATTCACAAAGACTTATCTTTCAAGAAAGCTTTATTCCAAATTCGGTATTTACATATACACACACATATATGTATACATACATAAAATAACACTATATATATGTATATATAATTTCAAAACACTTTTTATTCCTTAACTTTTGATAAATATCAAGAACACATTAAAGGAGGAGAGAATAGCTCATAGTGGTAGAGCACATGCTTAGTGTGTGGAAATGTCCTGGGTTCAATCCCCAGTACCTCCTGTATAAATAAACAAATAAACCTAATTACCTACCCCCTCCAAAACAACAACAACAAGAACAACAAAAACCACACACATACATTAAATATATTGGTGTTAGAGTCAAATTCCAATTTGGAAAAAATCCATTCCAAACACCACCAGCACTTTCATTTTTGCCTCTCCAAACGCTAAAATGGGCACATCTACTTTTTTCACTAGTTAAGAAATAAATGAACCCAAAGATAAACAAAAACTCATAGTTCAAGAAAGACGTAATAGTTGGCAGATTTTAAGACTGATTTGTGAATCTTGACATGATCAAAAGTACACAAGTATGACAAGTACCAAGAAATTGAGCAGAAAATTTTTCCTAACTTTGCGTGTTGTTTTTCCGACACTTATTATCTCAAGCTCCTCTGAGATCTGAAAAGTGAAAGCATGACAACAACCGTAAGGAGTGACTGATGAACAGCCACACAGTGTCAACCAGAGTGTGGCTGTGTCTACTTTTTCCCAGTTCATCACTTTTAATGTAGTTAACCAGTAATTTGAAAATGCCCTGTCAATTCTAGTCTCTACACAGAGTTTCTTTCTGTTTGTGAATCAATGGATTATGGGTGTCATCCCACAGCCATTATACAGATCCTTCACTGTATTTTTATTTGTCATTCTTAGGCAGTGAAGTTGATGGTTGTTCATTTGCCTTTACTCCCATAAAACTAAACTTTAGAGCTGAACCTAAGACAGCACAGGTTTCTAAATACAAATGCACTCTCACACTAATGAGGGAGAAGTTTTTTTCATATTCTCTGCAACTTAGCTAAAAAGTAAAATAAGGAACTAGATAATTTAATAAGGAAATATACAAATTAGATATATCAAAGATAAGATGAATAATAAAGGGAGAACACTCAGTTAATGAACTTGGAGAGAGGGAAATCACCAAAGGCACTAGAATTTTGAGGTAGACACAAGGAAAACAAAATGCTAAGGCGAAAGGCAAAATGATTATGTTTATATTATATTCGTATTAAATGGGACAAGAATGATCTCAGTAATGTAGCTGAAATTAGGGAGGAGACAAGTAACTTCAGTGATTAATAATACAAACAAAAATACAGTATCTTAATGAACAATATAGAGAAAGAAACAAAACTAACATAACTTTATGCTCTAGTTTTCTTGATTTGAAAAATATAGCTGTGATAAGTCCTAACCATATTCTGTATTGTGTTCTAGATTCTGGGAATAAAATGGCATGGTGGATCACAAAGTCTGTGATCACAGGAGGTTATATTTTAGTAGCAAGAGAGGCAATAAGCAAATGTACAAAAAGAAAATAAAATGATACCAGTTAATGAACAGTACTTTGAGGAAAACGAAATAGGGTAAGAAGTCACAAAGTGATATTCAGAGGGTTTTAAGGGCAGCTATTTTGTAATTATGGTCTAGGTAGACCTTTAGAAGATGTGACATTTGAGCAGAGAGTAAAATGATGACAAGGAGACAATCTTGGGGAGGAAATTTCCATCAAAGGAATGTCTCAATTTGTACCCAGGTTCTGAAATGTGCAATTCAATAATGCTCAAGTAGAATTTTACTTAGGTTGATTATAGATCTCATAATCCAAAGGATTAAACATTAGCTTGAGCATGTTACAAAGGCACAGAATCAGAGGAATAATGTCACAAAGCCATCAGTTGAAGAGTATGTGTATAAAAGGCTGAGAATTATGAAGCAAATTCTTAACCCCAGATATAACACTGGAATGCACAGAAAAACTGACCATTTAGATACGTCCTCTAGAGTTTGCTTTGGTCAGATGCCAGGCAGTGGTACCTTTAAATAAAAATTGAAATAAAAACTGGTAAATGCTATTCCACATGTTTTAAAAGGGCTCAGTAGCCCTACCTCTTCCATATTGAATAATAATAATAAGGGAAATTGTGCCTAACCTAGAAAAATAGACAAATAAAAGCACTTTGATATGTGCTTAATTCAATATACCAAATATACACAGGGGAAATCGCATAGCACGAGTTCCTAAACTACCCCAAGGAGGGTTCAAGGAGGGTTCACTTTCAGGAGGAAAGTGTCATCTGATCAATGAAGGGGTTGCTGCAATTTTCAGGCAAAAATGAGGAGGATAGGAGAATTAGGGCTGAAGAACAGAGAAATGACTACATAAACATCAAGGTGGGAAAATTTTTGATTATCTGTCAGGACTTGGAAAAAGGAACAAATCAATGATGACCACCAGGATTTGACTATGGTGGTCATTAATTGAGACAGCCTCTACAGGACTAGAAACACACTGAGGAAAGAAGGTGGCAAATGAATTGGGCATGCCACACAAGGCCTGCTCCATTAATCTAAGATTTAATTATTCAGTATAAGTAGATCAGCAAGGAACCCAGGGGAGAAGGAGTTAATGTACATGCCCAACCTCTTCTGAGTTGCTATTTAGCTACACCATTTTACACACTAATAGGTTTTAAAAGCTGCTACTTCCTCATATTTCCTCTCTCTTGATATTTACCCAGTAATATTAATTATGATTTCACATGAGACTAAGAAATAATGGGATAAAATTATACGTTTTTTGTAAGAAAAGATACCTAGTGGCAGTTGAATACAGAAACTTGAAAATTAGGGAGAAGATACAAATTTGGGAGTCATCAGTATATGGGTCAGTGATAAAATCATATATGTAGATGAAATATGACAGAGAGAGTTAAAAGAGCAACAAAAGCAATTAACTGAGAGAAAGCTATGCGCAAAGCAGAATAAAAAGCAACAGGGACAGAAGGATAAAGAAAATCACATGCATTCAATAATCCAATCAATTATGTAATTCTGTAGTTCCTAGATAGCCAGTCAGCGATGTCAGAATTATATTTAGGTCATGCATTATTAGTTAAAATTTTGACACAATTTGTCATTTGGTCATTTCAAGTAAAACTCAAATGCTCTAAAGGCTAAAATGTTCCATTTTTAGTAATACTTGAGTACCATGTAAATGGTTTTAATACATTTTAATTATAAATTATTTTAAAAAATTATAAAAATGTTTACATAGAAACTCTATCATGACTTGTGTTTGTAAGAACATTTTGGTTACAAGAGACAAAAAAATTAATAAATACTAGAATATATGGGCTCAAAACACAAAAATCCAGGGATCATTTAGGCACAGCTAAATCTAGGAATGCAAATAATATAATCAAATACTATAAAATATACTTCTTTTTTGTGCCCTCTCTCTTTGCTCAATTTTACTCCATGATTGTTTCATTCTCAAGAAGTTGGTTTCCTTGCCACCATCAGATATAGTTTGGATTATACCTATACCTAGCAGTGCCAGAGGAAAGTGCATAGCATCCCTTCCCAAGAATTATATCAATATTTTTAAAGGAAATTTGATCTTTTTCTTTTATATGCACCATGAAGTTGCGGAAGGGAAGCCAGGTGATTATATGCTCCATTAGGTGGGAGAAGGGTCTGTCCTTCATAAAGAAAAGGAATACAAAAAAAAAAAAAAAAAAGAATGACAGGAAGATAAAAATAACAGCCACTAAACTGCAGCACCCTACTTTAGGTAAAAGGCTCAAACACCAATATTTGAAAGATTATGTGACCCATCAAACTATATGTTTTTTTTCATATGAGAAAGTATAGTGTCCTTTTACTCCTTAATATTGCTTAGAATAGTTTATAGTCCAAATTAAAATAATTAACTACTACTATATGTTTCATCACCAGACATATATAGAACTCAAGAATTCTAATGAAGGATTGGAAATGCTGTTTTGAATTTGTTAACTATTTGCTTAAACTGTGCTGTCAAAAGTACTATAAATCCATCCTGAATAATTATGTGTGCCTTTTTCTTTTACTAGATACTCTTAAATGTCACTAGGGACTATCTTTTCTTTACAAATGGTTAATTTTTCTTAAATTATACATTTAGATTGAAAGATGTGGAAATGGCATAAAATATCAGGAAATCCACTTAGGAAGGAAAGCCAAAAATAATACACCTGAAAAAGTAAGGAATATAATCATTATGACAGTGAGATATCAATTTAAAACATAAATAATCATAATCTTGATTGACCATTTTTAAAGTGTTTTTTACTAAAGCATATGAAAGCAATGCTAAATCTCACTCTTTTCTCTCAAAGCTATCTCTGGCTTAAAAAAAGATTAAATATTTCACAGTAAAACAATTTCACTGCTGCATTCATTCATCAGTCAGTAGCTATTTGATGAGCACCTATAACATGCCAACCATTGTGCTTGATTTTGCAGGTACAAAACTGAACTTCCCTAAAACTGAATTCCTCTGCCAATTTCATGATTAACCTTTCTGTCCAAAACATCATTCCTTTTCTTTTCCAACATCTATTCCCCTCAAGATTGAGGAGTATCAAAGGAAAGGGAGGACTGAAACTGCATACAAGCCCATGTCCCTCTCCTTCGAAGTAAAAGGCTTTTGCTTTAGTCTCCCAGGCCTCCCCTGAGTTTCAAAAGGCTGGCTTGAGTGAATGCTTAGGAAATGTGAAGATGTAGAAACAGAGAATAGCTGTTGGGTCAGGAAACTCGTAACAATTTAGACTATAAATCAGCCATTATAGCAGAGTCACTGAACTCCCAATTCTCTGAAAGATGTAGATCAAGGTTTGACACAAATTCCTAAGTTGTTTTTGCAGGAAGCAAGAAGCAGACCCCCACCAGATGAAAACTGCTGACCGCAAACATGTAGACCCCAAACTGGTTGAAACCATAAGACTGGTGATGCTTGAAACTTCATGGTGATGCTGACCAACCCTAGAACTGTACACTAGCTGATCACGCATCCTGCAGCCCCCTCCTTCACACCACCTTTAAAACTTTTGTCTCCTAACCGGCAACTTAGAGATGGTCTTAGGACCTTAGTTCACCATCTTCCCAGGTTGCTGGACTCCTGAATAAAACAATTTTTCCTTCTTCACCAAAACTTGTGTCTTGAGCATTGGCCTTCCAAGCAGTGAGCAGCCAAACTTGGTACCAGCCTTATCCAGTTACAGATAAAGTACCTACCTCATTGACCATACGTGATAAATAAAGAGTGAAACAAATTATCGTTTCGATATAGGATATGAACAAAAGAGGAAGTGAGAATGACTTCTAGGCCTTTGACCTAACACACTGAGTGAATGGTGATACCATTCACTGAGAAGGAGAAGAAAAGCAGACTGAGGTGATATGTGTGGTGCAAAAAGGTCTACTTTTGGATAGTTTGACATGCGTATTATATAGCCAAATGCAAGCATCAAGTAGTCAGTTGGATACAGAGGCCTGGGATGAAGAAAGAAGTTAAGGCTAGAGATACACACTTGGAAGTTAAAAATGGAAAAGATGGTATCTGAAGTCATGAAACTGGATGAGGTTTTATAGGGAGTGTGTGAAGCTAGAGAAGAAGAAATGGCCAAGAATGAGCCTTGAGGCACCTGATAATTCAGAGATAAAGAAGAAAAGAAGAAATCAGCTACAAAGATTATGAAAATGTAGCTATGATGTGGAAACACAATTTAGGGGCAAAATGGAGAAAAATTTTCAAGATGGATGCAAGCGAATTAATAGTTGATTGAGAAGTCAATTAAGATAAGAACTGAGAATTTGGTGATTTGGTTATTACAAGTAACCTCAGCAAGGAAGTTTCGTTACAATTATTAAGAAAAAGAAAGAATGAAAGCTGAGGATATAGACAAAGAAGACTGATAGTTTCTTCAAAGAGAGTGGCTATAGACAGTAGAATAATAGGGTAGTAACCAGAAATGTGGGTTCCAAGGAAACCTTTTTAACTCACAGTTGTATGCTGATGGGAGTGAGCCAAGAAAGAGTGAAAATCTGATTATGTATTAGAAACAAAATGAAAACTTTAGAAAACAAAGCCTTGGGAGTTTAATGACAAGATCTGGCAAAGCTGTGGAGGGATGAGTCTTCATAATCAGCAGTGATGTTTCATACACAGGAACAGGAAGGAAAATCTGACAGGTAACTATAGACACAAGTGGTTTTGTATATTTTCTATTTTATTTTTCTTTGATCAGTGATATTATAAGGAAGGTGTCAGTGAGACTGAAAGGTGGAGAAAGTTGTTGACAATCTGAGGAGACAGAAAAGATGAAATAGTTCAGGAGACTGACTAGGTAATGCTGGGGACCAGGAAGGAAGAAAGACCTCAAAGAAAGTGCTGAGAAGATGAGTGTGTTAATTCACAATATGCTCACAAAACAGCCATAAGGCATCGTCCTGATCTTACTGAATAAACAACTGAGATGTGGCTACAGTGTGCATCCTATGTCCTAGATGGAGGTGCACATTTTTTATTCAATAGTAAGTTCAGGGTAGAAAGTTTTGCAAATTGTAGCAAATATTTGGATAATGAGAGCACCAATAACAAGTCATCCCCATGTTTTCATCAGAATAGTGTTTGTAATAATGCAGCATTGGAAATAGAATAAATGTTAATTAGTATACAGATTTTTTTTTAATGTAGAAAAATAACACTGAAATGAAAAAAACTAGAACTACATAGTGGAAAGACATTTGATCTTACTGATAAATTAAAGAAATGCAAACTACAAGAATGATACCATTCCCACCTTGAAGTTAGTTAAAATAAAAATGCTACAGTATTAACTTTTGGAAGGATTTAGGAAAACTTATTCTCTGCTAGTAGAAGTATAAATAAGCTCAATCATTTTGGAGACCACTTTGGCAATATGAAGTAAAATTGACAACATTTAAATCCTATAATATAGAAATCTGACTCTTAGGAATGTACTTTAGAAAAACTCTTGTCAATTTCACTATATGAGCACAGCTAAGTACAAAAGAATTTCAAATATATATTAGTAGGAAAATGGACATATTGTGTTATTGTTTTAAGTGAGAGTGCTCTGAAGAGATTAAAATAAATGAACAAACTCTATGGACCATTATGGAGTTCAAAAAGAAGAAAGATAAAAATTTGAGAGCAGAAGAAAAGTTTGGTTTGTAGACTTGAGAGTGGAAAAATAATGATCCTCTTATTTTATTTTCTTAGTAAATTAAAGGTGAGATCAGAAGCTGAAATACAGTAGAGGAAGAAAGAGAAACTCTGAAGTTTGAAAAAGAGAAAAGAAGTAAAGTACTCTGCAGAAAAGCAAATAAAGAAAATTCACTAGAGAAATCTAGTATTAACAAACAGAGTTATAATCGTTACATGCTTTCATCATTTCAGCACCAATTATCATTTAAGTAACATAACTGAAAGTTACTTATATGTAAAAGTTTATGCTGGTAGATAAGAATTTTTCAAAATTACCAGGGGTGATTAGCCAAAACAAAATGTGTCCATCTAAAATTTATTAAAAAGAAAAGAACAGAAAAGCTCCTGAATCGCTATAGCCACACTTGCTTAATAACTACACGTAACTCATGGATAACTTTTTGAATGGCACAGACACATTTCCATCATCACAGAACATTCTGTTGGACAGCCTTAGTCTAGATCAGGGACTGGCAAACGTTTTCTGTAATAGAACAGAAAATCAATGTTTTAGTCTTTGTATGCTGTATGGTCTCAGTAGCAACAACTCAACTCTGCTGTTGTAGAGGGAAAGCAGCTATAGACATTTCATAAATGATTGGGCGTGACTGTGTGTCAATAAAACTTTATTTATAAAAATAGTCAGCAGGCCAAGATTTGGCATGAGGGCTATAATATGAGTAAGTCCAATCTGGATTTTTTTTTAAATTGAAGTATATTTAATTTACAGTGTAAGATTAGTTTACTTAAAGGCATGTTATGTTGGGAAATATCTGGCTTATGCAGCAAAGGAAAAAAAGATTTTTCCAAGAGAAAGATTATTTAATACTGATGTAATAGGATAATTGTACTGATATGAAGGAAACTGTCTTGCATATAATCTAGAGCACTGAATCAGAATGCAGCTGCAATAGTCCATGCTTTCTTTCTATTTACTTCTAATAAATCTTCCCTCTAAAGTATCCAACTTTATTTTAAACCCATTCTGTGATGACCAGATATATATTTTTTTAGCTGCCTATAAGAAAGTAACATAGTATGCGTTAATATCTACATCTTTTGTGTTTCAATTTTGGATTATTATTGTCAAATTTAAACAAAGAGATTGCTGTCTAACTCTGAAAGACAGGAATTTACAAATAAAATGTTACTGGAAGTAGAGGGCTTTTTACCCACTATTCCAATGTAATTGTCATTCTGCCAGAATGTCTCACTGGTATCTATTAAAACAACACTACACAGAATACTGGGCCCCTCGAAAGCCCTATAATTTTCAGGGCTTTGCAGTGGTTTTGTGGCATGTATTTACAGGGTGAGACTTTCTCCCTGGATTAAGCTATGTTTTCTCTCATCTCTCTGCCTCTCTAAAAATAGAGGCAAGCCCTATTTGAAGTGCTAACTTACAAAAATTTTAAAGTTTAATTTGTCTGAATTTTTAAGATGGTATAGTGGATGGTGATATAATTCCATAGTTTCATGTTTTAGTTTTACATATTTTTTTCTCTCTTGCTCATTCTATTTGGTTTTCATATAGAACTATACTATATGTCTACAGTATTTTTGTTAATTATATGTTTAATTTTCAAATAAATAATTTAAAAAAATTAAATTTCAAATCTGATTTCCTTTGTTAACATTTGTGTTAACTTCTGATTTATGGAATCCTATAATCTTCAATAATTTAAGTCATATTGCTAATTAGGTGACAATTTTAGTTAGATAATTATTTCTAGCCTATATGCAATAGTTTAATGGCTAAAGTGGAAAGAATATAGAAAAAGAAAAACATAATCTATAAATGGTTATTAAAGAAAAATTTCTGAAACATAATCTCCCTGTCCATGTCCTAATATTTATATTAACCCAGATACCATTAACATTCGGTTTGTAAGAAACATGCAAAAATATGTAATCTGGTATAACTGAATATATCTAAAAGTATTATTTTCATAACAAGAATATCACTGATAAATAAAAGCATGAATTTTCCGAAGTTCACAGAGGTTACCTGTTTTAAATTTATTTTTATCATTTTAATAGAAGATTGTTTACTTGATAGCGTAATACAAGACTTAAACTACATATAATTGTTTCATAAGATTTAAGGGTTCTTTTGATGGCAGTGCATAACACAGTGACACCTCAGAGAGATGAAAGGCAAAGCTCTGTTACTTATAGCTTGAAATAAGGGAGGCTGCTACACAGGGCAGCCTCTACACAGCCTGCTACACAGGGCAGGTTGTACCTGGGATCAGTGTAGCAGCAAGCTGGAGTTGTAGCGGGCAGCTTATGTGTGGCAAGTGGGATGGGGTTAGCCATGTTTTGTGAGCCTTCTGTGGATTGCCTAATTTGAATGATTTCATAAGCTCTGGGTAATATACTGTATCTAGCTACTTGGTACCTTGGTCCTGGAAATAAGGGTGGGTGCATAGTAGACCAGGGGTATGAGAGCCCAAAAAGGGAAGTGTCTGGGATGGACTTCATCAGCTGCTCAGGAAGAGGAACTGATCTGGTCTCCAGCAAGACCTCAAAAACAAAACAAAATTCTGATTGACTCCTTGATGTCTTGACATCAGTTTTGACCTCAGTTATTTGTGTTATTTGGCTCAAACAGTAGAGGAGACTTCCAGATGGTAAGGCATAAATTGCTCTAGGTTTTATTGAAAGTAAAAAGGAAGAAAACAAGTGGAAGTATAAGGAATCCTTGTAGGTTGGCCATGACCAAGTTTCCCATTTATATGGCATTAACTAAGAAAATAGATCTGAAATGTAGGAGGTTTCTAATAATATCTTGGTAAAGTTAAAAATTTGTTAAAACTATATTTTCCTGACAGTAATAACTTGGTGAATTCCTTAAGTAAGGGCAGCAGGTCCAGAAGATATATTGTTGAACAATATGAACTGATGGTTCATAAGGTATATGTACAGATTAGGTATAACCAAGGGAAAAGGGACAGTTGTGGTGGTCATGGTAAGACACACAGCTTGGGAAGTTGTGGTGGAAAGTGGAGTGGGAGAAAAAGAGAAGACTCTGGGAAGTGAAGAGGTCCTCTCCTCATGGGGTAAAGAGGTAGATCCATAGAAGTCAGATGACTTCTGGGGAAATCAGTCATCTCCATCAATTTTTTAAATGGCATAGATAGTAGTGACCTCTTCATGATTTCCTTTTAGGCATGGGAGTGTACAGTAGTATGTTTGCATGACGAGCAGATAACATGAGCTATGGAACAATGAGCTCAAGAAATATAACAGAATCCCTAATAACAAAGGAAGAAAAACAAAAAATGTCCCATGTTCAATATTTCAGTGTCTTAGTAAAAGCAGACAGTGGCCTCAGAGTCCACGGTGAATTTATCAGGTGTGAGCTACTGGCCAGACAGGTGTCCTTTAGGTTGTAGAATTAGGGTGTCCTTCCCAAATGGATACACACTTGGGCAATGTCAGTCATGTTTTTGTGGCTCTAGGGTATAACTAGGTTAGGCCACTTAAGGAAAATATGTATATTATATATAATATTTATATATGTACATATATATGTATATATAAAATTCCTTTTTGGTGGAAGATAGTGGATATACTTGGGGGGTGGGGTCTTTTTATACCGATCATAAATTTCTTCCTCTAGAGATCTTCAATTTAGCATTATCAGGGTTAGGAACCTCCTCCATGGCAATGGTTGTATGTGTTAAGGACTCTAGACCTGGCTTAAGTTGGGTTTGAATTAGCTCTTTTGCTGGGCCACAGGGGTGCCATGGGTATTTTCCCCTATAATCCTGAAGATCATGCTTTTAGTTGCAATAGAGCCATGAGCAGCGGAGTGGTGCAGCAGAGGAGCCCTGGGCCCATAACTAAGAGCTGGTTATATTGAAACTGCAGCCTGATATAGCTCTGAATTTCCCTCTGCTATGGCACTGCCTTCATACCCACCAGTCTCTTCCTAACACACCCTCCCCAACACACACACACACACACACACTTATTTTCCTTTTTGTTTGGAGATTCCAGTTGCCATTCTCACCTTTCTTCTCCTTTCTGTAATTCACAGTATGGGTCTTTAGGTAGCTACAGGGGAAGGAGGGAGTCTCAGTGGCCTGTCTCAGTCAGCCATCTCTCCTCATAATCTTCCAAGTCCGTCTTGGGAGGATCCAGGTTTGCATTTAAGAGGTACAGCAGCCTGTCCTTGGGACTTTAGCCTCTTTGCCATTACATAACTTCTCCTGCATTTTGATGTGAGCTGGCATACAACAAGGCCCAAGCATATTGGCTGGAAGTTTTGACATTATTTCAGTAATTGGGTCTCTTTGACTGGTGTTTGGGAAGCTCAGGGATAAGGTATTCATTCCCTTATTCCCTCTGAATTAAGCACTGGGATCATTGGTCTTCATCAGTACAATCCATGATACTCTTGGGGGTCTAGGGAATGTGAAGTTTTCTGGTAACAGTAGCAAGTAGCATAACATTAAAGAATGACTGAAAAGTTGTGCTGAACACTGGAATTTGACACAACACTGTAAAATGATTATGAATCAATAAAAAATGTAAAAAAAAAAAAAAAAGAAGACTAAGTCAGCTACTTCCACCTGAGCACTACTGACATCAAGACAGGACTGCCATTTTAATAACTGTTTTACTATTATAAGCAGTATTATAATCAGTATAGCACACATAGTAATATATATTAATAATTAATTGTTATATAATTAATTATTATTATTAATTAATTACAGTTATGATGATGGTTATACACTCTGTGACTATAAGAAAAACTATTATATTTCACAGTTTTAACAAAAGCAAAAGTAGCATATTAATATACAACAAGATCCTACTATACAGGGAACTATATTCAATATCTTATAATAGCCTATAATGAAAAAAGAATATGGAAAGGAATATATATATGTACAACTGAACCAGTATGCTGTACAACAGAAATTAACACAACATTGTAAATCGACTGTACTACAATTTTAAAAAATCTGATGAAGTAGGCTTTAGAGTAAAGAAAATTACCAGAGATAATGAGAGATATTGAATAATGATAAAATTGATAAGTTCAATCCTTAAAGATGTACATCTCAAACAACAAACATACAAAATAGATGAAGCAAACTGATAGATCTGAGAAGAGAAATAGACAAATCAATAAATACAGTGGGAGACTTCCACACCCTTCTCCCAATGGTTGATGGAACAACTGAACAGAAGGTCAGCAAGGATATTAAGTAACTCAATAATACCATTAAATCAACAGGATCTAATCAACTTTTGTAGAACAATTCATCTGAAAACAGCAGAATACCCATTCTCTTCAATCACTGCAGAACATATTTCAATGGCCAAGAGCATACCCTGGGCCATAAAACAAATATGTGCAATTTAAAAGGACTGAAATCACACAGAGTATGTTTTCTGACCAATGAAATTACAGAAAAAATTAGTAAAGTTCATTTCCACTGATATCCACAAAGTAGCTGTTATGTCAATAAATGGAAACCGTGTTTGATATTTTAACTATCCAAAGCCTCACCAATTGAGGGTGGAAGAAGATAAAAGATAGGAGAAATATGTAAGATATTAACAAGTATTGCTGTAAATGATGGACATGTCTTTCTAGTGTCCTAAACAAAGGATGAAACTGCTTTGTATTTCTTTTTGGCCAACAAATGGTGAGTCTACCATTCTGTGGTTAAGCCACTTTTATCTCTTATCTATCTAGAAAGGAAAAAAAGTATTTCATAAGAAAATAACCTTAGAGTGAAAAGAACTTGGTATCAAGAAACTGGAGCATTGGTAAGATGTATTTTGATGAGAAGAGTATGTTAGGCATGAAGTATCAAGTAAGAGGCATTTCCAGAAAGTCCTCCGTGGACTCTAGGAAACTTTGGATTCTGACAACAGCAGGAAGGAAGACCCAACTGTGAGTGTTAAGACTATTACAAGTCAAATGTAGCTCATTTTGCAAATTTGCTGTCTATGGACAGTTTCAGTGTTATACCAAACAATTCACATATAACATACATTTCAACTAAAGTTTATTAAACAAAAGTAAATAGGTTCTTTGGTTTTCAACATAACATTTGATAATTATCCTGGGGAATTATGAGTCCTTTCAGAAAAGAAAAATGGGGAAGAGTAAAAGTATTTGTTTATTTTGTATTCATCATCTAGGAATAGGCTTCTAAGTTGTGAAAAACAAAAGGTTTCCAACAACCTAGCAACGTTTAGAAAGGTATATATATTTATATATAATGTATACATATATACACACATTTATACATATATATATTTAATGAGTAAAGAATAACAACTGGTTTTAGTTTAACAAAGCTGTGTAATATATATAACAAATGTGTATGTATGTGTGTGCGTGTGTACACACTCAGACATTCATGGACTTAAAAACTAATATTTGAGCCACTTCTCTGAAAATCTGTAAATATTTTTATAGGTAAATGAATTTCAGGATTTCTAACTGGGTTTTGATCATTAAATCTTCCTTTAGGAATGGTTTATGGAACAAGAAACATGTAGTGGGAGATTAGTTTTTCCAACATGCTAAGAATCTTTTCAATTAAGCTATTTGTTTGTAAAATCAAAATGGAATGGTATTCATTTCCTGTAGTGAAGGTTTTGTTCTCTGGAGGCTGCCAATCACTTTATTCCCATTCCACTGCTGCTGGCTTAATGTTTTCCTCACCAACACACTCATGAGATCTGGCTTGACTTCTGGTTGGTAACGAGCGTGACTGAGAATCAGGACTGAAAAACTACTTATACGTATGTTTAAGGATTCTCTCCTGCCTGCTCTTCTGGTTATTATTCTACTTGCTATTCAAGCAAGTGTAAATTTAAGCGTCTTGAACTACAATTAAATGTGTTTGGTTATGAGAGCCTGATAAACAAGTTTTTCCAAATTAATACTGGTCACATTGCACAAATTCTTTCAAAATAAAATAAAATTTATAAAATCTTAGGAAGATAAGATTTCTGAAATATTTAGAGAAATTGGTAAAGTGAAACACTCTTTTATAGAAATTTGATATATGGGTAAAAAGAAGAAGCAGATGGATATGTAGACTATCTAAAAATTACTTCCAAGGTTAATTTTTATGAAATGAGAAATGTTTACAGTTCTCATTGTGATTATTCTTTAGATAACCAAAAACAACTAATGGGAGTGTTATTGGTTTTCTATATATTTCTACTGGCACAGTCTATCTTTTATTTCTCTCTTATTCTCTAGTCCTGTTAACTAGCAACTTCATCCTTGATTGCTTTTTCAATCTTCTTGACAAGCCACGTCTATTTTGTATTAAATCACCAGAAAGCCATTTAAATATGCAAGAATAGTCCAGTTTATTAGTCACATAAAACCTTAGAATGTTACTTTAACAAAATTTGCTAGTGAGGGAATTTCAGCACAAAATTTATTATTATATGATTCTCTCAGTAAATATCTACTAAGTATCTTCTATAGGCCAAGACTGTGTTTAATGCCAGGAATAAAAGATAAGTTAAAGACATCTTCTAAAAGCCAGGTGCACAAGCACATAGAGGGAATGTTTTCAAAAGAGGACAATGGTTTTGTTTTTGTTAACAGAGACTAATCTCAAAGACAGATAACTGGGGTAGAGGTGGGCCTTTGATGTAAGATGTGCCAATGAGATTTTCTCTCCCAGAAACTTGAAATGAGTGGGTAAGATACATAGATTTGGGATCCTAGACCACCATTAGGGGTAACCATTATGTGTGTGTCATGTGCATAAAGATTAATAAAGCATATATTAATAGAGGAGTGGAGGCCATAGGGAATAAGAGAGCAGAAAGAAAGAAAAAAATGCATTGCTTTCTGTCTACTTGTTTTCATATGACCCAGGTAATTCTAGTAGAGTTCTGTGTGGTTCCATCCTACCTTTATTTGAGAGCAAAAAAGGGGAAAGGGGAAGAGAAGAAAAAGGAGAAGGAAACAATAACAAGAAAAAATGTCTATACAACCACAGAGACGTCCGAGAAGCATAAGCAACTACAAAAATAACAATCATAATGATTAAAATTTATTAAGCCCCTAACTCTGCCAGGATTTGTTGATTTACTTGTATTAAGTAATTCAATCATCAATATAAACATATTAGGTAATTACTGTTATCTCTATTACATAGATGAGGAAACCAAGGTACAGAGAGCGTAAGTAACTTGCCCAAAGTTACTCTCTCTATAACATGGAAGAGTTGGGAACTAATTTTGGGCAAAATACATAAAACAGCTTCATGGGTTTGAGGGTGCAAGTTTCAAAATGCAAGCTGACTGAACTCATGTGTCTGGTTAATAGAATAAGGGGAGTTTGAAGCTCCTAGTAAAACTCAACGATCAAGAAGTGGTCAAGAAAGAAGCAAGTGAGAAGTTAAAGACAGCAGCAAAGCAATGAGGGCCAAGAAAATTATCTCTGGTGGAGGAGAGGTTTAAAGAAATTTTCAGGAATAGAAGTTTTCAAACAGAGATTGTAAATTCCTTTTGCTGTGCAATACAACTTGTATCCAATGGATACAAGTACTATCCACTAGACTTGCTAATTTTTGTGTAAGGGAGGTCATGTACCTATTTGTGTCTGCGCCAGGAGACAGGGCAATGGAGAAAAGGTGAGATTTCAAGTTTGAATCAACATGGTAACTTCCTTCAAGGACTCAGGGTCATTTGGGCTCTTGAGAATGTCCATCTCTCCACTTCAAGGCATCTTCTGAAACCAATTTAATGAGTATTGGTGACTGTCTTACCTCCAAAAAGACACATTAATGACAAATGTAACTATCGGTGTAATTGGCAAATGATGGAACAGAGTGAGACTACTGGAAGAAACTCATAGGTTTCTGACTGGGGTGACTGGCCTTTTGGTGTTCTCTTTCAAGATGGAACAATATGATGAGTTTGTTGAGGGTAAGGAAATGCTGAATTCCATTTTAAAATATTCAAAATAGATAGTCAATAGGCAATAGAGAATCATTTTGATGATCATAAAGCTAAAAACAGGTATTTGTGAGCCGTAAGAACACAGGCAATAGTTAAAACCATAAACAAGAATGAGATTTCTCACAGGACACAGTTTGAGAAGAAAAGAGAGATTGCCAGAAAATTCTTTTTTTTTCTTTTGTGAAGGAAAGGAAAAACAAAAAAAGGGGTTAGAGGCAGAATAAAAATAGAAAGCCAGAGAGAATATTGATATAGACGTCAAAGGAGAGGGTTGATTAAGAGAAGGGGCTGCCACAAACTAACATACAAGTTGGAAAGTGTCAAATTTAACACATTACTATTAAGTTGACAAATGGATTTTTAGAGCTTACCATGTGCCTGGCTTGATGCAAACCTCTGTGAATAGGGTAGAAGATCAGAGTCATAGTTCCTGTATTTGTGGATTTTACTGTCCAGTGGAAGAGACAAATAATTAATAAATCAACAAAGATTATAATTAAGGTGGTAGGAGTTGATCTCTTTGGAGTAATATTTTAGCTTAGAATGAAAGATGAGTAGGGGCTAAACAGGGAGAAATACATGCCAGGAAGAGTAAAAAGCATGGCTGAAAAACTTCAGACAAAAAAGATGTTGGCATGTTTTCAGAAATGTGAAAAAGAATCCACATAGCTGTAGCAATAATGTTGGTGGAATTAACAGGGCCAAGTCATGTTTATTTTAAGATTGAAGAAAGTCAATCTTGTGACATTTCATTAAAAACCAAAAAAAGGGTGCTTATACTAACGTATAAATCTGTTAAAATTCAAAGATTCTGAAAGAAATTGGGGGCAAAGGATATATTCTATTAAAAATATTGACAATGAAATGATTAATTACTTCACTTGGGGTATGTATTATTCTGCTATTTCAACACCATGTCCTACAACACTTCTCCTGTAACATGCTTCTTCAAAGAATGTGATTCATGTATGAACTGCATTGCTAACTGCCTACCTGCCAAAACACAGTTCAATGGCCTAAAGTGAATCAGCTGAAGTGCTTTCTCAATTATTTTTCAGACTAGGTCTGTACACAAGTCTGTTAAGAATACTACATCTTTACAGCTAACCAGGAGAGACATTGCTTACCTCATGGAGAAACTTTTAAGAGCAATGAAGTTGACACACTGAGAGCAACAGAGGCAGAGAAGAGATGAAGGGAGTCCTTAAGATTTTCAAGTCCTTGGAGCCAGACATCAATGAGACCTCTACCTGACTCAGAGTTTGCCCATTTGACCTGATAAATTCACATTTTTGTTTGTTTAAATCGTTTTCAGTTTTGGAATCTTGCAACTATATTGTACTGATTCAAATGATGACTACATTTTTCAAACAAATTTTGGAAATCAAAGTGAAAAACCTAGTTGGCAACAATTACACAAAGCTTAGACTCATCAGGTATGGCAGGGATAATATCGGCTTAGTTGGAGAGCACTGTTGTTATTGTAACAGGAATGGAAAAAAGAATAAAGAAGCTGATAGTCAGCTTTGACACTTGAGAGTCAGACTAGACAGCAGAGATGAGCATACAACCAGACAGAGACAAGCCTTACTTCACTCAGAGCCATCAGGACTGGAAACCTCCACACAGCTATGCATCTTGGAAGGAAGAGGGAAGGGGAGAAACAATCCCTCAGGAACTGGAACTTTACATTGCCTGACAGCCTAACTGAGAATGACTAAGTTATTCTTACTGACAAGTTTACAGATGCCCATTAACTAAAAAGTATGTGGTTTGTGAGAAAGATTACAATATAGAAAATAAATTTTTTAATATATCTTTTTTTGTCTATGTGAGTAAAAATGTGTGACCTTTCCTCATTAGCAATAAAACGGAAAAAAAGAGATAGCTTTATTAAAGAATCACCCAATAAGGTGCTCAAGTTAATATATATTTAACAATGTCCAGCTGTTAGCCATATGCCCCTACCATGATTGCCCACCTGCTGGCAGAAAGTTTTTATTATTTTTAATTAAAAGTACTATCTTTCCATCCCTACTTCTGAAATAAACATGCCATCACATGACAACTCATTTTATCAAATGTTTATAACTTTCATAAATGGATAAGCTTTGATCTGCCAAGTCCCCTATCTCTAGTAAAATCTCACATTAATTTTTATTAAGTACCCTTGTGACATAGCTTTTTATTAATGCTACGAAATAATCTGAGCATCATTTGGGTTCAGTGTCATTGCTACGACAGAGGTAAAGTGCAGGACTTAAGAAGTTTATGAAAATTATAAGAGGGATTAATAGTATCAGGGGATCATTAAGGCCTCTATGATGGTGCAAAGACTATAAAGTTTCCATGCCTAATAGTTTGGGATTTTTTTGTTTGTTACTCTCTTTTTTGTCTCCTAAAAATACGCCAAAAAAGACCACTTAGAGTATTAGTTGTACATATTGCCACTAAAGAGGCATTCTTTCTTTCTTTTATGTGAATTTTTAGTATTGGGAGACAAAGTTTAATCGTTGATTAGTCTTTAGGAAAAATAAAGTCTGAATTCCAGTAGAAGCATCTCATGGAGATCGGTTTTCTGAGCTACGTTTCACATTCCAGTCAATGTCAGTTTAAGATCTGTTTCTGTGCATTTAAAATCTGTACTCCTAAGCATTTCTTGGTACTTCCAGAAGATTTTTATGGTGAGATGCTCCAGAAATAGGAGTGGAGTAAAACAGTAAAACTGAACATGACATGCTAAGGAGGAAGCATTCCTCATTTACCTTTCTGGTCTAAGTAAAAGTTAAATAACACAGTGCAGGGAAATTCTGTAAATCACAAAATCACATTGGTATGCTCTGTTAAGGACAGTTTGAAAATTTGGGTTTTTTAGTTTAGTTTTTTTTTTTTCTCTCACATTTAAACTCAAAAGATAAAGTTACTGCAGCAATTCAGTGTTAAATTTGCATTCACAGTTTAAAATGTGCCTTGAGATCACTAAGGTTGAAAAGTAACTTGCAAATTGTGTGCTAATAACCACACCTCTCTTATTATATTTGCAATATTACTGAATTAGGTCACCAGAGAAGCAATTTATGATAGTTAAGTATTCACAGTCACTTACAAAAGAAAATTCCAAAGAGAGATAACACTCATCTTTCTTTACTCTTCTTACTTAAATTGATAAACAATATAAGCCTGAGTAACATTTTCCAGTAGAGCTTTCTAATAAATGAAATAAGAAGTCATTTTAAATATTAGAATGCATTAAGACTGCATTCTCATCTAAGTCTATTTTGTGGTACTGAAACTCCTGATTTGGAATGATTTAGCTATGATTTTTACTGAAATATAGTACTTTATTCATTCCTGATGGCATTGTCAAAAATTTTTCAGAACATTTATAATCACTTGAAAACTTTCAAATACCTAACTCCCTTTTGGTATTATTAAAACAAAAAATACGGAAGGCTCCCCCTTCCCAGGAAATGAATTTCTGGAGACCCAAATTAAGTTAATATTGTAAGTATAAATAAACTGAAAATATATTCCATGTAAATCTATCTGCCTTTATGATTACTGTTCAGATTTGGATAGGAGTGTTCCTACTGATTAAAGACCAATAGCCTGAGTATAATTCATGGTTACAACGCAGTGATTTGCAAAGAGTTTAATTAGCAATGCACATTTCTAACATTTAGGACTCTTTTCTGAACATGTTCTACATGTGAAATACATTACAAATTGAGCTGCTGTCAGTCCTTTTTCCGGATTGGCTGGTACCATTAATGCAGTCCATCAACTCACCAGCAGACCATTACTTTCTCAGCAGTGTTCCCTGTGGGCATGCATTGCTCACTTTGAACATATTGCTTTAATAAGAGAATTATTTCGGAAAGCTTAAGTTATCTCAGGCCTGGGAAGAAGCACTTCAGGACCTGACAAAGTGCCTTCTATAGTAAATGGTTTTGGAGATCACAGAGTAAAATGTATACTTGGCTTCATTTACATAAAAACATCCAGCACAGCTTTTCACAAATTAACACAAATTTGATAGAATATTGAATGATATATGACTAAATTCTTCCATTTCTAGGATTCCAGATGTGTTTTTTATGTTGGTTGATTTACTTTTTGATTAGTTGTTAGGACTTAAGACATCTGTTGCCATTATGTAGTGTAGAATATTTTAATGGCATTACTAAATGCCGTGTGTCTATCAGTGCCTAATCAAGTGTCTGGTGCTAAAGCAACTCCCTGGATAGGCTTTTCTACACAGATGTGGAACTAGACTGCTGATTGTGAAATTCTGCAAAAACAGCACTTATGGAAAGCAAATTCTTAGTGTTTGAATTTAGGTAGAAAACAAAGTGATAAAATCATAGAAAAAACAATTCAGAGAGTTTCATGCTTTAAATGATTATTACAGCAGCTGTGATTATACATGTTTTCTGTAATTGCACTGCATGTTTAAGAAACTTACTTTCACTATTATTGATTACAAAAGATCGCCCAGCTTTCTCTGAAGTTCAGGGACGTAACTCATAGGATGCTCAGTGTCTCATAACAAATCAAGGTGGAACTAATGCAAATCAGACTCTGAATAAAACAGAATTATATAGTTATCCCGGAATAAACTGTATATACTCTTCCTAATTAATACATTACTATTTAATTTTTATGGAATGCATGTCTGTCGAGGGAATCTGGAGTATTTACTGCCATTCCAGGGACCATTCTCTTTACTGATAAGAAAGATTATAAGAAGATGAGGTGATTACAGAATGAACAACCAGTGACCTGGTAAATTCCAGAAATCAAAACATTACAGTTCAAATGAAATACTGCATGACAATTTTATTTTACCTATGTAGCATTTACATTGTCCACAGTCCCCTGTACTTCTTTGGGCCATAAATACGGTTATTAAACACATGCATATAGAGAGGAAGAACCAAAAGTATTCCCCTTGGGCCATATCTTCAGTTAGAAATAGATGTAGACCTAGACCAAAATGGTCAAAATGCTATGGAAATGAGTGAAAGTTAACATTCTTTTGCTAAACTTCCTTTGTTTTAAATTATCTACAGATAATCTGACGCTGTATTAGGTGAACTGGAAGAATATTCTTTTATCAAAGGAAATGGAAACACAGTAGGAGAATAACAGGAATTCATACCTTTAGCAAATCTTTGAAGTCAAAGAATTTTGATAAAGATCTTTTTTCACAATTTCTAGTTGTGTGACCTTTGGTAAATTGCTTAGCATATTTGTGCCTCTGCTTTTCAATGAAACATGGAAATAAAGATGATTACTTTATAGAAGGGGTATAAGAATTGAAGGATATAATGGACTTAAAAATGTGTCCAGCTTATAGAGTTCACATATAACACGCACTCAGGAAACTATAGTCATTATTATTATTGGTAGTGTGTTGTTGTTGCTATTACTACTATTATCATTGTTAATCCTCTTCTCTGATAATTATGTAGAGTTTTCATTACGAACCAAAATACTTTTACGAAGGAACTAAAGCAGACGCATACTTCTTATGCAAAAGAATATCTCAACATCAACAGTGAAATCCCTGTCGTTGTCACTCTGTAGCCTTTTAATGTAAAGTATAAAAAAATCCATTTAAGTGTTCAGTTTATTCTATCACATGGAGTATACTCTGTGATTAATTAATCCTGGTATATTCAACAGGAAGCTGATGGTTATAGCCTAATAGAAGTATTAACTCTAACGTTATTATTAAATTAAGCTAGAATGCACAATGGAAATAGATGCAATAACTTCTAACAATAATTTTCAAAGTAAATGAAATAAGATGTTTACTGCATCTCCGGCCAGAGTTAAGGAGGATATATAAAGGTATAATTTAGGGCATGTGCCTGCTGAGTCTGAACCCTTTTAAGAAGCTTATAGCAAGTTCCTACGAACTGTTTTCAGACATAGCACATGAACCAGATTGTGTCACACATGCACTTTATCATCAAGAGAAGTATGGATGCACAGGTTTTTGTTGTTGTTACTTTGTTTCATTTTTTCTTTGTTTTTCAACTGGGTCATTGTGCCACTCCCAATAAAATCAAGTTTCCTTTTTAAGGAAGAAAGTTAGAATGGATATTGGTTAGGCAATATAAGTCCTTGCTACAGTGGGGAAAATAATAATTAGCAAAATGTGATTCATGTAAAACTCAGTTCTGTAAAACAGGTTAACACAAGAAGGGAAGGGGAAAGAGGAATAACTCTGGGAGATGACAAATTTAAAATCAAGTTATGAACAAAGTAACTCTGGAAACAGCCCAGAACTTCATCAGTAATTAAAACATATAGTTCATCAATAGTCTTCAACTGTATTGGATATAGTAAAGTTCTTATTTTATAGTCTTTTAAAAATGGCTACAGCAATACATACGAGATCATGCTGGAAAATCCAGGAAGACCAAAATGGAAAGAAAAATATACTTATAACCTGACTACAAGAACATAACCGAAGTTAAGATTTTTGTATATATCCTTTTACTTATTTTTCATGTTTACACATGTGCATGCACATACACAGTTTATAATCTTCACCTATTTTTCTTCTTTTCATATAAATCTAAAATTTTTCCCACATTATTTCTTTTTTTCTATATGATTTTAATGCTACAGCAAATGCAAATTGAAAGTGGTAGAGGACATTACCAATTTAGAGGAGGATAGAATTTCTTATTAAAAAGCTCCATTGTAAAGGAGAAAATAATGAACCAAGTACTTAGTGACATTATAGTCTAAGAATTTCAATGAGGATTCTTCGTTTAAAGTTTATAGCTTCTGAATAAATTTTATTTTTTTCCAACTATATTTATGAACGCTGGATTTACAAAACAGACACAGACACACATGCACATAGTAAGGGGGAAAAAAGTTATCCAAATTAAATTTTTTGTATTCCATCTCAAATGAACTTTTCTCTGCGTATCTTATTTGTGTCAATAAAGCCACAATATTTTCAGTAACTGAAGTTCAAGTTACAGCCTGCGGAGAAAACTGTATCCAAGTAGTGTACGTTCCAGCAGCTAGACTTCAACAAACCCCACCATGACTACATTGCAGATTGAACCCTGGATTCTCTTCTGTGCTGTTTTCTAATCTATGAAATGAAGAAAATAGCTCTTACCTCACTGATGCTTTGGAGGACTGAATGAGGTAAGAGGTTAAGAATTTAGAATGCTGCCCATCATCAGTCTCTTTTAGTCACGTATAAGCAATAACAAGTCCTATTATATTCACCTCTGCAACATCGGCGATATCTATGTCACACTCTTCGCTCTCACTATGACTAATAAAGTTCACATCTTTATTATTTTTCATTTCAACCAGCCTCACAACATCCAGTTTCCCCTTTTTCAGAGCAATTAGGTTAACGTTCATAAAGCAGATCTCTGATAAACTTACTTTGCTACTTAAAAGTCAGTGGCTCAAACAAAATATGTATAAGATTTAAATGAAGACTATAAACATCTTGTGAACAAAATTAAAAAATAGCTAAATAAATAAAGATATCTTTTATGTTCACGAATAGGAAGACTCAATATTGTCAAGATGGCAGTTCTTCCCAACTTGATCTATAGATTTAATGCAATCCCAATCTAATTTTCTGGATATCAACAAACTGATTCTAAAGCTTATACAGAAAGACAAGAGATTCAGAATAGCCAACACAGTATTGAAGCTGAAGAACAAAATTGAGGGCTGATGCTACCCACTTTAAGTTATAGTAATGAAGACCATTTGGTATTGGTAAAAGAATAGACTAACAGATAATGGAACAGAATAGACAGCCAAGAAATAGACCCCCTCCCATATAAATGGTCAGCTTATCTTTGACTAAGGGACAAAGGCAATACAATAGAACAAAGATAGTCTTTTTAGTAAATGGTGCTGGAACAATGGGACATCCATAGGCAAAAAAATAAATCTTGATAGACTTTACATCCTTCACAAAAATTAAATCAAAAGGGATCATAAACATATATGTAAAACACAAAACTATAAGATCAAGAGATAACATAGGAGAAAACCTAGATGACCTTGGGTATGGTAATGCTTTTTTACACACAACATCAAAGGCATAATTCATGAAAGAAACCATGGCTAAGTAGTACTTTATTAAAATTAAAAACTTCTGTTCTGCAAGTCAGTGTCAAGAGAATTAGAAGACAGGTGATAAACTGGGAGAAAATATTTGTAAGAGGCCCATCTGATAAAGAACTTTCATCCAAAAATTTATAAAGAACCCTTAAAACACAACAATAAGAAAACAAATAACCCAATTAAAAAGCAGTCCAAAGACCTTAATAGACATGTCACCAAAGATGTGCAGCTGGCAAATAAGCATATGAAAAGGCTCTCCACATGATATGTCTCAGGAAATGCAAATTAAAGTAACAAGATGCCATTACACACCATTAGAATGGTCAAAATTAGGAACACTGACAACATGGAATGCTGGTGAGGATGCGGAGAAATAGGAACCTCTCACTGCCTGAGGGAATGCTAAATGGCACAGTCACTTGGAAGACAGTTTAGTGGCTTCTTACAGAATTAAATATATTCTTACCATATGATGCAGCAGTCACACTCCTTAGTATTTACCCAAAGGAACTGAAAACTTCGTCTACCTATAAATCGCTGTTTTAGATATATTGCCAAAACTTAGGATGTTCTTCAGTAGGTGAATGTATAAATAAACTATGGTATATCCAGACAACAGAATATTATTCAGTGTCAACGAAAAATGAGCTACCAAGCAATAAAAAGATATGGAGAAACTGTAAGTGCATATTACTAAGTGAAAGAAGCCAATCTGTAAAAAACTAAAATAGAGTTACCATGTGATCTAGCAATCCCACTCCTGGGCATATATCCTGTGAAAATTTCAGTTCAAAGATATATGTACCCCAGTGTTCATAGCTCTATTTACAATAGCCAACACAAGGAAGCAACCTAAATGTCCATCAACAGATGACTGGATAAAAAGTTGCATATATATATATATATATATATATATATATATATATACACACACACACACACACACACATACATACACACACACACATATAAAGAAGTCATAAAAAATAATGAAATAATGCCATTTGCAGCAACTCAGCCATAAAAAAAGAATGAAATAATGCCATTTGCAGCCACATGGATGGACCTAGAGATTATCATACTAAGTGAAGTAAGTCAGACAGACAAATATCATATGATATCACTTACATGTAGAATCTAAAAAAAAAAAAATGACATGAATGAATTTATTTACAAAACAGTAATAGACTCACAGACATAGAAAGCAAAGTTATGGTTACCAAGTGGAAAAGGAGGTGGAGGAATAAATTAGGAGTTTGGGATTAGCAGATACAAGCTACTATATATGGAAAAGATAAACAAGATTCTACCATATAGCACAGGGAACTATGTTCAATAGCTTGTAATAATCTATAATGAAAAAGGATATATCATATATATGTATAACTGAATCACTATCCTGTACACCAGAAACTAACACAACATTGTAAATCAACTATATTTTAATCAGGAAAAAAAAAGAAGCTGATGTGAAAAGGCTACACATTATATGATTTCAACTACATGACATTTTGGTAAAAGGAAAACTATAGAGGTGGTAAAAGATCAGTGGTTGCCAGTGATTGAGTGGAGGCACAAATGAAAAGGGGGAGGGAGTATAAAGGATTTGGGAAACAGTTAAAGTATTCTGTATTCTGTACAATACCATAATAATGGATACATTTGTCCAAATCCATAAAATTTACAATAGCAAGAGTAAACTTTAACATAAACTATGACTTTGGATGATTATGATATGGCAATGTGGGTCCACCTATGGTAAAAAATGTACAATTCTGGTGAGTGATACTGATAATCGGGGGAGGCTATGCATGTGTATGAGCAGGGGGTATATGGGAAATCTCAGTATCTTCCTCTCAATTTTGCTATGAATCTTAAAATGTTCTAAAAATATATATAAAGTCAGTTTAAAAAAGTTGGTGACAATTACCCATTAACAATCAATGAAAAGCCACTTGACATTCAAAATCTTCCACAATCTGGCTAAGACTTACTACCTAGCTTTATATATTTTTACTTCACTTTTTCATTCCTCTACACATAGATCATAATATTTTCTCTGAATTATTCTATCTTTACTCGTGTACTTTTCCCCATTGGATATAACTCCTTTACATTTTCACATATTTGAATCTTACCTACTCTTCCAAGTTCAACTCAAATTACATTTCCTCCATAAAGGCTTTTCTTATCCTCCAGTCTAAATCAATCTTTTGGCCCTAAAACCTTCTGGTGTTTTATGTGTATCTCTTATATGAGTTATTTCTTTTTACATTCTTCTGCAAGTTATATCATCCATTTATGACTTTTATTTATTTCAAGAATGAAAAAAAATTTTTTGCATTGGAATTACATTTTTTTTATTTTTATACCATCCATAACTTATATATACAGTAAGTACTCAATAAAATGTGATTGATCCAATTAATTAGAAATTACATATCCAAGCACATTGTGAAATCATAGGACTGCTAAAGAGGGGAAATTGGTTATGTGATAAATATTACTTCAGAATTTAATACTCCATCCTGTGATTTTATGGTTGTCTCCTATAATTTTTAAGAACTGAGCAGACTTACAGAATTTTACAATTAATTAGAGATTTTAGGAATCATCCATTCAACCTACTCTTAACAAAAGATGAAGCCATTGGGCTTCAGAACTTTAAGGCACTTGAAAAATTTGTAACATTTTATTGGCAAGGAGAAGCTGGCACCAGGAATCTCATGTTCTGACTACCAGTCCAGTGAACTTTCCACTAGTTGCCAGTCTTATTTTTCTGTGTTATCTAACTCAGAGTTGGGTGTTTAATAAAACGGTTTTTCTTTTTTTAACTTTGAGGTATACTTTACCTATATTTTCAAGAATACGATTAAACTAGTTTTCAGTAAATTTGTTGAGTTATACAGATATCACAATAATTGAGTTTTCATTCATATAAAGAGACTAATCTCCTATGACTAACATTTCAGTTAGCATAATGTTTTTGAGTTTCATCCATGTTGTAGCATTTATCAGCAGTTTGCTCCTTTTTATTGCTGATAAGTATCCCATTGTATGGATACATAATGGTTTTTCTACTTCTTCATCAGCTAATGGAGATTTAGGTTGCTGTGATTTTTGGCTATTACGAATAATGCTTCTATGACTGCTTCTATTTGCAACTCTATCGTGTGGAACTTTGTTTTCATTTCTCTTGGGTAGATATCTAGAACTAGAATATACGGGTTGCATGGTGAATTTATGTTTAACATTTAAGAAACTGCGAAACTGCTTTCCAAGATTCTGCTGTGAAATTTTACCTTCCCATCAGCAAAATATGAGGGTTCCTTCTTCTCTGATCAACAGCATTTGTTACTATGTCTTTTTATTTCAGCCACAAAAATGGGTATGAAATGGTATCTCACTGTAATTTCAATTTTAAGTTCTCTAATGATTAATATTGTTGAATATGTTTGTATACTTATTGGAAATTTATTGATCTTCTTTGGTAACCATCTATTTAAATCTACTGTCTTTTTCTTCATGTTTTTAATCTTTTTGTTATTGAGTGGTTTGTTCTTTATTACAGATACAAGTAGGTATCAGACGTGTGTTTTATAAATATTTTCTTATACCTGATTGCTTGTTATTATAGTATCATAATGCTGTATTTTGAAGTACAAACATTTTGAATTTTAATAAGGATTGATTGATTGATTGGTTGATGGATAGATATGTCCCACAGACATCATGTGTCCCATAGACCACATTCCCATAGAATGTGGTAGAATTAACACTGTTCAAATTTCAAATCCTAGGACTTAAGAGGTGTGACAGATTCCATTCTTGCTCTTTTGGAACCCTGAGACAACCACACTGTGAAAAAGC
Organism: Vicugna pacos; assembly: GCF_048564905.1. NCBI lineage: Eukaryota > Metazoa > Chordata > Mammalia > Artiodactyla > Camelidae > Vicugna > Vicugna pacos. The sequence goes on along the minus strand of NC_132993.1, from coordinate 68,663,705 downwards.
ATAGACTGCTGGAGGATAATAGACATGTGATGAGAACTGAGGCAGTCTAGTTGACATGCAACAACAAATGCTAGCATTGAGGCCAGGTTAAACCCTCCAGCCCAATCAAACTTTCAGATAACTACAGCTGCATGAGTGATCCTAAGTGATATGAGCAGAAGCAATGCCCAGACTGTCAATTAACAACATTATGAGCAATGACAGACACAGCTGTTTTAAGTCACTAAGGGTTGGGGCACTTTTATAACATTAGATAACTGATACACTAAAAATCAAGGTTATTTATCTACCATCCTTCTTTGACTCATCATAGTCATTTTCATTGGTATCTTTATATATATATTTTAAAGCCAGGAGATACTTCTTTTTCTGTGAAACTCCTCTTTGACTATTCAGTGCAATTTTAAGATTTATTTTTGCTATTAATTATTAAGTCCTATTAAGTTTTTAAACCTACATCTTCTTCTATATAAACATTTGTTCTAGCAATTTAGAATCATACTTATCCTTTCCAGACTCATCCAGTAGAATAAATAGCCCCTTCTCTGCTATTTCTCTACTTTGTATATGGTTCTCTGGTTTGTTCATGATCCACTGCAACCTTAGTGGTTTGACTGTCTCTCTCTCTCTGTCCCTCTTTTTTTTTTTTTTTCCACTGTGTGCTGTTCGTGGTCAGAGATTGTGTCTTGTTGACCTAAGTATCCTAAGTAATCACATTCTACCTGATACAAATTCAGAACCTAGTAAATGTTTGATGAATTTTTTATAAATGACATCCTAATGGAGTCAATAATGAATAAAGTAAAGGAAATATTGAGTCCCTAATTTTAAAATATCTCCTTAATTTGGTAGTTCTCTTCCACTTCTACTCATAACATATCCAGAGACATATACCAAGAGACATGCCATCTTTTAATAAGTGTTTTCACGTGTATTTCTTTTCTTCCCCAAATAGATTTTAATCCCTTGGGTTGTGGGAAAATAACTAATACTATGGTGTATTTCCTGGAGACAAGTGATTTCAACCATGACTCCCTTCCTCCATGTATTTGATTATTTTAATCTAATTTCTCTACCTAATATTCATAGAGCATATGAAACTTTAAAACCTTATAGTTAAATATTGTTGCTTTTGAAAACTTCCTGGCGTTACTGAAAATATCACAGCTTGTGTTAGGAAAAGGCTGGAAATTTTATGAGTAAGTACTAATAACATTATTGTTGGCTAAGACTCCTAACTTTAAATCTTGATTGCAACAAGTCCCCCATCCCCACCCATCAATGCCAGTGAAGCTTTAACTTTTAAGTAAGAAATGTGTTACTGCCAAAATTTTACGTCTTGTTTCTGTTATTCAGTTAACTCAGTTGTTGAAAACATGGCACTTATTTCTGGTCCAAGGATGCTTTATTCTGGCCAGGAAAATATGTTTCTTTTGCAAGGGATTCATCACTTGCATAAGAAAAACAATTTAGAGCTTGTCCTCATGGTCATGGGTCAACAGCATCATCAGCATCACAGTGGTAACCTTTATTCTTGTTTAGATATTTTTAAGTTTCTAGAGTGAGATATACTTATTTCTTTGTCAAACTAAGCTCTCTATAACACTAAGGTTTCATTTTGTAGCATGGAGGGCTATATGCACAAAATAACATGTTTATATCTTTCTGGGGGAATGGTTTGCTTGTGACTGTTTAGTGCACAAAATTAATAAAGACTTTCCATTTTTAACTTAATCACTTAATTTTTTTTCTATATTATGAAAGTGTACTTAGGAGATCAGTTCCATAGTTAACAACTCTATTGCACTTGCGACTGCTGTTTTATTGCTCTGGTAGAGACAAACAGCAATTAGAACAATTACAGCATTAATTACATGAAACCTCTCAAGACTTACCATATATTCTCCAAAAATATAATGAGAAATCCAAAATCCTTTGTGTAACTGCCAAAAAATTCTTTTAAGTAATTTTGAGAAATTCTCTATGCAACTGTTTAATAAAGTAGATTTGCCAAAGCTCATAATTTAATGAAGAGACTGAAATCTTGCTGATGTTTAATAACTTTTAAAAACTGTACTCTAACAAATATGTACTGATGTGAAAATAAATGATACATAATCATTTGACTTCTGTCTAAGTGTGAGTTTGTGTGTGTTGAAGAATGAATACTGGTTGTTAAGAAAAGTGGGTGATAACCCAAAGGGACTTTTGCTGAAAGAGTAAGAAGTTACTTCAGAGTTATACCAAGGCAACTACTTCACTCAGTCACTTTTTATCATCTTTCTATAAGCACTGACTGTCCTTATGGGTAAGAGACATTTGGATGGATTCACAAAAAGTTTAATGAGTCAGAGAGAAGTCAGAAAACATTTTGCAACCTGTAAAAGTCTGACTCAAAGCAACCGCATCTTTGTAGTCATTATGAAAACTGGATCACATTCAACTCATGTATCACTATTTATTCAGGCAGATATTCTATAACGGAATTCAGTATTGAAGCAAAATTAAAGAGTACTCACGAAGGTCTCTGTCTGAATGGTGACATTTAAATAAATAAACAAAAAAATAGTGACAGTGTTTAATCAGCGAAGGATATACTAGATTAAACAAATGACATGTCTTTGGGAATCCCTCTTCTCCAACCAAAAGAAAATTCTGACATATAAAGATATAAAAGTTTATATTAATTGGATGTTCAAATAATTATTTGAAATTGCCTAGCATTATAAAAATTTTTAATTACAGGATTTCTTACATTTCACAGGGCAATTAGCTTTGTGAGAAACTCTGTACTAGACCAACATATATTCTAAGAATTCCTAAGAAATGTGTATACTCTTTCTTGCAGTTAACTCAAGTATAAACCCAATCACTATGGGATTGGCAGTCACTATTCTGATTCTTAGTTTACTAAGGCAGGTTGCTGTCCCTAAACAGATATTCAATCCCCTGAAATCCTTCTCTGCATAGGTCAGATCCTCTAAGTCTGAATAACAAACATAGAAATGTCAGGAGAAGAATTTTGCAGACCTCAAGGAATAAACACTTACACCAAAATCCATTGTTAGAATCACTGTAGAGTGTAACTGTCTATTTAGAGCTCCTGCCAGTTTCAATACATGTGCATCTATGGCTTAGGGTGCTCCAGCAATTATAGTAGTTAAGATGTCTGAGTTGGTCCCAAGCAGGAAAAGAGTAAGCAGATTTGCTGAATTTATAACTCCTGTTCTAATGCTCTGTTCTCTCCCTAGATATCAAGCACATATTTTTCTTATTAAAGATGTTTTGGGAGGGTAGGTCATCATATTCCTGTCAAGATCACCCCTTGTCATGAGTCAGAATCATCCAGCTAATCTCCAGTGATTTCCTTCGAGCACAGTGTTTTACTAGAAAAGATCTTTACATTAATTTTTAACCCTAATGTCTCTTCTCCCAAAAGAAAATATTTGAGAAACATTAAAAATGAGTATGTTTTCATGATGTGGAATGAATTAGAAATTATAAAGGCAAGATGTTTCTTATGATGTGTGTTTTCAGTCCAAAAGTGGCATTCAAAATATCCATATTTCACTGCCAACTTTAATACTAAATGCTAAAACCATGAAATTTTCAGCGAACTTAACCTGATCCTCTGGCTGAATAGACATTAGGCAGGTACAAGAGCTATTAGTCATTAACAATTTACTATGATGATTAGATTCTTGT